>NC_142869.1:161990000-162615000 GCF_051225735.1 Oryctolagus cuniculus
TTTTCTTACTGCTTGGTGGGCTAGTTTAAATGTCAGCCTAAATTCTCATATTTTAGGAAAATACTTAAAAATTAAAAACAATAAAAATTGTGATGATCTCTCAACAAAAGAGACTTTCAGTATCTACTGTGTACTGTATGCAGGCTTAGTATTGTTCCTTAGACATAACATTAAGTTATGGAACAATAACAGTGTTTATTAGTAAGGAACAGTGTTCCTTAATAACATTAAGGAACAATATCAGTGTTTTAACTCATTAGATCATTTCTGGATACTTGCACATTTTATACTGTTATAAAGTTCCTACACCT
Source organism: Oryctolagus cuniculus (assembly GCF_051225735.1). Lineage (NCBI taxonomy): Eukaryota > Metazoa > Chordata > Mammalia > Lagomorpha > Leporidae > Oryctolagus > Oryctolagus cuniculus. Next base: position 161,990,312 of record NC_142869.1, read on the forward strand.
GTGTTTGTTCTGTAGTAGATATGAGGTTATATCATAAAATTCAAAGGATGATGAGACGCTACAGCATAGTTTTCTTTTATAAAATGTGTCATTGTTTTATGTAAGAAGCATTTCTCTATAGAACAGGATAGCACAAACCCTTTACCATAGAGTTATAAGAAATAGTAGTGCAATGTCTTGGTAGCACGTGTGGGATGAATCAATGTCATATAGTACTAATGACAATGAATAAACAAGGAATGATTTGAGTGAGGGAGTCACATAATCTGGCCAGAATTCTATATCACTTTTCTAATATAAATTATTTTTGAAATAATAAAGATTCACAAATTATAATAGCTATGATTTTGGGGGTTGTTTTGAATATGACACATAGCAACGTTTAGTTTTGCGTGACAATTCTTTCATTTATTTTTTCAACTTTATATTTTATCCATTATTTTTGAGATAATGTATTTTAAATTTACATCATAAAGGCTTAATGCTCCACTAAATAACAAATAACAAATAAAACATAAAACAAAACAAGACATAGTTCAGCAGGATAATTGGCGAGGGCTATAAACAATAATCAAATGAAAAGTTATTAAACTTCACCCATATAGGGTAAACTTTACAGTAGTCACAAAAATCATTAAAACTATATGGCATATTATTTGTAGCAATTTGAGGAAGATTTAAAACAAAATTTGACAAGACACTCTATTTTCAGCAAAACTGATACACCCAGGCATTCATTCCTTTGTTTATTTTATTTTTTTTTTAAATTTTAGCTTTCATATAGAAGGGAGAGCATGTAGTATTTATGTTTCCATATTCAGCTTATTTCACTCAACATGCTGACCTTCAGTTCCAACTATTTTTATGCAAATAATAAAATTTTATTTTTTATTGATGAATTATATTCCACTTCCCTCTCCCTCTTGTCCCTGGCCATCACCATTCTACTCTCTGCTTTTATGAGTCTGAGTATTCTAGGTACTTCATTTAAGTGGAGTTATGCCTTATTTGCCCTTCAGTGACTGCCTTATGTCACTTAACATAATGTCCTCCAGGTTTATGTGTAATCTTGCAAATGACAGCCTTTCTTTTACATGACAGGGTTTTGTTAAGGCTGACTAATATTTCATTTAACCTGATACCAAAGCCAGACAAATAAACTACATAAAAATACATGCATAGCCATATATTGCTGATGAATGTACATTTATATACTCAACAAAATGTTAGCAAATTCAGCAATACAAGAAAAGACTCAAACACCAGACCAAATGGGATTTATCTCTAGGAAGCACAAATGGTTCAACATATACTAAATTAATTAATCTAATACACTGAATTAACCAAATGAAGAATAAAAATACATAATGCACTAATATAGAAACAATAAGAATTTGATAAAATTCAAAACTTGTTATGATTAAAAACACTCACAAATCTAAGTATAGAAGAAATTCACACCAATATAATAAAGGTCACAATTGAAAAATGCACAATCAGTACTCTATGACGGAAACTAAAAAGATTCCCTCTAAGATCAGTAATAAATCAAGTGTGCTCACTGTTGATATGTCAATTCAGCATCATACTGGAAATCTCATCCAGAGTGAGTAGGCGAGAGAAAGAAAGAAAAGGAATCTAAAATGGAAAGGAATAAATCAAATTGCGTTTGTTGATGACATGATCTGATTGGTAGAATACCACAGAGACTTCACAAAAAGTAATTTATTACTGAAAATTGAATTCAGTAGAGTTGCAGGATACAAAATCAACATGCAAAATTAGTTGTTTCTTTACCCTAACAGTATACCACAAAATAAAGTAATCATATTTGCTATAGAATTAAAAAGAATAAGATACTTAGGAATAAACTTAACTAGGTGCTTGAAAGACTTGTACACTGAGAATTACAAAGCATTTATGAAAAATTAAAGAAGTCACAAATAATTGGAAAGATATTAATACTGTTAAAATGGCATGCTACCCAATGTGATTTACAGATTGAATGCAATCCCTATCAAAATCCAAATGACATATTTTTACAGGACAGAAAAGCAATTCCAACATTTATGTGAAGCTACAAAGAACCAGAGTAACCAAAGCCAACACCATAAAGAATGGAGCCGGTGGCATTACATTTTCTGTTTTCAAAATATATTACAAAGCTACAATAATTAAAACAGCATGAGTTTTGCATCAAGACAAACTTTAAGAGCAAGCTAACAGAATAGAAATCCATAATCAATACATGCAGTTATTGTCAACTGACTTTGACGGCGTGCCAAATGGGGAATATCTCTTTAACAAATGATGTTGAGAAAAGTAGATAGTCATATGTAAAAGAATAAAATTGGAAACCTACCTTACAGTACACAGTAAAATAAATTCAAAATGGATTAAATATTTAAACATAAGATCTGAAACTCCAGAACTCCTAGAGGAAAACAAATGGAAAAGTTTTTTGACATTGATATTGGAAATGGCTTCATGGAAATGACACCAAAGCACAAGCAACAAGTGCAATACTGGACAATCGGGGCTGCGTCCATTCAAAAAGTTTCCACACAGCAAAGGAAACAATCAGCAGAGTGAAACTACAGAGTGAGAAAATGTCTTTGTAAACCATATGTCTGACAAGGGTGACTGTTGAAGCGTTCTGAAGGTTGATGCTTTCACTCACCTTTCTCTTACTCTCTCCATTCCTGGGTGTAAAATCGTATGACTGTCTGATTGATGCACTCATTCTATCTTTTTTTGTAGGGTTCTACTTAACAAAATCCTTTTCCATTTACTCCTGTCAACGTATCTATTCCACAGAGAACCTGGACAGACACTTTAAGCAAGTGGGGATTTTTTATGTTTAATTTTTGGAATTTGTTTAGATGATAACTGGAATTAACTTGGAACAAATCTGAAGATATGAAAGACAGGACTACTGTCAAAATAACTTCCTGAGAGGGCAAAGAGAACAAGAGGGAAGCTTGCCTGCTGATATTATAAGAGGGAAGCCAACGATGGCAGTTATTAATGTGAGTATATTTGGTATTTTAATAGCAAAACGTGGGGAGGTTCCTCTAGCTTTCTGTTAGATTGTATCTTTGCTGTAATAATAGATTCCACCCCATCCATTTTTCTTCAGTGTGAATTTGCCACAGCACTATTAGGGAATCTTTCTCTCTACCCCTTTGGATAGTGGGAGGTGTGGGGAGCAACTGAGACTAGACAAAGTTACTGGAATTAAGACTTATTCTATGCATCTGCTCTCCCACAATATGGCGCTGGGGAGGAGTAAACTTCTACGCAGCTGCCTCGCCAATTTGACTGATGAGCTGCAGGAGCTGATCCTGCTCCTGATTGGAGGAGAGCAGCGTGCTCGGCATGTGGGTACCAGAGTTGGGATTGGTGGAAGAGGACTATAAAGGAGGAGAGAGACAACATGCACCAGGAACATCTGAAGGAACACCTGAGCAGCCCCCGAGAGAGCCGGCCAGCGGTGTGCCGCTCCCCCGCGGAAGTGGGGAAAGTGGCAGGGGGAGCCGCCCCTCCACGGAGGTGGAGGGGTCGGCAGCCAACCCGGGAAGGACCAGCAGCAAACCCGCGGAGGGCCGAGCAGACGAAAGAACAGCGCAGAGTCCTGTGTCGTTCCTCCGCGAATGGGGGAGCGACAGGGAGGCCTTCTAGTTTCTTGGACCAATGGAACATGGTGGAAATGACTGCATGTCAGTTCCAGGCCCGGTATTTTAGCTTGCACTTCTTCCTGTTGGAATGCCACACTTCATGTGGGAAGTCTCATTATCCTGAGATGACCATGTCCAAGCCAGTTGGAGAAGCTTGGGAATGAAGATGCGATGCCAAGTGATGAGAGAGTAGAGTCAAGGAATATTAAAGGAAGATGCTTATTTGAAGATGGATCTTATACCTTAGTGCATCCTAAAAGATAACACATGGATAAGAGACAAATAATTCAACCAGACTTGCTGCATATTCTTGTCCTAGAAAATCGTGAGTATAATAAAATGGTTACTTCAAGCTACTAGGTTTGGTGGTTGTTTGTCTCAGAGCAACGGTGCAAGATATGGATGTCTACTGTTTAAAACCCAGACAATGACTTCAATCAGGTACTGACACTTAAGTGGAAACTGTTAGGATAAATATTTTGGGTAAAGTAAGGAAAGGAAGGTAGATAATAGGAGAAACCTAAGTGGTGAGATAAAAACACCTTGAAAATAACAATTGATGACCCTTGGGATATTAGAATGCTTTGCGAATTATTCATGGCACCAGAAGTGTTAAGCACCAAAGTTAGGAAGGTAGATTGATTCAGATATGTTTTATCAGAACAGCAACAGAAGAACAACTGACAAGACATTCAATAATGAATAGCAGAGAATCGTTGAGAAGTGGAATTTAAGGTGAGTGTGAAATAAACAAAGGGGAAGTTATTAACAAGGAAGAATTTAGATAGGTTGAGGGTCTGAAAGACTCCCAAAAGGCAAAAAAATTAACATTAAAATTGTGAGAGCATAAACTTAAAACAATTGATTTTGTTCAGAGTAAGTACATTTCTGTTGAGTCAGTATGAGATCATAAGGACATCTAAGGGAATGGAACTTCAAAGGAATGGAAACTATAGTTAATATAAAAGAAAAAATTTATGGTGAATTCTTCAAAGCTCTTGGGGCTATGTAGAATGATGGCAGCACCTAGGGTAGTTATCAAAATCATTAATCATATGCTTACAGTCTTGGGGTATTGTTAACCTTTTAATCAGTGAATATGACAGTACAAATAATTGGCATAGAATGGTATAGACAGGGAGGCTTGCAGTGTAGTGCAGAGGATTAACTCTCTCCTTGTTCACTTGCAACCTATATCAGAGTGCAGGTTTGATTCCTGGCTACTCTGATTCTGATGTATCTTCCTGATGATCCTCCTAAGAAACAGCAGATGGTGGCCTAAGTACATGGGTTCCAGCCACCCTTGTTGAAGATCTGCACGGAACTTCCAGCTTCAGCTTAGTACTGCTTTGGCTGTTGCATGCATTTGAGGAGTAAATCAGCAGATAGAAGATTGGTCTATCTTCTCTTTCTCTCCCTCTCTGTATGCCATTCTACCTTTCAAACAAATGGATGCAATTGAGGACCATTATGCTTACTGAAATAAGCCAGTCCCCAAAAGACAAATGTCACGTGTGTTTTCTTTGAATTGTGGTGAGTAATATACAGAGTATCAAAAAGTAAGATGTATATGAGCAAAATTGACATTTTGAGATTTGATTATGATTTATAGTCTTTGTCTATACTCTTGAGGAGCAGTAGTTTTTCTACTTACTACTGTTGAATTGTTTATTTCACAAAAGGTTAAGCTTATGATTATAAAGTAAATTGAAAATATGTTGGACCGACATTGTGGCACAGTAGACTAAGCCTTTGCCTAAGGTGCCAGCTGCTCCTCTTTCAATCTAACTCTCTGCTTCTGGCCTGGGAAAACAGTAGAAGGTGGCCAAAGTGCTTGGGCCCCTGCACCTGCATGGGAGACCTGGAGGAAGCTCCTGGCTCCTGGCTTAAGCCTAGTCCAGCCCCAGCCAATGAGGACATCTGGGGAGTGAATCAGCAGATGGAAGATCTCTCTCTCTCTCTGCCTGTAACTCTGCCTCTAAAATAAAAAAAAAAAATCTTTTAAAAATAGTTTAAAAAAGAAAAACAATAAAGGAAGAAGGTAGAGTGGGCCCAAGAAAGGGAGGGAGAGTAGGTTGGGAAGTATCATTGTACACTTAAAACTATATAAGTTCAAGTGTACAATGATATATTGTATATATATATATATATATATAATTTGTTGCCATTACATAAATAAACATTTTTAAAACTACATATATATATATAGTTTTAAGTGTACAATGATATATATATGTATATTGTATATATATATATATAAAATTTGTTGCCATTACATAAACATTTTTTAAAAAAATAACAATATAGATAACAATTACTATAAAAATAACTTCCTATGAAAGAAAAGATTATGAATAGGAAAGTTATTAAGTTTTGGACTAGATAAAATGAACATTTTATTTTTATGCTTGCATAGGGGAAAAATAGACAGGAAAGAACAGTGTAATGTGTAGAGAATATCATCATTACCTCCAAATCCTGAAGCTTGTGTTTGGAGAGGGAATTGCATTTGACGTGGATATTGAAGACACAATGTCCTCAAGGGAGCTTTCCATTTCATTTAAATCAAGGCATATAAGGGTCATATCTTAGGAAGTTAGAGAGTTGGATACAAGGAGAATTGAAAGTTTAGAGAAGATACGCTGTCACTCTATGTTGAAAAATTCCATAGAAAATTTAAAAATGGCTTTACCTATTAGATTATGACTAAGGATGGGAAATTCTTATGGTATATGTTTTCATTAAAATTTGAAACAACTTTTAGGCATCTCCTGGTTGATTAAGGTTCGAAGGAATCAAGGAGTTACAACCACTGTTCTGGGGCCAGATGCTTGCTGTTTTAAGTGTAGACAGAGAACTGAGTAGTCAAATGGCTGTTGTAAAGATCTGACAGCACCAAAGCCGTGATCTTGCAGACTCCGGAAATGATCAGTCAGGTTGGAAGAGTCCTACTGATAAAGAGGTTAATGTTCAGGCTAAAGCAGGAATGTTAACGTCTGGACCTCTTGCAAATGTAGGGCTGTGTGTATAGTTTAATCAGTGTTTTAACCCAGTAGCATTAGCATCACATTTAATAAGCAATTCAAAATAAATAAAAGAAAAAAATTGATTTATTTGTGGAGATTCAGATGAAAATGACAAGATAATATTTTTGAAAACAATTTCTCAGATAAATTATATTCATATTTCAGGACATTTAGATTTTCTTCCTCAGGGAGTGGATTTTAGACAATCAAAGCTTTTGTTGAAAACTCTGTTGCTATCAGATTGTGATGAATCAGCTGCTTTTCCATTAGTAGCCTTAAAAGTGATCCAAGTTGAGCAAGATCAATACACAGAAACTCCAGACTTAGCCATTTTAAAGCAAATATTTAACGTCGAACTTTGTGCTAGAGGTTGTCAGGATGCAGCATTCATTATGGAAGCATGTGAATCAGCAGCTTGCTGATTCCAGGTCCCAAATTAGGAAAATGTCAGAAATGAAATAAAATAAAAATGAAGTATAATCTCACACCTTAAATGAATATTTAAATCATCACCTCGGAAATAACAGCCCCTGGTGACAGGAAGCAGTAACTGTGCATGTAGGATGAGGGGGAAGGCAAAATAAATAATTAGAATCCAGTTTTCTGTTTACATGGATAATAAATTAGAAATGCTCGTGAATGGATATGCTAATTTCAGGAGAAAAGTAAAGTTTCTTAGCCTGAGTAAGAGGCAAATGTACCCATTTTGAACTTTGAGTAGCATAAGATAAAGTGTAAGTTCTCATTATCTTTCTCTTCTTCATTTCCTCTACATTTTCCTATCAGTCATCTCAATTAAGTCCTACAATGGAGCTGGACTATAGGGGATCTTTTGAAGGGATTCAGTGATTTCATTTTTGTTGTTGTTGTTTGTTTTCTTGTTTTGTAATTTTTCCTTTTTTTCTTTATTTAACACTTATTTTGGAGCTCCAACGATTTCTGACTGCAAAGTTGCTACACAGGAATTATTTTTATTTTTCTGTGTTGAGCATTTCTCTAGCCACTTTGTTTCCATATGAATAAAACTGGCTTGTTCATTGTTCTGTTTTGATTATATTACACATAATCAAAAATCAATTATATTGCATATAATCAAAAAATATGACCAGCATGCTTTCTGCCCTTGTCAGTGGACTTATGGTTTGATTTAAACCATATTCTCCAACTTAAAAATAATTGATCTCGGCTGGCGCCGTGGCTCACTAGGCTAATTCTCCACCTGTGGCACCAGCACCCCGGGATCTAGTCCTGGTCGGGGTGCCAGATTCTATCCCGGTTGCTCCTCTTCCAGTCCAGCTCTCTGCTGTGGCCCAGGAGGGCAGTGGAGGATGGCCCAAGTGATTGGGCCCTGCACCCGCATGGGAGACCAGGAGAAGCACCTGGCTCCTGGCTTCGGATCAGCGCGGTGTGCCTGTGCCATTGGGGGGTGAACCAACAGAAGGAAGACTTTTCTCTCTGTCTCTCTCTCACTGTCTAACTCTGCCTGTCAGAAAAAAAAAAATGATCTCTTTTTCATGGATCTTTGTGTATACATAAAATGAGGTAAATGCCCCCAAATTGCTCATTACATATACATTTATTAAATGTACATGTAAAATAATGGAGAGTCTGCAAAAAATTTTTCTTAAAGATTTAAAGTTTTGCAGCATAAACATATGGCATTTATAATATCTCATAACTGATTTTTAAAATCCAAACCTCATACAGAACACAAAACACACATGAATAAATACGTAACTTATTGTTAGCATTTATTTTAAGGGGAAGGCATTGTGGCACATTGGTTTAGGTTGTCATTTGGGATGCCTGCATCTGACAGAGTGCCTGGAATTGAGGCACTGCACTTGCAAACCAGCTTCCTGTGAATGCCCTGGAGAAGCAGCAGATAATGGGTCAAGCACTTTGATTCATGCCACAGATGGAGTTCCTGGCTCCTCATTTCAGCCTGACTCTATGTGGCTATTGTGGGCACTTGGGTAAGTAAACCAGCAGATGGAAGATATCCCCCCCACCTCTCTCTTACTTGCTCTGCCTTTCAAATAACTAAAGTGAATAAATAAACAAAAAATTATTTTAAGCAATAAGCAAAAGTAGCTTAGGCAAGTTAATAAATATCTGCGTGATCATTCTTGGGATGCTTATCTTAGGAAATTTTTTCCTTCTTAATATTATAAAGCTTTCATTGATCACTTTGAAATCTTACCATGTTTGCAGCTAATTTAGCATACCTAGAAGTAAAATATTATCTTCCTAGCCTATATAAGTTGGTTGTTCACTGATTGATTTGTAATCTGAGTATGGGAATTGACCATGGACAGAGAGACTATTCAAAAGGAACACACTGAACATCAGGGCAACCTTCTTTTGATAGGTAAACTTCAACTTATGAATCAATAACATTTTATTTCTTAGTTTGCTTTCTTTTTCATGGGATTTATTGTAGATTTTGTGTCCCTAATTTAAGGACTTGCTTTATTTCTTTGAAAGGCAGAATTACAGAGATAGAGATAGATAAATAGATATAGAGAGGGATCCCCATTCACTGCTTCACTCCTGAGATGGTTGCAACAGCCGGGGCAGGTCAGCCTGAAACCAGTAGCTGGGACTCCATTTAGGTCTCCAACATGGGTAGCAGGAACCCAAGCACTTCAGTCATCTTTTGCTGCTTTTCCAGCTGTATTAGCATGGAGTTGGATCAGAAGTGGAATAGCTGGGCCTGGAACTAGCATCATATGGGATGGCAGTGTTGCAGGTGGTGACTTAACCTGCTGCACCACAATTCTGGCCCATATAAGTGATCTGTTTTAAAAACCTACCAGATGCTATGTAATCCATAATACTTTAACTGGAATATATTGACCAAAACTATCATCATTATCAAAAACATATCCACGTCTCCTTGCATTGTTATAATTCATAATCACCTACAGTTTTCATCTGGAATATGAGAAATCTGATCCTGAATCTTTTTAGAGGTATCTGGCCAATTCGTCACAGTGATGTCTACTGCTGAGTCTTTCACTGGTTTAAGTGGGACATCAAACATATTACTCCTTATGAATGGAACGGTTCCTTTATTTCCTAAGATATATTTGTGGGGAACAACCCGGACTAGACTAAGTTACTGGAATTAAGACTTATTCTATGCATCTGCTCTCCCACAATATGGCGCTGAGAAGGGAGAAACAGCTTCTACGCAGCTGCCTCCAGTTCAACCAATAAACTGTAGGACCTACTCCTGATTGGAGGAGAGCAGCGTACTCAGCGTGTGGGTACCAGAGTTGGGATTGGTGGAAGAGGACTATAAAGGAGGAGAGAGACAACATGCACCAGGAACATCTAAGGGGAACATCCGGATAACACCTGTGCAGCCCCCGAGAGAGCCGGCCGGCGGTGTGCCACTCCCCCATGGAAGTGGGGAATGTGGCAGGGGGAACTGCCCTTCCACGGAGGTGGAAGGGACAGTGGCCAACCCGGGAAGAACCAGCAGCAAACCCGGGGAGGGCCGAGCAGACAAAAGAACAGCGCAGGGTTCAGTGTCGCTCCTCCACGAAGAGGGGGAGCGACATAATGGTGCCGTGACTCGGATATGAAGCCTCCATATGAAGCGACAATATTGACCTATTCAGAATTCTCTTCCTTTTTTTTCATTCCAGATTATGTAGTTTTAAGCGTTGGTAAGACTTGTTTCAAAGGATTAAAGATGAAAATATTGAAAAGTAAATTATACATAAAATGTCATCTGCAATTGCTTGGAAGGCAGGTATTACACTTAATGTATTTGTCTTCTAAAGGGGTAATATAATTGCTGTGTGTTAGCATTGCGATTTTGTTGTTTGCTGCGTCTAGCGAAGTATAACAAAAAAAGTACTGCTTGCATGTAGAATGAATCAAGCATAGATTTCAGACACATGAGAAATTTAAGGATACAAACCAGTTGCCTATTGAAAACAGCAGAAATAAAATAAGAAAAATTTTGACTAATAGTGATTCAAATAGTGTTATGCTGGGAGGAAAGGGTTAAATAAAAATCTGGCTCTTAGGCCGGCGCCGTGGCTCAATAGGCTAATCCTCCGCCTAGCGGCGCCGGCACACCGGGTTCTAGTCCCGGTCGGGGCGCCGGATTCTGTCCCGGTTGCCCCTCTTCCAGGCCAGCCCTCTGCTGTGGCCAGGGAGTGCAGTGGAGGATGGCCCAGGTGCTTGGGCCCTGCACCCCATGGGAGACCAGGAAAAGCACCTGGCTCCTGGCTCCTGCCATCGGATCAGCGCGGTGCGCCGGCCGCAGCACGCCGGCCGCGGCGGCCATTGGAGGGTGAACCAACGGCAAAGGAAGACCTTTCTCTCTGTCTCTCTCTCTCACTGTCCACTCTGCCTGTCAAAAAAAAAAAAAAAAAATCTGGCTCTTAAAACCCTCATTTAGGCACTCCACTTGCAATTGGTTTTGTTCCAGTTTTGCTTATGCTGATTGATAAACTTTTATGTTTCAGAACTCAATGATGACCGGGCAGGCGACACAACCATTGGTGGTGACTGAGAGTTCTCCAGCTCAAGAAACAAATTCGTTAGATAAGATAGGAAGAGACTTCCGGACCCTGAACAGGCCAGGCCTGCGCCCGGATAAGCAGGAAGTAGCTGCAGAATATTTGATGGGTCTATGTCCTCCAACATCCCGTTAAGATAAGAGGTCTGGAATAGCTGAGCAGAAGATGATATAGGCAGGCAGATAGGATTGCATTAATCAGATTAGTGAGCTGGAGACCACACTCCCTCCCTGCTCCCTGCATGATCTCACAGCCCTACCTGATCACAGCTATAAAGGTCCACCTGTTAATCAGACTGTTAACCACTCCCCTTTTGCTCTCCCTCGCCCAAGAGGGCACACGGCCTTTGGCTGCTTCTCTCTGTTTATATCTGTGCCCCACACTACCTGCAGCTACTCCTAATCCACACATTCTGCTCAGCTCTGGCTCCAGCCTGTGGATCTCCTGCGCCTGGCCCAGGCCCCTCACCTGCTCCTTGCCTGCTCTGGACCTCCCAGTTCACTCTCTGAACCCCCTCCTCCCTTTTATAAAGCCCTCACCTTGCTGTGTGCTCGCCCTCTCTAGATGAATGTGAATACCATTAGAAAAATTAACTGAAGCTAAGGGACTAGAAGTAGTCAGTAGAATAGTGCTTACTAGGGGTCCAGAAGGAGATGCGATTGAGAGCTTGGAAAGCAGGAATGAAAAAACAGTTACACAGGAGTAATAAGCTCTAGTGTTCTGTGGTACAGCAGAGTGAATATACAGTCAATAAGAATTTGCATCTCAAATAAGAGGAAAATGAAGTTTCACAACACCAAGAAATGATAAGCATTTGAGGAAATTAAAATGCTAATTACCCTGATTTGGTCATTAAATGTTGTATATATATACCAATATATCATGCAGTATCTCATAGATACACATATTTATACCATAAATATCTATGTCTGTTTATCTGCAAATATATCTGACTCTCTGCCTCATGAAAAATAGACAAAAATTATGTTTTGCAAAGGTTAACTAGTATTTCCCCTCTGTGTCAATACTTTGTGATTGAAAGCTTGGAGCCCATCTCTTGTATTTGCTCAGAAAATATATAATAAGCTATTGTGAACTATAGTCACAGCATTATGCTGTGTATCACTAGGGATTTATACCTTCTTTCTAATTCTGATTTGGTGCCCATTGTTCAAACTCCCTCTATTTCCCCTTGCCCCTCCTAGCTCAAGTAATTATGGTTTGTTGGGAGATTTCTACCTACCAAAAGAACCCAAGAGAGTAAAACTATGCAAAAACTTAAAAGGAATTTCTGGTTATCAACCGTTTACTGGCAGCAAACAGAATGAAAAAAACTTTACAGTCCCCAAGGAAGCCATATAGTCTGGTGCTCGCTCAAATAGGGGATGACAAGAATAATGAAAATGGAAGAAAGAGATGGCCCCAGGGGCCTTGGAGGACAATAGAATGGGAAGCAATCTTACAGAACCGAATTGGGATCTAAAATAGAACATTTCTTAGCTCCAGTGTAAGGAACTCTGCAATGTCTGCTCGGAATGGCTTCAGTTTCATGGCTGCAATAGACCAGTGACTGTTGTCTTCCATCCATCCCTTTTCAAATTTGACTGTTTGGAAAGTGCTGTGTTCAATCTTATATATAGGGTGTGTGACGAAGTCACATACCTAAGACTGACAACAACTATGTCTGAATCTGGTTGGCATGCATACCCCTGGTTCTACATGCTTGCAGTCTCCCTCAGCACAGACATCAGTGCTGGGACCGGAAGTAATACAGTCTTCTGATTTGTGATTCAAGGACAGAGGGGCCTACCACTCTGTCATACCACAGACCAGGAACCCACTTCACTAAATGCAATAGACACTAGCAACATGTAGCCATGGAGAACTCAAAATAGAGGCAGTGAGAGTGAGGGATTAAATTCTATTAACATTTTAAAGCAGTCAAAAAACTTGATAAGTATGAAATATCTTCTATTCTACACAAATACATTGTGCATATCATAATGATACTTTGAACGTAGGCCATTATACTGTGTAGGGAAATATGGTTTTATTGTCAGCTGCGAATTTGATTTCTTGTAATTTCTATCATTCCACATAATCACATTAAGAAAAGTGGCAGATAGCAAAGGACTGACTCAATTTGATTGAAATTCTAGGAACCAGTACCACACAGTAACATATTTCTTCAACATTATGAAAAGAGCACAGGTCCTGTGTCCATCTTAACTTGTAATGAAATTAAATGTAACACTCATTTTATTTATAACTACATAATTTTAGCAAAAATGTGGACATATTTTATAGCTTTATATTTATTATATTTAATTATTATTGATAATTATATTTTAGTTTTTTAATCTTTACAACAAATCCATACTACTGACACAAAATCCAGTGGAGAAACATAAGCTAGTGATGAAACTATAACAGGAAATAGAGAAAAACACCGGAAGACAGTGCCTTGCAAATGCCACTATGACTACAAATGAAATCTCAAGCTGTAAAAGGAAATTTCCTTCAAAATAAGAAAAAGATATTTCCTGAAAAGAAATTTCAAAGATTACCAAGTGGGTAATGTCAAGAGATGTTTTCAAGAAACACATAATGAATTTTCTAATTTTCCCTCCTACACTCAAAAAGAATTGATGAAATTAACCACCTGAGCTTAGCATTTAATGGCTAAGAAAAAAATTATTTCTTGTATGTGAATTTGAAATGTAGCTAAATATAAAAATTTCTGAATTCTTATTTGAAAAACAAAAGCGTTTTTAAGTGGAGAGATGTAAAACAAACTATTGTTGGTGTAGAAACTAAATTAGGGGGGCTGGGGCTGTGGCATAGTTGGTTAACGCTCTGGCCTGAAGCACTGGCATCTCATATGGGCACCGGTTCAAGTCCCAGCTGCTCCTCTTCCGATCCAGCTCTCTGCTATGGCCTGGGAAAGCAGTAGAAAATGGCCCAAGTCCTTGGGCCTCTGCACCCGTGTGGGAGACCTGGAAGAAGCTTCTGACTCCTGGCTTTGGATTGGTGCAGCTCTGGCAGTTGTGGCCATCTGGGGAGTAAACCAGTGGATGGAAGACCTTTTTCTCTTCTCTGCCTCTCTCTGTAACTCTGTCTTTAAAATAAATAAAATAAATATTTAAAAAAGAAACTAAATTAGGATATTATATTTAACAAAATTCAAAATATGAAATATTCTCAATAGGCAAATAAATGGTTTTGTATAGAAAAAAGACATTTCTGACAATGTAAAAGTCAACTAATTCAATTAATTAGGATAGTATACAAATTTTAACATAAATCAATATGCAGTAGATATTACTTATTATTCACTGTGTTATGTAAATTATTTATAAAAATTGCAAGAAAAATTTAGGAAATTTGCTTTCTTTCTTTTTAAGATTTATTTTATTTATTTGAAAGACAGAGTTACAGAGAGATGTAGAGACAGAGAGAGGTCTTCCATCCACTGGTTCACTCCGCAGATGGCCACAACTGCCGGAGCTGCACCCATCCAAAGCCAGGAGCCAAGGGCTTCTTCTGGGTTTCCCACGGTGCAGGGGCCCAAGAACTTGGGCCATCCTCTACTGCTTTCACGGGCCCTATCAGAGAGCTGGATCATAAGAGGAGCAGCCAGGACTAGAACCAGCACCCATATGGGATGTGGGCGCTTCAGGCCAGAGCTTGTGCCGGCCCGGGGAATTGCTTTCTTAACATTAACCATTCACTGTTTTTCAACTTATAATATGAGCTCAATTTTGATAATACAGAGCTGATGCAGGAGGTAGTGAATTTACTTGCCCTGATAATTTTGAACCAGATATGTTTTTGTTTCAGTGGCAAAGCAGTTCTAAAAAAGATGAAACAGTTACCTTGGCATGAAAATAAATATGTATTAAAGAAAGATGATTCTTTCTATTAGAGTCAGTTGCTTGAAAACATGTTTTTTTTGGAACAACATGAATGTGTGAATCTACTTTTTACACTCTGCTCATAAATTTTATGAAATCTAATTAGAGATCATCTTTTTTGTTTTTTAAAAATATTTATTTGTTTATGTATTATTTATTTGACAGACAGATAAAAGAGACAGGAGAGAGAGAGAGAGAGAGAGAGAGAGAGAGCGAGCTTCTGTCCACTGGGTTATTTCCCAAAGGGTCACAACAGCCAGGTCTGACTCCTGAAAGTCAGGAACCGGAGCTCTGTGGATCCCACGTGGATGGCAGGGGATAAAGGACGTAGGCCATTTTCCTTTCTTTCCCAGGCACATTAGCAGGAAGCTGGACTTGAAGCAGAGCAGCCAGGACTCAAACCAGCACTCTAATATGGCATCCCAAATGGTCTTTTAACCCACTCACCACAATGTGAATCTCATGTCTATCAAGTCTGTGAATTCCATTAAATCACAATGAGTAGTGAGACCCAAGTGACACATAATCCGCTTTTGTTAGGTCTGACTTTGATCAGTAGATGGAAGAGTTGCAGCAAAATTGTAATCAGAACTAGAAGTAGCTTACCTCATTACCACCCAGAGCATCATTACCCAGGACTCAAATTACCTGGGGTTGCTGACATGGAGGGAAAGTCCATGACCAGGAGGACCTGAACTTAGACTTGATGCACACAGAATCTCAACCATACCACCCTCTCTCAGATTGTTCCTATTTCATATGCTTTCTGAAAAGAGACTTTAAATGCCTCCGAAAAATTCATTTTCTATTTATTAATTTTTATATATACAGATTAGGAACATAATGATACTTCCCACCCTACCCTCTAAATAAATTTGTAAAATTTTTTAATTGTCTTCATATATCTCTTAATATTCTCTGTGCATATTTAATCATTAATATTAGGGGTATATATCGCTTCTCAGCCTTTTGGCTAAGATCGAGCATAATATTAAGTGTAAATAAGTCCATTACTATTAAATCCTCTTTGTGAACTGTATTTATTTATCATATTAAAATCACATGGTCCTGTGCTATGATTAGGCTTATCTTTTATAACTTATGTAATTTAAAAATCACTTTTCTTGGGACTGGCATTGTGGCTTAGCAATTTAATCTACTGCTTGTATTGCTGACATTTTATAGAAACATTGTTTGGGTCACGGCAGCTCCAATTGGGATCTAGCTCCCTGTTAATGAGCCTGGGAAAGCCGTGGAATTAGTCCAGGTGCTTGGGTCCTTGACACCCACTTGGGAGACCTGGAATGAGTTCCTGGCTCCTGGTTTCTGTCTGGCTGCTCTAAGTGTTGCAGATATTTGGGGAGCAACCCAGCAGATGGAAGGTCACTCTCTCCATCTCTCCTTCTTTCTCTTTAACTCTGCCTTTCAAGTAAATAAAATAAATCATTTTTAAAAAATACTTTTTTTGATTTCTATTTTATAGTGTTTGTCAATTATATTTTATTTCATTCAGTTTTCCAACTTCCTATGTCATTTTTCTATGATTGAATTTATTTTCTAGAGCATAGAGTTGGGTTTTGTATTAATATTTATCTCAATCAATGTTATCTGACTTTACTGATGAACAATGCTAATATCAATTATAGTTTGTTTCTATTGATGTGTTTGGTTTTGTTGCTGCTTTTTATTTCATATTTTACATTTAATTTGTTTATTTTTCTTCATTATCTTCAAATTTAGCTTTTTTCTTTTCATGATTCAGTGATTTCCAGTGTTTTGCATGTTAGAATTAAATAAAAAATACATTGAAAATATCTGGTACTAGTGTTTAAATTAATATTAGCTGCTGAATACTATATGGCTGCATCATTTTTTTATTCATGGGCAATTGTTAAGGCATCCATGCATGAGAAAGTTAGCTCTGCAGGTCTGGGTTGCTTGAATTCTGCATATTCCCAAGAAATGTCTGTCTTTAGTACTGGCACTTGGCCAGCTCCTAGGAGATGAGCTCTGAGCCCTTGGAACTTTCTGTCTGATAAAAGTGTTTTTGTTTGCCTGAGGCTTTGGCCAAGGATGCTCCATTTGGCCAGATAATTTATGCTAATAATGTAATCTATGGTGAATACCTGTTTTTGCATGCCTGGGGCCATGTGGTATCAATTTGATTAGATAGTTTATGTTAACAATGTGACACATGGTGAGCCCTTATCTCTGGTCTGGGAAATGGTGTAAGTGGGTAGAGTTTGAGTTGCTGAGAGAAGCACTGTCAAGACTGACCTTGCATGTATTATCTGAGTACCCAGGCACAGGTTAGTTTCTGTGGCTGGCAACACTTCATATTTGTTTTCACATGCTATTGTTGGGAGAATTAAGTGCATCCATGTCACTCCACTGGAAGACAGCACCTAGAAGAATTTTATAATTCATTTCATGCACATTTCCCTTTGCTGATTTTACTCTGTGTCCTTTTCATGTAATAAATGATAATCAAGATTGGAACGAACTTTGACTCTTGTGTATCCTTCTTGAAGATCATTGACAGTTGGTATTTTTGGATACTTCGCACAAAACCTTATTCATTAATGTTATTCTACAACAAGTTATACATAATGCTGGTCTTGATTTGTTTTCTGTTCACAGATTTCAGTTCTATTTATAGATCTTCACACTGTAGGTCTCAACCCTCTCTACCACACCGTCCCAGATGAAGTCATGATCACTTTGCAAATCAAGATCCTCTCTATACATTGCTTGTCCTTAAGAATAAACTAGGTTGCCCTGACCCAATGAGCGAATGATCCATATCCTCTTTAATTGGAATATAATATAGTTGAGCTGAATTTTCCCTTCCAAATCTTAAAAAATAGAAATTAAAATCCTTTGGGCATCTTAATGAATGCACCAGTTCTGAAAGTTCTGTTATTTGTTTCCAACCAAAGGTTGACTTATCTGCTGAGTAGACAAATACTTAGTGAGCCCCTATTACATGATTCTCAAGAACAACATCCTATACTAGATAAATCATGCACAATTTTTAATTTCTAATAACATAAATGTAGTAGAAATTTTAATAGTAGAGATCAACTATGAGAAAAACTACAGACAAATACAAAGAGAGACCTACAGGATGCTTAGAATAAAGACATTATTTTCATTCAACACTAATTTAGGATTTTGTTGATTTATAATTTGTATTCCTCTCCACACTTGTGTTTTCAAATTTTAATTAAAAAAAATCATTCCAACTCTAATAGATTAGTATCATGTCCACTACAGTAAAATACACAAATAAGTAATGAATATTTTTTAAAAAGTTGTTTTAAGGCATATTTAAATGGAGTTATCATGGCTGATGTTGTCGTGTAGCAGGCTATGCTGCTGCCTGAGATGCTGGGATCCCATGGGGGCACCAGTTTGTATATTGGTTGCTCCACTTCTGATCCAGTTTCATATTAATGACTGAGAAAGCAGTTGAAGGTGGCCCACGTGTCTGGGCCCCTTCCACCACATGGGAGACCTGGATGAAGCTCCTGGCTCTTGACTTTGGCCTGACCCAGCCCTGGACATTGTGGCCAGTTGGGGAGTGAACCAGCAGATGGATGATCTCTTTCTTTCTGCTTTTCTCTTTCTGTAATTCTGTCTTTCAAATAAATAAATAAATCTTCAAAAAACAACTAAGTAAAATAAAATGGAGTTATTTTAGAAGAATATTTTTAAATCAATTCTAACTAAACTGCTTATATAAATAGGGTCATTAAAGGTCTATACATTTTTACATAGATAAATCTTTATAAAAAAGTCCTTACATGCTTTCCTCATTGGCTTCAAAAGATTGTCCCAGTTTCCCACTTTGTTTTTATTTGTTAATTATACATTTTACAATTAGTTATAAGAGTAAAACAGTTACAAATTTATTATTTAGAAATATTGAGATGTTTACCTACATGAAGTAAATAATATTTACTTACTTTGTAAAATGGTAAAGAATAATGAAACATTCCGTGGTGAACCTAACTAATTCAACACTTTGATTTAATTATTCTTACTTACCTATTTGAATTTCTGGTTGTCTGACAAAATCATGTAAAAGTTTGTGACCCGCTAGTCAGTGTCTGATGTTTACAGTGGTCATAAAAATCTAGAGCATTTAATCATACTTCGCAATTCACCATTACTAACTGATGATCTATATCTTGTGAGCCATAAAAGTTATATCCTAAATAATGTGTGTGGGGTTTTTTTAAAAATTTGTGTGGTATGTGTGAGTTCCAATTCATTTCATAACAACCTTAACATTAGTATACTTAGAGTTCACATTTCATCTTTTAAATTTGAATTAAATGGGATATAGGGCAATGATTATAAAGGTTCAAGTGCTGTAAAATGATTAAGGCTCAATTTTGACTTCTAAAAAATATGGCTGACTCTGTCAAATGTCTTGATAAAGAAGAAAGAATTGGAAATTAATTTGATTAGTGGGTTGGTTTCATCCAAGTGTAGGGTCAATCATCTGATGCAAGGTATACAGAAATTTATGGGGAACTTTGAATTCATGTGAGGACATTTTGTTAACCAATATATAGTCCTAGACAATATGTCCCATAGAATGGAACACAGAATAGAAAGGGAAGGAGAACCTGGGGACAACAGCTAAAGTACGTTTGTTCTGCCTGATGAGGTCAAAATGCTCCATTATTGAGATGTAAGAAAAATTGAATCCATGTTCCAAGAAGGTAGTTTGGCAAGAGACAGTGCTTTAGGTATTATTTCAAACATGCCTTGATTCTAAGTTCAGTGAGAAACTTTTGGGTTAAACTGGATAGAAACCAAAAGATGCACAGCTACAAAATGGTACTGCACTGTGGTAGAAAGGGTTAAGCTGCCACTTGGAATGCCAACATCTCATAGCAATGTGCCAGTTTGATTCCTGCCTACTCTGTTTCCAATCCAGCTTTTTGCTAGTGCAATTAAGAAGGCAGTGGAAGGTGACCCCTGCACCCACATGGGAGACCTGGATTAAGCTCCAGGTTCTTGGTTTCAGCCTAGCCCAGATCTGGTTGTTGCAGGAGTTTGGAGAGTGAACCATGGATGAATGACCTCTCTCTTTTTTTTCTTTCTTTCTCTCTCTGTTCTCTGTTACTCTATCTTTCAAATCAATAAATAAGTAAATCTTTTAAAAAATATTGTTATGGGCCGGCGCCGCAGCTCAATAGGCTAATCTACCTTGCGGCGCCAGCACATAGGGTTCTAGTCCCGGTTGGGGCGCTGGATTCTTTCC
This sequence comes from Oryctolagus cuniculus, assembly GCF_051225735.1. Classification (NCBI taxonomy): domain Eukaryota; kingdom Metazoa; phylum Chordata; class Mammalia; order Lagomorpha; family Leporidae; genus Oryctolagus; species Oryctolagus cuniculus. The sequence continues at coordinate 162,010,748 of NC_142869.1, forward strand.
TGGTTGCCCCTCTTCCAGGCCAGCTCTCTGCTATGGCCCAGGAGGGCAGTGGAGGATGGCCCAAGTGCTTGGGCCCTGCACCTGCATGAGAGATCAGGAGAAGCACCTGGCTCCTGGCTTCGGATCAGCTCGATGCCCCGGCTGCAGTGCGCCAGCCACAGCGACCATTGGAGGGTGAACCAACGGTAAAAGGAGGACCTTTCTCTCTGTCTCTCTCTCTCTCACTGTCCACTCTGCCTGTCAAAAATTAAAAAAAAAAATAATTAAAAAATGTTATGGAAACCAAAAGAAAATTGCCATCTAAAGTTATCCAAAACCTACCCTGGAGGAAATAAGTCCACAATCAGTGTTAAGATGCCAACAGAGTAACACATTTCTCCTGTGCTTTGCTGCCCCTACCCTAAAGCAATATTGCCTGAAAACATGGAAATGAAGGGCCAATGATTGTATGTAATCAGGTGTATCCACATTTGAAAGCTATTATTTCACTTTCTTACTTCACTGACTGTACAAATGATCGTCAAAAAAGTTCATGAAATAAATCTACTATAAAAATTATGCATGAATTTCAAATTCTTTTCACCAAACTAAGCTTATCTTTTAATTCCTTTTTTTCCCATGAACTTTTTGAAGACCTGTCATGTTGCTGTCCTGATAATATTATCAAATACAAAAGGTATGACCTGATAAGTTCAGGAAAAAATGTTTTCTTTAAATTTGAGTACTATTTCCATTAAAAATTTTCCTTTGAGCTCTAAAGCTGTATTTCAATGAAATATGATTAACTTTCAGAAAAACATTTGGGTTACTTCTACATGTAGTATTTGAGATTTTCCTTTACCAAATTTTCTCTGCACTAAACTATTTTAAATCATGGGCTTTAGCTTTTAAAGTTTTATATATATATATGTGTGTGTGTGTATATATTATGAATGTTATTAAAATAAAAATGGTGCAGTAATGGACCCTTTGGGACTAATTTGTTTGATTATATATTGTTGAAACTTCTTCCAAAGAAATCAAAACAAAAATTAAATAAAATTAATCATCTTTATGTTTTTATATTTAAAAATATTTTCACAACATTATATTAATGTTTTTGAATGGAAGAGTGACAAGGAGAGAGTGGAAGGGGAGAGAGAGGGAGAGGGAGAGAGGGAGAAAAAGAGAGGGAAGAGAGGGGGAGAGAGAGAGAGAGAGAGAGAGAGAGAGAGAAAGCTATCTTTCATCTGCTGGTTTACTCAGAACAGCAGGGGCTGAGCCACACTTGAAGCTAGGAGCCTGGAACTTGCTTTGGCCCCTCCGTAGAACCGGACTACTTGGGCCTTCATTACGAGAAGTTGGTTGGGAAACAGGAGGATCTCATCCCAGGACTCCAATATGGATTGTTGATGTTACAAGGAATGGCTTATTTAGCTATGACACAATGCCTGCCCCTCAAATGTATTGTTAATGGTGCCAAATAACATTTGTTTTCAAAAATTGAAGACTAATATTTGAGTGAAAAATGCAAAGGCATGTGATGGTCTGCTTAGCTGAGATGAGGATCTCATGTATTCCTTTTGAATGCAGGGGAAGGTATTGTTATCTGGTTTAGATAAGCTTTGATATGTATTTTATCATCTTCACATATGCACATATTCATGCCATGAATGTATTTAACCATCCAAAATACACATATTTATTTCATTATTGTAAGTTTCTAAAGGCATGGGTATGCAAAAAGAAGTTCTTGTATACTTATATTTTTTTTAAAAAAAGGTAACTTGTCTCCACAGCATGAGACAAAATTTGTTTTAGGGAGTAGGGTTCAGTGCAGTGGTTAACATGCTACTTGGGATGCCCACATCCTATATAGGAATGCTTGGGCTTGTGTTGCTGTTCCACTCCTGAGTCCAGCTTCCTGCTAATGTGCACTCTGGGAGACAGCAGGTTATGACTCAAATACTTGCATCTATGCCACCACATGGGAGAGTCAGATTGAATTCAAGACTGTTGGCTCTGGTCTGGCTATAGTTCAAGCTGTTGCAGACATTTGGAGAGTGAACCAGCAGATGAGAGTTCTCCAACTTTCTCTCTTTCTCTGTCTCTCTGCCTCTGAGATGAAAATAAATAAATACAATTTTTAAAAAAAGATTGTTTTAAATCACATTGGTTTATTCAGGGGTGTATATTATTTGAAGGTGCAATTTCATTGTTTTTGCTGTTACAGTTGTATTCCAATGATTATAATGAATTGAAGAAAAAGTAAGTAGGTAACAGCTATGTTAATTCCATTGTTAGCTCAGAACCACTTGTTTATTTAGCAAAATATTTAGTGTATACTATATGTCATAATGATCTGATGCAGAAATGAAACAACTAAACATAGATATAACCTGAATCCTTCTCTCAAAAGATTTTCAATACTAAGTATAAGAAAGGTAAGGACTGATAGGAGAGTTTATGGTCACAAAGAGTCCCTAAAAGAAGTGATTGTGATTTCCATTTTCAGTTTACTAATGGTCTCCTAGAGGACATGTCAATAATTTTTTTTTTTTTTTGACAGGCAGAGTGGACAGTGAGAGAGAGACAGAGAGAAAGGTCTTTCTTTCCGTTGGTTCACCCCCCAAATGGCGGCCATGGCTGGTGCACAGCACCGATCCAAAGCCAGGAGCCAGGTGCTTCCTCCTGTTCTCCTATGTGGGTGCAGGGTCCAAGGACTTGGGCCAATCTCCACTTCACTCCCGGGCAACAGCAAAGAGCTGGCCTGGAAGAGGAGCAACCAGAACAGAACCAGCGCCTCAACCAGGACTATAACCTGGAGTGTCGGCGCCACAGGTGGAGGATTAGCCTAATGAGCTGTGGTGCCGGCCCATATGTCAATAATTGTAAGTAACATCTTCCCCCAAAAATTCACTATACTTGTTTAATTTTAATATCATGGCCATATATTCTTGCTAAACTTTTCATTTTCCTTCTATGTTTAAGAATTTAAATAACTAAAGATTATATTTACAAAAGCCTAAAGGGCCAGCACTGTGGTTGCAGATTAAGTCACTACCTGTGACTCTGGCATCCCACATGGATGTGGTTCAAGCCTGGCTGCTCCACTTCCAAACCAGCTCCCTGCTGATGGTCTGGGAAAAGCAGCCAAAGTTGGCTCAAGGGTTTGGGTTGCTGCCTTTCACGTGAGAGACCCAGATGAAGCTCCTGGCTTCAAACAAGCAGATACATGGTTGATCTCTCTATATATTTCCCCCTACCCTGTATTTTTCTAACCCTTCTCTCTGTCACTCTGAGTTTCAAAATAAATAAATAAATATATTTTTTTAAAAAGCCTAAGGCTCTTTGTTAACTTTCTCTCCATTCTTCTCTGCCCATCTGCATGAAAATTGACATTTACAGCCTACATTAAGAAGCTCACTTGATTTTCCTGTTGGAATCCACTGCTGTAAGACATGCAGAAGGTCAGGGGACAGGAACACATGGCAGATATGAAAGGACATGCAGAAAATATTCTCCAATTATTGAATAAAGGCAACAGAAATTATGCTTTATATATTTCATGATCATGGCTTTGTTCACTGCTTTGTAATTTCAGCTCGAGCCTTTATTTAGTGTCGTTGGCATAGAAATGCTTTATTAGGAATATTAAAGAAAACACAGACTAGACTTCTGCTTTTCAGAAGCAAAGTTTCTTTTCTGTATTATAAATATGACTTTTTGCCAATGTAGTAGGTATTTAGCAAATACTTACTTTTTTAAGGCTTTTCCTTTGTTTGTGGAGGCTTAAATGAGAAAAATTTGTGCACAGCATTTTAAATGTGCTGTTAATTTCCACTGCTAGAGATTAATATTTTTTTGTTTGTCTCATGAAGCATTTGAACTTTGTTCTTTGGTCCTTAGGCAAATCTATCAAAGTACACAAAATGTTACAAATAAAAACAAAGTTGTAGTAAAGAATATCTTGGAGCATTTTATTGTGATGATCCACAGAACAATTTGCATATTAAAATTAGCAAAAATAAAAGGAAAGAAAAATTGTAAGCCAAATGCTGAAATTTAATAGTAGCACCGATCAATAATACTAGTATGGTATTACTATATGGAAATTACATTTACATAGTGATAGTCCCCTTAAGATTCACTGTTCTGTAAAAGGACTGCTAGAATTCTCTAAAGCAATTTCTAGTGACCTATTGACCCAACTCTTTGATTCAAACCTGGTTAAAAATGTTTCTTGAGTTGATTCTATGTATGAAACTCTGTGCTAGCAATAATTGACTTCAACATTGGAAGAGGAATGAAGATGTGTTCAAAGCAGATGGAATGTAATGGAAATAAGCATAGGACGCAATGTGGGTATGCAGGGTGTTTATGCAGTCCAGCCTTGGAGCATGACAGGGTCAGTGATATAGCAAACTTCAGTTGTGAAAGAAGAAAAAGAATTATTCAGACAGAGAGGAGAACGGTTGGGTGAAAAAAAAATGTCTAAGCATAAGCAGAGACGGATGAGTTGTCAGAGAGCTTACCTGGTACACTTGAGAGCAGCCAACAGCTTGGTTATAAGAGCTACAGGTTGGGGGCCAAGGCCTGCAGTGCTGGCATCCCATATGGGTGCCAGTTCATGTCCTCGCTGCTCCACTTCTGATTCAGTTCTCTGCTATGGTCTGGGAAAGCAGTGGAAGATGGATCAAGTCCTTGGGCCCCTGTACCCACATAGCAGACCTGGAGGAAGCTCCCAGCTTCAGATCGGCCCAGCTCCAGCCATTGCGACCATTTGGGGAGTGAATCAGTGGATGGAAGATTTTCTCTTTCTCTCTCTCTCTCTCTCTCTCGCTTCCTCTCTGTAACTCTGCCTTTTGAATAAATGAAACTTTTTTTTTTAACAGGTGGGATAAGCTGAAGGAGGAGTGAGTAGTGGCACCATCAGGAAGAGCTTCCATTTAAGATTAAGTAAAGATTTTATCTCAAATTGTAGTCTCACAGGAGAACTAAGTTAAGATAATAAGATTTTCATTTCTGAATGGTGCATTAATAAGCTTTTCATTACTAAAACAAAATACCTGGGGGATGCTACTTATGAAGGAAATATGTTTATTTTGGCTCATGATTTAGGAGATTTGCAGTCCGAGTTTGAGCAGTTCGTTGGTTTAGTCATCTGGCAGATGGCAGAAACTGGCAGAGAGCAGTAGCACAGGCTATGCAGAGGAAGGATCATGTGGGGAGTCAGGAGGCGGAGATGACAGCCCGGGCCTGACGCAGGATTACACAACCAGCACTCCCAGGAATAATCATCTTTCCAGGGCACGCCCTCAGGGTGCTCAGGACCTCCCTAGGCCTACATCTCACTGTCGTAACTGGATTAGGGTCTTACCCTCTTCATACTATTAGCTTAGGACTTCGTGTTTTAAAGTCTGCATGAGTATCAGAGCCTAATCCTGTTGAAACCATAGATTCAGTGTGAGGAGTTTGTTTCTTAAATCACCTCTGTCCTTTGATGTCATCATGCTGCTTTCCAACTACTGTGTTCTCATCAATACTCCACGTTTTAGTTCACGATGCCTGTTACTCCTACCTGCTTTGTCAGCAAGGAAACAGTCTCACTTGGCACTTGTATAGAGAAGGTGACACCTAATAAGTAAGGCAGTTAGAGATGCACATATCAGCTTCCTTTTTATCCTGTTTCATCATTCTTTTCTGCAAAATCAACTAGAATGGCAGGGTAATATGGGTCTCTTTGTATCTACTTTTATACAAATGTTCAGTAAAGGACTATTTGATCCCCCTTGGGAAAGAAATACTTTCATTTTTTAGTTCAGATCAAATGATTTTAAAAACCCTCTCCAGACATGCTTCACTGATTATTTTCTGTATTCTGTTGGCGATCACCAGAAACTGGTATTGTAAGTTGCTTCACAATGACAGTGCACTAAAGTTTTGGAAAAAAATATTAAATAAATCCTGTATGGCATTGCTTCTGGTTTCTTTTCTACAGCTAAGCAAATTTCAAGGGCAGAGAGATTTCTCAAGAGCAATCAGAGAAGGTTGGGGAAAATATCTATCCTTAACCTGGAAAAGAGGTGACCGATCTGTAACTATCTAAGACTATACTGTGTCTAGTATACGGTCAACATCTAGAGATAGATCGAAGCTTCCCTGTAGGTAGGTGAGGCGCTACACACAACGGGAACATTGGAAGGCTCGCTGAAGTGTAACTGAACTCCTTGATGATGACAGGAAAATCAACAGTCCAAATGCTAGCATCTGCCCAAGCTGTCTGTCACTGCAGTCACATCTGCTGCCTTTTCCATCAAAGGAGTCCTCAAACTTCACAATTGTTGCTATTTTCTCTCTCTCTCACACACACAAACACACACTCACACACATACACACCCAATATCTTACCTGTGTAAGAAAAGATCCCAGGGTATATTCTGCTGTAAGTTCATCCAACATTGCTCTTAATGGAATTTTTCATTTTCAGACTCTAACTCATTGGATAATTATGCATTCCCCTTTTCTTGGGCAATTTTTTTCCCCTTTGTAACTCAAGCATTACCATCAAAAGCAAGTCATTTTGTCTTGGATTTTTACCAATTCTTCCTGTTTAATATGCTTTGTTTTTGTTAACAGTTTTTCAAATTTCAACTTGTTCAATTATAAACCAGTACAAATAGATATTCCAGAACCCTTAATCATCAGCATGCCGCAGGCTCCATAATATATGTTAGCAATGTAAGAACTTAGGATGTGTTTCAAAACCTATAACCTGAAACCAGGTAGGGATGTAACCAAAAACATGTAAATAAATACCAAAAAGACTAAAGTCTACAATTATTATAAACTGATAATCCTTACTATATAACTGCATGCATTCTGTATAAAAAACTAAATTTGTTTTTTGTATTTAAAATATATTAGCTGAAATTATGCCAAAGAAACTGAAAACACCACACACACACACACACACACACACACCACACATTGAATGATTTGTCTTCAGACACTTAAATGAGTACAATTTTACTATAATCAAAATCTCTTCAAAAATTTAATTCTTACTTGGAAATCAATTTTAGAGTGAATGCTGTGAAACTGAATTTCAGAAACACTGGTAATATCTTCCTTTTCAAACCTGATCCTTTTTTTCTGTTGAATGTACTCCTTTGGGTCATATAATTCTCTTATTTTCCTTTTATTATTGATCCTCTTTCAAGTAATGAAGAATAAATATACATACTGCCACAACTCCACACCCCCAATACAAAGGGTGGATAAACTTCTGCTTTGCTTCGTAGATGTCAAGTCAATATTTTGGGTCTTAATCATGTCAAGCATTCTCCTGTGATTACTCCCACTTTCTCTTCATCTTGTGTGTGTGGGGAAGTGTGTGCGCTCAGTGAGGCTTAGAACTAAGGGCTCTATTCCACACAATGCATCCACTCTATCAAGAGCCCAATTCTTATCTTGCTTTGAACCCTCAGGGATCATTGACTTCAAAAGAATATATTATGTTCCAAAGTGGCTCCATACAGCTGTAGAGGAAGGCATAAAATTGGCCCCAAGAGACTAGTTCCTCAATTCAATGTGATGTTATTCTGCTGCATACATAAATAGCTCTGCCTTTCTCTCCTGTGCTTGCCTGTTTGCCTGCGTATTTGTGATGAAGCACAGTTAGACAAAACAAGAGTTTTGGTATGCTTTCTGCTATTATTCTCAGGTAATGATAGAGAGGATAATATCAGAATCAAAACTCACTAATATTTTAAACTGAATCCTCTTTTATGATGTATGCTACTTTGAAACAAGCAGTAAGTCAGATGAAAAGTCAAATATGCTGTGAAAGAATACCTAATTTTCTGTATGTCTTCACACCAAAAGACTTCCAGGTTATCAGTTTACTTATTTCTCTGAGTAAACAAGGTGGAGGTGGCAGATAATAGAAAATCTATCTAATACAAAAACTTGTTTGAAGAAATAACAGAAAAGTATGTGACCACAGTGCGTAAGTGATATTTCATTATTTCTATAACAGCACAAATGTATATACATCAGATTTAAAAAGCATTAAATTTTAAAAATAACATGCAATTTTAAAGTTCATCATAATGTTTTCAAGGAAATCCAAATTTCTAGATACTGATAACATCACTTCATCACTTTAAACTTTCTGTACTTATCTCCATAGTGCATACATACAGATACAACATAGGATACATAGAGATATAACAAAGTTCTAAGGTCAGATATATTTGTGAGATAGGAGGATAGAAAAGGCCCCACCAACTTCCTTTATTAAGTATTTTACAGAGCTTTCATTGTGATGCACTGTTCTTGAAAGTAGCTTTATCGGTATTCATCATTCCTAAAGTATGCCTGACCACTAAGCTCTGCCAACATCAGCTCTCTTGGAATTAGGTTGATACTTTGCTACATTTTGTAAACTTCTAGTGCACCTGTTTATATTTAGTAAGAAGGCTTTCATTTGTTTTAGTTTTCTCGTCTTGGTTTTCAATGAGCACTTTCATTAACTGTCAAATGCACTCACCTTTTGAATTATTTGACAGCTTGAGTTTGTGCTAGCAGTTTAAAACAATGCAGCTAAAGCTATGTGGCTCCAGACATTTAATCTTTTCTGGAATATTATGTTTGGGCATATCTAAGGGGGCAAAATGGTGGCAGCCTCAACTGTAAATTAAGTAGAGCAACACTGGCTCCACATGTTGAAAGACAGTAGTATTTTCACTGTCGTTATGACTATAATCAATAATATTTGCCTATTGCTTTTCTTAATGGCAACATATGAAAGTACTTCAAAAAGTTCATGGAGAAATGGAATTAAAAAATACATTTACTTGTGAATAAACCATTTTGAAATATATGATACGTGTTTTTATGCACTTTTTAAAAATTTAATTTTATTAATTTGAAAGAGTTACAGAGAGAGAGAGAGAGAGAGCCAGGGAGGAAGGTCTTCCATTGGCTGGTTCACTCTCCAAATGACTGCAATGGCTGGAGGTGGACTGATCTGAAGCCAGGAGCTTCTTCCAGGTCTCCCATGTGAGTTCAAGGCTGCAAGCACTAGGGCCATCTTCTACTGCATTCTTAGGCCATAGCAGAGAGCTGGATCAGAGGTGGAACAGCCAGGATTCGAATCAGCACTCAAATGGTATGCTAGTCCTGCAGGCCGGGTCTTTAACCCACTGCACCACAGCGCTGGTCCCTCTATGCACTTTTTGAAGTATCCACATACATTGGTGTCTTATTTAATATTGTTAGGAAGATGTTGATCTCAATATTTGTTACAAGTAAGCTGATTATATTTTGACATAATATGGATTGGAATATATTTAGGAAAAACATATTACAGTAGGGCAAATTTATCTTTATTTCCAATTTTCCTCAGCCTTTTAACATAAGTTTTATATATAATTGTATTTAATCTTTACCAGTATTTCGATAATGATCTCAAGAAATAATTGGATAATAGAACAAACAGTTCTTGCAGTATGCCAGATATATTCATAATTAGGAGTGTTTTTTAAATTTTATTTAAGGTATATAAACATCATATGTACAAATTAAAAAAGACAGTGATTCTTCCCACTCAACCCGCCCTCCCACCTGAACTCCCACCCATTTTCCTCCACTCTTTCTTATTTCCACTCTTAATTGTTACAAAAATCTATTTTCAGTTTACTTTATACTTGTAAGGTTGACTCTATACTAAGAATTCAACAAATAGGACAAAAAACACTGTTCATCAATAGTACAGACAGAAGTTATAAATAATAATTGAATAAGAAAACGTCAATTTCAATCCTATATATTACATTTCAAGTACTCTATTAGTTACCACAGATCAGGAAAAAAACATTGTATTTGTCTTTTTTGGATTGGCAAATTTCCCTAACTATAACGCTTTACAATTGTATCCATTTTGTTGCAAAAGACAGGATTTCATTTTTTCTGGTGAGTAGTATTTCATAGCATATATATGCCATAATTTCTTTTTTCAATCATCAGTTGATGGACATATGGGTTGATTGCATATCTTAGCTGCTATGAATTCATGTGTAATGAATATGGGGTACAGATAACTCTTTCATATGATGATTTCAGATACCTTGTGTTAATTCCCACTCCTGAGACTGCTGGTTTATATGGTAGATCCATTTTCAGATACTTGAGGTATCTCCATATATCTTCCATAATTGCTGCCCGAGTCTATGTTCTCACCAAAAGTGGATTAAGGGACCTTTTCCCCAACATCCTTTACAGCATTTCTTGTTTGTTGATTTCTCTGAGAGCAACTCTAACTGGAGTGATGTGAAACCTCATCATGGTTTTGATTTGCATTTCCATGATCGCTAGTGATCCTGAGCATTTTTTCATGTTTCTGTAGGCCATTTGAATTTCCTCTCCAGAAAAATACCTGTTCAAGTCCTTTGCCCACTTCTTAACTCAATTGTTTCTTTTGCTGTTGTTGAGTTTCATGAGCTCTTTATAGATTCTGGATATTAATTCTTTATCAATTGCATAATGTGCAAATATTTTCTCCTATTCTGTTGGTTTCTCTTCACTTTGCTGAGTGTTTCTCTTGCAGTGCAGAAGCTTCTCAGCTTGATGTAATCCCATTGGTCAACTTTGATTTTGACTGCCTGTGCTTTTGGGATCTTTTCTAAGAAGTCTGTTCATGCCAATGTCTTGTAGGGTTTCCTGAAAGTTCTCTAGTTATCTGATGGCATCAGGTCTTAGATTTAGGTGTTTGATCCATTTTGAGTGGATTTTTGTGTAAGGTGTAAGGTAGGGGTCTTGCTTCATATTCTGCACTTGGAGAGCCAGTTTTCCCAGCACCATTTTTAAATTTTTTTTTAAATTTATTTGACAGGTAGAGTTATAGACAGTGATAGAAACAGAAAGAAACATCTTCCTTCTGTTGGTTCACTCTCCAAATGACTGCTATGGCCAGCGCTGCACTGATCTGAAGCCAGGAGCCAGGTGCTTCTTCCTGGTCTCACATGTGGGTGCAGAGGCCCAAGCACTCGGGCCATCCTTCTCTGTCCTCACGGGCTACAGCAGAGAGCTGGACCGGAAGAGGAGCAACGGGGACTAGAACCGGCGCCCATATGTGATGCTGGCACCACAAGTGGAGGATCAACCAACTGAGCCACTGTGCTGGCCCACCAGCATCATTTCTTAAAGAGACTCTTCCTGTTCCAGGTATTGATTTTAGCTCCTTTATCAGTTGGTTGTTTATAAGTTGGTTGTAGATGCATTGATTGTTTTCTGGAGCTCCTATTCTGTTCCATTGGTCTAAACATCAGTGTTTGTGCCAGTACCAAGTTGTTTTAATTATTACTGCCTTGTAGTATGTCTTGATGTCTGGTATTGTGAGGCATTCAGCATTTTTTTATCACGTAAAATTGCTTTAGCTGTTCGGGGTCCCTTGTGCTTTCATATAAATTTTAGCATTGTCTTTTGTAATTTATGCATCTAACTTTTCAATCTATTTTACATGTTTTTCATAATCAAAATGTGCAAGTAGACAAGTGGTTTTATATTTCTTTCATAGAAAATCAGTTGTCATAAGATATATCTCTGTCTCTCCTGTCATGCTGCCTTTCAAATAAATAAAGCTGAACACATTTAAAATATGAATGTAATTGCCAATAGAAATTATATGATCTTATTTAACTAATAGGAGATATGGGAAAATCTGCAATTTTGAAAACAAGTGGTTTTATGAATTCCATGGGCAGAAATATTTTTTCAATTTTTTTTCCATTTTCTACAGTTACAAAGAGAGAAAGAGGAAGAGAGAATCTTCTATTCACTGGTTCTCTCCCCAAATGGCCACAATGGCTGGAGCTGGGCCAGTCCAAAGCCAAGAGTCTGGATCTTCATCCAGGTCTCCCACGTGGGTGCCGGAGCTCAAGTACCTGTGAGTTCCTCCACTGCTTTCCCAGGCCATTAGCAGGGAGCAGAATGGAAAGTGAAGCAGTCTGGACTCAAAACAACTCTAATATGGGATGTTGGCCCCACTACAACCCAACACAGGCCCTGGCAGAAACATTATACTTATCTTGAGCAATGCAACTATTTATATAAGTTTACTAAATTATATCTTATTATTCCACTGTTTCAGGTTAGTAAATTTTGTTAAATAATATTTAATTTCACTTTAAGATAGGCTTACTCATTATATAAGAAGTAAAATAAATAAAAAAGCAACCTTTATGTTGTTTGTTCTCTTGTACAATTCTCTATATCTCCATTTAAGTCCACAACATATTGTTTCACTCAAGAAATAATAAAGCCGGCACCGCGGCTCACTAGGCTAATCCTCCGCCTAGCGGCGCCGGCACACCGGGTTCTAGTCCCGGTTGGGGCGCCAGATTCTGTCCCGGTTGCCCCTCTTCCAGGCCAGCCCTCTGCTGTGGCCAGGGAGTGCAGTGGAGGATGGCCCAGGTGCTTGGGCCCTGCACCCCATGGGAGACCAGGAAAAGCACCTGGCTCCTGGCTCCTGCCATCGGATCAGCACGGTGCGCCGGCCGCAGTGCGCCGCCCGCGGCGGCCATTGGAGGGTGAACCAACGGCAAAGGAAGACCTTTCTCTCTGTCTCTCTCTCTCACTGTCCACTCTGCCTGTCAAAAAAAAAAAAAAAAAAAAAAAAAGAAATAATAAGAAATATGTTTCTGGGTATCTCCATGGGAACTCATAAATCAAATAATAGTAGGAGATAAAAATTGCATGTAGTAATGCCTAAAGCCACAATTTAAGAGGAAGAGAGAAATGATTTCCAAATATGCAATACTTTTTTATCTTTTTGATAATTTCAAAATGTGTTGCTGAAGAAATGAGACATTGCATGAATTTTAGTTTCCGCTTCACAGTTTCATTGGGAAAATAATGATAGTACACAAAAAGGCACATTAAACTTTGTTGAAAGAAATTTATAAATTATAGAAAAATATTTAGACTAGAAATTGGAAAATTAAATTTTTAAAAAGTTCTTATCCAAGCATATCATGTAGGTGCTGCTATGATACTGTGAATGTTTGCATATATAGTTTGAAGGTTAATATGAATGTTTAACAACTATGCCTATAGTTTGGAATTTTTGAAAAATCTCATTATTTTTCTATCAATAGGAAAAATTCCTGATTAGTGTTATTGGTGGTAGCAATAATCATTTACTGTCATTGTTATTATTTTTATCATATAATCTTCATAAGAACTCCCTAAAGATCAGAGGATGTTTGCCAATATTAGAAACTAAAGTCATAAGTTAATTGTGATTTCTAAAAGAATTCTATTAGATTATTAATTATGTGAATCACTTCACATTTTAGTACCTCTATCAGGAATAGGTCTATCATGGCTACAGTTATACTACTATTTAAAAAAAAAGGAAAAAGAAATCAAAGTATAAAATGAGATATTCCTATTAATTGCCCCAAAAGTATTAAAACCTGACTTAAATAGCAGAATAAGTGCTTCTAAATTGCATTGTTGCATTATAGAGGACTTTAATAATACTACAATAAATTCTAAGTAGCGTGTACTTTGGTTATTTTTCCATTTTAAGTGCCAAAGCTTTAAATCTGAAAGCTTTTACATCCCAGGGTATATGCCTACATCTATTTTTTACGATCTCATCTTGCTTTGCAAATATGTGCTTATGCTTTCATGAATTTCCACAAACTCATTTGTAAAATAAATTAGAATTTTCTCTTAGAAATATAAAACCATCATGTTTTAGTTAAAGAGGATTAACTGCAAGTTATACTCTTTACAAAAGATACTATTTTCTGAAATTCTGCCATACAAAGTAAAAATAAGAAGAAACTTTTTTGTGGATATCTCTATTTTCATATTTGTATTTTTATGCAGAAACTCCTAACCAAGAATATTATATCCAGCAAAGCTATCCTTTAGAAATGAAGGAGAAGTAAAGTATTTACCAAACAGCCTAAAGCTGGTAGAATTCATCACCACCAGAACGGCCTTACAGAAATTCTGAAGAGAATCCTCCCTTAGAAGAAAACATTGTGAAAACATATGGCACATACCAATTCACTAACAGGGTAGGTACAATCAGTAACCAATCAAAAAAGTAGCAAGTGTTAGTTCTTATATATCAATACTAAGCTTGAATATGGATGCATTAAATCCCCAAAGGTTGGCTGAATGAATTTTTAAAAAAAAGCACAAGACCCAACTGTTTGCTGTCTACAAATAACTCACCTCACAAGTAAACAACCATGCAGACTGAAAGTGAAGAGTTGGAAAAAGATAAACCAGACCAATGGAAACCAAAAGTGAACAGCAGTAGCTATCCTTATCAGATAAAACAGAGTTTAAATAAAAACCTTTAAAAAGAGACAAAGAAGGAGCTTATACAAAGATAAAAAGATTGATAGAGCAAGAAGATGTAACAATCATAAATAAATATGCACCCAACACAAGACCATCCAGACACATATAAGAAAAGTATTGGACTGAAAGGGGGAGATGGATTTCAATACAATTATAATAGGGTACTTCAACACCTCTCATAATGGATGGACAGATTTTATATATATATAGATAGATAGATAGATAGATAGATAGATAGATAGATATACACACACAGAGAGAGAGAGAGAGAGAGAGAGAGAGAATACCAGAATAAAGAAGAGAATAGATTCAAGCCACGATTTTCAGTCAATAAAAATGGTATAGTTAACATCTGTGTTTCCTCATTATGGTAACAGAAGAAAAATACATGGAAACCCATCTTGTGACCTATAATAATATCATAGTATTATTTTCATTGAGCTAGAACCTCAACTCAGCAATACCAGGTAATTTCTTTCTTGATTTGCTATGAGATACGCACACATACACACATTTATATACCTAAGAAATCTTGTGTAAACTCTACCCACATAATCCTTCTGATGTAATCTGGCAAAAAACAATATCCCTTTGTTAATTCAGAGTGACTTCCTTGATAATGGCAAAAAGAAACTCTTTGGGCTGGCCCCCTGGCTCACTTGACTAATCCTCTGCCTGCGGCGGCGGCACCCCAGGTTCTAGTACTGGTTGGAGCACTGGGTACTAGTCCTGGTTGCTCCTCCTCCAGTCCAGCTCTCTGCTGTGGCCCGGGAGGGCAGTGGAGGATGGCCCAAGTGCTTGGGCTCCTGCACCTGCATGGGAGAGCAGGAAGAAGCACCTGGCTCCTGGCTTTGGATTGGCGCAGCGCCGGCCATGGCAGCCATTAGGGGAGTGAACCAATGGAAGGAAGACCTTTCTCCCTGTGTCTCTCTCGCTGTCTATAACTCTCTCTCTGTCTCTCTCACTGTCTAACTCTGCCTGTCAATAAAAAAAAAAAAAAAAAAAAAAAAAAAAAAAAAAAAAAAAAAAAAAAAAATCTTTGCCTAAACCTGAAGATCCTAGATTTTCATGGGAAATATGAGCACTAAATTCTTTACCCAAACAGTGTATAATGAATTTTCCTGGAGAGAAGTATTCATAACGATTTCAAGCATGTCCATAAATCTCAAAGTTAGGCACCATTTTCCTAGCATTCTAACAGTATTGCATTGAATAAAGCAGTAAAGGAGCTTAGTTAACTACTGAATAAAGTTGGAGATGGTGATAACAGGTTGAAGTAAGCCGACATTTGAATCTGAAAAAATATAAAGTTGAACTTGTAATACCAAGACTTCTTGAACAATTTATGTATTTTTCCATGTATTATGTTCATTTCTGACATATTATATATTTGTTTCCATTTATTTTCTGTACTAAAACCAAATTTCTAAGAGAATCACACTTTTTTATTGCACAATCTCTAGTGTCTAGCAATGTATCTGATACATGGTAGATGGGCAATCAATTATCATTGAGAGAGTGGAGACTCCACTGAAGAAAATTTACTGGAGAATGTAATGTGGTAATTAATTCAAGATTCCAAACAGCTTATAACAACTTGATGGTACAAAACTTCTTTAAAATAGAAGTACCTGAAAACTTATAGTTAAGCAATAATGCCAAAAATAACCAGAGACCCATAAACTACAGAGAAAATGGTATGTAAGGGAGATGCTGACTGTGACAGACCCTGAAATATTTCTATGACAGTTCATCTTTAATATGACTGTCATCAGTATGTTCTTTTCTTGTATCTGCACACCATCTCCTCATCCAGAATCTATGCCTTACCATGTTGAATCTGGGATGTGATGTGATTGACCAATAAATAGAATATGCAAAAGTGACGTTCTAGTATTGTGGGACTAAATCATAAGCAAACTTACATCTTGCCACTAGACATATGGGAACACCAGCTCTGGGAAAGCAAACTGATGTATTAAAAAGTTCAATTGTCCTGAGATCACTACGTGATTAGACATACAAGTCACAGGGACAGATGACTATTAAGACACTATGTGGGGGCCGGTGTTGTGGCACAGTGAGTTAAAGCCCTGGCCGGAAGTGCCGGCATCCCATAAGGGCACCAGTACTAGCCCTGGCTGTTCCTCTTTTGATCCAGCTCTCTGCTATGGCCTGGGAAAGCAATAGAAATTGCCCAAGTTCTTAGGCCCCTGCATCCATGTGGGAGACCTGGGAGAAGCTCCTGGCTCCAGGCTTTGGATCATTGCAGCTCTGGCCATTGTGGCTACCTGGGGAGTAAACCAGAGGATGGAAGACCTCTCTCTGTCTCTACCTCTCTCTGTAACTCTTGCCTTTCAGATAAATAAAATAAATCTTTAAAAAATTATAGCTATGAAGACATTATGTGAAGAGGAATAAAGGCCAAGAAGTGAGGCACTAATGTTTAAATGATTTAGTGAGTACAGAATCAGGTTCTCTAGCTCCAGATGTCTAGTTGATCCCATCATGAAATGGAAGTAAATCACTCAATCAATATCTTCCAGACTTCCTGAACAACATATCACAAGCAAAATAAAATAGGCATTTTAAGCCTCTAAATCTTTGAGTAATATGTTACACAACAATAGATGAATGCATTCCCAACACCATTTCTAGATGGCAGAGAAAACAATGCTATGAGTTTGTAGTACTGAAGAGAGAGTATTGCAGGTTAAATTGTGCATCATGAGTGAACTGCATTGCCATTTTGGACACAGATTTAACTGAGACTACTCTGGTTCAAAGGGTAAACTACAAAGACACTTGTGACTGAAAGTGTTTGCCTGTTGGATTAGAGAATCCCTTGGGGACTCCGATATTGCTTTGACATATATTTTTATCTTGTTGCCTTATTTTCCTGCATCATTTAGGTGTAATAATCATAAAAGAGACCCAATGACCTGTACTGACTCCGTTTATGTTTTATTTATGACATGAAGGTGTTTCTTTTAGCTGGGCTATTTCAATGGGATCTTTCAGTGAATTTTTAATCTCCTTTTTGCCCTCTTTTAAAGCAGAATATAAGTGAGTCTCACAGAGGGCTGCGCTGAGCAACCAGGTATTTGTCAGGCTGCCACATGAGTCACTTTTTTCAATGACAAAGCAGGTGGCTGCCCTGGAGGAGAACATAAAAGGAAACTCAGTAATCATATCCTACTTGAGTTGCCTACACATTGCTGACTCAACAGCTGGTCCTATCCAGAAGAAAACAAAGCAGGAGATAAAATATAAACAAAGGCAAACAAATAAAAATGCAATAAAACCACCACTAAAAACACTTTTTAAATGAATGATTTTTAGCATGCATGCTTTAAATGAAAATCTAGAAAATAAATTACAAACAGAAATCTCAACATATTATAGAACATTCGATCTAGTGGTTCCTCTGCAAAACCTGCAAGGGAAATTTGCAATCGTATAATCCTCAAATCCCTTCTAGTTTGCTGAATGGAATATTTAAGCCCTAAGTATGCAAGAAGTTTTAAGCAAAGTCTCAGGCCAAGATCTGAGTCAGGAATTTTTTGGCCACGTACATAACATGTGATTTACTGTCAGCATTATTTGCATAAAAGAAAATTTAACCTCTGAATAAAACCAGAGTGGATATTGAGTAGAAACACATAATTCTCTTGTTTAACTAAGTAATTAATGAGAAAAGTCCCTGCAGTGGAATGTGAGTTGTTGCTAGCAATCACCAAGCTTTTCACACACGATGGCTTTCTGTGTCTATGAGACACATTATTTTTCAACATGGTGTCAAATTATATGTAAATATTGTAAGTTTTGGAACATATATATTTAAAAGTCAGAGAGACGGTGACATAGAAAGACACAGAGAGATCTACTACCTGCTAGTTTACCCCCTAAGTACCCACAAAAGCCGGAGGTAGGCCAGGCAGAAGCCAGAAACGAAAAACTCAGTCAAAGTCTTCCAACTACTTCATCCATCATTTTCTATCTTCCAGGAATGTAGTATGGGAAGTGGATCAGGACTCAAACCCAGGAACTCTGAAATGAGCTGCAGGATCCCAAGTAACATTTTAACCACTACATCAAATGTTTGTCCCTTTTTGCAGTATGAAAAGTATCAGGTAAAACCAAGAAAAATTCACCAACCCTCAGAACACTTTAGCAAACTCCATTCTCCAGAACACATTAGATATTTTTTTACGGCTTGTGTGACACTCTATTTAATGCCTATTTTATCCTGCTTGAATATAAACCTCAATGACACAGAGTAATGCTTTTACTCTCAGTTATCATATCCTAAAGTTTAGCATCAAATATGACATAATGAGAACTTAACAAGTATCCATTGCATGATACTTACATGTGGACATCCTAAGCATACATCAAAAGATAAAGGAGCTACTGAAGAAATTTAGCTCATTTTCATCACCAGAATTATTAGAAGTACAATCACAGGAGAAAAGATACAATTTGAAGCTTAAAATGCATATTATTTGATCTTAATTACTTATGACAGTAGTTGTATATACTCTCATTAAAACTTTAAAATTCAATCCAATAGAGCTTTCAGCAATGATAGAAGTGTTTTATGTTTTCATGGTAGCTATTAGCTCTCCAAGCCTATTGAGCATCTGGAATGTGACTAGTGATGCTGAGAATCTTGCTTTTAAGTTCTATTTAATTGTAATCAATTTGTGCAGCTATGGGAGGGTAGTGTGTACCATATTGGATGCACAGCTAACCATTGCAGAACTATGTGTAGCAAATATCCTTTATTAATTGTGTCCATGAAGAACACAAGTCAATAATCTATGAAGAAGACAGCATGGAAGAAAAAGAAAGTGTTCCTTTCTACTTTGGGAAGAAGCTTTGAGGTTTACTAGAGAGAAAGGGCTGTGGTGTCTCTTCTGGAGCTAGTTCCCCATCATCTGTAACTCCATGGGCAGGTGGGACAAATGAAGTTGTTTTCCAATGCAAATGGTAACAAATACATTTCTGAGAATGATTACTAATAAATACATTTAAATCCATATTGAGCTATTCAAACACTTCTGTTAAATTATTACAAATTAAATTATTACTGATATTCTGGGGCAAATCCTTATCATGTACTGCTGGGTTCCCCTATGTGAGGTTTGGGAATATGGAATCCCTGAACATAATTTGAACAGACTCAATATGCTTTTAGTGACGGACAATTATAGCTCCATACTAGAGTTTATTAAAATTCAGAATAGCATTTATCTATTCATGTAAAAATATAGAAGAAACAGAATCCACACTCACTTAAATGTCCATGATTCTCCTAGCTACATACTCTCTGGACAGAGCATAAGAATTAATTGTGGGGCCAATGCAGTGGTGCAGTAGGTTAATCCTCTGCCTGCAGCACCGGCATCCCATATAGGTTCTGGTTCTAGCCCCAGCTGTTCCTCTTCTGATCCAGCTCTCTGCTACTGCCTGGGAAAGCAGTAGAAGAAGGCCAAAGTCCTTGGGTCCATGCACCCCTGTGGGAGACCCAAAGAAGCTCTTTGCTCTTGGCTTCAGATAGGCACAGTTCCAGACGTTGCCACCATTTGGGGAGTGAACCAATGGACAGAAACCTTTCTCTCTGTCTCCCTCTCACTGCCTCTTAACTCTCCTCTCAAATAAATAAATAAAATCTTTAAAAAGTGAATCAATTGTACAATGACAAATACATAAATGGAATGTCATGCTAAGTATGTGTTTAGAAAGGATTTGTGGTTATGAATCCTGAGTTTTTGTGCCTGAATTTTTATTTCTATTATGAAACAAGTAGTTCTTAGAGGCTGTTAGTTATCTTACTTTAATTCTTTAATATTATCATATCAAGTTAAATTATCAATTTCATTGAAGAGTAAACTATAAACCATTAAAATGAAATTTCTTAGTTTTCTGAATCAGAATCTTGCCTATGATCTAAAAATCAAGAATATCAAGCAATTATATTTTTTGTTCTACTTAATACTATTGGTTGAACTCTGTAATTAACACACAATTATTCTTAAGTGTTGAAACTTAACTGTAAAGTGATCCTGGTTGAATATAAGAGTGGGAATAAGAGAGGGAAGAGATGTACAATTTGGGACATGCTCAATCAGACTTGCCCCAAATGATGAAGTTAGAAACGTGCCAGGGGATTCCAATTCAATCACATCAAGGTGACATGTACCAATGCCATCTCACTAGTCCAAGTGATCAATTTCAGTTCACACTTGATCATAAGGATAGGAATAAGAGTCAAAGGGATCACATAAACAAGACTAGTGTCTGCAAATACTAACTGATAGAATAAAAAGGGAGAGAATGATCCAATATGGGAAGCAGGATACACAGCAGACTCATGGAAGGGCAGATGTCCTAAACAGCACTCTGGCCATCCTTGTCTAAATATGATCAGAGTCGGTGAACTCAGGGGGCTTCCATAGCCTTGGCAACTCATGACAAGAGCCTAGGGTGATTACTGATGCCATAAATAAGAGTGTCAATTTGTTAAGTCAACAATAGGAGTCACTGAGCACTTACTCGTCACGTAGGATCTCTGTCCTTAATGTGTTGTTCAATGTGAATTAATGCTATATCTAGTACTCAAACAGTATTTTTCACTTTATGTTTCTGTGTGGGTGCAAACTGTTGAAATCTTTTTTTTTTTTTTTTTTTTTTTTTTTTTGACAGGCAGAGTGGACAGTGAGAGAGAGAGACAGAGAGAAAGGTCTTCCTTTTGCCATTGGTTCACCCTCTAATGGCCGCCGCAGCCAGCGCGCTGCGGCCGGTGCACCGTGCTGATCCAATGGCAGGAGCCAGGTACTTCTCCTGGTCTCCCATGGGGTGCAGGGCCCAAGTACTTGGGCCATCCTCCACTGCACTCCCTGGCAACAGCAGAGAGCTGGCCTGGAAGAGCAGAAACCAGGACAGAATCCGGCATCCCGACAGGGACTAGAACCTGGTGTGCTGGCGCCGCTAGGTGGAGGATTAGCCTAGTGAGCCGCGGCGCCAGCCAAAATCTTTACTTAATATATACTAAATTGATCTTCTGTATATAAAGAGAATTGAAAATGAATCTTGATGTGAATGGAAAGGGAGAGGGAGCAGGAGTTGGGAGGGTTGCGGGTGAGAGGGAAGTTATGGGGGGAAAAAGCCATTGTAATCCATAAACAGTAATTTGGAAATTTATATTCATTAAATAAAAGTTAAAAAAATAATTATTTTTAAGCCTGTATCTACATATCCGAGGAATCTCATGTATCTTGGCAACCTCTTTAATGTAGAACCTTTGTTCCTTTAAATTATAAATCAGACTCATTCCATTAAAAAAAAAAAAAAAGAAAGAAAGAAAAAGCCAGCAGCCGGATCTGTGGCATAGTAGGCTAAGCCTCCCCGCCTGTCAGATCAGCAACCCATATTGGTACCAGTTTTTCCCAGGTTCTCCTCTTCTGATATAACTCTTTCTTATGGCCTAGGAAAGCAGTGGAAGATGGCCCCTGCACCTGTGTGGGAGACCTGGAAGAAGCTTCTGGCTCCTGGCTTCAGACTGGCCAGGCTCTGGCCATCACATCCATTTTGGAAATGAACTGGCAGATGGAAAATCTTTCTTTCTCTCCCTCTCTGTAGAACTTTGTCTTTCAAATAAATAAACAAATTTTAAATAATAATTTCCATATTTAGGGATCGCAATTTGTAACAGATGTGACCATTTCCTTCAACATGGAATACAAAAATGATCCATTTATGTTGTTGCTTTAAATAACATTTTATCTCAAAATCTTTAATATTGGGATACATTCCATCTTGGTCATCATTGATATGATGGCTCATGATCGTAAATGTTACTAAAGAAAAGGTGATCTATTTATCAGCCTAAAAGTCTTTTCTGAGTTGGGGGACATGTTTGTGGCACAACAGCTTAAGCTGCTGCCTGGAACACGATCTTCAGTTCAAGTCCCAGATGCTCTTCTTTCAATCCAGCTCCCCGCCAATGTGCCTGGGAAAGCAATGGAAGATGGGTCAAGTACTGGGCTCCTACCCTGGTTGCTGCAGCATCCGGGGAGTGAGCCAGCAGATTGAAGATGTCTTTCTCTGACTCTCCCTCTCAGTGTCTCTCTCCCTGGAACACCAGCTTTCAACTCAATAAAATAAATATCTTTTAAAAAGAAGTCTTTTTGGAGATTTGTATCATCCTCATCAGAGTGTTAGAACAACAAAGCAAGAATGATGAACCAACTACTTGGGGAACTAGTAACTTCTGTTTCCTATGTAGTCTGGGACTAAGTATCTCAATTCCTTAATGAAATTCATTCCCAGTTATCACCTCTTTTTTCCAGATGTGATGCTATGGTGCAACAAACTATTAATAGGATCCTATCATTCAAAATCAACTACAAAATAAGACAAAATTGTCAGTATCTACCAGTTGAGGAATCCTGAAAGTGACTAAACCCAGTAACAAGTTGAAAAGTACTTATCTGTGGAAAACTGCTCAACTTTGAGTAAATATATTAGAATGCATTGGGATGCTTGCCTATGATTTTCTTACTAGTCCCTACTTCTTAACTTTTTTTTAATCTTTCTTTTTTAATTTATTTGATAGGTAGAGTTATAGACAGTGAGAGAGAAAGAGACAGAGAGAAAAGTCTTCCATCCATTGGTTCACCCCCCAAATGGCCGAACGGCCGGCACTGCACCAATCCAAAGCCAGGAGCCAGGTACTTCTTCCTGGTCTCCCATGCAGGTACAGGGTCCCAAGTACCTGGGCCATCCTCCACTGCCCTCCTGGGTCACAGCAGAGAGCCGGACCAGAAGAGGAGCAACCTGGAACTAGAATCCGGCACCCACATGGGATGCTGGCGCCACAGGCGGAGAATTAACCAAGTGAGCCACGGCGCTGGCCTCCCTACTTCTTAACTTTTCATCATTAAGTACTAGAATAAATGGCTCACAAAAATCAGTCACTTCATTGATGAATGGGACAGACTTGATTTTGTTTGGAAGGCATACACCCATTAGTGTTCACCAAAAAATTGAAAAGTTAGTAGCAAATGAGCAGAGAGAACTGATAATAATTCTAATCTGTTTCCAGTGTGCTTAGAGTAAGCAAAAAACTGGCTAAACATGCAGAATTTCAACAGGGAAATGGTGGAAAGGGAAAGAGCCACAGGGAGATAGAACACCTCTGCACACACCCATGGTTGACTGGACAGTTACTACACACACAAGGAGAAGAAAGAGGGACCTTAAAATATCCAACACATTCACAAAAAGACAAAGAAGAGCTATGGGAAACTGACAGCCCTTTTTATCACTATGAATAAGAATCAAATAAAATGAATACTAGATATAAAAGAAAGAGTTAAACTATGTTATGTCTACTAGCAAACATAGGATATGATGAGACCTTGGATGAGGCAAAGACCTCATAATGCCAAAAGCCAATCTATAAAAACAAAATAAACAATATGATAGATTGGGATTCAACAAAATAATGATTTTTTTTCTTAAACACTACTATATCAAAGAAATGCAAGCTGCAGACTCTAAGAAAACAGTTGCAAATGTTTTACCTGAAAAATGGTGTCTTAGTCTGTTTGAGATGATTTATCAAAATATTATAAATAGGAAGAGGGCTCATAACCAAAGCAATTATTTCTCACAGTTCTGGAAGCTCAGAAGTCCAAAATCAAGGCAACAGCATTTTCAAAGTCAATGGAGAGTCACTGTTTGGTTCATGGTCTTCTCACTGTATTCTCACATGGAAGATGGGAAAAGGGTCTCTCGAGGACATCTTTCACAAAAGGGCATCAATAACATTAATGAGGGCTCTGCCCTGAAGACCCACACATTCCATAAAGGGCCTATCACCTAATATCATTCCCTGATGGTAAGGATTTCAACATATGAATTTTCTCCTATGCTTGCCATTTGGGTATAATTCAGTTTTAGCTCTTATGTTTATATCTAGTACACATTTTATTTTATTTTTATATGTAGTTAAGTAGGGTTGTAAATTTCTTGCAGTTCTTCCATATTCTTCTTTTTAATGATTGTGCTGGTAATTTAGAGTCTCCTTTCTTCTCCTTGTACACGCAGTTGCTGAACAGATCCTATGTTTCACATCATAATACCACATTCACAGAAAGTTAATTTATGTAGACTACTACATTAACAATTTAAAAGTAAATTTAAAAATAATTTTATTTATAATAACCTATAAAGGAACAAAATGCTTACACACTTACATAAAGCAGTAAGGGATCTGCACAGAGACCATTAACACTGTAAGTGCATATAAAACACAAATGAGTGGATAGACATGCTGTGTTGATGGGTTGCAGAAATCATTGTTAAAATATCCAAAGTATTGGAAGTAAACTAGAGATTCAATGTAAACCCTATCAGTTATAATTTCCACCAAAATAGAAAAACAAATTCTGGTTTTTTTTTTTTTTTTTTTTCTGACAGGCAGAGTTAGACAGTGAGAGAGAGAAAGACAAAGAGAAAGGCCTTCCTTCTGTTGGTTCACCTCCAAAATGGCCGCTACAGCCGGTGCACTGGGCCAATCTGAAGCCAGGAGCCAGGTGCTTCCTCCTGGTCTCCCATGCAGGTGCAGGGCCCAAGGACTTGGGCCATCCTCCACTGTCTTCCCGGGCCACAGCAGAAAGCTGGACTGGAAGAGAAGCAACTGGGACAGAATTCGGCACCCCAACTGGGACTAGAACCCAGGGTGCCAGCACCGCAGGTGGAGGAGGTTTAGCCTAGCGAGCCACGGCGCCAGCCAAAAAACAAATTCTAACTTCAAAGAACCTCTAATAGCCAAATCAATCTTTAACAATATGAGAAATATATAGAGGCATCACACATCCTGATGTCAAAACATATTACAAAGCTACTATGATCATAACAGTATTATATTGGTGAACAGTGAAGCAAAATAAAGTACCAGATGTAGATCCATGGACTTACAGTCAACTGATTTTCATCGAGGATGCCAATAGCAAAATATGGAAAAATGTCAATCTTTTCAATAGACGATACTGGGAAAATATATATACACATCCAGAATAATGAAGCTTGACACTTTTCTTACTCTGCATACAATGACCAATTCCTAATGGATTGAAAACATAAACAAAATACATGAAATGCCTCAACTTTCAGTAGAATGTAGAGAAGAATCTCCTTGATGTAAATGAAAAACTACTCCCAGAAATATTTTTTTTTAAGATTTATATATTTATTTTGAAAGAGTTTCGTGGCAGGGGGGCTTCCATCCATTGATTCACTTTTGAAATGGTTGCAACATCCAGAGCTGAACCAGACTGAATCCAGGAGCCATGAGCTTCATCTGAGTTTTCCACATAAGTGGCAGGAGCCCAAATACTTGGGTCATCTTCTGATGCTTTTCCCAGGTACTTTGGAGGGGGCTGGATAGGACTTGGAGCAGTGTGGACATGAAGAGCGCCAAAATGAGATGCTACAGTCACAGGTGGTGACTTTACCTGCTATGCCACATTGAGAGCCCCAGAAACATTTTTTTTTTATGTCACACAACAAGAAAAATTAGGCTAATGGGATTTCATCAGACTAAAAAGCTTCTTTTCTTGAAAATAAACAACAGAGGGAAACAGCAATCTACAGAATGGGAGAAACCATATATCTGATATGGGGTTAGTATGCAAAATGTATAAAGAACACACACAATTCAATAGCAAATACAAACAACTTGATTTAAAAACGGGCCAATGATAAAAATAACTATTTCTCCAGAGAGAAGAGACAGTGGGAGAAATGGAAAGAGGGAAGGGGAGGTGGAAAGTATCATTATGCTCTTAAAACTATATAAATATGAAATACATAAAATATGTTTGTTTCATATAAATAAATAAAACAATCAATTAAAAAAACAAATAGAGAAACTTCAAAAAAAAGACATGCAAGTGACGAACAAGTATAGGAAAACACCATTAATCATCAGGGAAACACAAATCAAAATTATGATGATGTATCATATCACCTCACAACAAAAACATAAAGAAAATTTCTAAAATATGCATGAGAGAAACATTGGATTGCTTTCAGAGGAAGTTAAGTTAGACTCACAGCTGATTTCTCATCAGAAGCTAGGCAAGAATGGTGAGATATATTCCAAATATTTTTTTTTAAGATTTATTTATTAATCTGAAAGTCAGAGTTCCACAGAAAGAGGAAAGGCAGAGAGAGAGAGAGAGAGAGAGAGAGAGAGAGAGAGAGTTCTTCCATCTGATGGTTCACTCTCCAGTTGGCCACAATGGCCAGAGCTGCACCAATCCAAAGCCAGGAGCCAGGAGCTTCTTTTGGGTCTTCCACATGGGTGCAGGGGCCCAAGGACTTGGGCCATCTTCTACTGCTTTCCAAGGCCACAGCAGAGAGCTGGAGTGGAAGTGGAGCAGCCCATTCTCGAACTGGCACCCATATGTGATGTTGGCGCTTCAGGGCAGGGCATTAGCCTACTGCACCACAGCACTGACCCCTATATTTCAAATCTTAAGAGAAAAAAAAAAACTGTCAACCTAGAATATTGTACCGTGCAAAGTTCTCATTTATGAATGAAGGTGAAATAAAGACCTTCAATAACAAACAGAAATTGAAAGGAATTTGTTGCCACCTGTCCAGACTTACAAAAGATGCTTAAGGATGTGCTACACACAGAAACACAGAAACATGGTCATCACTATGAAAAAAGGTAAAGAAAGAAAATCTCCCAGTAAAAGTTCAAATGAAATTTAAAGTAAACAATAGGAATATTTATGGAAAAATTGTAGGGCCAATTTGTTACTTATCAATAGTCACCTTGAATGTAAATCACCTCAACTCTCCAGTTAAAAGACAAAGATTGGCTGAATAGATTTTAAAAATCCATCTGTTTGCTCTCCTGCAAGAAACACATCTCACCAAGAAAGGCAGACTGAAAGTGAAAGGATAGAAAAAGGTATTCCATGCTAGCAGAAACCAAAAAAGAGCAGTATAGTCATCCTAATATCACACAAAATAGACTTTAACTCAGAAACTATTAAAAGAGACAAAGAAGCACACTGTATAATGATTAAGGGATCAATTCAATAGGAAGGTGTTAGTATTATAAATGTATATGCACCTAAATACAGGATACCTGGCTATTTAAAAGAAATGTTAATGGATCTAAAGCATGACATAGACTCTAACACAATAGTAATGGGGGACTTCAATACCTCACTTTTACATTGGATAGATAAACCATACAGAAAATCAGCAAGGAAATAACAGAGATTGTCAACATTATAAACCAAATGCACCTAACAGATAACTGCAGAACTTTCAATCTTACAGTTTCAGAATACATATTCATCTCACCAGCATATGGAATTCTCTAGGATTGACCACACGTTAGGCCATAAAGCAAGTCTCAGCAAATTCCAAAAAAAAAAAAAAATCAAAATCATATCATGCATCTTCTCTGACCACAATGGAATGAAGCTGGAAATCAACAACTCAGGAATATCTAGCACATATAGAAACACATGGAAACTGAAAAACATGCTCCTAAATGAACAATGGGTCACTGAAGAAATCAAAAGAGAAATAAACAAATTTCTGGAAACAAATGATACAACATGTCAAAACTTAGGAGATACTGCAAAAGCTATGTTAAGAGGTAAGTTCATAAAAATTGGTGCCTACATCAAGAAATTGGAAAGGTACCAAAGTCAGAAAAAGCAATAGCAAATCAAACCCAAAACTAGTAAAAGAAAAGAAAAAATTAAAATTAGAGAAGAAATAAACAAAATTGTAACCAAAAAAACTATACAAAACATCAGCAAAACAAAGAGCTGTTATTTTTTGAAAAAATAAAGAAAATTAACATGCCACTGGTCCAATTAACCAAAAAATAAGAGAGAAGACACAAATCAATAAAATTAGAGATAAAAAGGTAGTGTAACAACAGAAACCACAGAATTAAAAAGAATAATCAGAAATTACAACAAAGAGCTGATTGCTAAAAAAAAACAGGAAACATAATAGACATGACAGATTCCTGGACACATAAACCTACCTAAATTGATCCATGAAGGTATAGAAAACCTAAACAGACCAATAACCAAGACAGAAATTGAATCAGTAATAAAGACCTTCCCAAAAAAGAAAAGCCCAGAACTGGATGGCTACATTGCTGAATTCTACAAGAAATTTGAAAAAGAACTAACTCCAATTCTTTTCAAGCTATTCTAAACAATTGCAAGGGAGGGAATCCTCCCAAATTCTTTCTATGAAATCAAAATCCCTTTAATGCCTAAACCAGAAAAAGATATAACAGAGAAAGAGAACTACAGAGCAATTTCCCTGTTAAACACAGACATGAAAATCTTCAACAAAATTCTAGCCAGTTGAATCCAACAACACATCAGAAAGATCATCCACCCAAAGTGGAATTTATCCCTGGTATGCAGGAATGTTTCAACATTTGCAAATCAATCAATGGATACATCACATTAACAATTTGAGGAACAAAAACCATATGATTATCTCAATAGATGTAGAAAAAGCCTTTGATAAAATACAAGACCCTTTCATGATGAAAACCCAAAGCAAATTTGGTATAGAAGGAACATTTCTCAACACAATCAAGGTAATTTATGACAAACCAACAGCTAGCATCTTACCGAATGGGGAAAAGTTGGAAGCATTCCTACTGGGATCCAGAACCAGAGAAGGATGACCACTCATACCGCTGCTATTCAATATATTTCTGGAAGTCTTACTCAGAGCAATTATGCAAGAGAAACAAAGCAAAGGGATACAAATTGGGAAGGAACGAGTCAAACTATCCCTATTTGCAGGTGATGTGATTCTATATTTAGGAAATCCAAAAGACTACACTAAGAAGTTACTGAAACATATAGAAGAGTTTGGTGGAGTGGCAGGATATAAAATCAACACACAAAAGTCAACAGTCTTTGTATACACAGACAATGCTATGGCTGAGAAAGAACTTCTAAGATCAATCCTGTCCAAATAACTACAAAAAAATCAAATATCTTGGAATAAGATTAACCAAGGATGTCAAAGATATCTACAATTAGAATTACAAAACACCAAAGAAAGAAATAGAAGAAGATACAAAAAATGGAAAAAATCTTCCATATTCCTGGATTGGAAGAATCAACATCATCAAAATGTCCATACTACTGAAAGCAATTTAAAGTTTCAATGCAATACCAATGAAAATACCAAGAACATTCTGCTTAGATCTAGAAAAAAAATGATGCTGAAATTCATGTGGAAACACAGAAAACCTTGAATAGCTAAAGCAACCTTATACAACAGAAACAAAGATGAATGTATCACAATCCCAGATTTCAAGATATACTACAGATCAGTTATAATCAAAGAGCCTGGTATTGGTATAAAAACAGATGGATATACGAATGTAACAGAACAGAATTTCCAGAAATCAATCCAAACATCTACAAACAACTTATATTTGACAAAGTAGCTAAAATCAATACCTGAATCAAGGACAGTCTCTTCAACAAATGGTGCTGGGAAAACTGAATCTCCACATGCAGAAGTAGGAAGCAAGACCCTTCCTTACACCTTACCCAAAAATCCACTCAAAATGGTTTAAAGACCTAAATCTACAACTTGATACCATCAGATTATCAGAGAATATTGGTGAAACCCTGCAAGACATTGGCATAGGCAAAGAGTTCTTGGAACAGACTCCAGAGGCATAGGCATTCAAAGCTACAATTGACAAATGGGATTAAGTGAAATTGAAAAGCTCTGTACTGCAAAAGAAACATTCAGCAAAGTGAAGAGGCAATTTACAGAATGGGAGAAAATATTTGCAAATTATGCAATTGATAAAGGATTAATAACCAGAAAATATAAAGAGATTAATAAATTCAACAACAAGGGGCTGGCGCCTTGGCTCACTTGGTTAATCCTCGGCCTTCTGCACCGGCATCCTATATGGGCACCAGGTTCTAGTCCCAGTTGCTTCTCTTCCAGTCCAGCTCTCTGCTGTGGCCTGGGAAGGCAGTGGAGGATGGCTCAAGTGCTTGGGCCCTGCACCCGCATGGGAGACCAGGAAGAAGCACCTAACTCCTGGCTTCGGATAGGTGTAGTTCCAGCCATAGCGGCCATTTGTGGGGTGAACCAGCAGAAGGAAGACCTTTCTCTCTGTCTCTCTCTCTCTCATTGTCTAACTCTATCTGTCAAATAAAAAAAAAAAAAAAAGAAATCCAACAACACAAAAACAAACAACCTAGTTAAGGTATGGGTAAAGAACTTAAATAGGCATTTTTCAAAAGAGGAAATCCAAATGGCCAACAGACACATGAAAAATGCTCTGGATTATAAGCCTTCAGGGAAATGAAAATCAAAACCACGATGAGGTTTCACCTTACCTCAGTTAGAATGGTTTTCATACAGATATCAACAAACAACAAATGCTAAGGAGGATGTGGGGGAAAGGTACCGTAATCCATTGTTGGTGGGAATGCAAACTGGTAGAGCCATTATGGAAGACAGTATGGAGATACCTCAGAAATCTGAATATAGACCTGACATATGACCCAGACATCCCACTCCTGGGAATTTACCCATGGGAAATGAAATCAGCATGTGAAAGTTATCTGTACATTCACGTTTATTGCAGTTTATCACAATAGCTTAGATATATAATCAACTCAAATGCTTGTCAACTGAAGACTGAATAATGAAATTATGTGGTATGTACACTATGTAATACTATATAGCGGTAAAAAAAAAAGAGCTGGTCATTTGCAGAAAAATTGGTGAAACTAGAAAACATCATACTTAGTGAAATAAGACAGTGCCAAAAGGACAAATATCATATGTTCTCCCTTACCTGTGATAAGTAATAGAGCATCTAAAAGGTAATCTACAGAAGTGAAATTGACACTTTGAAAATCAATGACTTTGCACAGCTCTTATCTCTACTGTTGAGAAACAGTTTTTTTCACCATACTATTTGTTGGACTCTTAACATGGAGTTAATCATATATGTACAAAGCTAATTGAAAGTAGATCTTAATAAAAATAAGAATAGGAATAGGAGAGGTAGGAGGATGAGGGGTGGGAGAGTAGTTGAGAGGGCGGGTAGAGTGGGAAGAATCACCATATTCCTAAAGTTGCAATTATGAAACATATGAAGTTTATATTCCTTAAATAAAAGGTTTCTGGGAGAAAATAAAATTTTGAAACATATATTTTGAAACCCCTGCAAAGCTTTTCATAACATACTTATTCTATGAAGCTTTTGAAGACCCCTCATAAATATAATTTCAAATATTTTAAAATCAGGACAAGTTTATCTTTTCATTCTATTTTCTATGAAATTGTAGGTATGCCTGTATGTAACATATGGATCTATCATCCATCTATTTTTCTGTTTATTTTCTATCTATTTTCTATCTATTTACCTATTTTCTATATATCTATCTAATTGTAATAGTCTGCCTTGAATGTTAAAAATAAGGACATCCTTCCACTTGGGACAACATGAATGAAACTAGAAGGCATACTAAGTAAAATGAACTGGACATAGAAAAAAAAGCACTGTATTATCTCACTTAGATGTTGAAATTAAAAAAAAAAAAAAACATAAAAAACTAGAATCAGAGACTGTATTGGTGGTTTACAGAGACAGGGGCAGGAGGGAGAATGGAGACAATCATCAAAATGTACAAACTTTCAAGAATAAGATGAATAAATTCAAGAGATGATAATGTACAGTATGGTGACTATACAATAGAATATTGTATACTGAAATTCCCAAAATTGTATAGTCAAAAGTGTTCTGACCACACAAAAGAGGTAACTTTGTGACTTACTTGAATCAATAAATTGTGCTAATAATTTCACAAGAATATGCTTATGAGAACATCATGCTGTACATTTAAATATATAAAATTTTGTACAGTTATACTTCAAGAATGTTGGGAAAAAATTAAGAAGATGATGACAGTCTAATTTAAAAATGAGCAGAATGTTATTTGACACTTTACTTAAAAAGCTATGCAGATGACCAATAAGCACATGTGAAGGTGTTCAACATCATTAGTCATTAGTCATTTTGTCATTTTGCTCTAGGAGTCATTAGTGAAATTCAAATTAAACCTGGAATGAAATGCTATTAGTCATCCACTAGAACAGTTATCATCAAAAAGCTTTATGATATCAAGTGTTGGCAACAATTTAGAGAAAATTGAATCCCCATGGAGTGCTGTTAAGAATGTAAAATACTACAGCTGCTTTGGGCAATTTTTTGAAAATTTTTTAATGTTTACAGAGATGGATATTAGGTACAGTGGGTTTAACTATTGCTTAGGACACCTGCATCCCAAATCTGAGTGCTTTCTACTACAACTCCTACTTAAGTGCTAGGGAGGCAGTAGTTTATGATTCAACTACTTGAGTCCTTAATACCCATGTAGGAGATCTTAATGGAGTTCTTGGTCCCTGACTTCAGTCTAGCCCTGCCACAGCTAGTGCATGGAGGACTTCTCTCTCTCTGCCTCTGTCTCTCTGTCTCTCCTTCTCTCTCTTTGTAATTCTAACCTTCAAATAAATAAATATTTTTAAAGAAAATCAATGCTCAAGTCTTCTTAGGTTACTGATGTGATAACTTAGTATGTTCTGATTTTTAACATTGTATTATATGTTATATTTATATGAAATTGGATTGTGTTATAAAAATGTTTAGAGGCTAAGTTAATTTTGATATCATTTTTAGCCTATATTTATAAAACCATTGACACATACAGTTAAGTGATAATGAAAACTGGTAAAGCTACTATGGAAGTATGGAAGACAGTCTGGAGATTGCTCAGAAACCTGAATATAACCCTACCATACAACGCAGCCATCCCACTCCTTGGAATTTACCCAAAGGAAATTAAATTGGCAAACACAAAAGCTGTCTGCACATTAATGTTTATTGCAGCTCAATTCACAATAGTTAAGACCTGGAATCAACCTAAATGCCCATCAACAATAGAATGGATAAAGAAGTTATGGGACATGTACTCTATAGAATACTATACAGCAGTCAAAAACAATGAAATCCGGTCATTTGCAACAAAATGGAGGAAAATGGAAAACATGCTGAGTGAAGTAGGCCAGTCCCAAAGGGACAAAGTTCATATGTTCTCCCTGATCAGCGACAACTAAATGAGCACAAAAAAGGCAACCTGTTGAAGTGAAATGGGCACTATGAGAAACAGTGACTTGATCAGCCTTTGCCCTGACTGTTGATGTACAACTTAATACTTTATCCCTTTTAGTATTTTTTTGTTCTACTTAATACTATTGGTTGAACTCTGTAATTAACACACAATGATTCTTAAGTGTTGAAACTTAACTGAAAAGTGATCTCTGTTAAATATGAGAGTGGGAATAAGAGAGGGAGAAGACGTGCAATTTGGGACGAGCTCAAGCTGACTTGCCCCAAACGGTAGAGTTAGAAACATGCCAGGGGATTCCATTTCAATCCCATTAAGGTGGCATGTACCAATGCCATCTCACTAGTCCAAGTGATCAATTTTTGTTCACAATTGATCATAAGGATAGGTCTAAGAGTCAAAGGGATCACATAAAAAAGACTAGTGTCTGCTAATACTAAACTGATAGAGTAAAAAAGGGAGAGAAAAATCCATCATGGTAAGCGGGATACACAGCAGACTCATAGAATGGCAGATGTCCTAAACAGCACTCTGGCCTCAGAATTAGCCCTTAAGGCGTTCAGATCTGGCTAAAAAGCCTATGAGAGTATTTTAGGCATGGAAAGCCAAGACACTGTGGCAAAAAAAAAAAAAAAATGACCTAAATGAAAGATCTCTGCAAGTGAGATCCCAGTAGAAAGAATGGGGGTCATCAAAGAAGGAGGTTCCTTTTTCTGAAGTGAGGAGAGAACTTCTACTTTGACTATGACCTTGCATAAATACGATTGGTGTCTGCGAACTCACAAGGCTTCCATAGCCTTGGAAACTCATGACAAGAACCTAGGGAGATTACTGACGCCATAAACAAGAGTGTCAATTTGTTAAGTCAACAACAGGAGTCACTGTGCACTTACTCTTAATGTAGGATCTCTGTCCTTAATGTGTTGTTCAATGTGAATTAATGCAATAGCTAGTACTCAAACAGTATATTACACTTTATGTTTCTGTGTGGGTGCAAACTGTTGAAATCTTTACTTAATATATACTGAATTGATCTTCTGTATATAAAGCTAATTGAAAATGATTCTTGATGTGAATGGAATGGGAAAGGGAGCGGGAGATGGGAGGGTTGTGGGTGTGAGGGAAGTTATGGGGGGGGGAGCCATTGTAATCCTTAAGCTGTACTTTGGAAATTTATGTTTATTAAATAAAAGTTTAAAAAAATAAAAAAAAGAAAGTGAATGAAACAAAAAGAAAAGGTAGAACTTCTCCTTTTGATAAAATAATTAAATTATCTATACAGAATTTTCTTTCTAAAATTTGTTTCTTTATTTGTTTTATTTTATTTAAAAATACAGACAGCAAGAGAGATCTTCCATACATTAGTTCACTTTTCAAATGCCCACTACAGTCAGGCTGGGCCACGCCATAGCCAAGAATCATGAATGCAACTTGGATTTCCATGTAGGTGGCAGGCACAAAACTATTCCACCCTTCACCAGCTGCTTACCATATAGCGCATGAGAAAGAAATTGGAATCAGAAACAGCGCCAGGATTCAACCCCAGGAACTCCGACATGGGTGGCAGGTGCTAGAATTAGTGTACTTGTGGCAAACTTCCACTTCTAAAGGGAATTCTATACGTGCATGATTTGACTGACACTTAAAATTAACAACATTTGTTTCCTTTTAATGGTTAAAATCAGTAAAAACATCTGCTTTCTTCAAGTAGTTAGATGTGATAAATTTGTTAGCCTAAATTATAAGAGTATTTTAAAAATAAAACTGAGCCAATTGGTATTTTCCTACAATTCTCCAACTTGTGAGTGTGTGAATTCGTCTTGATTATCTACCTGAAGGTCCATCAGATCATACACCTTCTTTACAAGGCCTTTGGTTGCAATGAGATCATCTCATTTTAGCCTGCAAAAGATGCTTTCTGGCCTATGTTACTGTTATATTCTCCATTTCACTCCATGATAGCTGCACAGTTCTTGCTCATAATTTTCTTCTTGCCTGAGTTATTTGACATAGAATTATGTTCTTTGCTTTACGTAATCGCTAAACTAACCCTGAGCATCTACTGTAACATCAAAAGTACTGTGCTCTTTTAAAAAATTTAAATTATACAAGTTTCTTATATTTCTTATATACAGATTTAGGATTATACTTCCCACCCTACCCTCCTTAACCCACACTCTAAACTCCCCCCTACAACTTCCCTCCCACCCACAACCCTCCCATCTCCCGCTCCCTTTCCCATTCCATTCACATCAAGATTCATTTTCAATTATCTTTATATACAGAAGATCAATTCAGTATATATTAAGTAAAGATTTCAACAGTTTGCACCCACACAGAAACATAAAGTATAATACACTGTTTGAGTACTAGTTATAGCATTAATTCCTCCTGCCTCTCCAATTCTCACTCTTAATTTTTACAGTGACCTCCATTCAGTTTACTTAAAGATTGTAAGGTTAACCCCACACTAAGTAAAATAGTTCAACAAATAGTATGAATAAAAAAGCACTGTTCCCCAAAAGAAGTGCCAAGGGTTGTATAGAATCATTGAATCTCAAAATGTCAATTTCACTCAATATATTACATTTTGGGTATTGTATTAGTTATCTCAGATCAGAGAAAGCATATACTATCTGCAGTTTGTTTATATCAATAAGTAAATGGTTTCTGTTTCATTTATCTTGCTGCAAAGGAGAGGATTTCATTTTTTATAGCTGAATAGTACTCCACAGTGTATTCTTTACAAAAATATCTTTGTCCAGTCTTCACTTGATGTACATCTGGTTGATTCCATATCTTAGCTATTGTGAATTGTGCTACAAAGAATGTGGGAGTACAGATAACTGTCATATATACTGATTTATTTTTGTTTGAATAAATTCCAAGGAGTGGGATGGCTGGATCATATTATAGATCTATATTTAGATTCCTGAGGTATCTCCATACTGTCTTCCACTATGACTGTACCAGTTTACATTCCCATCATATAGTAGATTATGGTACTTTTTCCCCAGATCCTTGCCAGTATTTTTGTTTGTTGGCTCTACGAGAGCTATTTTCACTGGTATGAGGTGAAACCTCCTTGTGGTTTTGATTTGCATTTCTCTGAATGCTAGTGATCCTGAACATTTTTTCACATGTCTGTTAGCCATTTAAAATTCCTCTCTTGAAAAATGCCTGTGCAAGTCATTTGGGCATTTCTTTTTTTTTTTTTTTTTTCACATTTCATTTTATCTTGGCCCAGCACTCTCATTGCATCTTTACTGTATTGTTTGCTTTGTTGTTTTTGAATTCCCTGAGCTCCTTCTAGATTCTGGATCTTAACACTTTATTAGTTGCATAGTTAGCAAATTGCAAATATTTTATCCCATTCTGTCAGTTGCCGCTTCACTTTGATGAGTGTTTCTTTTGAAGAGCAGAAGCTTCTCAATTGATGCCATCCCATCTGTGAACTTTGGTTTTGATTACCTGTGCATCTCAAGTCTTTTCTAAGAAGCCTTTGCCTATGCCAATATCTTGTAGTGCTTCCCCAATGTTCTCTAGTAATTTGATGGTATCGGATCATAGATTTAGGTATTTGATCCATTTTGAATGGATTTTAGTGTAAGGTTTAAGCTAGGGGTCTCATTTCATATTTCTGCATGAGGAGATCTGTTTTCCCAGTGCCATGTATTGAAGATACTGTCCTTGCTCCAGAGATTGATTTGAGTTCCTTTGGCAGTTGTAGATATGAATTGATTTCTGGAATTTCTTTTCTGTTCCAATTTTGTGACAATACCAGATTGGTTTGATTAACTGCCAAGTATTATGTCTTGAAATCTGGTGTTGTGATACCTCTGGCTTTGTTTCTGTTGTATACTACTGCTTTAGCTATTCAGAGTCTCCAAATGTTTCTATATGAATTTTGCATCTGAATTTTACCTTCATTTTTTCTAGATCTGTGCATAATGTCATTGTTATTTTCATATTGAATCTGGAAATTGCTTTTAGTAGCATGGACATTTTGATGATATTGATTTTTCCAATCCATGAATATAGAAGATGTTTCTATTTGTAAATGCTTTCTTCTATTTTTTCTGTAATATTTTGAAATTTTCATACTAGAGTTCTTTGACATGTTTGGTAAAATTTATTCCAAAGTATTTAATTACTTTTTAGCTGTTATGAATAGGATTAATCTTAGAAGTTCTTTCTCAGTCAATACATTATCTGTATATACAAAGGTTGTTGATTTTTGTGTATTAGTTTTATATTGCCACTTTACCAATGAACTTTTTTTTAATTTAATTTTATTTTCTTTATTTTAAAGGTCTCCCTTCCGTTGGTTCACCCCTCAATGGCTGCCACTGCCAGAGCTACACTGATCCAAAGCCAGGAGCCAGGTGCTTTCTCCCTGTCTCCCATGTGGGTACAGGGGCCCAAGCACCTGGGCCATCGTCCACTGCCTTCCTGGACCACAGCAGAGAGCTGGACTGGAAGAGGAGCAACTGGGACTAAAACCCAGAGCCCATGTGGGATGTAGGCATCACAGGCAGAGGATTAACCAAGTGAGCCATGGCACCGGCCCCACCAATGAACTTTTATGAGTTCCCGTATTCTCTCAGTAGAGTCTTTTGGAGTCCCTAAATATAGAATCATGTCATATGAAAACAGGAATAGTTTGACTTCCTCTTTTCCTTTTGTATCCTTTTGCTTTCTTTTTTTATTTTTATTTTTTGACAGGCAGAGTGGACAGTGAGAGAGAGAGACAGAAAGAAAGGTCTTCCCATTTCTGTTGGTTCACCCCCCAGTGGCCGGCACACCACGCCAATCAAAGCCAGGAGCCAGGCACTTCTCCTGGTCTCCCATGCGGGTGCAGGGCCCAAGGACTTGGGCCATCCTCCACTGCACTCCTGAGCCACAGCAGAGAGCCAGACTGGAAGAGGAGCAACCAGGACCAGAATCTGGGGTGCTGGCGCCACAGGCGGAGGATTAGCCTATTGAGCCGCGGTGCCAGCCTCCTTTTGCTTTCTTTTTCTTTCCTAATTGCTATGGCTAAAACTTCCAGGACAATATTAAATAACAATAGTACCAGTTACAGAGACTGCTTCTAGGATTTTTTCCATTCAATAGGATGCAGGCTGTGGGTTTATCATAAATTGCCTTGATTCTTTTGAAGACTGTTCCTTCTATATCCAATTTGCTTAAGGTTTTCTTCATCAAAGAATATTGTATTTTATGAAGTTTGTTCTGCATCTATTGATATAATCATGTGTTTCCGTTCTCTAGTTAGTTAATGTGGTATATCACATTTATTGATTTACAATGTTGAATCATCTCTGCATACCAGGGATAAATCCCACTTGGTCCAGGTAAATGATCTTTCTGATGCGTTGTTGGATTCAGTTAACCAATATACTGGTCAGGATTTTTTCATTTATGTTCATCAGGGATATTGGTCTGTAATTCTCTTTCTCTGTTGTATCTTCTGATTTAGGAATTAAAGTGATAATGTCTTCATAAGGAGTTCGAGAGGATTCCATCCCTTTCAATTGTTTTGAATAACGTGAGAACAATTGGATTAGTTCTTTAAATGTCTGGTAGAATTCAGCAGTGAGAACATCTGGTCTTCTTTTAAATTTCTTAAAAATTTTATTTAAATTATACAGTTTCATGTATTTCACATATACAGATTTAGCTACATAGTAACACTTCCTACCCTACCTTTCTTCCCACCCTTACTCCAACTTTTCCTCCTCACTCTCCCAATACCACTCAATTTTTACAAAGATATACTTTCAATTTACTTAACGATCTTTAAGTTACCCCTACATGAAGTAAAATATTTCACAAACAACATGAGAGGAAAAATTTACTTTTCCTCAGTGGAAGAGACAAGGGCTGTAATCAATCATCAATCTCAAAATGTCCATTTCACTCCAATATATTATCTTTTGGGTACTGTATTAATTACTTCAGATCAGGGAAATCATATTCTGAGTCTAGTTTGGCAACTGTATTATTTCAATAAATAAATGGTTTCTAGTTTCAACTATTTTGTTGCATTTCATTTTTTTTACAGCTGAGCAGTACTCCATAGTATGTATACTATAATATCTTTATCCACTCTTCACTTGATGGACATCTGGGTTCATTCCATATCTTAGCTATTGTGAATTGTGCTGGAATGAAATTTAGAGTACAGATAACTCTTTCATATGCTGATTTATTTTGGTCTGGGTAAATTCCAAGGAGTGGGATGGCAGGATCATATTGTAGGTCTATATTCAGATTTCTGAGTTATTTTCATTTTGTCTTCCACAGTAGCTTTACCAGTTTAGTTTCCTACATACAGTGAATTAGGGTACCTTTTCCCCCACATCCTCGCTAGTGTTTCTTTTTAGTTGATTTCTTCTATATGAGAACCTGTTTGGTCCGGCGCCGTGGCTCAATAGGCTAATCCTCCACCTTGCGGCGCCGGCACACCGGGTTCTAGTCCCGGTCGGGGTGCCGGATTCTGTCCCGGTTGCCCCTCTTCCAGGCCAGCTCTCTGCTATGGCCAGGGAGTGCAGTGGAGGATGGCCCAGGTGCTTGGGCCCTGCACCCCATGGGAGACCAGGAAAAGCACCTGGATCCTGGCTCCTGCCATCGGATCAGCGCGGTGCGCCGGCTGCAGCGGCGGCCATTGGAGGGTGAACCAACGGCAAAAGGAAGACCTTTCTCTTTCTGTCTCTCTCACTGTCCACTCTGCCTGTCAAAAATAAAAATAAAAATAAAAAGAACCTGTTTGTCAGGGATACATCACACTTTGTCTGGGTGAATGATCTTTCTTATGTGTTGTTGGATTTTATTAGCTAGAATTTGGTTGAGGATTTTTGCATCTATGTTCATCAGGGATATTGGTCTATCGTTCTCTTTATTGTATATTTTTCAGGCTTAGGAATTAACGTGATGCTGGCTTCATAGAAGCTTTCAATTGTTTTGAATAGCTTGTGAAAATTTGGAATTAGTTCTCCTTTTAAAGTCTGGATCCCACTGCAACGAGGGAGCTCTAAGCATGTGGAGATACACAATAATTACCCAGAGATCCAGCTACACTCTGCACCCTCTCATGCAGCAACAGAGTCCCTACAGGCTCAAAATACAAAGCTCCCAGTCGCTGTATGCAGAGGTTCTGCTCTGCCCCACCAACCTGTCCAGGCCACAGACAGATGTCCCCCAAGCCAACTGTTCATGGGTGCCCTGCCTAGGTCTCTTGAGCCCCAGAGCTGGTGGTATGCTGGCAGGGTGTTGACTCCTCATAGTTTTTGTGAGTGTCCCACCCCTGTCAATCCTCTTAGGCAGGCTCAAAGTCAATGGGGACTGCATATTTTCCCTCCACCAGAATCTCTGAATCATATACATACACTGAGCCACTGACCAAATGTGACCCTCTCTCCACCAATGCCACCAGTACTGCCAAGAAAGATAGCATCTTGTCTCAGCCAGTTGCTGTGCACACTCACAAAGGCTTCTGTAGCTGCCGCCCAAAGCCCAAAATGACTCCCACCCTCTCTCAGCCAGGTGCCAGTGCCATTATGGGAAGGATGGGGTGAGAGAAGCATACCTCTTTAATTCAATTGAGTCCATGGGTACCTGCTAGTCCCTAGGGCTTCAGGCCAGACTCATGCCTTCCTGTCCCTCTGGCTTTTTCATCACAGGTTCTTGTAGTATTGTCTCACCTCTGGCTTCAAGTTGCTGCCCACTCCAGCTATTGGCTGCTGAAATTATATGTTTTATCCATGTTTGTGCTATGCATCCACAATTTCCACACAGGTCCATGGCATTTCTCTTCCTTCTGTAGAGTTTCCACTGTGGTTTTCTCTCTAATTCACCCCTTAGAGTACACTTCTGACATTCTCTTTTTTTTTAAAGTATTTATCCCCAGCCTAACACAGTATATCCATGCTTATTCCACCATCTTGGAATCTTCTGCTCTTCTACATACCATCAAAAGCTGTGCTGAAATAAGGAAAATCCATTCAACATCTATTTCTACCATTTTTCAAAACACCAAGCTTTAGACTTTCTATTTTTGTTCTAAATTCTCCATTACATCAGTCATTTTGCCTTTTGTGTTCCTTTTCCTTTTATTATCTGTTAATACAGCAACTTATTTATGCTTCCAAGTCATTACATCAAAATATCCATGCCCAATGAAGCAAGCCCATTAGGTACACTGTCTTATGTGCAAATTCATGTAGTGAACAGTTTTGCCAAATATTTTACCACTTAGAATATATAGGTTATACTTTTTGCAGATTTTGATATATGTTTTCTTATCAAATGCCCATGTACATATCTTAGCTTTTTGTTGTTCTAGAACCATTCCTATTCACATGCCAAAATCAGTATCAAAGTATGTTATAAAAACAGAAGCTGATGTATATAATCTGAGTTAATGCAGAATTAAATTGAAAGAAGGAGCACAGAGATCACACAGCTGCAGCACAGATCTGGTGATTCTGCTAGGGTGTTACTGTTGAATATTTTGTTTGGATGGTAGCCATTATAACTGGAGTGATGTGAAATATCACTGTGGTTTTTATTTTCATTTTCCTGGTGGCTAGTGATCCTGAGCATTTTTTTCATGTGTCTGTTGGCCATTTGAATTCCATCCTTTGAAAAATGGCTGCTCATGTCTTTTGCTCACTTCTTAAATGGAGTGTTTGTTTCATTCTCATTCAGTTTCCTGAGCTCTTTTTAGATTCTGGATATTCTTTTTTATCAGTTTCA
The DNA here is from genome assembly GCF_051225735.1 of Oryctolagus cuniculus. NCBI lineage: Eukaryota > Metazoa > Chordata > Mammalia > Lagomorpha > Leporidae > Oryctolagus > Oryctolagus cuniculus. The sequence goes on from NC_142869.1 coordinate 162,053,122, forward strand.
TAGTTTATATTTTCTCCCATTTTCTGTTGGTTACCTCTTCTCCTTGCTCAACGTCTCTTTTGCAGCACAGAAGCTCTTCAGCTTGATGCAATCCCATTTCACATTGCTTGTGCATCTGAGATCTTTTCTAAGAAGTCTGCCTATACCAATGTCTTATAGGGTTTCACCAATGTTCTTTAGTACTTTGATGATATTGGGTCATAGATTTAGATCTTTGATCCATTTTGAGTGGATTTTTGTTTAAGGAGTATGGCAGGGGTCTTGTTTCATACTTCTGCATGTGGAGCACCAGTTGTTGAAGATACTGTCCTTGCTCCAGGTATTGGTTTTAGCTCCTTTATCAAAGACAAGTAGGTTGTAGATGTGTGGATTGATTTCTGGAGTCTCTATTCCATTCCATTGGTCTACACATCTATTTTTGTGCCAGTACCAGGCTGTTTTGATTATAACTGCTTGATGTGGTAAGTGTTTCCTTTTCAATACAGAAGCTTCTTGGCTTAATGTGATCCCATTTGTCTATTTTTGCTTTTATTGTCTGTGCTTCTGTGGTCCTCTCCAAAAAGTCTTGGTCTATGTCAATGCCTTCCAGTTTCCCTGATGCTTTCCTCTAATAATTTGATAGTATCACATTGTAGATTTAGATACTTGATCTATTTTGAGTTGATTTTTGTAAAAGGTATGAGGTAGGGATCTTGTTTCATACACTAGATTCGGTTTTCCCAGCTCCATTTATTGAAGAGCCTATCTTTCTCCAAGAATTGATTTTAGTTCACTTGTCAAAGATTAGTTGACTTTAGATGTGTGGATTCATTTCTGGGGTTTCTATTCTGTTCCATTGGTCTTCATGTCTACTTTTGTGTCATTAATAGACTGTTTTATATATAACTGTCCTATAGTATGTCTTGAACTCTGGTATTATGTGGTCACTAGCTTTTTTTTGTTATATATGGTTGGTCTGTTTTGGCTTTCTATGTCATCCTGACTCATTTTGATAGATTGTATGTGTCCAGAAATTATTCATTTCTTCTGGATTTTCCAGTTTGTTAACATACAGATATTTGTAGCATTTCCTGATTGTTCTTTTTCTTTCTGTGATATTCAATTTACCATCTCAATTTTCATCTCTGATTTCATTAATTTGGGTCTTGTTCCTTTCCTATTTTTTGTTTGTTGGTCCAGTGGTGTGTCAAAGATTTTTCTCAGAAAAATAACTAGTCATCACACTGACCTTTTGCATTTTTTGTTTAAATTTTGATTATTTCTTCTCTAATTTTTATTATTTCTTTCCAGCTAATAAATATTCACTATTGATTTATTTTGAAAAGGAAGGAGACACACACAGACGCATACGCACACACAGAGAGAGAGAGCGAGTAAGAGAGAGACAGAGACAGAGAAAGAATATATATATATATATATATATATATATATATATATATATATCACATAGATCTTCACATTCATCGGTTTACTTCCCACAACAGTCAATACTGGGTCAGGAGCTTGGAACTTAACCTAGATGGGTGACAGGGACCCATGTATTTAAACCATCAGCTGTTGCCTCCCAAGGTGCACATTAGCAGGAAGCTGGATCAGAAGTGGAGTAGAGACTTGAGCCTAGGTAATACAATATGGAAATATGGAAAGTGGGTTTCCCAAGCAGTATCTGAACCACCAAACCAAGCATCAGCTTTTACTGTATAAAATTTATTGAGAACATTCATCCACATTACATGTGTGAAATGATTATGTTTGATGACTGATACCTATATTTTAAAAAGAATGGAAATATTTTACAACAGGTCAGTGGCAAGAAATACCAATATTCATATTATAATGTAACAATATAATGTTATTACATTGATATCAACACAAAGACTTTTATTATGTGATTTCCTGTTTTCAGAATTACTGCGTGCTCTGTGATGTATTGTACCAATCAAAACCTTTATGAAGGACTTCTGATGTATTTTGAATGCTATAGTAAAACATTTATCCATAATTGATAAATACATTCTAAGGGCTGAAGCTGCAGCATAATGGGTAAAGCCACTTTCTGTGTCACCAACATCCCATATGGGCTCTAGTTCGAGTCCAGGCTTCTCTACTTCTGATCCAGCCCCTGCTAATGTGATGGGAAAGCAGCAGAAGATGGCCCAGGTCCTTGGGCCCCTGCACCCACGTGGGAGACCCTAAAGAAGCTCCTGGCTCCTGGCTTCTGATAGGCCCAGCTCCAGCCATTGCAGCCATTTGGGGAGTGAACCAGCAGACAGAAGATCTCTCTGTCTCTCTGTTTCTCTCTGTAACTCTGACTTTCAAATAAATACATCTTTCAAAAAATAAAAAAGTAAAATAAAATTACAAGTTAAAATAATACATTCTTAAAGTTCTTTGTTAATTGGTTTTACACAAAACTCTGCAATGAGACTATAATAGCATTATTAACATAATCATTTCTTCAGCAATTTTTAAAATTTTATTTGAAGGGCAGAGAGAAGGAGAGATAGAGACAGATCCCCCATCTTCTGATTCCCTTCCCAATTTCCTACCATAGTCAGTCCTGTCCAGCCTGAATCCAAGAGCCAGGAATTCCATTCAGGTCTCTTACATGGGTGGCAGGGACTTAACTCCTGACCCTTCTCTGTTGCCTATCGTAGTGCACATTAGCAAAAAAACTGGAATCAGAAACAGAGGCAAGACTTGAACCCAGGGAATCTGATGTGAGAGTATCCCACACAAACCTTAACTTCTATGTGAAATGCTAGCTGCTGCTTTGTCTTTTGCTCCCCAGAGTATTCATGTGAGCCTTTTGATTAATTTCATGACATTACCAACTTTGCATATGGGTATTTTCTTTTAATTTCTGTTTGAGGTAGTTGGAGAAAATAATATTTCTTTCACTAAAATTTATTTAAACACATTTATGTTCTCAGAGCTAGGAAAGTGTTGTTTGAAGAACTTGGAGATAGGATTTATTTTCTTCCTTTAGGCCCTGTGGTTCCAACGAAGGGTGGAATCAACAGTGTGGGCTTTGGGTAGATGGCAAGGAGACTGATCAATCAACAGAGTTTAAAATGACAATAGATTTTTCCATACTTAAAGAGTATATCAAATACAATTATGCACTTTTTCTGATACAAAAAAATAAGTTCTTGTATATTTATTTGAATACTAATGTTAAGCCCTTGAGTACATGAGTACATCTTGGCACATTTTAAAATTTTGGTAGCTTACAATAATAATGAGGCTATAACATTTTCTCAAAGTATTAGTATGTCCCATTGAATACCATATCTTTCTATACTTTCAGAGAAATCTTCTGCATTGGCAGCTTTGTTTGTTTTAGACCTCAATCTTGAATTCACAATGGTATTTTAATTGTACAAAACAAGAAAATTTACAAATATGGTTGAGAGAGCATGTGTGATTGATGCGAGTGTGTGTGTTGGGGGGAGAGAGAGAGAAGAAATGTGAAAAGGTTTGAAACATGAATATATTCATGGACTATTGCAGTATTTTGTATGACATGACTGGCTAGTCACTATGCAAGCTTGGAAACTGTAAGCATACCAATGAAATCTGTCATTTTAAATTTAATCTAAAATTCAAAACATAAAATATCCTCATGGGTACTTTTAAAAATTGCAGAAATAGTTTTTTGAGAGAATTCTATCTTCTCATTTTAGAGGAATCATAAATCATTCTCTGTTTTTTCATGGATGTTGATGTAATTTATCCTGTATAAATCACTATAAACCATAGGCCCTCATTCTTAGGGTGAAAAGGCTACATATGCAACAACGATTTAAAATCAAGTTTCACCCAGTGAGTGCCATAGTCTTAGCAGTATCAACGCTGATCCAAGAATATTCAGCCAAGTGCACTAACTCAGGGCTATAAGTCAACACACACCAGAAAGCTGAACACAAGGGTTATTTCACAATCAGAAAATAAGGGAAAATCATATTTTTTCACTGTGAAAATTTAAAAGCTTAAGAAAAGACAAGAGGAACATAAAAGCATGTAAGTAGTGGCTGGCATTGAGATGCAGCAATGTGGGCCACCGCTTGCAACACTGGCAGTATTCCAAATCAGAGTGCTGGTATAAGTCCTGGCTGCTCTCCTTCTGATCCAATTTCTTGCTTATGTGTCTAGGAGGCAGTGGATGATGACTCAAGTGCTTGTGTCCATGCCACCTATGTGGGAGACCCACATGGAGTTCTGGAATCCTGGCTAAGTCTGGCTCAGTTCTGACCTTGGTAGCCATTTAGGGAATGAACTAGCAGATGGAAGATCTCTCTCTCTCTCTCTCTCTCTTTCTCTCTCTTCCTTTGACTTTCTAATAAATTTTTTCATGCATGATAATGAAAGAGTTTCTAAAATTTAAGCAATCACATTTTTCAACATATAAATTAAATAGTACATTAAGTGGGTCTCCATTTCTGTAAAAATGTCATTGGTATTTGGTAAGGATACCACTGAATCTGTAGATCACTTTGAGTAGTATGAACATTTTAGCAGTGTCAAAATTTTCCAACACATGAAGAAAGGAGGTCTTTTTATTTGGTTATCTTTTATTTTTTCAATGTTTAGTAGCTTTCAGTTGTAAGTCTTTCATTTATGGTTTAGCCCCACCCCCTCCCCGCCCAAGTCCTTTGCTCTTTCTAGTGTTCTTATACATTGTATTATTTAAGTAATTTACTTTGGAAATAGTTTGTTGCTAAACAGCACCATAGAAATTCAACTGATTTTTGCAACTTACAGCTTTGCAGGGTTCATTTAGTTACAACAGGTCTTTTTACTGTGAAGAATTTAATGTTTTCCATGTAAAATATCATGTTATATCCAATAAAATAGAAACACAAAAGACTGCAAATAGCCAAACCAATCTTGTGAAAGTAAAACAAATCTGAAGACAGCACATTTTTTTATGTCAAGATATATTACAAAGCTACAGTACTTAAGACAACATCATACTGGCATAAAGATAGATGTGCAGAACAACAGAAAGGAATGGAGACACAGAAATAAATCAGTATATAAATGGCCAACTAATTTTCAATAAGGATGCCAAGAATGCACAATAGAGAAATGATGTTTTCATCTGTGATTGCAGCTGAGAAAACTGGATATCCTGAGATAGAAGTGTAAAATTTGGCACATATCTTGCTCCCCACACAAAAACCAACACAAATTAAAGAGTTAAACAAAATACATGGGACAAAAATTCGTAAAAAAAAAAAAAAAAGCCACAATGAAAAATCTTTATATTGGTCTTAGCATTGATTTCATAGATAGAACACCAAAACACAGACAACAAATAAATAGACACTTTAGACTCCATTAAATTAAAAAAAAAGAAAAAAAAAAAAAACTCCTGTACAGTGAATGAAATAAACAACAGAATGAAAATCCAGCCTTTGAAATGGGAGAAAATATATGTCAACCATATATCTAATTAGGGGTTGATTACCAAGGTATGAGGGTGATTACTAAAATATGAATGGTAGTCCTCCAACTCAATAGAATGATTAAAATATGGACCAACTGGAGCCATGGCTCAATCGGCTAACCCTTCGCTTGTGGCGTGGGCACACTGGGTTCTAGTCCTGGTTGGGGCGCCGGATTCTGTCCCGGTTGCTCCTCTTCCAGTCCAGCTGTCTGCTGTGGCCCAGGAGAGCAGTGGAGGATGGCCCAAGTGCTTGGGCCCTGCACCTGCATGGGAGACCAGGAGAAGCACCTGGCTTCTGGCTTAGGATTAGCGCAGTGCACCAGTAGCAACGGCCATTAGGGTTTGAACCAATGGAAGGAAGACCTTTCTCTCTGTCTCTCTCTCTCACTGTCCATAACTATACCTGTCAAATTAAAAAATTAAGATAAAAAATAAATCATTAGTCAAAGAGGTATTAGCACTCCAGACTTTGTTGCAGCATATTCATAGTAGCCAAGAGGTGGAACTAACCTAAATATCTGTTGATGGGTGAATAGACAAAGCAAATGGGGTATATATAAAAGTAGAGTATTATTCATCTTTTTTTTAAACTTTTATTTAGTAAACATAAATTTCCAAAATACAGCTTATGGATTACAATGGCTTCCCCCCCCCCATAATTTCCCTCCCACGGGCAACCCTCCCATCTCCCGCTCCTTCTCCTATGCCATTCACACCAAGATTCATTTTCAATTTGCTTTATATACAGAAGATCAATTTAGTATATATTAAGTAAAGATTTCATCAGTTTGCACCCACACAGAAACATAAAGTGTAATATACTGTTTGAGTACTAGATATAGCATTAATTCACATTGACAATACATTAAGGACAGAGATCCTACATGAGGAGTAAGTGCACAGTGACTCCTGTTGTTGACTTAACAATTTGACATTCTTGTTTATGGCGTCAGTAATCTCGCTAGGCTCTTGTCATGAGTTGCCAAGGCTATGGGAGCCTTTTGAGTTCGCAGACACTGATCTTATTTAGACAAGGTCATAGTCAAAGTGGAATTTCTCTCCTCCCTTCAGAAAAAGGTACCTCCTTCTTTGATGGCCCCATTCTTTCTACTGGGATCTCACTCAGAGAGATCTTTGATTTAGGTCGTCTTCCTTTTTTTTTCAGGGTGTCTTGGCTTTCTATGCCTAAAATACTCTCACGTGCTCTTCAGCCCATATCCAAATGCCTTAAGGGCTAATTCTGAGGCCAGAGTGCTGTTTAGGACATCTGCCATTCTATGAGTATGCTGTGTATCCCACTTCCCATGATGGATCATTCTCTCCCTTTTTTACTCTATCAGTTCCTATTAGCAGACACTAGTCTTGTTTATGTGATCCCTTTGACTCTTAGACCTATCCTTATGATCAATTGTGAACTGAAATTGATCACTTGGACTAGTGAAATGGCATTGGTACATGCCACCTTGATGGGATTGAATTGGAATCCCTTGGCACATTTTCTAACTCTACATGCTTGAGCATGTCCCAAATTGTACGTCTTCTCCCTCTCTTATTCCCACTTATATTTAACAGGGATCACTTTTCAGTTCACTTTAAACACCTAAGAATAACTGTGTGTTAATTATAGAGGTGAACCAATAGTATTAAGTAGGACAAAAAAATACTAAAAAGGATAAAGTATTAACTTGTAAATCAACAATCAGGACAAGGGCCGATCAAGCCACTGTTTCTCATAGTGTCCATTTCATTTCAACAGGTTTCCTTTTTGGTGCTAGGTTAGTTGTCATATGGGAGAACATATGATATTCTTCCCTCTGGGACTGGCTTTTTTCACTCAGCATGATGTGGTCCCGAATCTTCCATTTTGTTGAAAATGATCAGATTGAATTGTTTTTACTGCTGTATGGTAATCTATTGAATACATGTCCCATAATTTCTTTATCCAGTCTACTGTTGATGGGCATTTGGGTTGATTCCAGGTCTTAGCTATTGTGATTTGAGCTGCAATAAACATTTAGGTGCAGACCAGTTTTTTGTTTGCCAATTTAATTTCCTTTGGAGTGGGATGGCTGGGTTGAATGGTAGGGTTATATTCAGGTTTCTGAGCAATCTCTAGACTGACTTCCATAGTGGCTTTACCAGTTTGCATTCCCACCAACAGTGGGTTAAGTCTCTCTTTTTCTCCACATCCTCACCAGCATCTATTGTTGGTAGATTTCTGCATGTGAGCCATTCTAACCAGGGTGAGGTGAAACCTCATTGTGGTTTTGATTTGCATTTCCCTGATTGCTAGCAACCTTGAACATTTTTTCATGTGCCTGTTGGCCATTTGGATTTCCTCTTTTGAAAAATGTCTACTGAGGTCGTTGGCCCATCTCTCAAGTGGGTTGTTTGTTTTGTTGTTTTGGAGTTTCTTGATCACTTTGTAGATTCTGGTTATCAACCCTTTATCTGTTGCATAGTTTGCAAATATTTTTTCGCATTGTGTTGGTTGCCTCTTCACTTTCCTGACTGTTTCTTTTGCAGTACAGAAACCTCTCAATTTGATGCAAACCCAAATGTTAATTTTGGCTTTGAATGCCTGTGCTTCCGGGGTCTTTTCCATGAAGTCTTTGCCAGTACCTATATCTTGCAGGGTTTCTCCAATATTCTGTAATAATTTGATGGTGTCAGGTCATAGATTTAGGTCTTTAATCCATGTTGGGTGGATTTTTGTGTAAAGTGAAAGGTAGGGATCATGCTTCATGCTTCTGCACATGGAAATCCTGTTTTCCCAGCACCATTTACTGAACAGACTGTCCTTGTTCCAGGAATTGGTTTTAGATCCTTGATCAAATATGAGTTGGCTGTAGACGTTTGGATTGATTTCTAGTGTTTCTATTCTGTTCCATTGGTCTATCTATCTATTTCTGTAGCAGTATCATGCTGTTTTGATAACAATTGCCCTGTAGTTTGTCCTGAAATCTGGTATTGTGATACCTCTGGCTTTGTTTCTGTTGTACAAGATTGTTTTAGGTATTCAGGTTCTCCTGTGTCTCCATTGAATTTCAGCATCATTTTTTCCAGATCTGAGAAGAATGTCTACGGTATTTTGATTGGTATTGCATTGAATCTATAAATTGCTTTTGGGAGAATGAACATTTTGATGATGTTGATTGTTCCAATCCATGAGCATGGAAGATTTTTTCATTTTTTAGGTATCCTCTTCTATTTCTTTCTTTAAGGTTTTGTAATTTTCATCGTAGAGATATTTAACGTCCTTGGTTAAGTTTATTCCAAGGTATTTGATTGTTTTTGTAGCTATTGTGAATGGGATTGATCTTAGAAGTTCTTTCTCAGCCGAGGAATTTCCTGTGTATACAAAAGCTGTTGCTTTTTGTGCATTGATTTTATATCCTCCTACTTTGCCAAACTCTTCTATGAGTTCCAATAGTCTCTTAGTAGAGTTCTTTGAGTCCCCTAAGTAAAGAATCATATCATCTGCAAAGAGGGATAGTTTGAATTCTTCCTTCCCAACTTGTATCCCTTCAATTTCTTTTTCTTGCCTAATAGCTCTGGCTAAAACTAGCAGAACTATATTGAATAGCAGTGGTGAGAGTGGGCATCCCTGTCTGCTACCAGTTCTCAGTGGAAATGCTTCCAACTTTTCCCCATTCAATAGGATGCTGGCAGTGGTTTTTTCATAAATTGCTTTGATTGTATTGAGGAATGTTCCTTCCATACCCAATTTGCTTAGAGTTTTCATCATGAAAGGGTGTTGTGTTTTATCAAATGCTTTCTCTGCATCTATTGAGATAATCATATAATTTTTCTTCTGCAGTCTGCTAATGTGGTGTATCATGTTGATTGTTTTGTGCACATTGAACCATCCCTGCATACCAGGGATAAATCCCACTTGTTTTGGCTGGATGATTTTTCTTATGTGTTGTTGCATTCTATTGGCAAGAATTGTTTTTTATTTTTAACTTTTATTTAATGAATATAAATTTCCAAAGTACGATTTATGGATTACAATGGCTTCCCCCCCAAACCGTCCCTCCCACCCGCAACCCTCCCCTTTCCCACTCCCTCTCCCCTTCCATTCACATCAAGATTCATTTTCGATTCTCTTTATATACAGAAGATCAGTTTAGCATACATAAAGATTTCAACAGTTTGCACCCACATAGAAACACAAAGTGAAAAATACTGTTGGAGTACTATTTATAGCATTAAATCTCAATGCACAGCACACTAAGGACAGAGATCCTACATGAGGAGTAAGTGCACAGTGACTCCTGTTGTTGACTTACCAAATTAACACTTTATTTCACCTTCATTCACAAATGAGAGCTTTGCAGGATATAATATTCTGGGCTGGCAGTTTTTCTCTCTTTTTACCTGGGCTATGTCTTGCCATTCTCTCCTAGCCTGCAGGGTTTCTGATGAGAAATCTGCTGTGACTCTAATTGGAGATCCTCTGACAGTAATCTGATGTTTCTGTCTTGCACATTTTAGAATATTTTCGTTATGTTTTACTGTGGGGAGATTGATTATAACATGTCGTGGTGAGGATCTCTTTTGGACATGTTTATTAGGGGTTCTATGAGCTTCCTGTACTAGGATGTCAGTGTCCTTCTCCAAACCTGGAAAGTTCTCTGCTAGTATCTCACTAAAAAGGCCTTCTAATCCTTTCTCCCTCTCCATGCCTTCAAGAACTCCTAGAACTCAAATATTGAGTTTTTAAATAGTATCCTGTAGATTCCCAACAATATTTTTTATATTTCTAATTTCCTCTTCTTTTCTTTGGTTTGACTGTATAATTTTCTGTGCTCTGTCTTCTAAGTCCGATTTTTCTCTCTTCTGCTTCACTGACTCTGTTTTTGAGGCTCTGTAATGTGTTTGTCATTTGATCTATTGAATTCTTCATTTCATTTTGATTTCTCTTCACTATCACACTTTCCTGTTCTACTAGTTTCTGCATTTCATTTTGATTTCCCCTTAAGATTTCATTTTCATGAGAGAGATTTTCTATCCCATCCAGTAAGGATTTCTGTCATTCAAGAATTTGTTTTTGAAAACTTCTGAATGTTTTTATCATAAATGTTTTGAAATCCATATCTTGCATTTCTTCTATCTCATTATCTTTATAATCTCATATTGGGGTGTCTTTTTCATTTGTGGGTGTCATAATGTCTTCTTTGTTCTTGTTTCCTCAGTTTCTGCATTTGTTGCTTGACATTTTTGTTATTATTCTTTGGTATATTCTTCCCTTACTGTGATGTTTTTTCTTATTATACTATGGCTTGTGATGGGAGTGGCCAGAGAGCTCTGTTTTGTTCTTCAGGGTTAAGGGTGTGCAAAAGGTGACACTCCCAGGTTAGACATGGTAAATCTCTCTCTCTCTCTCTCTTTTTCTTTTGATTTAGAAGAGAAGTAATTCCACACAGCTCCCTTTCCAGCGCTGGTGTGTATATTCCGCGGCTGGGGTCCTGAGCCATGGGTGGCCGTGCCCTCCACGTAGGTCCACCATGAACCAGTAGTTCCAGAAGAGTTTCCTCTGCTATTTCTTCCCTAACTCTTCCTTGAACCTGTAGTATCTCCACTTTTATTAAACTGTCTTTTTCCAGACTATCAGTGTGCTCCCTTCCTATTCCGCCATCTTGCCTCTCCCCGAGTATTATTCATCTTTTAAAAAGACATTTTGCAATATTCAAAACAAGGGTAACCTAAGGAACATTATGGTAAGTGAAATAAGCAAGTCATAAAAACATAAATTCCAGGATCCCACGTTAAGTGAGGTTATCCAAGGGAGTCAAAGTTATTGAAGTAAGGAACACAATGACTGGTGGTACCCATGAGCCAAATAATGGAGAAACAGGGAACAGCTGTCAAAAGTATAAAATCTGCCCCATTCAACAAGAGTAAATTTTAGAGGCCTGTTGTACATTATTTTTCCTATGATTAACAATACTTAAATGTGTTAAGAAATTAAAATTTGAGGCTGGAGATGTGGCATAGTAGATGAGGCTGCCGCCTGTAGTGCCAGCATCCCATATGGGTGATCAGCTGCTCTGTTTCTGATCCAGCTCTCTGCTATGGCCTGGGAAAGCAGTAGAAGATGGCCCAAGTCCTTAGGCCCCTGCACCCACATGGGAGACCTGGGGAAAGTTCCTGGCTCCTGGCTTCAAATTGGCGCAGCTCCAGCCATTGCAACCATCTGGGGAGTGAACCTGCAGATGGAAGACCTCTCTCTCTCTGCCTCTCCTTCTCTCTGTGTGTTACCTCTGACTTTCAAGTAAATAAATAAATCTTAAAAAAAATTAAAATGTGTTAAGAAAGTAGATCTCATGTCTAGTTTAAATTCAAGAGATGGATTCTCCATAAAATTTTAACAATTTTATCATGAAAACTTTAAATATATATGGAAGCAATGAGTAAAGCATAATAATCTCTTCTACTATTACCATTCTAAAAAATTATTTGTCAAAGGCCAATCTCATTTCATTAATACCCTATCCAAATAGTTCCTTTTTTAGAGATATTGAGAGAAAAGACCTGATAACATAGTTTTCACTGTAAATACTTCAGTATGTATCTCTAAAAAAATATTGATTATACATTGTACATTATTTAATTATTATTGTTGTCGTTGTTGTGGTTGTTTCTAGTTGATAAAGAATTGTGGGAAGATAGTTGAGAGTGTGTAGAGAGCTGTTCCAGATCAAATAGTCTCAACTAGTTTTTTCATTAATGACCCTTAAGTGAAACACATAGTACTGTGATGGGTATAAAATAATTCTTTTCCAACCATATTTCTGATAGAGATGTTAGTAATCAATCAATATTGTTGACATTTTGGTTAATTCTGCTGTGTGGAAGAGATTTTATTTCATCACAACTATTTATTTATGCAGTGTTTATTGTCTATGTGTAAACAATTTATTCAGTTTTCTAACAGTACATTATTTTCATACTTAAATTTTTGAAGAATTAACAAGAGGTAGTCCCTGTAAACAAATTCTCTTATTATTTTTCAAATTTGTACCAAAATTATTCTAGCATTATGTAATACTTCCCATTTCAGCCCCAGGATAATTCAACCAACTAAACACGTCAAGTTCTGTAGTGGAGAAAGGAATTTAACAATGTATATTATGTGCATATGTTGGTGTAGTCTACATACCAGATGGAATTATCATTGCTGTTATAAAATCACTGGTTTCTCTCCTCAGCATACATAATTAATAAACAAAATAATGCAAATGTGCTTATAGATGTTATCTATATATTTTCCTACTCACTATGCATTTATTTCAGTGCAGTATCTCATGTTTTGTTCTAATTTCCTTTTCTTTATGTTGAGAAAACATTTTATACATTTCATTATTAGTGTTTTAATTAAACAGAAGCTAATCTCAAAACTGTTTATTCACACTGTTAGGAAAAACAAAAGTAATCCCCTATTACTTAGAATTTAATATTGATAATTTTATTTTTTCTTTGTTCCGATGGTGAAATACTGTCAAAATGCATTGTTCAGAAGTTATTTCAGCTATTGAATTCCATCACTCCTCATTTTCTTGAGGACTTTCTTCCTGAAATTATCCCCTTTAAACTGCACCACCATTTTTACTTCCTTACTTATTCATTTCTCTCAGGACACAGATATGACTTACTCTACTCATCTTAAAAATTACAACCTGAAACTTCCTCTTAGTCATTAATCTGCTTTCTTTGCAGCGAAGCTTCTCAAATGAGTTCCTTATGTTCACTGATTTTACTTTCTCAATTCATCCATTCTCTCCTCAGATCCTCCCTGTGGGGTTTACATCCAGCCATGTGACTGATGTAGACACTGCTAACATCATCAATGATTGTCTTACATATTTTAAATTTCACTTCCTACTTAAAGCACTTCTCTATGCTTTGCTGGTTACAGTCATCTTGTTTTCCTGGTACTTCATGGTTCTTTCTACCTACTTTCTACATCTTATCCATATCAATTAGGAAAGCTTTGCTGTCCCCTGTTCTGTTGAAAAATCCATTCTTTATGTGATCCCATCCAATTATACATTTTAGAAAGAAATATATATGTGTGAATATATGTAGGAGCATATAAATATATCCCCTTATGGACTCACAAATTTTATTCACTATTCAACCCATTTCTCACTGAGCTTGGGGCCAGTATTGTGGCATAATAGGAAAAGCCACCACCTGCGATGCCAGCATTCTATATGGGTATTGGTTCGAGTCCTGGCTGCTTCACTTCTGATTCAGCTTTCTGTTAATGGCTTAGGAAAAGCAGCAGAAGATGGCCCAGGTGTTTGGGCTCCCACCACTCACTTAGGAGACCCAGCCATTGTGGGCATCTGGAGAGTGAACCAGCAGCTGAAAGATCTTTCCCTCTGTGTGTTTCTTCCTCTTTCTCTGTAACTCTGAAATTGAAATGAATACATAAATTTTTAAAATATATATGTTAATATATCTAATTTCTATTTCAACTTACTTGTTTAATAAAATACATGCAATGCTGAAACAAAACTACTCCCTTCCTTAAAAACTCAACTCCATCCAAGTTTCTCTACTTTAGTGAATTGTCTAACATTCACTTGTTTCTCAGATCTAAATATTGTAAACCTAAGATTTTCATTCCTCACATCCAACCTACTACAAAACCCTGATGGTTATAATGAAAATGTATTCAATCAAACCACAGATGACAGGTCCACTGCAGTAACCCCAATCAAAGCCACAGTGAAGCTCATCATTGCAACATCCTTCTAAAGGGATCCAGTTTCAGTGGCCCCTGTGCCTCCTGCCTTTAACAGAGCAGGAATGGGCAGATATCCATTCACATGCCATTTGATGACTGCTTCCCAAATCCGCATGCCTGGGTTGCAGTCCTGACTCCACTCCTGATTCCAGCTTTATGCTAATACACAGATAATTATTTAAGGGTTGGGTTCCTGTCACCCATATGGGAGAACCAGACTGAGTAATTGGTTCCTGGCTTTGGCCTGGTCCAACCACAGCCATTGTGGATATCTGGGAATAAATCAAAGATTGGAGATCCCTGTCTGACCCTGTCTCTCTGTCTCTCAAAATAAATAAATGTTATTTAAAAAAATAAAAGAAACAAAGCAAGAGTGATTTAGTATTAATTAGGTCATACCATTCTCAAGACAGTGTATTAGATATGTAATAATGCTAATACATATGTATAGTATTAAGAAATTCCTGCTCTTTTCAAAAGGGATGCCTGAAAAAGAAAATAGCCAGATATATTTTTCTAACCAATATTTTTTTTCTTTTTCTTTTAATACAGTGTTTTTGTACAGAATAGCATTCAGGTTTAAGAATTTTTGTTCAAACTCATGACATGTGGCAATTAAAAATGCAAATCTCTCTCAACTACACTAAGCTTCCTATACAGAAATTCATGTTTAGGCCACAATCATTGAATGCATTTATTGCTATTCTTATTTGTTGATTTACAAAACATAAAAATTTGTTTTTCTTAAAAAGATACCTTAAAAATGAAAATGATAATGATTTCCATTTCCTCTTTGGAGACAAAAAGAGCTAAGGAGTGTTACAGAACTCACTTGCAAAATAAAAATAATTTGTCTCCCAAATGGTCAGGCAGAATAATCAGCTTTCCTGGTATCTTTCATCAAAATGCAGAAATTGGTAATTATGAAAATCATAGAGTTTCAAAAAATTGTAAGATCACACACATAAACTCACATAGGGTTGAACCTGTGTGTGATCTGTATTTGGGTTATATTTATTACCAAAACCAATATCTGTCATTTGTTCTCTGTATAGCAAAGACATCACAGATCTCCACACTCCTGCCAGAGGTTTTATCATTACAAGTGAATGACTCGTGTTTTACCACAGTCAGGAAATGTCCAGTATATTTCCAAAGATGCTAATCTAAAAATATCTATTCACTCGATTTATTGTAGTTTTTTCAAACATATTCACACAGAGATAAAAAGGGTGAGTAGGTTTGAAATTTCCACTAGAATTGTGCCAGTAGCTGACATCACATTGCTTTAGCACATTACAATGTCTGTCCTATCAAAATTTTATATATTTTATAAGGTAGTTCTAAATCCCTTTGTTAATTACTTATTATTTTGTTTCAAAATATTAAGTCAAATTTGTCTGTTCTTCCTAAAAACGTATTTACTCCATTCTTACCTCTGAATGTTATGGATGGCCCTATCAGAAAGCCATTAATCATCTTCTCACAAAATGAGTTTCTGTAAATTGAGGCCAACAGGTACATAACTTGATCCAGAAATGTAGATTTTCTCTCTTTATAGCCTGACAATGGAAGGCATGGAATATGTGAAGCAAGGTGCTTTTTAAAACATGGGATAGGATCATATATAAACTCTTGTCTCAGCCACAGTGAATAACTTGACATTAGTGGGGGCAAGAATAGGTAATTTGCTCATTCTTACGAAAGAACCTCCTTTTCTTTCAATATCCAGTCATGAAAATGAAAATGAAGATGTTTAAAGGGCAATTGTGTTATAAAAAAAGTACAGCTACTTTTGCTTTATATCTTAATAATAATTTTAATAATTTCAAAAAAGAAGAAATTGTACACATAGTTTTAGAAATAAAGGAAAATAATCTAAAAGGTAATTACTGTTCAATTAATCTAATTTGTAATTCATTTGCCTGATTTTTAAAATTTATTAATGAAAGAAGTAAAATATTTAAGAAAGTAAAAATAGTTATTAGTTTAATATGACAACTTGTAGAAAGCATACAGAGTGTTGCAAACAATGGTGCTTCAAGTTCCTAGCTCAGTTGGAGAGGTCGGTTCCCTGGGTCCCTGAAGTTTGTAAGCCAGGCCAGGAGCATGCATAAATTGCACCATCCTATCAATGGTGCAGGAGGAGAGTGAGGTCTGGGTATTAGACCCAGCAAGGGGGCAGGGCTCTGCTAGCTGGGTGGGAGTCATGTGTGGCTGCAGGATGGGTGTGCATGTTTGCTGCTGTGATCTGAGGAGGACAATGACCTACACGGAGCACAGGCCATTGTGACACCTTGAATGTAGGAATACCACGTGGACTCCTGCCACTGGCTGTCAAACACTGGTCTCTAACATTGTCTCTATTTGTGTCTGTTGTTCTATGACATAATATGAAATCTGGAAACTTAATTGCTAGGCATGCTTGGTTTTCTTTTATGTAAACTTTCTAAATTTTCCATTCTAGGGGAAAAAAAAACAAAAATTAAGTAAACCTAACATATCTGCAAAACCTATCTATGCATTATTCAGTGGAAACTCAAAAACACTTTTTTTCAAGCTCAAAAGCCTTATCAACTTTGCTTCCTGAGAAAGGAATATAAGGCTTTGAAACTGATGGAGCATTTTGAGAGCAGCCTAAACAACACCTTGGGGATTTTAACACTATTGTCACAGCAAGAAATGAAAGGTAGAGTGTTTAGTGAGGAGAGAGGGTGCCGACTGTCAACGTGGAAAGTGCTTCTCCTGTAATATCACTCTTCAATGTAGTATTTCCAAATGGGTTTGGGGGGAAAATCTTCCTAAGAATGTACTTTGGTAATAAGCAAGTCTATTTTCAATCAAATTTTTTTCTGAGAAGTGTTGATTTTTACCCTGCTTCAATGAATCTTTTTTTTTTTATAATGGACTCTATCAATTTGCATTTTTAGATACAGGGAGACAAATACAATAAATTGACACACTTGAGTTTCAAAAGAAATTGCAAACACATAGAGACATCTTTGAAAAAGAAAAGTTAATTTTAATGGTTTATCATGTTCTTTCATATTAGATGTTTTTATTTTGTTTGAGGATTCCAGTATGAATTTAATATTCTAGTCTCACTTCAGTTCTAATGTGTAAAAGTATGAAATAGATTTGTCTTGGTCAATGATTAGCCTATTTAATCTTTTTAAATACTATCAATTGCAACATTTTGCTTTTTGCTTTTAAATAAAGTGGTTATCAGTCTGTATATTTATAATTCATGGTGCCAACTTTCCTTATCCTTTCTTCAATTCCACATCAAAGTTGGTATTAACTACATTTTAAAACATTTGTGCCCAAAAATTTCAAAAATTCTGCCATTTGACCACCAAGTTTGTGGCCTTAAATCAGAATTTAAGATATTCTTTTTTCTGTCTACAGAATGCAGTGAGAAAAGCAATGCAAATTTATGTCTTCCAACAAGAAACAATATTTGGTTTTAGTATGCAGAAATCTAATACATTTTGAATTCCATACACCAATATGACTCACTCAGGATAGAAGGAATCATTGCTATGGAGTAAATAGCCACTAGTCTCCAGTGTTTAGAAGAACCTAGAATAAATTCTCATTTTTTCTGGGCAACAGAAAATAAGTAACAGTTGTGCTGCATAGCTCACATCTGTTGTCTTTTTCCTCTCCTAGGGAAAAAAAATCTCTGAGATATAACTTCAGGATTATTGGCATTGTTTGAACCCCAGTCTAAGCAGGCCCACATTGGCTTGGTCTACATGGATGTGCAGGCCCACAGTGGATTCGGTAGGGGAAGAAATGTGGCTAGCCACATCAAGGAAACTGTAATAACTCTAACAGTATCACATTTATTCCTCACTCTACCCTTGTGAAGTAATTTAAATATATGAACCAATAGCATGGTTTAGTTGTCACAGGAGATGGTAGATGTCAGAGCTACACTATGACCTCAAGACTTCAGTCTTTCCATTAAACCAGACTGTCCCTTTCAAGTGGAAAGGTCTTGATTTATGGGAAATACAGTTAAACTCCCTGATGAAGGGCTCTATGGTATCAGTATTTCAAATATGAGAAATATATGGGATAAACATGTGAATCCCTTTGTAACTGAGTTGTTATGTAACATGCATGCTCAATGTTAGAAAGAGTTCAAGTCTTTGAGTATACATTTTTGTCAACTATGTCTACTTTTGCAAATCATTTTGTCTTTGTATCCCTTCCTTCATCTTCTCCTTGGCAAAACTGTGATGATAAAGGAGATATTGTGTTTGATGTGATTTTCTAAGTTGAAAGATTATTATATTTATTTGGAATACCAATAACCAATCAAGTTGTAGGGATTTGTCCTTTAAAAATATTTTTGTGGGTAGGTCCCCCCTCATGCTACAACATTATTCCAAGCAGGGAAAATCACTATTTATAAGATAAAATGACATTTAGCAGCTGTTAGAACCAGCCAGATGCATTAGTATTGTTATTGGAAGTAACAATATAATGTCAAGAAGACACAAGTTGCTAGGAGTATGTGCAGATTAAATCAATGTACTTAAAAATAAATAAGGGGCTAGCGCTGTGCCATAGCGGGTAAAGCTCCCGTCTGCATGCTGGCATCCCATATGGGCGCCAGTTCGAGTCCTGGCCACTCCACTTCCAATCCAGCTCTCTGCTATCGCCTGGAAAAGAAATAGATGATGGCCCAAGTCCTTGGGCCCCTGCACCAATGTGGGAGACCTGGAAGAAGTTCCTGGCTCCTGGCTTCACATTGGTGCAGCTCCGGCCATTATGGTCTACTGGGGAGTGAACCAGCAGATGGAAGACCTCTCTCTCTCTCTCTCTCTCTCTCTCTCAGCCTTTCCTTCTCTTTCTGTGTAACTCTGACTTTCAAATAAATAAATTAATCTTTAAAAATATATACATAAATAAATAAATAAATACTGATGTTTAATATTAAATTTTGGATGTAGATACATTAAACTTTCCACTATCAGTGTTTCAGGAGTTATTTGGGAACTTCACTTTCAACTTCACACATCTTTTTACTTGAACTTTCAAATATGTTTTCCTTTTGTAATCAGAAAATCAAGGTGTTTTAAAAGACATCATCTGTGTTATTCTTTTCAGCTTGTTATTGAGAGCATTTTAAATAACAACCTAGATTTTTTGAACTGTAGGTAGAGAAAATAAGGTAAAACAGCACTGCAGTTATTTCTGAATCCTATCGTTTTGTTTACCTTCTAAAGTTTACTGAGAGGGAAAACTACACCTCTGATGAAAATGAATCCTCTGGGCTAGTTGTTTCATGGATATATTTATTTGTATAACTTATAAGATTTGAAATTGTATGAGATTATGAACATCTTTATATAAATTATATATAATTATATAAATTACATATAAATGATTATTAAAGAAGTATTCCCATATTCAAATACAGTCACTTTTTTGATATTTTCAATTTTATTATCTCAACTGTGGAGATTTTATGCTTGACTATGAAATATGTAAGAGTATTTTAGGACCCTACCTATGGTATATTTTATTTTATAATTTGATAGGGATGTGTGTATGTGTGTGTGTGTGTGTACGGGAAGAATTTTTTTTTCTTTCTTCTTCATTTTTTCATGAGAAAAACAGTAGTATAAATATAAAGGTTGAAACTAGGCAAGCAAAACGTGTTCTCAGATTTAAGACACCACAGGGAAGACTTCACCCATTGCCAACCCAGAAAACATGTGCCCTGTGGCTTTGTAGGAAAATGGACCAACCCACTGTAGTCAAATTTTATAATTTTTAAAAAGTGTCTAAACCAGAAATTTTGCAGTTAAACCTAAAGATTCTAAACTGTTTTTACACACACACACACACACACACACATCTGAATTTTATGTCAAATTTTGTCACTACAACAAATATCCACTGCCTACTTAAGAGAGAAAATTTGTTTTAACTCAGAGTTTTGGAGGTTCACAGCCTAGGATGAGGTGGCTACATTAATCTGACATCTGATGTGTGGTGAACTGTGGAACTAATGTACAGGGAGGATCACATGATGAGCCAGGAGGCAGAAAGACATGGAACCTGCTCCCCCTCCACGATCATGCACCTTTTTTATGTAGGCATCCTGATTTGATCATAGGACTTCTCAATCCAATGTAATTACATTCCAAGGGCCCCAACTTCAGACTTCCCAGTTAAATTATTAACCATTAAAATAAGTCTTTGGAGTCCAAGCTTTCAACACATAGATCTTTGGGGGACACACAAACTAATATCCAAGCTATAGCAATTGTGGATGACAGATAATATTAAAAGTGGGAAGGGAATGAATGACCCTAGGGTTAACACAGAGTTCCTGGGATTCCTTCCTGATTGTGGCTCCTTACTCCAGCTGCCTTGTAATGTAGACCCTGGGTAGTAGCAGTCATGGCTCAAATAATTGGATTCCTGCCACCTACATGGGAGATTTGGCTTGAATTCCTTACTCATGGCTTTGACCTCTGTCCAGTCCCAGCTGTTGTGGCCATTTGGGGAGTGAACCATTGAAAGAAATCTCTCTGCATCACTTGTCTGTCTATGTGTCTCTCTCTGTCTTTCTGCCTCTACAAAATAGTAAGCAAACAGTGGGACATTCAAGACAAAGGCTAATCAGCAAACTCATGGAGAGATGATGATGACCCAGATACTAAAGGGAGAAGAGCAAAAAATGGAAAGAACTCCATTGATATGATACCTAATTTTGGCATCAGCATTAATGCGTTAGACTAATTATATTCAAGTATGAAGGTAAAGAAGACTCAAAAAATGAATGTAAAATTTTTTGCTTTAGAAACTGAATAGGTGGTGTTCTCACTTCATCCACATGAAGAACAATGGAGTGAAGCCAATAGAGAGGATTGAGGAGTAATAACATTTATTTTAGCCTACATAAATTTTAAATGAATGTTAAATGATGATAGCCTCCAAATATATATCTCCAACAAATACTAAAATTGAAGAAAGTGTCCCTCAAACTGAATCTGAAAGGACTATCTGCCACTAGACTACTAAAGGTCATTTAGGAACACATAGACTTTTGAGTATAGCGTCCAAACCTGAGCTTGATAGCCTCATTGAGTCTCAGTTTAAGAAGGCTTACAAAGCTCTCTATCAATTTTGGAGGCAGCTCTGTGACAAGCATGTTTATTGAATGCAGGGATAGACACATGTTTTGGTAATTGTCTGACCAGCAGTAACCATGCATGAAGACAAATTCATTCCTACCTGCCAATAAGAGGTCTGTGCTTGAGTGTCCTGTTGGAACATCTTCATTTTTGAATAACTGAACCTGCAGATGGCATTTAACTAAGAAAGTAATTGCATTAGTGATATAATAAGGATGAGATTGAATAGCAGATGAACTTCAAGCAAAAGCTTTCCATATTGACCAGCATTTACCATAGACTTCCAGGAAATCATCAACAAGCCAAGTTAAATTAGAATCAATGATTCAGTGCTGTGGAACAGCAGATTAAACCACCATCTGTAGCACCAGCATCCCATATGGCCATTGGTTCGAGTCCCGGCTGCTCCCACCTTGGATCCAGCTCCCTGCTAATGTACCTGGGAAAGCAACAGAAGATGGCCCAAGTCCTTGGGCCCCTGCACTCATGTGGAAGATCCGGATAAATCTACTGGTTCCAAGTGTAGGCCTGGTCCAGCCTTGGCTTTTGCAGCCATTTGGGAAGTGAGCTTGTGGAAGGAAGATTTCTCTCCTCCCTCTGTCTCCTGTCTCTCCCTCTCTTGCTGTGAATCTGATTTTCAAATAAACAAATAAATAAATTTAGAAAAATAGAATTAAGAAGTCAGTCTGAGAGTGTAATATACATTGGTCTAATGCAGATCCGACAGTCATATGTTTCGTCTAAACATGTATTGGACTATCGCTACTAGAGAACAGCCTTTGGCATATCTTCATTATTTTGTAATGTCAACATGAGAAGTGACGATTTCATTGTAAATTTTTGTGTGCTGTCAGTTTGAAGGAGAGAAGGGCTAGAATTGCACAAGATGTGGTGTTGAGGTTGATTTCTTCTGAGAGGATTTGTTCTGAGAGGAGGAGCGTGGTGGGGGCAAGAGGCGCAGAGCTACCACATAGACCCCAGAAGTCAGGTGAAAGCGGACCAGAGGAGAGCAGCCAGCAGACTTGTTTATTTCAGTTGGTACAACAGCTTATATATCCAAGAGAGCCAATCCAGTCAAGGGGCAGTTTATGCCCTAACCAATCACAGCCTGTTGCCAGGCAGGCTCCATTTGCCATGTGGTTTCCAAAACCATCCAATTACAGCCTGTTGCCAGGTGGGTTTCAAAGCCATTCCTGAGTAATTGACGCTCGCTCGCCAGCGCCATCTTGGCATGGCCTTCTCATTCCACCACAATGTGGTTTAAGCAATTAGGATGTGTGAAGTTCCATGTTCTGAAAGCCAAGAGCTAAGAGAACAGAGTGGGAAGTGAACTGTACAATTCGTTCAATATTAAGGACAGACCATGGACAGGACTCAGGTTACAGGGATGTTGGGCTGGATCAGGATTTAAAATGAAAGAAACTACCACAAAAATGCCTCCATATGCTTCTCAGAATGGCTGGAGTTAAAATTAACTTCTTTTTTGTTGTTGTTTTTAAGGTTGAATGTAAGTAGATTACAATTAAGGCTGATAGTTGATGTGTTTGTTTTTTTGGTAACAAATTCTCTATACTCATGAATTGATTTGTTTCCGACACTAACAAAATGAGGTGAAATACCAGGAAGATTTTTTTTAAGGAATTTGCTTTATGGAATGAATTCTAAGAAAATTGCCTCAAATTATTTGTGGAATGAATTGGAATAAAGTCATATTAATAAAATATCTGGACACCTTAAAAAAACAGATAGAAGGACACTTGCATAAATGATGTGAAAATGGCAATGATGGATTCAATGGTAAGAAAAATAAAATGAAATCAGGGAGGAAGTAAATGCTATGAGATCCTGCTCACAAATTTGCTCTAAACGTCCTATCAATCACTCTCAGGAGAAAAAAAAATCCCCAGTTACATGATTCACAGAGCCCAAAGTTAAGACAAATTAGGAATGTCTGACTATTCTAGCTTCTAAGGCTTGAGTGAACCTTGTCCCGTGAGTCCTCATAAAGACCATATATTGTGTGGCTGGGACACTATCATCAACACAATCCTATAATAAATAAAACAACTTTTACAGCAGCATTTTAATAGTACTCTTCTTTTAATCCATTTTAGCAAAGGCTGTTTTATGAGCAGTCGGAGCAACACAAGCCATGTAGAGACTTTTGTGATTAATTGACCATATCTAAGGACACATCTTTTTTTTGTCTGGGGGCCTGGGCTTTGAATAGAGCTTGAGCATCAGTGAGCAAATACCCAACACTCCATGTGAGATTCCAGCATATTTCAACAGTCAGCAAATAGTATGTGATGGCTGAGCTGTCCAGTGAAAATTCATGCCTGCACAAGCTGCCTTACCTACATGTAATTTGAAATGTACTACATAAATGCTAAAGTAAATATAAATAATTAATTCCAGCATTAGGAATAAACATTATATTCCCTTTAGAGACTATGGTTCAGTGAGTTTATATGTATATTGCTTTGCACACATTATTTATCATTCAATATGTACTAAAGCAAACTATTTATAATGAAGTTTATGTAGGATCTGAACTGAATGAGGCAGTGTTTCACCTATAGGAATATTGTAAATATAAATGTAATGAGTGCTCCAGAGACACAACAACTGGAATTGCTGTAAATTTCCTTTTCTCTGCATTCATTCCACCCATACACACACACACACACACACACCTGACAAATTAATGTGAAATCACTGGAGTTCTGTTTAATTACTCATTTTAATATTTCAATGCATATTTATAATGCTTGTAAAGTTGCACCTTGGATTTTACTGTTATTTAACCAGGGCATCGTAATGTATACAAGGAAAACCAACAGGACCAGCACTGTGGCACAGTAGGCACCAGTTGGTGTCCTGGTTGCTCCTCTTCTGATCTAGTTCTGTTATCGCCTGGGAAAGCAGTAGAAGATGGCCCAAGTGCTTGTGCCCCTGAAACCATGTGGGAGACCTAGAAGAAGCTCCTGGCTTTGGATAGGCCCAGCTCCAGCCATTGTGACCATTTGTGGAGAGAACCAGCAGATGAAAGATCTCTCTCTCTCTTCCTCTCTCAGTCTGTAACTCTGCTTCTCAAATAAATAAATAAATAAAATCTTTTACAAAAAAATGAAAACAGAGACAACTGGCAGTATAACAATAACATTTCTGTATGAAGCCATGTTAAGAAGCCAATGTTTATTGCTGCTTTATCAGGGTAGGCACTTACATAAATTTGCATCTTCATGGAAAGTATTTAAAACATTTTTGCCGACATAAGATTATCCTAAAACTTATATTAGGAAGTGAAATTTGTGTCAAACAATGCAATTTTCCATTCAGCAGGTACACATATTTAAGATGTTTTTATCTTGAATGGTGAATTATCATTAATAGACCAGAATATATACCTTTTAGCTACTTTTTGTGGAGTCTATTTTGTGCTAATCCAAACTCTTCTTTTTTTCTCATGGCTAATGGCACACATTTGTAAACTCCCAAAGTTTAAAGTTATGATCCATGACCAATGAAATTGAAATTAAAATGGTACCAATTGATGTTGTGTGTATTACTACTGGTAGCTTAGATTGATTAGCATAAAGCTCTAATCAAGTGATGTAATCAAGCAGAAGGACAAAATATGATTTAAGTATAACTGCTTCGGTGAAATATTTACTGGATTTCTGGATTTAATTTTGTGAGAATTGTATGATTTCACTTGTGTTGCATTAAAAGAATCTGAATTAGTTAATACTCAATAACCAATGTTCAGCAAATATTTCTATTTAAATATACTAAATGAAAAATTAATGACAAAATACACATTATTCAAATATTTTGAAAGAAATGCAGGAGTTGTTGCTGTGGCATAGAGAGTAAAGTCACTGCCTGCAGTGCCAGCATCTCATATGGGACCTGTTCTAGTCTCAGCTGCTCTACTTCTGATCCTGCTGTCTGGTAGGGCATAGGAAAGCAGTAGAAGATGGCCCACGGACTTGGGGCTCCTGCACCCATGTGGGATACTAGAAGGATTCCTGGCTCCTGGCTTTGGATGGGCTCAGCCCTGGCCATTGTGACCATTTGGGGAGTGAACCAGTGGATGGAAGACTTCTATCTCTCTCACTCTGACTCTGCCTCTCTGTAACTCTGACTTTCAAGTAAATATATAAATCTTTAAAAGAGAAAAGAAAGAAATACATGTCATTGTTCTAGTATATGAACTTATTATATTCCAGTTTGTCTTAAATTATGTAATACTATGTTATTTTTAGTGTTATTTCAAACATGCTTTCATCTTTTGCAAAATTGTTCTCTAGAGTTGGTTTCAGATAATGGAAAGAATCTATTGCATTTCTGTATCATAATTTATAAAGAAATAAGGATTTTCCATTAGAAAGAAAAATGTGATATAACTATTTCAAGATAATACTTACTTTTGAAATATTATTTATTGTATGAACTAATACACTCATGTTAAAGTAGCATAAATATCTCTCCCATAATTAATACTCTTTAAAATTTTAATTTCACTTATTTGAGTGGCAGAGTTACAGAAAGATAGGGAGAGACAAAGAGTGAGATAGAGAGAGATCTTCCATTCACAGGTTCAGTTCCCAAATGACCCTAATGGTTAGAGTTGGGTCAGCCTAAAGCTAGAATCCTGAAACTTCTTCCAGGTCTCCCATATGGGTGCAGGGACCCAAGAACTTGTTCCATCATCTACCAGTTTCCTAGACACATTAGCAGGGAGATAAATCAGAAGTGAAGCAGCTGGTACTTGAACTGGTGTCCATATGGGATGCCTGCATTTCAGAGGGTGTCTTTACATGTTATGCCACAACATCGGTCCCATAATTGATATATTTTCATCTGGGTTTAGTATTTTATATATGTGAGGGATTCAACAAGTAAAAAGAATAGAGTACTTCAAAATCTTTGTGGAAAAACAATATCAAATGATAAATATGTTTAGATGCAAACTCTTTTTTGAAATCCATGAAGGTTTTTTATGCATTTTCAAGAACTTTTTGAAGACTTCTTATAAGTCTTATTCAATATATAAATTAAAGTGGATCTATGCTTGAAACATAAATATTTCTAAATTCTTCATTCTGTCTTTGACATCAGCTTTTCTTGTTACAAATGGAAAAATAGCCACTACAATTGTGTGGGTGATTACCAACATTCAGTTGTAAAAGTCTGCCCTTGTCATGGGTCACAGAGGCATCTGAACAAGGCATTGAAAAGAATATTGAGATGGAATCCAAGATGGCAGATAGAGAAACATTCTGCTTTAGGCTAGGGAAAAATAGTAGCAAAAAAGTGGAGGAAGTGCATTCCCAGGGAAGAAAAGGAAAAAGGGTTCCATGGTTCAGCCTGGAAGGTGTAGACATGCAGCAATGAGTGCAGACATAACACACAAACCCCAAAGCCAAGAGCTGGAGGAAACATGAGCTTGGAGGCTGAGGTGAGAGCAGAGTGCAGCAGCTAGTGCCACTGGTGATGTTACTAGGGGGAGAGCCTGATGGAGCACACCATCTTTGACTACTGCATGGAACCTCCATGGACACAGGGTACCTACCTAACACAGCATCTCTCTCCCCATCACCCTAAATTAAGCCCAGGAACCAGCTGAGAAAAGGCACCATATGGAAACCAGAGGCAATTATAAGAGCTCTTGTGCATGCCCCTGGCAGTAGTGGGGAAAAGGCATCATTTTGACACCAGCAACAGCTGTGGTGGCTATTGGGCACCCATGTGATCCAGAGATTTTACAAGAGGTAAGAATTCATGTTGCCCCCTGACTTTGAGCCTAGCTGGGAGGGTTGACAGGGGCTGGGTGCACAGTTATGACTGTGAGGTCCCCCAGGCTCTCAACTTATCACAGGCTCTGGGGCTCAAACGTACAAGATGTAGCACTGACAGGCAGCTGGCTCAGGGAATGTCAATGTCTCTCCATGGAAAGGACAGGTAGTGTGGCAGAGTTGATCCACTGCACAACATGAGTGTGGGAGCCTTGTGTGCTGAGACTGTGGGAACCCTGTGACTGCATGTTGGGCACAGGGTGTGGCTGGGTCTCTGGGAAATCATTGTGTGCAGTGTCAGAGGCCTAGAGCCCCCTGACTGCCTGGGATGGGTCATTGCAGCAGGATCTGTACTCACACGAGGACTGCACAGATCCTTTGTGTGGTTCATGTGTCAGTGCAGTTGGTGCCTACATCAAAAAATTGGAAAGGCATCAAATAAATGAGCTATCAATGTATCTCAAGGATCTAGAAAAACAACAACAAATTAAACTCAAAATTAGTAGGAAGAAAGAAATAATTGAAGTCAGAGAAGAAATAGACAAAATAGAAACAAAAATAGAAAAGATCAGGAAATGAAGAGCTGTGTTATTCTGAAACAAAAACAAAATTGATAAACCATTGGCAAAACTAACAAAAAAGGGGAGAAGATGCAAATTAATGAAATCAGAGGTGAAAAAGGAGACACAATAACAGATACCACAGAAATAAAATGAATCACCAGAAATTACTACAAACAGATACATGTCAACAAATTGGAAATTCTAGAAGAAATGGATAGATTCCAGGACATATACAATCTACTAAATTTGAGTCATGAAGGCAAAGAAAATCTAAACAGACCAATAACCAAGGTGGAGATTGAATCAGTAGTAAAGACCCTCCCAACAAATAAAATCCCAGGACCAGATGGCAGAATTCTATCAGATTTTAAAAGAACTAATTAATTTTTATCAAGCTATTCAAAAGAAATTAAAGGGAAGTAATCCTTCCAAACCCCTTTAATGATATCAGCATCACCTTAATTCCTAAACAAGAAAAAGATATAACAGAAAAAGAGAATTAAACACCAATATCCTTAATGAAAATAGATGCAAATAGCCTCAACAAAATACTAGAAAATTGAATACAGCACATCATATGTGATTCACCCAGACTAAGTGAGATTTATCTCTGAAATGCAGGGGTGGTTCAACATCCACAAATCAAAAATGTAATACATCACATTAACAAAGTGAAGAATAAAAACCATATGATTATCTCAATAGATGCAGAGAAAGCATTTGGTAAAATACAAATTACTTACTTGATAAAAGTCTTAAGAAAAATGGGTATTGAAGGAAATTCCTCAAGACAATATAGGACAAAACCTACAGCCGGCATCTTATTGAATTGGGAAAAGTTGGAAGCATTCCCACAAGGGCTACACCAGTTTATATTCCCACTAACAATGTATTAAGTTACCATTTTCCTAACATCCTTGGAAACATTTATTAATTGCTGTTTCTGTGTGAGAGACATTCTAACTGGGGTGAGATAAAACCTCACTGTGGTTTTTATATGCATTTCTCTGATGGCAAATGATCCTGAACATTTTTTCATGGGTCTGTTGGCTATTTGAATATTTGCTTTTAAAACATGTCTGTTCAAGTCCTTTCTCCATTTTTAAACTTGATTTTTTGTTGTTGTTGAGTTCCTCTTCTTTTTTTTTTTTTTTTTTGACCGGCAGAGTTAGAGAGTTAGAGAAAGACAGAGACAAAGGTCTTCCTTCCATTGGTTCACCCCCCAAATGGCCGCTACGGCCTGTGTGCTGCACCAATCTGAAGCCAGGAGCCAGGTGTTTCCTCCTGGTCTTCCATGCAGGTGCAGGGCCCAAGGACTTGGGCCATCCTCCACTGC
This sequence comes from Oryctolagus cuniculus, assembly GCF_051225735.1. Taxonomy (NCBI): domain Eukaryota; kingdom Metazoa; phylum Chordata; class Mammalia; order Lagomorpha; family Leporidae; genus Oryctolagus; species Oryctolagus cuniculus. The sequence continues at coordinate 162,082,195 of NC_142869.1, forward strand.
CTTCCCGGGACACAGCAGAGAGCTGGAGTGTAAGAGGAGCAATCAGGACAGAATCTGGCACCCCGACCAGGACTAGAACCCAGCGTGCCAGCAACACAGGCCGAGGATTAGCCTAGTGAGCCACAGCGCTGGACTTTGTTGAGTTCTTGAGCTGTACATTCTGGATATTAATCCTTTATCAGTTTCATAGCTTGCAAATATTTTCTCCCATTCTATCTCTTGCCTTTTCACTTTGCTGAGTGTTTCTTTTGCAGTGTAGAAGCTTCTCAGTTTGATGTAATCCTATTTTGTCTATTTTGGTTTTAATTGTCTGTCGTTCTGGGATCTTTTCCAAGAAAACTTTGGCTATGCCAATGTCTCGTATAGTTTTCCCAATGCTCTTCTCTAGTAATTTGATGCCATCAGGTCATAGATTTAGATCCTTGATACATTTTGAGTTTATTTTTGCTTTTTTTTTAAGATTTATATATTATTTATTTGAAAGTCAGAGTTACACAGAGAGAGGAGAGACAGAGAGAGAGAGAGAAGTCTTCCATCCGATAGTTCACTCCCCAATTGGTCACACCAGCCGGAGCTGTGCTGATCCAAAGCCAGGAGCCAGGAGCTTCTTCCAGGTCTCCCATGCAGGTGCAGGGGCCCAAGGGCTAGGGCCATCTTCTACTGCTTTCCCAGGCCATACCAGAGAGCTGTATGTGAAGTGGAGCAGCTGCCACTAGAACCGGCACCCGTATGGGACGCTGGTGCTTCAGGCCAGGGCGTTAACCGGCTGCACCACAGCGCCGGACCCTTTGAGTTTATTTTTGTGTAAAGTGTAAGATAGGGGCCTTGTTTCATACTTCTATAGACACATTTCCAATTTTCCCAGCACCATTTGTTGAATAAACTGTCCTTTCTTCAAGGATTGATTGTAGTTCCTTCTTGAAAAATTAGTTGGTTGTAAATGCGTGGATTGATGGGTTTACGTGCCTGTTTTTGTGCCAGTACCAGGCTGTTTTGATGGTAACTTCCCTGCAATAAATCTTGAAATCTGGTATTATGATGCCTCCAGCTTTCTATTTTTTTGTATAAGATTGCTTTAGCTATTCAAGATCTCTCGTATTTCCATATAAATTTTAGCATTTTTTTCTAGATATGAGAAGAATGTTGTTAGTATTTTGATTGGGATTGACTTCAATCTGTAAACTGCTTTTAGTAGTATGGACATTTTGATGATAATAACTCTTCCAGTCCACAAACATGGAAGATCTTTTTATTCTTTGGTGATTTCTTCTACTTCTTTGTTTAAGGTTTGGAATATTCATCAGAGTTCTTTTATCTCCTAGATTAAATTTATTGCAAAGTATTTAAAATGTTTATAGCTATTGTGAATGGGATTGATCTTAGAAGTTCTTTCTCAGCCATGGCATTGTCTATGTATACAAAGGCTATTTAATTTAGTGTGTTAATTTTATATCCTACCACTTTAGTAAACACACATGTGAGTTCCAATAGTCTCTCAGTGAAGCCTTTTGGATCTCCTATATTTAGAATCATGTCATCAGCCAATGTGGACATAATCTGACTCCCTCCATTCAAATTTGTATCCATTTGATTAATTTTTTTCTTACCTTGGATCTGGCCAAAACTTTCTGGAATATATTGAATAGCAATGGTGATAGTGGGATTCTTGTCTGGTTCCATATCTTAGTGGAAATATTTCCAATTTTCCCGATTTAATCAGATGCTGACTGTGGGTTTGTAATATATTGTCTTAATTGTATTGAGGTATTTCTTTCAATGTAAATTTTGCTTTAAGGTTTTTATCATGAAAGGAATTTGTACTTAATCAAATGCTCACTTATCAAATGATCAAGAACACTGGAGAGGTAGTATCAGCAAATTTTAAATATTAATAACTCTAGTCACCATACTGTATATTAGGTCTCCCAAACTTACTCATAGTAAGCCTGAATATTTGACAAATATCTCCCTTTTACCTCATTCCCTAGGCCATGTAATAGTACAAGCTCAGTGAAGACCATTACTGGGCTGCATTACCTCATGACAGATAGAAATAGTGAGAGTGTATTCAGTAGCAAGCAAATTTCATTCCAGTATTGAGGGCAGAGAATATGGGGGCAGGATGGACTGCTATTTTATTTTTTTTGGAGGATGCTACATTTATAACAACCCTCTCATGAGAACTGAAGAGGTCACATGAGAACTACCTTCTGAGGTAGTTCCTGCCTTTAGTGTCTTAAAGCTCTCCTACTTAGGCTCTACCTCTTAAAGACTCAACAGCACTTCTAAACATCATCAATTGAGAGATCAAGCATAACGGTAGAATGTACCCTTTAAGAGAAAATCAAATCAAAACCAAACCAAAGCCAGCTGTGCTCTGGCATTAAAAAGTAAATGTGAGGATGATGCAGTTGTTTAAATTTGGGGATATTTGTGGTAGATCATTAGCTCTAGAATCTGGCGACTATGATATTGATAACTACATAATCCTTGTTAACAAAAGCTTCAGGGGAGGAGTGAGTGTAAAGGCTGCAAGAGTCCACAGAAACACTGTTGGGTCTAGTATCATGGAATCAGTTTTAACATGGTGAGGTCAAGGGCCATTTACATATGTACAATTGTAGGGGGATGCTGTAGGTATTTGTGCACAATTGAGTGAACAGTATAGAATCTACTGAGCTAGAAAAATGAATAAAAATGATTTCTGCAAACTGTTTCATAGTGAAGCTCAGAATACATATTAAAAGATAAGAAAGGCACACCACAAAAGAATATACATAGCATGATATTATTTGTAAGTCTGCCACAAAACACAGGAATAAGGGGAAGCATTTATTGGTGGGGAAACTGGATAGTCTGGAGGGAAGGGGCAAAGAAGGAAAAGAGGGAGAAGAGCGTAAAAGAGAGATGAAGAGAGAGAGAGCGAGGGAGAGTGAGAGACAGAGAGAGAGATCAAGAGACAGAGAGAGAGCCACATGTTTAGGAACAGGTCTTGTTAAACCTTTGCTGAGGGGTAGGCATGGACGTTGGAGCAGAGACTCCCATTAGGATGGAGGTGGAGCTGACATCGAGGTTAGGCCATCGGGTCACCTGGCTTCCTGCAAAGGTGGCAGGGCTGGAGCCTAGGATGGTGTCCAGGGTATAGATAGCACCATAGATAAGGCTGCTCCACTTTGCTAACATTACCTGCTTATAAAAAGATGCAGGTATATTTGCAAAAATAAACAAAGCTAAAAGGAACCAGAATCTAGTAAAATTAATTATCTATGGTGGGCATAACAGGTTTAAAACTGAAGAAAGGACTCTCCTTGGCTATGCTTTCTGTTTTACATATTCAACAAATACACATGTCAATATAAATCAAAGTTTTAGATGTGATTTTCCTAATACTGTGCAGCTGAAAAGAGAAAGAATGATGTTATGGTGAAAATATTTAATGGATAGAGAGAAGACAATCTCAAAAAATAAACAGAGATGATCAAGAAGTCAGTAAGGAAGCACAAGGACAGGGTCAAAGTTCTTTAACAGAAGTCAAGGAGGCATGAGGGGTATTTGTTATTCAATGCCACAGAGAGGGAAAACAGTAGATACTAGGATGATCACTTTATTTGACAATTAGGAATGAATGGGTTAGAAGTTAGAAAGGAATTAAGAACAGAAAGGCAAAACTCCAAACCAAAGAAACAACTCAAGATGTTTCTGAAAGTGTTACTGCATTATTTGCCCAAGGCTTTTGCCAGAAATACTATGTTTGATAAACTGGTTTAATTCAAATTCTTTAATCTTAATGCAAGTAAAGGAGGGCACAGGAAAACAAGTCAAAACAAACAAACAAAAAAGGCAAGCAAGAAAACAAACAAAACTCCCATATGAAAGTTAAATTAATCTCTACAGCAAGATTTGTTTTATTTTTTCTCTATTTTTCTGTGTTCAAATCTGAGCCCTTTTCAAGAAATCATGTATAAGGCTAGGCTAATTCTCCAAAGACCCTGTACTGGAAATCCTTTCAAGGTTTTCTAGTCATTTTCTTGTGCACTGTGTGCTCTGCCTCTGAGCCCATTGTTTGAAATGTCTATTGCTCTTCAGGTCACAGAGGAGCAAATCTTTCAAAGTGGCCATGCTGGCTTAGCCTGTGGAGAGGAAAGTTGACACAAGAAGTTCAATTACTGTGAATTTAAAACAGAAAAAATGTCTTTCTAAAGTCACAGTTATGTTCAACTAGAATGTAGCCACATCTCAAAAATGGCATTCTTTCTATTTTAAATTTATAATCTTTGGTATCCTGCTGTTCTCCCAGGGGTTGAGCCAATGTTACCAATTGTGTTGCTCTACTGCTCTGTGACTAAAGTAGTCACGGTGGCTTCATATAAACCTTTCAGAAGTGTATCTGAATCTGCAAACAAAGCACTCTGCAAAAATGAAACCTGAAACAAAGTGCTGATAAGTATTGACTGTGATAGATGAGAGAGGGAGGGGAGTGGGAGAGAGAGAAAAAATGTGCTATTTGAATCCTTCATAAGGGCAATGAATACTGGTGAGGTTTAACATAAAATCAAAAGTATCTTCCAAAGGAAAAGGCAAAATACAATCCTGAGGACAAAAGATCATATTTTTAAAAATATTTATTTATTTATTATTTGAACATCAGAGTTCGCACACACAGAGAGAGAAAGAGAGGGAGAGAGAGAGAGAGAGAGAGGGAATCTTCCATCTGATGGTTCACTCCCCAACTGGCCGCAACAGCCGGAATTTTGCCAATCTGAAGCCAGGAGCCAGGAGCTTCCTCCGGTCTCCCATGCGGATGCAGGGGCTTAAAGACTTGTGCCATCTTCTACTGCTTTCCCAGGCCATAGCAGAGAGCTTGATCGGAAGTGGAGCAGCTGGGACTCAAACCGGTACTAATATGGGATGCTGGCACTGCAGGTGGCAGTTTTACCTGATATGCCACAGTGCTGGCCCCAGATCATATTTCTGTTGGAGCTGAAGAATGTGCCTCACCCATGAAGTTTTGAAAAAGGAAGGAAGGAAGGAAGGAAGGAAGGAAGGAAGGAAGGAAGGAAGGAAGGAAGGAAGAGGAAGGGAGGGAGGGAGGGAGGGAGAGGGAGCGAGGGAGGGAGGGGGAGGGAGGGAGGGAGGCAGAGAGAGAGAAAAAAAGAAAAGAGAAAGAAATGAATAAAGAAAGAAAGAAAGAGAGAGAGAGAGGGAGGGAGGGAGGGAGAGAAGGAGGGAGGGGGAGGGAGGGAGGCAGAGAGAGACAAAGGAAGAAAGGAAGAAAAGAAGGAAGGAAGGAAGGAAGGAAGAAAAAGAAAGGGATTAGAAATTAATTTCCAGCTCCTGGTGTCATGACTCCAAATTTGTCATCTTGGAACATAACAATTAGAGTTGCCAAGACCATAAAATAGTCTCCATGATGTACATAGTGAGATAAGTTGTCAGGATCTCCCCCTCCGGGAACTGGCCAGGTTGCCACAAAGGAAGAGTTGAGGAGACTGAGGAAGGTCAAGCTAAACACACTTTATTGGTACTCTAGGTGACTAGGAGAGATCACTCAAGCCTACTCCTGCGGGCACTAGGTGCTAGGGACCAGGAGCTTCTCCCCACGGGCACAAGGCACTATGGACCAGGGAGAGAGGCTGAGCAACCTCTGGTTTACAGCATCTGAGGGTCCCCTTATATAGGATTTCTAGAGGCTAGCCCCACCCACATGCCGACTTCCCAGGGTCCTGTAGTCATGGCAACGACAGTTTGTGGTTTGTGGTTAGGCAGTCTAGTTAGGCCATCCCTTTTCAAATCTTACAAGCTAGCGTGGTTACTGTTCTACTGCGCAATTACTTTCTTTCAAACTGTGCTACAGTTACTTTCTTTCAAAGGGTGCTACAGTTAATTTCTCCGTGAATGGTTCCCTAACATAAGTAGGCATACTTTTTTTAAAACTTGGTTGAATCTTGCCTGAATTCCAGTCATTCTACTCTGGTTTCTGAATTAGGATGACTATGCGGTTTATAATAAAGAAATACCACTTATTGTACAAATTGAGCTGCTTGCAAGGAGGAAAGAAGGAAAGAGAACAAATGTTCATGGAGGCAGAATTTTGGACGGAAAAAGCAGAACAGAATCAGACATACCAGACAACATGGTTAGCTAATCTATAGTGTATGACTTGTGCATGGAAATTGAATGGGTAAAAAAAAAAATCCCAAGAAGGTAATTTTTCCACATTGCTTTAGCATGTCTAGTTGGAGATTTGGTAGAAATAAATCTATAATCACTGTCAATCTATATTTTTCATAGTGAAGAGTAATTATGTAAATTTTTAGACTCCAATAGCTGTAGCTGATCAAGTCACAAGATCTTATTTGGACATAATTTTCAAGTATTCTTTTTCTTAGATTTTTCTATTTATTGGAAATGCAGAGCAAGAGATTGAGAAAGAGAGAAACAGAGAGGAAGAAAGAGAAAGTATCTTCTGTCCACTGGTTCATTCACCAAGGGCCACAACAGCCAGGTAGCCAGATCGGGGCCAGGCAGAAACATGGAGCCAGGGACTCCATCTTGGGGTTCCACATTGGTGGTAGGTGTGGGGAGCAACTCGGACTAGACTAAGTTACTGGAATTAAGACTTATTCTATGCATCTGCTCTCCCACAATATGGCGCTGAGAAGGGAAACAGCTTCTACACAGCTGCCTCCAGTTCAACCAATAAACTGTAGGACCTGCTCCTGATTGGAGGAGAGCAGCATACTCGGCGTGTGGGTAGCAGAGTTGGGATTGGTGGAAGAGGACTATAAAGGAGGAGAGAGACAACATGCACCAGGAACATCTAAGGGGAACATCTAAGGGGAACACCTGTGCAGCCCCCGAGAGAGCCGGCCGGCGGTGTGCTGCTCTCCCGCAGAAGTGGGGAATGTGGCAGGGGGAACCGCCCTTCCACAGAGGTGGAAGGGATGGTAGCCAACCCGGGAAGAACCAGCAGCAAACCCGGGGAAGGCCGAGCAGACAAAAGAACAACGCAGGGTCCTGTGTCGTTCCTCCACGAAGACGGGGAGCGACATAATGGTGCCGTGACTCAGATAGGAAACCTAGGAGGGAAGAAACAGGAAGAAGTGGAAAATACCGGAGAGAGAGACTAGCAAACAGCCTAGGGAAAAGCCGGACGGAATAGGTGCCGGAAGAAGCTATCAAAAGCCTAGGCATAGACTCAGATACGGACTGTGGGAAAGAAGTTAGGATTTAAAGTGAAAGCAAGAAGAAACTTAGACTCAGATACGGACTGCAGGTTGAAAGTGAAAGTGAAACCTATAAGAAACTTAGACTTGGATACGGACTGTGGGGAGAGGCCAGGAGAAATGAGGGAGGAATATTGTTGGAAGAAAACTTAGGGAAACATACTGGGTAGAGAAAAATGTTAGGGAGGATGAAGCCGCGAGTGCAGGCCGAGGCGGAGACGTAAGCCATCTTGGAATTCTTCAAGTCAGCCCGGGGAGCAAGAGGTGAAGATCTGGAACCAGAGGCAGAGACCTGGGCCGCCAGGTTGGAATTCGCCAGGTTAGTCCGGGGAACTTGGATTGAATGCTAGTGGCAGAGACGTAAGCTACGCTGTGTGACTCGCGGAAGCCGCCGCGTGCAGAGAGAGCACGGGGCGTGAATAGATAGGGAACGCGGGGCTGGCGAGAAGCCGTGGTGCGGACGCGAAGGGCGTGGAGACCGCGGAGTGTGCGCGCGAAGCCGAGCCGCGCAATGCCGGGAAGCCGCGCAGATGGGAGAAGCGCGGGCTGAAGCGGCTCAGAGCCGGGAAGCCACGGAGAAGCAGCCTTGGGGCGGGCACCGGGAAGCCGCAGGGATAAGAGAAACAGAAGTTTAGAAGTAAAATGAGAGAAATAGGAATGCTGGTAGATAGAAGTAAAATAGGAGAAATAGGAATGCCCGGAGATAGGGAAATAGAGAAAAATAAGGCCTCCCCACAACATGGCAATGAGAGAGCTTGGATTTGGTCTGCCTGATTAGTAAGGCGGTAAGCACCAGCAGGCAGCTCGACCAGAGTATGAGCTGCAGGTCACTGAAGATAGGCACGAATCAACACCAATAAGTCTCCCCACAATACGGCAATGAGAAGGCTTGGATTCGGTTTGCCTAATAGGGCTTGTAAGCACCTGCAAGCAGTTCTAGCAGAGTAGAGCATGCGCTGCAGGGCACCGAACACAGGCACGCATCAGCGCCTAAAAACCTCCTCACAACATGGCGAAGAGAGGACCCGGATTCGGTTTGCCTGATTTATAGGGCTTGTAAGCACCTGTGGGCAACTCTAGCAAGCAGAGCAGAGTGTGTGCCACGGGGCACCGAAGACAGGCGCGTATCAACGCCAAAAATAAAAAGAAAGGGGGATCTGAGGGGAGCAACTCGGACTAGACTAAGTTACTGGAATTAAGACTTATTCTATGCATCTGCTCTCCCACAATATGGCGCTGAGAAGGGAAACAGCTTCTACACAGCTGCCTCCAGTTCAACCAATAAACTGTAGGACCTGCTCCTGATTGGAGGAGAGCAGCGTACTCGGCGTGTGGGTAGCAGAGTTGGGATTGGTGGAAGAGGACTATAAAGGAGGAGAGAGACAACATGCACCAGGAACATCTAAGGGGAACATCTAAGGGGAACACCTGTGCAGCCCCCGAGAGAGCCGGCCGGCGGTGTGCTGCTCTCCCGCAGAAGTGGGGAATGTGGCAGGGGGAACCGCCCTTCCACAGAGGTGGAAGGGATGGTAGCCAACCCGGGAAGGACCAGCAGCCAACCCGGGAAGGACCAGCAGCAAACCCGGGGAGGGCCGAGCAGACGAAAGAACAGCGCAGGGTCCTGTGTCGTTCCTCCACGAAGAGGGGGAGCGACAGTAGGGATACAATAACTTAGGCCATCATCCTCTGCCTTTCCAGTTGCACTAGCAAGAAGCTGAATTGGAAGTAGAGCAGCTATGACTCAAACAGGCATTCTGATATGAGATGTTGGTGTCAAAAGCAGTGGTTTAACTACTCTGCCACAATGCTAGCCCCAAACATTTTGATTTTTTGATTTATTTTTTGAGACTACATCATTTTGGGGAAGAAATATTTTAAATCATGCCTTACTAGTCCCTGCCTCAAGTGGAAACCTCGTTTCAAGGAAAAGTTTCATTTTTTATTTTTCAAGGATGTATTTCTGTTTGTGAAATGAAACTTCTTCAAATGCAGTTAAGGAATATGTCCCAGGATCCCAAGGAAGAACTTATCATTACATGAAAAAATAGTGATGAGTTTAACATCTTTAAAAGGATAATCCTGGAAAAATGTATATTTCTATAACATTACTATAATATCAACATCCACCCAAGACCTGAACTTGAACAACGATTGCTTTGTCTGTCATACACAGACACTGACACAGAGAAACACACACTTTTTAAAAAAGATTTATTTATTTACTTTGAAAGTCAGCATCCAAAAGAGAGAGAGAGAGAGAGAAACATCTTTCATCTGCTATTTCCCAGGTGGCTACAATGGCCAGCCGTGGTCCAGGCTGAAGCCAGGAGACAGGAGCTTCATCTGGGTTTTGCTCATGGTTGGCAAAGGCCCAAACACTTGGCCCAACTTCAGTTGCTTTTTGCATTAGCAGGGAGCTGGATCCAAGTGGAACAGCAGGACACAAACTGATGTCTCAGGTGGCAGCTTTAGCCACTATAACACAATGCCAGCCACATCATACACAAATTTAATACATCTCATTTTTAATATGGATTTCTTGTATTGTTGCCCGCATAGATTTAAACTTCAAGAAATACTTACTGGGGCCAGCGCTGTGGCACAGCAGGTTAAAGCCACAGGCTACAGCGCTGGCACCCATATGGGCGCCAATTTGAGTTCAAGCTGCTCCACTTCTGATCCAGCTCTCTGCTTTGGCCTGGGAAAGCAGTGGAAGATGACCCAAGTCCTTGGGCCCCTATGCCTGCATGGGAGACCTGGAGGAAGCCCCTGGCTCCTGGCTCTTGGCTTCAGATCAGCTCAGCTCTGGCCGTTGTGGCCATTTGGGGAGTGAACCAGTGGGTGGAAGACCTCTCTCTCTCTCTCTCTCTCTCTCTCTCTCATCCTGGCTCTACCTCTCTCTGTAACTCCTCCAAATAAATAAAATAAATCTTTAAAAAATACCTACTATATATTATATTATCATGAATTATCTCGCTAGTCCTTTGAGCATTCCGTGTTAATTTTCTCTTTTTTTTTTTTTCATAAAACAACCTTCTTCCTTTCTATTTGATTTCTTTGTCCTCATCCATGAGGAAAATTACTTAATTCTGCTTGTCATTGATTTCTATCTATAAAACTAAGAGCTATATCTGAATAGTTTCCTAGACCACAGATTCTTCTTGGGGAGTAATATCAGGCTGAGCTCTGAGATTCAGCCTCTTTTCCTGTTCCAATCATGCTCTAGTCTCTGCTGCTCTGTCAGTTGAAACTGCCATCATCAAGAGATATCAGACTCAAATTTGGATCACTCAAGAATAATTGGCAAGGGTACAACAGACTACAGTTTGAGAACAAATGGCACCACAAGGAAATGGGTAATAATAGTAAGCCATTACCATACCTGAATTTAAATGAAGGAGGGATTAAACTGGAAAGACAAAGTGGTGCCATAACAGCCTGTGAACCAATGTGAATGAGAAAGCTGTGACCAAAACCAACTGAATCCCATGGAGAAGGGCAGTCATAGATAGGCTGTGACCTTCAAACTAAAGGATGCAGCCAAGCTGAGGAGAGCAATCAGAAGAGCCAGGGTATCATTTTCATTTTCACTGAATTATGTCTTTCTTCTGATCTCTTACTGGAGCTCCCTCCTGAAGGAGTCCAGATGGAAACTAGAGCACCCGGGAGCCCTTTCTTATAGTGCATGCAGGTCAGTTTTCAAAGCCTGGGAGAATCATCCCAAGGGACATCTGGAGACAGCTGCTGTGGTCTCTGTCTCTTACCCTGCAGCATCCACTTTACCCTTTGTGAAAAGTTTGTGTCACAAGACCTGCAAATTACTAGGAGAGCCATAAATTACCATAAAGTTATGTCATCTCAGCATGATAGCAAATGCGTTATACTCAAAACATAAAATCTACAGCATTAGCCACAGCAGGTATTCTTTAAAAACACATCTTCTAGTTGAAGACAAATGATAAAGGGTGTTGGCTATAGCTACATTTAAGGCATTCAGTAAATGAATAAACAGTAGTAGTATAGATGGAAGCACTACAAAAATATATAAATCTCTATCTGGAATACAGGTACTCTGGTAGCTAAAAGGTGCTGGGTGTCTGTAAGAGGAAAGGACTATGAGATAAACCTATCATGGGAAGCCAGCTTTCTTCCCACAAATATTGGTAATATATTAAGGGACCTAGCATTAGCCTCTGCTATTGACAGGTTAGATGTAATACAAAAACAATCATCAGGGTCAGGTGTTGTGGCATGTGGTTTGCTACAGTTTGGGACACCAGCGTCCAATATTGGAGTGCCAGTTTGAGTTGCTGTTACACTGCTTCTGATCCAGCTCCCTGATAATGTGCCTTGGAAGCAGCAGATGATAGCTCAAGTACTTATTGCTTTGTATTTAGGTGGGAGACCTGGATGCAATCCTGGCTCCTTATTTGGGCCTGGCCTAGCCACAGCTATTGCAACCATTTGGAGAGTGAACTAGCAGATAGAGGATCTCTCTGTCTGTCTGTCTCTCTTTCTCCCTCATTAAATAAATAAATCTTTAAAAGATAGTAAGAATCAATTTATTTTTGAAAGGAAGTACATACCACTGTGAGTATATCTAACTCCATTATTGTTGTTGGCTGCTTTATGTTTTTTTTACTTGGAAGGGGAGAGAGAGAGAGAGAAAGTGCTCCAATCTACCAGTTCACTCTCCAAATGCACCCAAAAGATAGAACTAGACTGCACCAATGCCAGAAACCAGGAACTCAATCCAAGTCTCCCATGTGGGTGTCAGCAGCCAATCACTTCAGCCATCACCGCTGTCTCCCATGGTATGCATTGGCAGGGAGCTGGAGTCAGGACTCTGAAGCAGCATTTGAACCCAGACACCACAATTTAGGTTGTGGGCGTCCCAAGAGATGTCTTAACCACTAGGCAAAACAACTACCCCTGGCCATCTTCCCTATCAGCTTACTGAGCTGGAGTGGCAGAACAGATGGTCATGCTTGTCTAGCTTATTATTGAGAGCCTCCTCTGTGATGGGTATCCTCTTGCAGGCACTAGCAAAACGTTAATATCTTCACACTCAGCATCCATTTTGAGAGTGAGAACTGCCTTTTCATAGCCTTTTCCCAGATGTCTTTAACACCAATTTGCTATGCATTTTTTTAAATTCAAGAAATTTATTGTACCTCTTAGTTGGATTAGTAAATAATATGTTATATGCTTAGTAATTGTCAATAGTAGATTTTAAGTTTTCTAACTACAAAAAAAGAAAAATATGTGAGGTAATAAGTATGCTGTGTATATTTTTATGAGTCATACTGGTCAACCAACCCAGGTTACTGACTCACTGTGAATCTACTGCTCAAGCAAGTTCTTCTGTCACTAGATGACCAGCCAGGTGTACGTATCTCCAAAGCCGTACCAAGTATAACAACACCGCTAGGCGCCAGCATTGTGGCACAGAGGATTAAGGAGCTGGCTGTGACGCCAGCACTCTAAACGGTTACCAGTTCGAGTACGGACCGCTTCACTTCCAATCCGTTTGGATCTCTGCCATCCACCTGGGGGAAGCAGATTGAATTCTAGGTTCTTGGCTCCCTCTTAGGCCAGTTCTGGCTGGGGCATTTGGAGAGTGAATCAGGGGATGGAAAATCTCTCTCTCTGTCTCAAATGAATAAAATAAGTAAAAATCTTAAAACATTGGAAAATAAAATAATGATATTAAATAAAGTATGGTAGTATGGAAATCATTGACTCCAGACTGGAGCGGCTCACTACATATGCTTACCCATATATCATGATACTGAATTTTTCCTCCTATATTAATTGTTCAGGAGACTAAAGGTATAGTTTGTGACAGAGACGCTGAAGAGCTGACTCTAGGACTCTGGGTTATGCTGCTTTCCTTTTGTTCTTCTTTTGCTTTTTATGGGTGTTCCTCCAATATACCTCTTTGCCATAGGCTTTCTAATATTTTTAAATCTGTGACATCATGTGACCAAAATGGTAAGGTATACTGTACTAGAGCCGGAACCTGCTGCAAAATATGTGCTTCAGTTTTCAATAATGTTAACACCGTGTAGACTATTTAAAAACTAGGCAGAGGAGAATGATCAAATCTACACTATTTTGCTTCCAAAAAATTCAAGAGTCTCACCAAGCATTGCCTCATTTTTTCAATGGACAGCCTAAGGTAAATTTTCTACCAATTTAATGGGTATATTCCTAAATGCTCCATACTATTTGATCCCTAGAGCATTACCAGTATGGAGGTTCTTTCATTTTGAGGGCTTATTTACCACACTCTTGGCAGCATATCTAAAAGCAAAGGAACTAGAATCCTGTTACTTGCTGTTTAGTACATCCAACTAGCACAGTATCATCAAATGTAGTGAATCAGCAAGGTGTGTTAGGAAGGATGTTAACGTGATCCAATGTCCTCCAGTTAATACTACAGCAGAAATAGAAAGAAAAGCAGTAAAGGTATACTATTTCTCTTGCTACAGACAGCAGCTTCCGATTTTCCTAACTTATGTGAATGTGATCAGCAGCTTTTGGCAGGCCTCTAGCCACACACCAGGTGCCAGGTTTATGAGAATTTTCCCCAGGAAATTATTGAATCCAGTAGAGCAGCTGCAATTGGCATCACCACCCCATTAAGTTTATGGAAATCCACTGTCAACTTCACAACTACATTGGACTTTTGCATAGGCCAAGCAGGTGATACAAATGAGGATGCAGTAAGAGCCATTACCACTACATCTTTCAGAACTTTGATGAAGGCTCTGCACTCTGCATTTGTTTGATTTAAGCTATCATGGTTTTGATTTGCTGTTTGAGTGGATGTTGATCTAGGGTTTTGCTTGTCCCTTTCTAACTACAATCACTCTAGTTCACTAATAAGGAAAAAATGCAAGAAATCTGTTAACATTTGTTAATAATTTTTTTAATCTGAAATTAGGAAACAAGCAGACAATGAGTACAAAATACTACTATGGAATCTTTAAGGCAGACTTTTTCCAGTCCTGAATTTGATAGGACTATGGTAAATACAGGCAAAGGTGACCACCAATGAACGAACCTCTATACTTTCCTCTTTTTGAATGATAGTAAAATTCTATAATATGCTTCTGACCAATTGAATGCAGCAAAAGTGATGGGACAAAACTCCTTTTGTTATGTCATATTATATGGCAGGATAGTGCCTATAGCCACTAAGTTAATGGTGATTTGTTTCACAGTATAGAAAACTAATACAGTGACTAACCTTAAAATTGTCAGTCAATCAAATAATGTGTTGTATGTGTGTGTCCCATAGGTGTTTAAGAGATCTCTGGTCTCTACTAATTATATATGAGTACTGCACACCCTCCCAATTGTAACAAGAACTATCTCAACATTGAAAAATGCCCCCCTGGGAGTCGAAAACTACCCTAAGGAGTGGGAATTTGGCAGGGCAGTTTGATCCATTCACTGCTTGAAACACTCACATCTCATATTGGAATGAGTCCTGGCTGCTTCTCTTCTGATCCAGCTTCCAGTTAATGTGATTCTGGGAGGTGGTATGTGTTGCCTCAACTACTTGGGTCTTGCTACCCATACAGGAAACCCAGATGGAGTTTAGAGTTCTTGTTTTCCACCTGACCCACCTCTGGCTCCAGCCAGGTATTTGGGGAGTGAACTAGCAGATGGACAAACTCTCTCTGTGTAATTTTCTATGGTTCTGACAGTCAAATAAATACTGAATAAAATAAAAATTCACCCCAATTTCAGAAACATCACTGTGTATCAACAAGAAGGGGCATAGTGTGGCACAGTGGAGAGTCTAGAGCATGATACTGTCATCTGCGAAGACCTCATGGTCGATGGCATCATCACATGGGGTGCATATGAGAGGGGGGAATATGGTAAAAACAGAAAGTTAGGCTAGAGGAACGGCCAATAACATACACTCTTCCGAGTCTCACAAGAGCTATGTTAATCCATTCTAGGGCACACTCTCAGTCCTATGACTTCTCACTAAACCCCATCTCTTAGATGTCCTTTCAGCACTAGACACCACCATCCAGGAACCAAACTTCCAACACAAGAACATTTAGGGTATACATCACATCCAAGCCACAGCATATCATCAGTGATAATTTCAATAACATGATAACACCCCATTACAAATATCACCTATGATGTCTAGTAACACCAGAAATGGGGTTACTTCTAAATTCCATAAATATATGAGCAGCCAACTATCAGAATCCTATTCTGAGTGTGTATTTTCTTGAAGTATTTTCAGTCTGGTGTCTGGAAGACAGCACATCTGAAACTATATGCTTAAATTATGATAACTCAGAAAAGGATTTAATAAATAAACTAAATGCAATGATATGTGTAGTAAACAGAGCAGCACAAGAATAAAGCCACTGAGAGTACAACTTAGACAATTTTTTTTTCTCCAAATTCTTCAAAGGAGGTGAAAACTTGAAAACTGGAAGGAGACTGTTGTTGCTGACAGTTTTCTATTTGCTGTTTAAAAATGACCTTGAAAAACTGCCCAGTTGTTTTGTACAATGTCTCCCAATTAGGGATTTGTTCTAGATTTATGTATTTATTAGAGAAAGAGAGATGGAGCTGGAGAGAGAGAGAGAGAGAGAGAGAGAATATCTTCCAATTTCTGATTCACACTCCAAGTGGTTGCAATGGCCAGAGTTGGACCAGGCTGAAGCCAGTAGCCTGAAAATCCTTCTGTATCTCTCACATGGGTGACAGGGGCCCAAATACTTGTGCAATTATACACTGCTTTCCAAGGCATATTAGAGGGAATTTGGGTCAGAAGTTGAGCGGCCAGGATTTGAACAAGTGCAGCCATATGGGATGTACCAGTGTTGCAAGCAGCAGATTAATCCATGTTACCACAATGTTGGCCTCATCTTTTGTTTTTGGATATTTCTCATGATTATATGAAAATGATATATTTTTGGCCAGAATCCAAGTGATGCATAGCATCAGCAAACATGTGATGTCACTGTCTTATTATTAGTGATGTTTGCTTAAGATAATATCTGTTTGGTTTCTGCACTGCAAAATCAACATTTTTATTTTGCAATGAATTACCATGTGAGAAATATTTTAAATCTCTGGAGATACCTTTCTTCTCATCACAGTTTCATTTGCTTAATTTAATGCCATTGAATATTCTTGCCTGTAGCATTTATGACTGTGGCATTTGTCTAGTCGTGATTTTCTAATTTATTCATTATTCTGCCATTCATCTTCATTGGGATTCTACTGATCGGGCAACTCCACCTACTTTAAAACTTTTTTTAGCCTTTTTTAATTTTTATTTTTGGTACAACTCTATTTTTAGTATAACCCTATTTATTTGGTTCCTTTCTTGCTGTTGCCATCCTTATCATGACTTTATAAGGGGAAGTAGAGGCAAAGGGAAGTAGAGAGACTCAGAGAGAGAGGCTGTGACCTTCGATGGAAGAATGTAGCCAGCCTGAGACAGCCCTACAGAGAGGGAGTTTGGGAAAATATGCTGCTATCACACTCCTTCTCGCCAACATCCACAGATGTTTCCATTGATAAAACTGAACTGGAAACCAGAGAACAAGATGTCTCTTTAATGTTAGCCACACAGTTTAGCCTCCTGTGACCAGAGCCCATTGAAGAAAGATAGAGAATGAATCTGACGGGAAACAAGAAATCACATGCGCAGCTCACTGTCAGATCTGGTGACAACTAAACTCTCTTCCTTTTACTCCAGTACTTTAAATCAGGGCTCCATTCTTTGGTATCTGCTAATAAATATACACTCTCTATGGATAAAATTCCAGGTTCTGTCTTCGATTGTGGTCAATCATATATAAGTTTAATAATAATACCTTTCTTACAACCATGTAATGGGAAGGACCTTTAAGAAACTGTTGAAAAAAACATATAAGATTGATGGGGCCAATGCTGTGGTGCAGCACGTTAAAAACCCGGCCTGCATTACCAGCATCCCACATGGGCCCTGATTCATGTCCGAGATGTTCCACTTCCAATCCAGCTCCCTGCCAATGCACCTGTAGAAGCAGCAGGGAATGGCCCAATTCCCTGGGCCCCTGCACCCATGTGGAAGACCCAGAAGAAGCTCCTGACGCCTGGCTTCAGATTGGCTCAGCTCTGGACATTGCAGCCAACTGGAGAGTAAAGCTGCAGGTGGAAGACCTCTCTCTCTGTCTCTACCTTTCTCTCCAGCTTTCTCTTTCAAATAAATAAAATGAATCTTAAAAAAAATACAAGATTGAATTTAGCAGCCTTTTGTGCCTGAATACTGTTAATGGAATTAAGACCTCAATCAGTGGTACCTTCCTTGTCCTGCACTTAGTGGTTTGAAACTATGAGCTCATGCACAAATGTGGAACATACATAAATCAGATGTCTTTGCTTTAAAGGCTTATAGTTTTCTTGCTACTACTAAATTTATTCTTAGCCTGGAATGCCTGATCACCTCCATGAATACGCTGAGATGCCAACATGAATATTGGCCACAAAGAAAGAGTATCTGAGTTTGGCACAGACACCGTGTCGACTACATTGCTATCAGTGATCAATGATTCAGGTTTATTAGAAATTAAAGTTTAAAAGAGATAAATACATTTTTGATTTAGAATGATAAAATGCCACATGATTTAAAGAATATGTATACAAGTATGTGAATGGACCAAGAGGTGATTTCATTAGCCTCCCAAAGCTTGTAGATACAAATACAATAATATACCAATAACAAGTGTGATTAAGTATATAAATACTTACATGGCAAGGTAGGTTGGATTAATGAAAGAGCAGTGTAGTAATGAAGAATTAAGCTTAAATCTTGATCTGATGCTTGTTTATGATTTTGAATAAATAATGCACTCTATTTGAGACTTGGTTGTTATCTGTAAGAGTTGCTGTTTTTAAAATCATTGGCATCTAATAAAAATCACCCAAAAATACTATTGCTCTTATATCATGAAAAAAATCATATGTATATAATATACTGAATTAACTAGACTACTGACATCTTTTAGGTGTTGTTTATGTTTGTGATATTATTTTCTTCAATCACCTTGGATTTTGCATATGTTCACACCACTATATATGAAACTACTTATAAAGTATATTCTAAGATCCTCATGAGACAAGTAACACTAAAATGCACAGAGCTTCTGGGCCTCGGTGTTATTTATTCTGCATTCTTCCATTGTATTTTTTATGTTCTAGACTTAAGACTTTAACAAACATGAATTCAATAATAACATAAACTATTGCCATGACTATCATGAGTCACATTTATTGATATACAATGTCTCTAGGAGTTATTATTCAATAATTATTTTGTTTACTAATGTTCACATATTACCTAAAAACTATTGTAAGTTCTGGTAGATATGACATCATTGTGCTACTTATATTGTGGGGGATAAAGTGGGGATCTCTCTGTATGTTTGCTACATATTAGCTAAATAAGGAAGTACCTATGAAAAGATAGATGGTGTAACTTCTTAATTAAAAGTATAAATATTATTTCCATAGGAAGGCCTTTCTTGATCTTCATCTTTAAATGTTCTTATAGCATTTATAACTTATCACAGACTTTTAAAAATGCATTCTTTTTTCCTTCCTTACAGATTTCATGATAAATTTTTTCCATTGTGTGGGGGCCGGCACCGTGGCACAGTAGGTCAATCCTTTCTCTCTGTTTCTCCCTCTAGTGACTCTAACCTCTGAAATAAAAAATAAATTAAAAAAATTTGTCCATTGTATCTGATCCCATGTATCTAAATATCTATTGAATATTCAAGAGATCTCATAAATAAAGCATCACCTCTGCTGGAAATTTTATTTTAATAGGCATTAATAATTACATTATATAAATAACGTGCATTTATATAAGTAGAAAAGATATTGCTACAAATAACATCAATAATATTAGCTCATGCCTAATATTGATCCTCACTTCCAAACACACATTGCTCCTCCACCATCAATATCCCACATCAGAGTGGTACATTTGGAACAATTGCTGAGCTGATATTAATGCATCATTATTGCCCAAAGTCCATAGTTTATAATAGGGTATAGTCTTGTGCAGTCTATGAATTTTGACAAATGTATAATGACATGTATCCACCATTACCAGGTCTTACCGAGTAGTTTCACCACCAAAAAGATACTCTGTGCTCTCCCTGGTCATCCCTCCCTCACCTAACCCCTGGCAAACAATGAACTTTTTTTGTCTTTTTATTTTGTCTCTTCCAGAATGGCATGCAGCTGAAACCATACTACAAACACTCACCCACCCCCCTACCCACAGGATCTTCGAGTGATTATAGAAAATGCATATTATGAATATTAATTATATATATTATGAATAGAATCTATATGTGGAGCTTTGGCACCAAAATAAATTTACCATTTAATTAGATTTTCCAAAAACTTTTTGAGGTACCTTTATAAATATGTGTGGGTATGTGTGTGTGTGTATCTGGAATCATATAGCCTTTGCAGATTTATTTCTTGAGTAATATGCATCTGTGGATCTTCCACACCTTTCAAGTCTTGGTAGCTCACTTTTTTTTTTTATTCTTAAATAATACTCATCGTAACGACGCACAACAATTTATCTATTTGCCTACTGAATAACTTTTTGGTTATTTCCAAGTTTTGGTAATTTTGAATATAGCTGCTATAAACATTCAATTACATGTTCTTGTGTGGAGATATTTTCAACACAATTTAGTAAATACCAAGGAGTTCAATTGATAGGATGCATTTAATGAGTAGGCTTAATTTTACAAGATTGATGAATATGTCTTTAAAGTGGCTGTACTATTTTGCATTCTACCAGCAGAGAGTAAGGTTTCCTGTTGTTCCATATCTTCACCAGCATTTGGTACTATCCATGTTCTGAATTTTCAGTCATTTTAAAAGGAAATTAAGGGTATCTGATTATCACTTTGATTTGCATTTCCACAAGCACATACGATACGGAACATATTTTCATGTTCTTATTTGCCACCTCTGTATCTTTGATGAGCTATTTGTTAAGGTGATATAATTTTAGATTGTTTTGTATTGCCCATTTTTAAAGAAAAAATATTTATTTATTTATTGAAATGTAGAGTGACTCATAGAAAGAGAGGGATCTTCTATCTGTGGTTTCTCTTCCTAGATGGTCACACAACAGCTAGGGCTGTGCCAGGCTTAGGCCAGTAGGCAGGAACTCTAGTCATCCTTCACTACCTTCAGGGATACATTAGCAGGGAGGCAGATTGGAAACAGAGTAGCTGGGACACTGGCACTCACGCATGGGATGCCAACATCATAAGCAGGGTCTTAACCCATTGTGTCACAATGCTGGCCCGGTGTTCTGTGCATTTTTAAGCAAAACGAGTTTTCTTACACTTTCAGAGAGTATGGTAGCACAGAATAACCTACGCAACTTCATGGCACTGGAGTTCTTGTGTTGTTTTTTATAAGAGATAAAAATGATGGCTGCATGCAGTCTGGGATTTGCTACCTTCTTTTGACTGAGTGTGGGCC
Organism: Oryctolagus cuniculus; assembly: GCF_051225735.1. NCBI lineage: Eukaryota > Metazoa > Chordata > Mammalia > Lagomorpha > Leporidae > Oryctolagus > Oryctolagus cuniculus. The sequence continues at coordinate 162,102,978 of NC_142869.1, forward strand.
TTGTTGAAATGCTATCATTTCTGTTTGGCTAAATTCTGGTTTACTCCCTGTAGATTCTCCTCATTTAGGGGCTTCACACTGAAAGGACTTTGTGAATTGTGACTGTTTCCAGAGTCAAACTGCCCCGGCATTTTCAGATCTTATTTTAAACCTTTTGGACACACCAGGAAACTGAGAAATCCCCTCCTAGTTCCAGCTGTACACTGCACTTTCTAGAAGGAGCCTCAGGGAAATCAAGAGGATTCCCGTCCTGGGTGCTGCCAGAGGGAATGTCACAGTCATCCTTTCTCCTGCAAATTCTGTAACCAAGGGTCTCTTGCAGTGCTCATTCATTTGTTTCATCCTACACTGTGTGTTTCATCAGGATGCTTTTCACATAGTTAGACTGAAGTTGTTTGTGGACTTTTGGGCTTCTTATCATATTTTATGAAGCATTTAGAAGATGAAAAACAATGCTACCATAATGTAAATTTTCTTGAATCCTTTTTGATAAAAATTCTGTGTCAAATTTCACTGACTTCTTAAAAGACCATACTAATCCATCAGAAGCAAATGTGTCAGTTTTTACTTCAAACGTCAATGAACTATCACAAATACTTTGCAAGTGCAGGCTGCCAAGCAGGACTGTCTTAGAATGGCCTCAGAAGCACACTGTATGTTTCCTGGACACAAGAACTGAGACGTACTCTACAGTGACAGCAGTAGCACCTACTGCAATCTGATTTTTGGCAGGGCAGTGTCTTCTTTCTCCTAGCAGAAGTTGTTGCCTCTGAACCAAACTTCTCATGGATCCCAGTGTATTCCAAGTAGGGGGCACCTGTCTTCCCCAGGTAATGACACAAAACAGCTGAAATTACAACTCAGCTGAAATTACAACTGCTTGATCATCTCCCTACTAGAAAAGATGTTTTTTAAGATAGTAAAAGCAATATGGCCCCCCTTTGCATGTTAATAATATAACATATCACGGTGTGTCTAGCACGCTTCCCCATGGAATGAATGGGCAGATTGGTGTACACTGTATCTTCGCTTCCTGTTGAACACCTACTTCATAGATGTTCACCAATGAAAACATTTTTGAGTGCATACCATGTGCTGTGGAATTCCCTGATGTTATATTTGGTGACCACAAGGAAGCCACTTTCCACAACATTTAAATAAATGTTAAAAATAGGTAATACTTTTAATGGGAATTAAAAATATTAGCCATATATTTAGGTTAAAGAATAAGACTCAATTTCAACAGTTTTTACAAATCAAATATTCAAATAAATCCTTATTATGGTTTCTATTGTATTGGAAATATCCAAGTGTTAATATACATATTAATTAAAATATGAGTACAAAATAAAGATGCTAAATATGTATATTTATATGTATACTAAAATATGTATATTCTGTATGACACTATGCAATGCCCTGTACTGTAAATACATGTTTGTAAATAGCTTAACACACTAAGCAATGGAAACATCTTCAGTTTTACTAATATATTATTTGTAATTCAGAAATATAATTGCCTTTCCATAGTTTCTAAACTTAGCAACTTAAAAATAAATTGTTCTCTATTCAGTGATGGACATCCATTTCCAAGAAATTAATTACATGGCATTACAGTTTGGGAAAATTAAGTAACACTTTTGCAGTAACAAACATATTCTGTGTCTCTTTGTATAAACAGACAAATGTTGTCTTCACTACTGTACTTTCATTGGAATGAATCAGTGGCTACCAATGTAATTAATTCCCAGTCACCACCATTAGCAACAACATTATCATTGCCTCTATTCATTTATTTATGTAATTATTAATTCATTTGTTTATTATTTTAACTCTGTCTTTAACCTAACAGACTAAGCCAGGTTCTGATAAACCATGGCAGTCTTTTACAAGATTTTGTATGATTACCTGCATTTCAAGCATGAGATGTGAGTGGAGAAAAATGAAAAAGTGAGAAGTTGACATCCTAAAAACCTGGTTTAAAATTCCTCTCTTAGCCATGGAGCAAATATTCTAAATATTCCAGTATTAAAGTCACACTCTATGTCTGTCTTTCTATACCAGGTCTTTATCCCACAGTCCACAGGACTTTTTTTACATTGCTTGCACAGCTATTGTTTTACCTGCTCAATAAGTGAAGGGATGAATAAATATTGATAGGAAAATATTTACATTAGAAGCCAGTTTCTGTTACTTTTCTTTGACTTCTCTCCTGTTTTCTTGGCAGACTGTGCTTCCTGAGCAAGCCCTGAAATAGGTGAGTGGTTCCAGTAAATCAGAGCCCTGGACCCAGCTGGACTACAGTTGCAGTACACACAGCTGAAGAAGGGTGAATTAGGGGTCTTTTGAGAAGAGTGATGTGACAGAGAGGAATGTCTCTTTCTTTATGAGAGAAGGGGATGCAAGGGCTGTGGAAGCCTGAGCGACTGAAAAATTCTTCCGCACCATGAGCAGAATTCCTTCCAGAAATTGAGGCCAACATGACTGAAAGCAGAAATATAAGAGTAAGTAGGAAACACCACGACACTATTTCACAGCTAAGAGAGCAAATATATTTTACTTTTATGTTGTCCATGCTTTTTATTATTTTTTTTTTGACTTTTTAAAAAGTCAGTTTGAGTTGGCTTTGTGACATTGGAGCAGAATAACTTCTGATTAATCTACCTATCCTGAGTAATTTAATATACATTTCCTCCCTGCAAATCAGAATTCTGTTTCAGTCTAGTTCATTTCTTAAGAGGTAAAGAGTGTATTTGTAAGGCTCCTGACAGGAAAGAGATTTTTACAGTCCCAATGGCTAAGTTGAAACGAATTATTGAAGACACAATGTATAGAAGTGTAGTTAGGATCAGAATGACCAAAAACTTATGCTGAAATTACCAGAAATGGGAAACAATAGAATGCCCAGTCCCAACTTAGAACTCTGCAGGGATAAGGGAAGGGAGCCTTTCCATAGTTGGTGGAGTAGCATGGAGCTTATGAGTCTTTCTCATGCCAGGGCAGAAGTCTAGTAGTTTACATATCACTATATTTTGTAGGCAGGTAATTCATTAAACAACCCAACTTATACCATGTTAAGTGTATAGTTCAATGAATAACAAGTATGGCAGAAGATGGCTCAGCATTCAATTAAATTTAATTTATGTGTTATAGATTTTCCATGAATTGACTTAGTATAGTAGAAGCATTATTTAACACCTCTCTCCATTAATGTTTCCTTAACTTTTTACTATCTCTTTTGACTAAACATTAAAATATTTAAAGATATTTGCTTGATGAATTTAAATTCAATGCTAACATCTTTAATAGGATTTGGCTTCTCAAATAAATGTGACAGTGGTTAATGATCAATGATACCTCAGAGATAAGTATTGATATAAAAATAAAAAAATACCATTTAAGATAGTCTTCTTCCTAACTGGTGAGAATCAGGTAAGATCAAACAGGAGTTTCCTTCAGGTATGCTTGTATTTAAGCTTCCTTTTCTCTTGTGATGCATTTCCAAGTCATACATCATTGGTGCCTGGCAAAGTTTGCCAGGTTTCCTTCTTGTTTCATGACATCTGTTTTCCTAGAAAAAAAATAGGGTTTGTGTTTCTTTGTGGTGACTAGTTGCTTTTTCTCTCAATCTCCCCATTCCTTTCCTCAAGTGTCTTCCTCCCACAACACACAATAAATATAAGATACATTCCTTATTATGTATTTGTGGAAAAGAGGATAACCAGAGTTTCATATGTATTTCTCTGGGTTCTCTGGGTTCTCTATTTTTTCTCTGGGTTCTCTATATTACAATTGAGTTAGTGAAATGATGCCAATAGTAGAAACCCTAGGTAGAGATTCATAGAGGCAGAGTTAGACAGAGGTGCAATATATGAAAACATATCTTGGGCAGGTATATCTTTACTGAATGTTTCAAGTCAATTCATGCAGGCTATTATATATTCTCAAATTATATATTCAGATTGGCGACTTACAGACCATATTTACCACTAAGAAATACTTTGCTCTATTCCCCCACATAATGTGAATATTTTCAGTATTTAAATTTAAAATAATAGTTGCCAACATTTAAAAATTAGGGGAACTTATTCGTAAATCATGCTTTTCCACTTCTGTAAAATATGACTATCTGTCAACTAATTGGATGGAGTTCAGTTGAGGCTTTTCATCTTCACACTTGTTTATTTATTTGAAAGGCAGAGAATCAAAGGGGCAAAAACAGAAAGAAGCAAGATGTCCTAGCCATTGTTTTATATCCAAATGCCCACAACAACTGGAGCTTGGCCAGGCTGAAGCTAAGAGTCCAGAACTCATTCCACAACTCCCATGTAGGTGTCAGAGACTTCCATGTAGGTGTCAGAGCTATCATCTTCTACCTTCCAGGACATCCATCAGCAGGGAGCTGGAGTTGGAAGCAGAGCCAGGATTTGAGTCCAGGCACTCAGATATGGGATATAGGCATCATGAGCAACATCTTAACGGCTTGGCCAAACACCCACTCAGCAGCTATTTAGAAGACAAACATTCTATAATCCATCACCACCATCACAATTGTACTTACAATACAATTTTCCCTGTGTCATTTACTGTTCCAATTGTAGTATGTTTCTTTTGCTTAAGGTAGAGTTGAGAAAAGTTGAAATGTTTTTGCATTGTTGTGCATTAAAATTGGGAAAATAAAAAATAACCAAATAAGAGAGCCATGGATTTCCAGAAAACTAAAGAAACCATATTTGTTTGATAAAACAAAAAAGTCATATACAGTTACAGATACATAAGTTTTGTCTTTATCAAGTTATTAATTAAAATTCCATTATGATGTACATCCTGTTTTCTAATCACAGATGTTCCTCTGCTAGCCCATGTCAGCAATAATATTGATTTTACTCTACTCGATGATTTGCCAGATCTTTAAAGCATGCCTTTTTTCCCTTCTCTTCTCTTACTATTCTGTCTCTATACCTACATATACTCGTCCTCTCCTGCCATTCATACATCCACAATCATAAGACACATGCCTCAGACAAATTTTGCATTATCTTGAGATGTTTCATATGTGTTGACAGTTTTTCATTTTCAGTCTCAGGAAAACATACATGGTTGTCCTTATTTATACAGAGGTAAATCAGAAAGGTTGGGAATGTTTTCAGAAACCCTATATTTTGTGAGTCATAGTCTAACTGTGGAAGTAAATTCATGATTTGTAACTCTAAAGCTACATTCACAATATCATTTCATGTACATGTAAATGCTTTATAAAAGTGACTGCATTTTTTTAAATGCAGAATTATCAGGGTAAAAGTGGTAAAATTGAGGATTAGAACATGATTGGAATAATAGTTAACTTGCTAGAAAGCTTTCATGTCATCAGAAAGTTAGCCCTTGATCTGGTAGTTCATCGACACATGGACACATGTGCATTGGTGCATTGAGGAATATGTAACATATTTAAAAGAAAAGTTGTCAAATTACCTATAACCATATTATTATTTAAAGCAAACCCTTAGTATATAATCTTAGAGGAGAAACGTTGGTGTTGAGATTTAGGAAGTATAGGAATCTAGGGCAAGTGTTTTGAATAGCAGCTGAAATACTGCTTAGGATGCCTACCACATCGGAGTATCTGTGCTTGATGCCCAGCTCCAAGTCCTGACTCCAGCTTCTTGCTAATGTACATACCCAAAGGCTGTAGGGATGGCCCAAATTATCAGATCCCTGCTACCCATTTGGGAGCCCTGGTTGGAGTTCTTGGATCCCAGCTCTGGTCCAGGCTTAGCTCCAGTTATTGGACAGTTGAGGAGTGAAATAGTGCATGGGAGTGTTTCCTGTTTCTGTCTCTTTCTCTTTCTCTCTCTCTCTCTCCCTCTCTCTCTCTCTCTCTGTGTGTGTCTCCCTCTCTTCCTCCAACCTTTCCATCTACAACCTGACACCATCAAATTATTAGAGAATATTGGAGAAACACTGCAAGATATAGGTACCGGCAAAGACTTCTTGGAAAAGACCCCAGAAGCACAGGCAGTCAAAGCCAAATATAACATTTGGGATTGCATCAAATTGAGAAGTTTCTGTACTGCAAAAGAAACAGTCAGGAAGTGAAGAGGCAACCAACAGAATGGGAAAAAAATATTTGCAAACTACACAACAGATAAAGGGTTGATAACCAGAATCTTCAAAGAAATCAAGAAAGTCCACAACATCAAAACAAACAACCCACTTAAGAGATGGGCCAAGGACCTCAATAGACATTTTTCAAAAGAGGAAATCCAAATGGCCAACAGACACATGAAAAAATGTTCAAGATCACTAGCAATCAGGGAAATGCAAATTAAAACCACAATGAGGTTTCACCTCACCCCAGTTAGAATGGCTCACATTCAGAAATCTACCAACAATAGATGCTGGAGAATGTGTGGGGAAAAAGGGACACTAACCAACTGTTGGTGGGAATGCAAATTGGTTAAGCCACTATGGAAGTCAGTCTGGAGATTTCTCAGAAACCTGAATATAACCCTACCATACAACCCAGCCATACTACTTCTTGGAATTTACCCAAAGGAAATTAAATTGGCAAACACAAAAGCTATCTGCACATTAATATTTATTGCAACTCAATTCACAATACTTAACACCTGGAACCAACCTAAATGCCCATCAACAGTAGACTGGATAAAGAAATTATGGGACATGTACTCTATAGAATACTATGCAGCAGTCAAAAACAATGAAATCCGGTCATTTGCAAGAAAATGGAGGACTCTGGAAAACATTATGCTGAGTAAATTAAACCAGTCCCAAAGGGACAAATATCATATGTTCTCCCTGATCAGCGACAACTAACTGAGCACCAAAGGGGAAAGCTGTTGAAGTGAAATGGACACTATGAGAAACAGTGACTTGATCAGCCCTTGTCCTGACTGTTGATGTACAATTTAATACTTTATCCCTTTTAGTATTTTTTTGTTCTACTTAATACTATTGGTTGAACTCTGTAATTAACACACAATTATTCTTAGGTGTTTAAATTTTAACGGAAAAGTGATCCCTGTTAAATATAAGAGTGGGAATAAGAGAGGGAGGAGATGTACAATTTGGACATGCTCAATCGGACTTGCCCCAAATGGTAGAGTTAGAATCATGCCAGGGGATTCCAATACAATCCCACTAAGATGACTTGTAACAATGTCATCTCACTAGTCAAAGTTATCAATTTCAGTTCACAGTTGATCACACTGATAGGTCTAAGAGTCAATGGGATAAGAGTGGGAATAAGAGAGGGAAGAGATGTATAATTTGGGGCATGCTCGGGCTGACTTGCCCCAATTGGTAGAGTTGGAAACATACCAGGGGATTCCAATTCAATCCCATCAAGGTGGCATGTGCCAATGCCATCTCACTACTCCAAGTGATCAATTTCAGTTCACAATTGATCATAATGAAAGGACTAAGAGTCAAAGGGAGCACATAAACAAGTCTAGTATCTGCTAACACCAACCGATAGAATAAATAAAGGGGAGAGTGATCCAACATGGGAAGTGAGATACTCAGCAGACTCATAGAATGGCGGATGTCCTAAATAGCACTCTGGCCTCAGAATCAGCCCTAAAGGCACTCGGATCTGGCTGAAAAGCCCATGAGAGTATTTCAGGCATGGAAAGCCAAGACACTCTGGCAAAAAGATCTCTGTGAGTGAGATCCCAGTGGAAAGAACAGGTCTTCAAAGAGGGAGGTGCCTTTCTCTGAAGGGAGGAGAGAACCTCCACTTTGACTATGACCGTGTCTAAACAAGATAAGAGTCGGAGAACTCAAGGGGCTTCCATAGCCTTGGAAACTCATAACTGGTGAATAGGGAGATTACTGATGCCATAAACAGGAGTGTCAATTGGTAAAGTCAACAACAGGAGTCACTGTGCACTTACTCCTCATGTAGGATCTCTGTCCTTAACGTGCTGTACACTGAGGCTTAATGCTATAACGAGTACTCAAACAGTATATTTCACTTTGTGTTTCTATGGGGGTGCAAACGACTGAAATCTTTACTTAATGTACACTAAACTGATCTTCTGTAAAAAAAAAAAAAAAAGAAAGAAAGAAATTATCAATTCCCAACTTGACTCTCACTGGGATTAAACATGACAATAGGTCAGATCTGATTTCATCATCATTTAAAAAAAATCATCTATTATTTTTCACTTTATGTTTCTGTGTGGGAGCAAACTGTTGAAATACTTACTTAAGGTATACTAAGCTGATCTTCTGTATATTAAGATAATCGAAAATGAATCTTGATGTGAATGGAAGGGGAGAGGGAGTGGGAAAGGGGAGGGTTGTGGGTGGGAGGGACGGTATGGGGGGGGGGAAGCCATTGTAACACATGAGTCGTACTTTGGAAATTTATATTCATTAAATAAAAGATAAAAAAAAAAAAGAGTCAATGGGATCACACAAACAAGACTAGTGTCTGCTAATACTAACTGATAGAATAAAAAAGGGAGAGAATGATCCAACATGGGAAGCAGGATACACAGCAGACTCCTAGAATGGCAGATGTCCTAAACAGCACTCTGGCCTCAGAATCAGCCCTTGAGGCATTCAGATCTGGCTGAAGAGCCCATGAGAGTATTTTAGGCATGGAAAGCCAAGACACTCTGGAAAAAAGAAGGAAGACCTAAATGAAAGATCTCTGCGAGTGAGATCCCAGTGGAAAGAACGGGGCCATCAAAGAAGGAGGTACCTTTCTCTGAAGGGAGGAAAGAACTTCCACTTTGACTATGACCCTGTCGGAATAAGATCGAAGTCAGCAAACTCAAAAGGCTTCCATAGCCTTGGCAACTCATGACTAGAGCCTAGGGAGATTACTGACATCTAAACAAGAGTGTCACAATGTTAAGTCAACAACAGGAGTCACTGTGTACTTACTTCTCATGTGGGGTCTGTCCTTAATATGTTGTCCAATGTGAATTAATGCTATAACTAGTACTGAAACAGTATTTTACAATTTGTGTTTCTGTGTGGGTGCAAACTGTTGAAATCTTTACTTAATATATACGAAATCAATCTTCTGTATATAAAGATAATTGAAAATGAAGCTTGATGTGAATGGAATGGGAAAGGGAACAGGAAATGGGAGGGGTGCGAGTGGGAGGCAAATTATGGCGGGGGGGGGAAGCCATTGTAATCCATAAATTGTACTTTGGAAATTTATATTTACTAAATAGAAAAAATTGAAAAACAAATTGGTGTTGATATTTTTGGAATTGACATTTACCTGGGACAATATTACATCTAATGCAATTTAAAAAATAAATGCAAAAGATAATAGTAGTGGTTGGCATTGTGGTGTAGCTGGTTTAGCTGCCTCCTAAGGCCAGTGTCACATAAGGGAACACCCAGTCAGGTCCTAGCTGCTTTGTTTCTGCAGCTGCTCCCTGCTAACACACCTGGGATATCAGTGGAAGGTGGTGCAATTACTTGGGCTTCTGCCATCCATGTGGGAGAAACACATGAAGTTCTAGGCTCCTGGCTTTGACCTGGCCCACCCCTGAATTTTGGGGCCATTTAGGAGTGAACTAGCAGATAGAAGATCTTTGTATGCATGTCTCCTGTTCTCTGTTACTCTATCTTTAAAATAAATTTTAAAATCCTTTAGAAAAAGATACTAGCAAACTAAAAAAATGGAAATAACATGCGACATACTACCTTAAAATAAAAATATCTTAAGATTCATAACATTTCAACAATTAGCATGTTGTACAGCATGTGTATGAAATATTTGTGTATTTTGGTGTTTTGTTCTCACTAAAGGTATTTTATAGAAGCATGATAATGACAAACTTTCTAAAGAAACTTCTAGGTGTTCTCTAAAATATAAATAACCATAAGTAGAATACTTATTGAACAGTGTTTTTCTACTCAAGAAAATACCTTCACAAGATCTAGGAGGAAAAACTTAAGCACCAGCTAAGAAATATGATACTTCTTAATCCAAAAAGAATCTCCCTAATGTTAATGATTTTTGTCCTTACTGTTCCTGTCATAAAATAACACAGATAATATTTAGAAAGTATTTTTAACCATATAGTACATGTCTCTAGATTTGTGTCTTAGACAATAAAAAAATTGCCAAAATTTTTTTAGGCCTAATTGAAATCTCTGTTGTAGTTTAAATGAAAAAGGATTGCTCCCAATTAGTTAACTGTTCACTTATTTTTTTTAACTTTTATTTAATGAATATAAATTTCCAAAGTACGACTTATGGATTACAATGGCTTCCCCCCCATACCGTCCCTCCCACCCACAACCCTCCCCTTTCCCACTCCCTCTCCCCTTCCATTCACATCAAGATTCATTTTCGATTATCTTAATATACAGAAGATTAGCTTAGTATACATTAAGTAAGGATTTCAACAGTTTGCTCCCTCACAGAAACATAAAGTGAAAAATAATAGATGATTTTTTTTAAATGATGATGAAATCAGATCAGACCTATTGTCATGTTTAATCCCAGTGAGAGTCAAGTTGGGAATTGATAATTTCTTTCTTTTTTTTTTTTTTTTTTTTTTTTTTTTTTTTACAGAAGATCAGTTTAGTATACATTAAGTAAAGATTTCAACAGTTTGCACCCCCATAGAAACACAAAGTGAAATATATTGTTTGAGTACTCGTTATAGCATTAAATCTCAATGCACAGCACAATAAGGACAGAGATCCTACATGAGGAGTAAGTGCACAGTGACTCCTGTTGTTGACTTTACCAATTGACACTCCTGTCTATGGCATCAGTAATCTCCCTATGCTCCAGTCATGAGTTTCCAAGGCTATGGAAGCCCTCTGAGTTCTCCGACTCTTATCTTGTTTAGACAAGGTCATAGTCAAAGTGGAGGTTCTCTCCTAAGGTGGAACACATAAAAGGTCAATTAATTCATGGCAATATACATGCAAATTAAAAGCCATTCTGTAAATAAAATGAATCACTGTGTCTGCACAAGTTATATTTGTGACTTGTTACAGGCTTGGTCTGGAACTAGTCTCAATTATCCTCAGGTAATTTTTAAAGGGTATATTGTTAGAAACATAAACAAAACACAATTACATCGCATGTGTTTTCTAAATGTGCCAGATCTACTGGACTACATTTTAATCACTTAGATAGAACTTCTGCATTATTAAAATCCTTGATGGACTTTATTTGTTTTAGACATTCAACTTTCCTAAATGAAAATCAAAACCACCTAATAGCAGCAATACCTAATGAAACTTAGTCTAGTAAATTGGAGCGTTGAAGTTTCATAGGTGCCAGTATGTGAGTGTTAGAGGGATTCTTCCTGCAGCACCCATGCTCATGGCATACAGCTTAAGATCGATTTCTTTGTCAAGAACACTTGTACTGTATTCTAGTTAAGTGAGCACTAGGAATTTGTGTAATATTAATATTTATTAACCTGAAGTCCAGGTCATTTAAACTTCTTAAGAGTAAATCTCTGACCATAGCCCAGATACAAATTAGGAATATGTTTATGGATTGTTGGTGGAAAAGTAATAGAAAGAACTTAAACTAGTACATTAGCAGTTACTTGATCCTTGTAAGTAGTAATTAGTTGAAAATTATTACATTATTTCCCTGTAAATTTTGTCACTTCTGTAATTTCAGTTTAGTGATTGAAAAACATTTTAAGTATAGTGTAGACGTAGGATATGCAGTACCTAGACTAGTGGGTAACATCTACTCATACGTAATAACTGTCGAATTGGAAGTTATATATCACATCAATCTCAGCCTTCCCCAATCTCAGAACTAACGGCATTAACTGCTGGTTTTATTTTCATCATAGCTTTCTGTCACTGAAACACTGCTCTTGAATCTTACCCTCAAGTCTACTCAATGTCATAGCTCTAAAGAATAATGTTGTAACATATTATATGTGTTATAATATGTATCTGTGCTCATGAGCCAGAAAGGTGTCGTATTTATTCATGATGAATAATAAAATGACTGAATATTTCAAATATTGTTTAAATGTTTAATATTTCACAGTGTAAGCTACAAGTGTTGAGGCAAGTTAGTGTGGTGACTCATATTACAGAAAAGGTTGAATGATAGTAAAAATAAAACCACATTTTCTAAAAGGCACTCTGTAAGCTGTACACTGAAAATGCCCCATTAATCCATTACAATAAGAAATGCGATTAATGGCTCAAATTCAACTTTTTCTTTTATGAAAAAGGAATAGGTATTCATTCAAGTTGTCAATACAAATCTAATTCCTACTTTTTTCTAAAAATTTTGGAATAAAGGTTCCCCTAGAGAAAATTCAATGTTAAATTATGTTTCCAAAAAAACTGAATAGGATTAAAATTAAAACCATCACTGTTATGATTCTACACAAAATTTATTGTTGTTAATGAGGACTGGTGCATCAGAAGGTGTTTCAAGAAAAGGTATTTAAAGAATGGTTATAATATGAAGCTGGTTTTGTTTAGAACTCCCTGGATAAGAACATATTTTACTGATGATCCTTTTCATACTTCTACAACAGGCATTCAATTTATTTCTATTCTTTTTTTTTTTTTTCAACTTGATGATTACTTAGACATTGTCACCTGAAAACAATTTAGGCAGCGTTTATTTATGCAGCAAGTGATCATGTGCATTTTCTTGTCCAGCTAAACATAACTTGAAGGATTTTGACTCCAAGCACTTCTTAAGTCCTCACAACAGTATACAGAAGGTTGATTTCTGAACAGGTTATATTTAATGCACCACTCTAGAAAGTATCTTTTTTAAGTTCCTACATTGAAATTAAAATGATTTTATGTCACTAAGCTAGATATGACTTCAAGATCCCATGGAATATGCCCAAGGACATCTACTGTGTCATCTATTCCTGTCAAGTAGGTAACTCTGCCTGATTGACTTCTATTGCAGCACAGTTAAAAATCAAAACAGAGGAAATGAATAAGCAGGCTGCTTGGCTCCTCCGACAGAAGCCAATACAAGCCTTTCAAGCAGGATCCTGTCTGGACAGAAGATTGAAACCTGGTTTACTTCTCCTGACAACAATTGGCCAAAGTTATTTAGTAGATGCTTCCCAGCATTTTTTTAGGAGATGCACAGAGTCATGACTGATGCATTTGATCCCCTTAAAATTTCAATAAACACGCATGCCCAAAAGCAACTGAGCCTGAGCTGGCCCCAAAGCTGAAGAACAAAGCATTTGCTTCAGTTCTTTCTAAAGGCATGACGACTTTAGCAAAACCAGATCCTCCAACATGGTTTCATTTCACATTCTTTTCTGTGCCTCCCGGTCGCAACATGGAGTAGTTCCAAAAGACATCAGAACTCTTAGATTCAGCAAACTAATGGATCAAATAATTATCATTCCCTTCATTATATATTAATTCAGGATAGCTTCCCTTTTATTTCTTAAGCATAAATGATGCCTTTTTTTCCCATGAACACTTGGAATGTGTTGCTATTCAAGGTATTCTGCAGTTGATTAGCAAACATTTTTTCCTTGATTAATTGTTGAAGGACATCATTTAGAAGAGACAAACTGATAGGGTCAAATTATTTCCAAATATTCTCCTATTCAAAAAATATATAATGTTTTGGCATGTTTCTAGAAAAGATATTCCACTTTATATGATATCTTCCACAATGTCACACTAATACAATTAAGCATGTATGCCCAGACATACACATATGTGCATATAGGCACACGTTGCCAATAGAGACAACAGAACAAAATCTGCATGACCACAAGACATGCTTTAGCACATGTTCTTAGTTTTTCATCAAAACAAATTATAATTTAAGATTCAATCAGTTAGCAGGCATGTCTGGTTCCAGAGTGAGAAGTTATTATTGTTTTTCTGCATGAAATAATTAGGGAAGGATATAAAGTAAAAAAGCACAACCTTTGCTCTTAAAGAAAGTGTTACTATGTGTTATAGATGAGCAAACAGCAACAGCACAATGCGAGGAGTCCTACAGGAGATGGACAAACCAGGGCACTGGCACTAAGAGGAATCCATCTTCACCAATGGGTTCCTTTTTAAACTAGTCATAGGAGAATGTATAAAAATACTTTTTCCCAAAAAGGAGGAGTTATATTTTAGACAAAGCTACCAGAGTAGGCAGAAAAAAAATGGGCATGCAAATAAGAAAAGCACATTTTATTAGGAAAACCAAATAAATAGATATCAGATAATGAAAATGAGGGACATAAATACGGATTAAGCATAGAAAAGAAGATTATGGCTGTTTAGTTTTTAAATAAGAAAACTGGTTGTTAGAATTATGTAAACAAGGTTTAGGACCTGATTACAAAAATAAGTACCAGAATATAAGGGTTAGGAACTTTCTAAACTAAAATCAGGAAAACTCTTGTAACATTAGGTTTTTTTTTTTTTAATTCATTTATTTGAAAGTCAGAGATACACAAAGAGGGGAGAGGCAGAGCAAGAGAATGAGGTCTTCCATCCAATGGTTCTCTCCCCAATTGGCCACAATGGTTGGAGCTGTGCCAACCAGAAGCCAGGAGCCAGGAATTTCTTCCGGGTCTCCCACATGGGTTCAGAGTCCCAAGGACTTACGGCATCTTCTACTGCTTTCTCAGGCCACAGCAGAGAGCTGGATTAGAAGTGGAGCAGCCGGGCCTTGAACCGGCACCCATATGCGATGCCAGTGCTTCAGGCCAGGGCATTAACCCGCTGTGCCACAGCGCAGGCCTCCAACATTAGGTTTTTAAAACATACAGTCCTTGCATACTTTATTTGCTGAAACCTTACCAAAACTCAACCTGGTGAAATGTTACTATTCTGGCTAAATATCCACTTGAATCACTAATTTTGCATTTATTATTTTGTGATGATTTTCTTAGAGAATACATCCAGATTGTAGAATTTTTGGGCCCCACAAGTCCTGAATTCATCCTGTCTAGGGGAAAGTCCATAATATTGCTCAGGAAAGAATAACTCGAAATTGGGGGCATCAAGTAACTGAATGAAGCAGCTTGTACTGTGGTTTAAGCCACTGTTCCATCACTGGCATCCCATGTTGACATTCTGGTTTATGTCTCAAATGCTTCACCTCTGATACAGCCTCCTGTTAACACACCTGGGAAGGCAGTAGGAGATGGTCCAAGTACTTGGCCCATTGCCACCCATGCAGGAGACCAAGATGGAGTTCCTGGTTCCTGGCATTGACCTGACTGATGCAGCCATTTGCAGGGTGAGTCAGGGAATGGAAGTTCTCTGTCGCTCTTGCCCCCATACTCTGCCTTCTAAATAAACAAATAAATAATTATTAGAAAAAAAAGTTGGGAAGAATGTTATTCGGGGAGGGCATTGTTGTAGGGTTGCAGGTAAAACCATGACCCCTTAAAAATGTGAAACAGATAATTTTGGGATGAAGAGAAAATGTGCAAGTTCCATTTGGGAAAATAAGTAGATAGATGAACATATTTTAAGGTAGTTGAAATGGTTATTTACCGCATCATTAATTGTTTACTTCTAAGAATGGTAGTACACAATGAAATAAACATTTTTAATTTTGTTAATATGCACATCTCTGTATCTTCTACCTTCTTTCTATGAGTTTTGCTATCTGTGTGTATTTATTCAAATGCATATGCACAACAATATCATGGTATATTTGTTTTTTATGAGAGAGATTTCTTTTAATTTATTTTTCTGATTGTGAATAGAAGTGTGTCAAAATCTGTAAGTGAAATTCCATTCATATCTACATTTGACTAAAAGTTTATTTGGTTTATAGGTAGTTTCCTTAACATTAAAACAGAATAAGATGAAATTTACAGAAAAGTTTATAATATTAATTTACTATGCTGTGCATACATAATGGAAACATCACAAAAAAGAGGAAGGGAAAGAAGACAGGGATGGAAAGGTTGGGGGGAGAATGAGAAGAAAAAGAAACAAGAAGAATAGTTCTCTTGTTTTGAGAACTCAAGGAAAATAGGGTTTACATAATTACAATAATCCCCTTCATATAGTGGTGTAGTAAATTGTCATAAAACACATATTCAACCATCTGCTTAAAGAGCAAAAAATCTGTGCTTGGGACACAGCTGCTGCAATGAATGTCATTTGTGAATTGAATTGGAGTGGTCATATTATTCTTGTCTATTTGCATAACATAAACACATTTTAAATTTAAATATATATTTCCAGATAACACACTCAACTTTACAGATATATTACAGCATATCTAGTTTTCATCTAATGTTAAAAATTTTCTTCGACTCTCTGTTCCAGCCTCAGTAATAATAGATATTGGGACTCATCAAATCCTACCATTTTCCTTGAAGCAGGTGGATGACGAAATCACCTAAGTTAGATTGTTGTCATTTTCTGCTTAATGAACTCCAGGAATAGATCCCCTCAAGCTCCCTCAGTAGAACTGGAGCGTTTTATTACTATTGTAATCTAAGATGACTTTTCCTAATGTTTAACTAAAATGACTCTGGTTTTCATGTAAAATTTCATGGATGCAGTTATAAAATCTCTTATTTTACTTGTGGACAATAATTCTTTTTTTCTTTTCTTCTTCATTAAGGTGGACAGATCCACATGTTAACGTTCTTAATATTATGGATATTCTATTTTTGGTCATTTATAAAGTATTTGTAAACCATTGTCAGCATTATCTTTGGTATTTATCACAATATGTTCATTCATTTCTGAACTTTGTTGGTTTTCTGAATATTTTCAAAGAATCCGTTACATTAACAATAAATAATAATAATAATAATGCTAATGATAAAGATAATAAAATGTAGTGCCATGTTGATTACAGAACAGAAAGTATCCATAGTAAGGTATATGGGCCTTTTCGTGACATTACGAGTATCATTGATATAGTAGACCAGTAGCAATGGCATCCATGCAGCTTAGCAGAGAAGGGCAGATTGATGTGAGAGGATCTGAAAATATTGTGAAAGATATGGTAACCAACAGCCAACTTCTAAGCCTAATTGACTTATATCTCTGTGCAGGTCTGTCCTGAACATTTTTGCTTTCGGCAGCTTTCAGAATCATGATAGCAGAAGAAATGAGGGCCTTTCATTTGGCGGCTGAGATTCACAAATCATCATGATTGAAGAATAGAATCTTTTTAAAAAAACATTTATTTATTTATTTGAAAATCAGAGTTACACAGAGAGAGGAGAGGCAGAGAGAGAGAGAGAGAGGTCTTCCATCCGCTTGTTCACTCCCCAGTTGGCCGCAATGGCTGGAGCTGTGCCGGTCCGAAGCCAGGAGCCAGCAGCTTCTTCCAGGTCTCCCACGTGGGTGCAGGGGCCCAAGGACTTGGGCCATCTTCTACTGCTTTCCTATGCCATAGCAGAGAGCTGGATTGGAAGTGGAGCAGCCAGGTCTTGAACTGGCGCCCATATGGGAAGCCAGCGCTTCAGGCCAGGGCATTAACCCACTGCACCACAGCTCCGGCCCCAAGAATAAGATCTTATCTGGAATATATAGATAGGGAGGTCAACAAAGATTTATATTATGGTTATTTTAAAATAATGATTTGTTAACATTCTATTTACAGTATTATTGTATGATTTGGGACATATATTAAAATATGTGTTAAGTAAAAAAAATACAAAATATTTTATTTGGTTACAAATAAAACTAAGATAAACAGCTCTGGTAAACAGTTACCTTCCACATTTCTTTGGATTATATTAAGTAGTCAGTGTTGTAGTATTTTCAAATCTAAGAATATAAAAACTAAGGAAAAGACAAATTGTATCTGAATAGGTAAATTAAATTTCATGTGTTATTTTTACTTTTTAAGTATTTTTGATAACAAAACCTATGATTGTTAAAATGAAACTAACTTTTAAAGAGCACACACCAACAAATGACCCATGAATTCTAGGTTTCAAAAGAAACACAGAATCTGCTCATCTTACAGACTGGGGGAACAGTCGTCCACATAACATCACTGAAGGGCCCAAGCCAATCTGATCCCTTCAGTTACTGACTTCCCAGGTCACCCTGGACATCTCCATCTGAGCCAGACAGAAAAGTGAAGGAGCTTGGTGGAGAAGGCGGTGGGCAAGGAAGTGGCACACACCTGTTCAATTTTCTTTAGCAAGAGTTAAATTGCTTACGATGTTATATCAGAGAGGCGGCTGGGAAACATGCCCTGACTGAGAATCCAGTAAGTAGACAAAGGAAAATTGGTGGAATAACTTTCATTCCATGATAATTAGATAAATGCTGCTTAATCTGAATATGAACCTTAAGCCCTTAGGATCTCAAATGGAACTTTATTTTTTTAAAGCTTTATTTATTTATTTGAAAGTCAGAGCTACATAGAGAGAGAGAGAGAGAGAGAGAGAGAGAGAGGGAGAAAATCTCCCATCTGCTTCACTTCTAAAATGTCCACAACAACCAGGATTCAGCCAATCCAGAACCAGCCAGGAACTCCAACCAGGTCTCCCACAGAGGTAGCGAGGGTCCAAATACTTAGACCAATTTCCACTACACTTCCAGGTGTATAAACAGTAAGATGAATAGAAAGCAGAGTAGCCAGGGTTCACCAGCACTCCACTCTGGGATGCTGGTGTCACAAGTGGTGGCTTAACTCACAGCGCCATAGCAACAACCCGGAAGTGAAACTTATTTTAAAAAGTGCAAATGATTTTGGTCTCTGCTAAATAGATTAGTAGTAACTGTGACTCTTCACCTCAGCATCAGTTTTTCTCCTTACCTTTTGACACATAGGTTGTTTATTTTAGTCCCAGTTACAGCATTTGCAAGTTTAGCAACAAGATTTCTTAAATGCCCACCTGTCCTGAAGGGCTGTCAAAATATTCCCGGTTCATAGGTGCAGTCCAGCCTGCACCAGGCTCTGGCAGTCATGGAAATCTTAAATGATTCACTGACCTTAATTTGTTCTAAGTTGGTGTGTATCTATTCCTTTGAGGCTGATATTCTTTCTAGATACAACCTTGCTAAAATGTATTTGATGTGAGAGCATGCAGGAAAGTTTTGACTCAATGTAATTTTTTTCAGAAAAAAAAGTCGTATGTTGTTGCATTTAGTTGCTAATCATTTCTGTATATTATTTCAAATGGAAACTTCTGTGTATAAGAATCATCATATCTTTTTTACTGTGTTATTCTTATTGTCATTTGCCATTCTACTTTTGTTTTGTAGTCTAGTTATTCAAATATGTTTATTAATTGGCATCTTGAACTTCAAAAACTGAATTTATACAGACATTTTTAATATTGCCTTTACAGAGCTACCCTGTTTGTCCATGGAACACCTGGTCATTGAAACTTCATAAGGATAATTAACTATTAGAGTTAATTCAAGAAAACTTACATTGCTGTTTCTGAGCAAACCTTAAATGTGAAAGACTCTGTAAAGTTATAACTATAGAGACAATTATAAGTATATATAAACAAATGTTTCTGATACTTAGCTTATCATCTTAGATGACTTATATGACTCCACTAAAGAACTTGCAGAAATCAAATGGAAAAAGAAACATTTTTTCAAATTTAATCTTTTATCTAATTATTTATTTTATGTGTTTATTTACCAGACTTTGAAGGTTTCAGAAATGTAATAATACATGAAAATATAGTAATTGTAGTGGCTAAACAAATCAAATTTCATGGATGCATGTTAAGACCATATTCATGGGTCTGCTGTTATTTATAAATTCCTTTTAAACTGAGTATTGTTTTTGTTGTGTGGTTAAGATATGCATGAGGAATTAAGAAATAATTAGAATTTAGGTATAAATAGAAGATTACCTAGTTAACAAGAGACTACCTCACTAAATGGATTCCCACGCACAAAGGAAACTCAAGGGAGCACAATGAGGCTTCCAACATATTTAGCAAAACAATCAGCAAGGCTATGCTCCTTGATTAAGATCCCAAAAAACAACAGCTCCAGGGAAAACACAGATGCATCAGATGATTTTTACTATGTTATAAAAAGAAAATTCTTTGAATAAGATGATTTGTAAAATGTAGCACCTTTATTTTATTAAAGCAATTCACCTAAAATTAGTATGAAATGTAATTTATCTGAGGATAACTTAAAATTTCCTTGAAAATTTACTAGACAGAGATTTTAGGTACTGTAGAATTTAGCAAAGTCAATGGAAGAAGGAAAAATTAGTTAATTCATTAATCTGTCCAAACTGCAGTACTTTCTGGCCAATAACATGTGCCCAACACAGTTCCAGGCCCTGGAGATGCAATAATGAGAAACAAAACAATGCTGCATTGAAAGTGGTGGCTTAGCCTGCTGTGCCACAACACCAAGCCCACATCCAGTGTTTGTGAGCCATGTAGAACTTACCTCTAGTAAGCTGGAAAGACATGGAGATCACTAGCCATCAGGGGGATGCAAATAAAAATCAAAATTAAGTTTTACCTCATCCCCATTAGCATAGCTATCATCAAAATGCCAAAAAAATGGCAAATGCTGGCAAGGATGTGGAGAAAAATTTAGTTTAGTACATTGTTGGTAGGAGGGTAAACTGATACAATGTTTTTGGAGGATAGTATGGAGGCTTCTGAGAAATCTGAAAATAGATCTACAATACCATCCAGCCTTCCCACTCCTGGGAATATTCCCAAAGGAAATGAAATCAGCATATGAAAGAGTTACTTATACCTCTGTGTAGAAAGCAGCTGTATTCACAATAGCTAAGATATGCAATCAACACAGATGTTCATCAGCTGATGACTGAATAAAGAAAATGTGGCATATATACATGATGGAATATGTCTCAGCCATAAATGAAATACGTCCTATCTTTTAAAACAAAATGGATCCAACTTGAGCTCAGTATCCCTAGTGAAATAGGCCAGTTCCAATAAGACAACTACCACATGCTTTCTCCGATATGTGGTAACTAATGTATACACACACACACACACATACACATATACATATATACAGACACATGCACATATATGTGAAGATGACATAACTAATATATATATATGAATATGTATATATGATTGACATATTGGGAATTGGCTATTGTTTAGAGCCCTTGTATATCTTGCAGTTAGAGCCCTTGTATATTCTTGCACTCTTCATTTGGTGAAGCATTAAGACTGTGATTACAAAGTAATTTTAAAAAGTAGGGCCGGCGCCTTGGCTCACTTGGCTAATCCTCTGCCTGTGGTGTCGGCATCCCAGGTTCTAGTCCCGGTTGGGTTGCCGGGTACTAGTCCCGGTTGCTCCTCTCCAGTTCAGCTCTCTGCTGTGACCCAGGAGGGCAGTGGAGGATGGCCCAAGTGCTTGGGCCCTGCACCCGCATGTGAGAGCAGGAAGAAGCACCTGGCTCCTGGCTTCGGATTGGTGCAGTGCCAGCCATAGTGGCTATTATGGGAGTGAACCAACGGAAGGAAGACCTTTCAATCTGTCTCTCTCTCACTGTCTATAACTCTCTCTCTGTCTCTCTCTCTCACTGTCTAACTCTGCCTGGCAAAAAATAAAAAAAATAAAATAAAATGAAAAAGTATATTAGCACTGGGTCCAGTGTTGTAGCATAGCACATTAACCTGTCGCCTCCTACACCAGGGGCTTCTTATGTGAACACTGGTTCATGTACTGGCTGTTTAACTTCTGAGCCAGCATTCCTAATAATGCACCCGGGAGGGCAGAGGAAGAGAGTCCAAGTGCTTGGATATCTGCCACCCAATAATGGACCCAGATGGGTATCCTGGTTCCTGCCTTTGGCTTCACCCACCCTGGCCATTGCAGCCATTTGGGGAGAAAGCCAGGGACAGGAGTTCTCACTCTCTTTCTCTCTGTCTTTAACTCTGCCTTCCAAATAAATAGATAAATCTTTTAAAAATGCTGTCACAAAAGTTTTAAAAGATAAAAAAGAGGAGAGAGGGAAGTATCATTATATTCTTAGAATTGTATCTATGAGTTACTTGAAGTCTGTTGTCTTTATATTAATTAATTAAAAAAAAAAAAAGCAAGTAAAGGGGCAGGCGCTGTGGTTCAGTGGGTTAAAGCCCTGGCCTGAAGTGCCAGCATCCCATGTGGGCACTGGTTCAAGCCCCAGCTGCTCCACTTCCAATCCAGCTCTCTGCTATGGCCTGGGAAAACAGTAGAAGATGGTCCAAGTCGTTGGGCCCCTGCACCTGCATGGGAAACCCAGAAGAAGCTCCTGGCTCCCGGCTTCAGATCTGTGCAGCTTTGGCCATTGTGGCCATCTGGGGAGTGAACCTGCAGATGGAAGACCTTTCTCTCTGTCTCTTTGCCTCTCTTTCTCTCTCTGTGTAACTCTGACTTCTGGATAAATAAATAAATCTTTAAAAAAAAAGCAAGTAAAGTACAGATTGGGAAAGATCTTGATGAGGAAACCAATGAGTGATATGGCTGTAACATGGGAGGACCAAGTCAGAAAAGACAGCTCAGAGAGACTGTTGGGCAGAAAGTCAACCTGAAATGTGATGCAAGAACAGAGTGTGTTCTCTTTATCAGACAAACACAAGAGCAAAGTCTGGAGTTGGTAGAAGGAGAGAAGGTGAAGGAGCTGGGCTTCTAAACTGTTGGAAAAAGTAGAAAGAAGAGGGAATGCAGGCATGGATCTATCCAGGTGAACCTCATGTGCAGAATCACATAAATCACATAAGGCTCTTTGAAACACCAGAAGTGGCTTAATGAAAAATATGAACGGATTCAATTTGTTTCATGAAGATCCTCTGACCACAAGGACCTAATGAATAGGAGAAAAAGTTCAGTGAATATCAGATTAATTTGGAGCTTTTTGAGGTCAAAAGATGTTTATGACTATAACTTAAATTTATGTGACGAGGGTGAGGATTGTGAGATGTAAAAATACTAGGTGATAAAATAGTTTCTAAGAGTATAGTCTATTCCTTTTGTTTTTTTCTAAAAATGTGATTTGGTCAAACGGTTTTAGTCTTCTCATATCTTCCATGTATTGAAACTCAAGGAGACAAATATTATAGTTATAAAAGATATCATACACTTTTGTATTTTTTGATGTTGTCAAATTCTGGGTACTAGTCTCTGAAACTGCTAGTTTCTAATTTCCAAACAAATCCTTCTGGCAGAACAAAAGTATAGTTCTTTGCCAGCATTGCTGTCTTTATTTTTGAAAGAGGATGGTTTAAAAAAATAACAATTTTAATGTCTTTGGATTATAATTCATTGTTGTCATTAAAGTGAATAATACAGTTAAAAGTACTTTATTTATTTATTTGCATGCATTTCATAAATACAGCTTTAGGAACATAGTAATTCATCCCACCATACCCACCCTCTTACCCACACTCCCACCCCTCTAGCTCTTCTTTCTCCTGTTGCCAGTCTTGTTTTTCACTAAGATCTATTTTTCATTTAAGAAGATTAATTCTATTCTAGGTAAAGAGTTCAACACTTTGTATGAGAAAGAAAAAGAAAAAGAAAAAAATAACTGTTCCTCAACAGAAAAAGGTTGTTCAAAGTCATTGCATCTCAAAGGCAATTTCACTTTTTTTAAAGGAACTTAAATATCTTTAAAGAACCCAAGAATGATACAGCTTAATTATCACTTATAAGACATAAGAATATCCTCCACTTAATAACTAAAACAAGTAATTCTTTGAGATAATATTTTACTATTAAGTCTCATAATACAACTCTTTGAGGACAGAGGTGCTGCATGGGAAGACAGTGCAGTGACTCCTGTAGTTTATTTAACACTTAACACTCTTATGTATGAAGTCAGTGACCACCCGAGGCTTTTGACATAAGCTGCCAAGGCTGTGGATGCCTTTTGGATCCACAAGGTACTTCAGTATTTGGACAAGGCCATAAGAAAAATGGAAGTTCTCTCCTCCCTTTAGAGAAAAATATATTATTCTTTGATGACTACTTCTTTCCACTGGAGTCTCCCCCACAGAGCTCCTTCATGTAGAACATTTTTTGCTGCAGTGTCTTGGCTCTCCATGCCTGAAATGCTTCCCTGGGCTTTTCAGCTAAATCAGAGTGCTTTAAGGGCTGATTCTGATGTCAGAGTTTCACCTAAGGAGATTGTCATCCCATGAGTCTGCTGTGTGGACTGCCTCCCATGTTGGAGCATTCACTTCTTTTTAATTCTGTCTATTATTATTACCAAACACTTGGTCATATTTCTATGATCACTTTAACAATTGAACCTTTCTATAATGGCATGATGCATATTTTATGTTAGCATGTTATAAGCTTCCACAGGTAGGATTATTTTACACAAATAGTGGATATCCTTTTTTCTGCCTCTTAAAATCCTTCCCATTTCTCATGCTCCCTTATTATTTAATAAAACAATAAAACAGCAAAATTTTATGTTCATTTCACAGATCATTCAAGTAACTGAACTCTTGAACAACAGGATATGAAAAATTAAAAATCTATATTTTTGGTGAAAGATTAATTTTATTTAATGTGGCTTAGCATAATATGCTTTTAAGGTGCCAATGTGTAAGTTTTAGATCACAATGTGAGGAGAGGCAGTCTGGTGATGGCAAGTACTTTGACTAATAGTAGAGAATTATGATAACACTTTCTGTAAGAGAAAGTATTTCCATTTACTTTTATTTTTTTGAAGATTTATTTATTTATTTGACAGGCAGATTACAGACAGAGATGGAAGCAGAAAGAGAGGTCTTCCATCCAATGGTTCACTCCCAAAATGGCCTCAATGGCTGGAGCTGAACCGAAGCCAAAGAGCAAAGAGATTCTTCTGGGTTTCTCATGTGGGTACAGGGGCCCAAGCACTTGGGCCATCTTCTGCTGCTTTCCCAGGCCATAGGCAGAGAGCTAGATTGGAAGAAGAGCAGCCGGTTCATGAACTATTACCCATATGGCGTGCCAATGGCACTGGCAGAGGCTTAAATCTACTACGCCATAGTGCCAGGCCCTCCATTTACTCTTTTTTTTTTTTTTTTTTTTTTTGGACAGGCAGAGTGGATAGTGAGAGAGAGAGACAGAGAGAAAGGTCTTCCTTTGCCGTTGGTTCACCCTCCAATGGCCGCCGCGGCCGGCGCGCTGCGGCCGGCGCTCTGCGGCCGGCGCACCGCGCTGATCCGATGGCAGGAGCCAGGAGCCAGGTGCTTTTCCTGGTCTCCCATGGGGTGCAGGGCCCAAGCACCTGGGCCATCCTCCACTGCACTCCCTGGCCACAGCAGAGGGCTGGCCTGGAAGAGGGGCAACCGGGACAGAATCCGGCGCCCCGACCGGGACTAGAACCCGGTGTGCCGGCGCCGCTAGGCGGAGGATTAGCCTAGTGAGCCGCGGCGCCGGCCTTCCATTTACTCTTGAAATCAAAGACTGCCAGAATTTTTGTAAGAGTTCAGTATGTATACAGGGAGTGCATTTAACTTCAATTGTGTTATGCTTGATTGCTTTGTGAGGTGTATAATTCAAGAGCAATTCCTTTGGAGAAATGTATAAAGACTTGCTTATTGGAAGTTGTGACAAATAGATTTTATTGTTAATTCTATTTTAAATTCTCCTGTACAATAGTAATTATATATAAGAGGCTTCAAAAAGTTCACAGAGGCAGGGAGTGTTTACACTAACAGTTAAGATATCCATATCCTATATCATAGTGCCTGATTCATTTTCCTGCTCTGGCTTCTAACTCCAACTTCCTTTACTGCTAACATATGCTCTGGGAGACAGGGGTGATGGTTCAAGTAACTGGCTTCCTGCAATCCAAATGTGAGACCTGGATTACATTTCTGGTTCTGGCTCCACTCTCAGCCAATGTGGGTACTTGAGGAATGAACCAGTGAGTGGAAGTTCTGTCTCTATCTCTGTCTCTCTGTCTCTCTCCCTCTCTCTCTCTCTCTCTCTCTCTTACACACATGCACATACATACTCACACACACACAAACACATTCATGCATGTTGTCTCTCAAATAAGTAAATGAATATTTATGGAATATGGAAACTTCACATTATCTTTAATTCTATTTTATGCAAACTTTTTGAAGCCCCTTCTTGTAAAGTTGAATTAAAATTCAAAATGTAAATCTGATGCCCTCCAAAATTTTCTCTGTACAATACGAAAAAAGCCTGCTGTTATAGCACAACCTGCAAACTCTACTACTATAGCCCAGTGTTTTTCAGAAGCAATCTGCACATTCTTCCATAGAATATGATGGGCTTTGTGAAGATGTCTTCCTTCAATTTTACTGTCCCTTGATGAGCATAATTATTGCATTATTCTGAAATTTTACTATTACTGATAATATGCATTAAGATAAACATTACATTATTTGTATAAACATCTAAAATTTAAGCAATATTTGACAATTTAAAACTTGGAGTCACCAACATCTTAATGTGTACTATTTTTTTTTCTTTAAAATGTTCTATAGGATATTTCAGGAATATACTTACATGAAAAAAGTGAAGAATCCGTAACATACATTGAGAAATAAGCAGCTACATTTCTTTCTCTGTTTTCAATCTAATCATATATGCATTGCTTCCCCTCACCTCACAGATAACATCTATACTCATTTTTTTTTTTTTTTTTTTTTTGACAGGCAGAGTGGACAGTGAGAGAGAGAGAGACAGAGAGAGAAAGGTCTTCCTTTGCCGTTGGTTCACCCTCCAATGGCCGCCGCTGCAGCCGGCGCACCGCGCTGATCCGATGGCAGGAGCCAGGAGCCAGGTGCTTTTCCTGGCCTCCCATGGGGTGCAGGGCCCAAGCACCTGGGCCATCCTCCACTGCACTCCCTGGCCACAGCAGAGGGCTGGCCTGGAAGAGGGGCAACCGGGACAGAATCCGGCGCCCCAACCGGGACTAGAACCCGGTGTGCCGGCGCCGCAAGGTGGAGGATTAGCCTATTGAGCCAAGGCGCCGGCATTGCTTCCCCTCACCTCACAGATAACATCTATACTCATTTTTATAGTTGTCATTCTCATGAATCTCTTTACAATTTTATGAAGTAAATATACATTGCTATACAATATGCATGGAAATACTTTGTATGTTTATATTTCTATTAAATCATGTGCATTCATTTTATTTTTATGTGTACTTTTGCTCAATAGTATGTTTACTCTCAAATATTTTCATATGAAATGGCATCACTAGCAGTATATAAGGATTCACTTTTTCTGCATATTAAAACTACAATTTCTAATTTTATAGTAATGATAGTAACTCATGATTTCTATTTTTACACAAAAATGATGCTTTACATACAGCCTATGCGTTTTAAATCATTTATAGATTTATATAAACACCACTATAATAAGAATATAAATTAACCCTATCATAGAAACAAAATTTTCTCAGACTGCGCTTTCATAGCCAAACTGCCCTCCTAACTCATGTAGGTAACCACTGATGTGTTCTCTGTATCTTGAAAACTTTACTTCACTGAATTTCATATAAATGAAATATTACAGTATATAATCATTTGAGTCTGGCTTCTTTGCTCATCCTGTCTTTCAGATTCATTCAAGTTCAATTTTAATTTTTTTCTATTTCTATATTAATAAGATACAGTAATATTCATTACTATGGCTTATTTATCCCTTATTTACTTCTTCACTTATAAAAGGTATTTAAGTTGCTTCTGTTTGGGGAATTTAATTTAAAAACTGCTATGAAAAAAATCTTGTTCAGATTTTTATGTAAAATAGAAGTTGTCTTTTCTCTAGGGACTATACTTGCAAGTAAGATCCTTGGGTATTATGCTAAGTTTAACAACATGTATACGTTTCACAACATGTTTGCAAGAAACTGTCAAACTGTTTTCCAAAAAGGCTATACCATGTTTGCATGCCTACTCAGAGGCTGTGAAAGCTGCAATAACTGCATAATGTGGCCAGCATTTGGCACTGTCACGTTTGTTTATTCAGTCCTTTCTAGGGGGTGTGTGGTAGTACCATTATCTCCCTTTGGTTTCAGTTTCAGTTTCCTTATTGTATGATTATGTCAAGCATCTCTCATGACCCTGACTTGTTTTCTCTATCTTCTTTGGTAAAGCAACTATTCAAACATTTTCTCATTTAAAAACTGGTGTTTTGTTATTGTTGTGTTAAACTCAAGTTTTATGTAATAGAGTTTGCTTTCTTGTCATACAAAAGTCCACATAACCCAAGTCCTTGAGATTTATATTTTTCTTTTCTTTTTTTTTTTAAAGATTTTTATTTATTGATAGGTAGAGTTACAGACTGTGAGAGAGACAGACAGAGAGAAAGGTCTTCTCTCCATTGGCTCACTCTCCAAATGGCTGCAAAGGCCGAAGCCGCACTGATCCAAAGCCAGGAGCCAGGTGCCTCCTCCTGGACTCCCATGTGTGTGCAGGGTCCCAAGCACTTGGGCCATCCTCCATTGTTATCCGAGGCCATAGCAGAGAGCTGGACTGGAAGAGAAGCAGCCAGGATTAGAACCGGTGCCCATATGGGATTCCAGAGCTTCAGACTGAGGATTAACCAAATGAACCATGGGGCAGGCCCTCTTAATAGTTTTATATTATAATTTTAGAAACATAATACATTTTAGTCAATTTTTATAAAAATTTGAAGAACAGTTCGAGATTTTATTTTATTTGTGTAACTAATTTCTCCAACATCATTTTCTTAAAAGACTATTCTTTCTAAGTTAAAATTTTCTTTGCAACTCTGTCAAAGCCCAATTGACAACATTTTTGTGTAGACCTATTTCTAGACTTAATTCGTTCTCACTGATGTGTGGGAAATACCACAAAGTCTTTATAATTGTAGCTTTATAGCAATAATAAAAAACCATCTTGCTTATATACTCCAAATTGGTTTTTCATATCAAAATAGTTTTAACTTGTACTTGATTTTTATTATTTTTTCAATAAAATAAGTTAGTTGCTTTTCATTTTTTTTTTTTTTACTCTCTGAAAACATTATAACAATGACAATTATCTGGTCTTTAAAAAGTTACTATTTATAATTAATTTCTCAACTAAGGCTCATTCCACATTATTTTTTTTTAATTTTTTTGACAGGCAGAGTGGACAGTGAGAGAGAAAGACAGAGAGAAAGGTCTTCCTTTGCCGGTGGTTCACTCTCCAATGGCCGCTACGGCCGGCGCACTACGGCCGGCGCACCACGCTGATTCGATGGCAGGAGCCAGGTACTTATCCTGGTCTCCCATGGGGTTCAGGGCACAAGCACTTGGGCCATCCTCCACTGCACTCCCGGGCCACAACAGAGAGCTAGCCTGGAGGAGGGGCAACCAGGACAGAATCCAGCGCCCTGACCGGGACTAGAACCCGGTGTGTTGGCGCCGCAAGTCGGAGGATTAGCCTAGTGAGTCGTGGCGCCGGCCTCCACATTATTTTTAACATATTCCATGTCATTGTTCTCTCAGTCACTCTGCCTTTCTTTCTTTTTTTTTTTTATTTTCAATTTTCTTTATATACAGAAGATCAGTTTAGTATACATTAAGTAAAGCTTTCAACAGTTTGCACCCACATAGAAACACAAAGTGAAAAATACTGTTTGAGTACTCATTATAGCATTAAATCTCAATGTACAGCACATTAAGGACAGAGATCCTACATGAGGAGTAAGTGCACAGTGACTCCTGTTGTTGACTTTACAAATTGACACTCCTGTTAATGGCATCAGTAATCTCCCTATGCTCCAGTCATGAGTTTCCAAGGCTATGGAAGCCTTTTGAGTTCACCGACTCTTATCTTATTTAGACAAGGTCATAGTCAAAGTGGAAGTTCTCTTCTCCCTTCAGAGAAAGGTACCTCCTTCTTTGAAGACCTGTTCTTTCCACTGGGATCTCACTCACAGAGATCTTTCATTTAGGTCCTTTTTTTTTTATTTTATTTTATTTTATTTTATTTTATTTTATTTTATTTTTGCCAGAGTGTCTTGGCTTTCCATGCCTGAAATACTCTCATGGGCTTTTCAGCCGGATCCGAATGCCTTTAGGGCTGATTCTGAGGCCAGAGTGCTGTTTAGGACATCCGCCATTCAAATGAACAAATAAATGAATCCTAAAAATAAAAAGTAAAATATTCTATGCCATATTATTCACACATATATTGCATGCAAACATTTTATGTAAACTTAATCAGAAATCCAAAATATTTATTAAACTGTTATTAATCATTAATTGTTAATTATTAAATTATAATGGTATATTATTATAAAATGTCTTATTAAAATTAAGATCACAAATTCCTCCATTTCATGGCTTGAGTATTTGCACTAAAGAATATAGATATACTGACACAGAAAGAATGTGCCCACATATGTCATTATCATGTCTACATTGCCACTACTTTTCATGTGATCTCCAATTATATTTGATTATCCGTTCTTGGATACAAAAACCTGCTGGCAACTATTAAAGAAGCTTCTCTTTAATACAATGTGACATAAATATCCATGATATTTAACAAAATTTCTCCAGATCTGCTATAAAATTGAATTATCCTAATGTTTCTAAAACTTTGAACATTGGATTTATAGGAATTTCTTTGCGTGTTTGAGAAACAACATTCTGGGAATATTCTCCTGTATCAAGAAAATCAATCTCAATCTCATTTGCTGGGGACTTAAATGCCACCATTAGAATTTAGATTCTTTAAAACACATACACACACAGAAAGATTATCTATTTACACATACAAATAGTAACATAAATAATGCACCAAATATTTCCTAACATTTATACTACAGAATGGATTAATGGATAATATGTAAACATTAAAGACATTTTCTAAATTGGAATGGAACAGAAGGTTTGCAGAAATTTGGGTAAAGTGCAGATGTCATCAAGACATGCTGGAGCTTTCCAAGGTTAACTTCTTCTGTTTCAATATCTGGCTTATCTAGCATGGCAAGTGGTAAAAAATGTTCATAACCAGGGGATAGCTGGAAACCTGCAGCACTAGAACCCTATAGAATTCCTTGGTGGAGTATTAAACTTCCCTTTTAAGAATCCCTTTCACTGCCATATTTAGATGAAAAGTTGTGGGTGACTTTCATTTTTCCACTTGGGGCCAGATGGAGTGAAATGCACTTTTGAAAACCATCTGTCATGCAGCCCCGTAATCTTCTTATATCTAGTAGAGGAGAATAAGAACATCTGACTTTGCAGAGATAAAGTTAATATGACAGAGTGTCAACCAAAGTCTTTCATATGGTGCCCCAACATTTTTTGAAGTGATCTGCGATCTTTTCAGTTAGCTCTCTATGGGCTTAAAGCAAAGAACACAATGCCTGTTTTAGAAGCTGATGCATGCCTTGGCTTCCCTGACAGTATGTTTTTTCATTTTCATTTAATTCTCCTGAAGGTCAATTTGTACTTAATTTCTCACCCTTGAAGGTGATGCTGCCTGGGTTGTATTTATTTAGACATCATCAACTATAAATCTTACCACAAGCAACATTTTATTGACATCAAATACAAATTTTATTTCTGTAAAGAATCTAAAAGGCAAAGTGAAGCATGAAGACAGATGACAATCATCATTTCATTCTTCACATAAAATATTTAGTGTCCAGAAAAAAAAAAATTACAGGAAAATTGGGATAACTCAGAAAGCTTTAAAGAAGGAATAACTTTAATTGCAAAGGTAAGAACAGGATTAAGGGAAAACATCAAAGAAACATCCTAACAGCTGCAGGAGCTAATAGGATTTATTACTTATGGTCTTCATGCAATCAAGGGCATGAAAGACTACCAAAATATAGAAAGAGCTGAACCTGGATTAAAAGGGCAAGTTGAGGGGAACTGTGGCTATAGGGAGAGATATTTAGTCACATCCATTTTAAGCCTATGAAGAAGGCAGTCAAGGAAGACCTCCTTTTGCTAAAATCACATAGAAAATAAAGAACAAAGGTATAAGACAAATAAGGCAGCTTCTGGAAAAAAAAAAAACTAAGTTATAAAGATGAGAGAACTGGATCTGCAGTGGGAAGTGGAAAATATCTAATGGCCTGGATTATGAGTATGATTAAACAATCGAAGGGGATACAAATAAGATGATGGGTGGTGGAAATGACTTACTGCAACATCGATGTTCTACCTGAACTTAGTCTGTAGAAAACAACACAATGCAGAAAATTTTTAAAAAGCAAAACAACAAGTGTGTTATATATAAATAGAAACTGGAATATATTGAATAAAGCAGGATTGAAAATTTTTGAAGTACTTTTGGATGAGTTGTTTGGGTGATGTATTAAAGGAAAATGACAAGTTTGTATTTTTTTATTGCTAGTAATCCAAAAATATTCAGTGCTTTATGGCACATAAGAAAAGCTTAATAAATATTATTGTACACAGAAGAGGAAATAGAAATTTATCAAAATGTAGAAAAAGTATCATTACTCTGACCACGAAAATCTACACAATAACAAAAATATATCACCAGAGTAATATTTCAAATACTTTTGAGAGCCGATTTAATTCTCAGTGGAATTTGTATATGGGCCTATATCAATTATTAAAGGAACTCTTTCATGAAAATCTCAGTTATGCACTGAACATTCACGTGATATTCTATATCACATCAGTTTTGCCAATCATCTAGCTCCTATCCTTGACAGACATGTAAATCATTATAAATATAAATTAAAATAGTAATTAATCACGTTGTTCTGTGTTCAGATTGATCCTCAAGCTCTGGAGATGTCCTTTTATCTATTAACCATATTTTCATTTGAAAAGTATCGATACATCTAAAAAGCCCCGTGTTTATGATTAATTTTCACTATTTAGTATAAATCTCTGAGACAAATTATCCATGAAATAAAGTATTAAAACTTATTATTTGACAATGTCTCATATACTGAGTTAGAAAAACTACAACACGGGCAAGCATTGTGGAGCAGTGGGTTAAGCTACTGCTTGGGATGCCTATATCTCATATTGATGTGCAGGTTCAGAGTTTTGGTTCTTCTGCTTGTGATCTGGCTTCCTCAAATGCACCTAGAGCCTATAGTGACCCAAGTACTTGAATCTCTAATGGCTATGTGGGAGACCCCAATGGAGATTCTGAGTCCTGGCTTCAGACTGGCCATGCCCTTGCTGTTCTGGGCATTTGGGGGATGAATCAGCAGATGGGTGATCTCTCCCTCTCTCTTTTGTTCTTTTAAATAAATCTTTCATAAAGTACAAAAAGCTGCAATTAAGACATTGAACACAGAGATGTGAAAATGAGAGGGTTAAGGAAGAGCTAATTGCTTAGCTTTCATATTGTCCATTCAGTGTACTTTTAATACACTGTTTCATCAAAGTGGTAAATTTAAAAAAGAAAATGATGAGTAGATCTAGACAATAGGCAGCCAACAGTAGATATAGCAATAATTTCAAGATAGGGTATCTATATTTTTCTAAATTATTATCCATATTATAGTTAAAATTCAAAGTAACCACTATATGAAGGACAATAAAGTGCATTCTTGGCTTTCTATATTATAAAAGTAGTACAAAAACAAATAAAACAGAAAAGTAGCTAAATTATGAATTATAATTAGTGAACCATTTTAGAAAAACCATAAAAATTGCTAAGTCCTCTCAGTTTTGTTATGCTTTGAAAACAATAGCACTGAGTAATTAATTTAGAAAAAGTGATAAATTTGTTGCTCACCAATTTGGTTGTTTCCTTGAATTTATTCTCCACAATTATTAAAATAATTTGAGAGAGCCAGCGGCGCGGCTCACTAGGCTAATCCTCCGCCTTGCGGCGCCGGCACACCGGGTTCTAGTCCCGGTCGGGGCGCTGGAATCTGTCCTGGTTGCCCCTCTTCCAGACCAGCTCTCTGCTATGGCCAGGGAGTGCAGTGGAGGATGGTCCAAGTGCTTGGGCCCTGCACCCCATGGGAGACCAGGATAAGCACCCGGCTCCTGCCATCGGATCAGCATGGTGCGCCAGCCGCGGCGGCCATTGGAGGGTGAACCAACGGCAAAGGAAGACCTTTCTCTCTGTCTCTCTCTCTCTCTCACTGTCCACTCTGCCTGTCAAAAAAAAAAAAAAAAAAAAAAAAAAAAAAAAACACAATGTTAGGTAAGATTTCTGATACTATATATATGGCCAAATTGTTCATGAGTAAGATATGAGATATACTCAAAATGACTAAAAATTTTATTATTTTTAATATTGCTTGTTATGTATCTCTCATAAGTATTAATAATGAATTTAAGCTACAGAAGTTATTTTTGATATTACTAATAAATGACTATTTTAACATTTTGAAATGTCCATTTTACTGACTGGCAATACTCTGTTGTAATCAATTTCCTGTGATTTAAATATAACCAATCTAGTCTTCTATGTTTCCTGTTTTCATGGTTTACCTTTCTCCATTCACTTCTTTTTAACTAATAGGTATATTTATATTTAATACATATCCTTTAGACAGCAGATAGTTCAGTGTTTATTTTTCTACCCATTCTGTGAATCTTGGCTTTTTAAGAATTTCT
The DNA here is from genome assembly GCF_051225735.1 of Oryctolagus cuniculus. Lineage (NCBI taxonomy): Eukaryota > Metazoa > Chordata > Mammalia > Lagomorpha > Leporidae > Oryctolagus > Oryctolagus cuniculus. The sequence continues at coordinate 162,137,428 of NC_142869.1, forward strand.
TTGTGAATATTTCATGTAGCTACAGATATAGCTTTTTTTAAAGGATTTATTTATTTATTTGAAAGTCAGAGTCATGCAGAGGCAGAGGCAAAGACAGAGAGAGAAGTCTTCCATCTGCTGGTTCACTTCCTAAATGGCCACAACAGCTGGAGCTGCACCAATCAGAAGCCAGGAGCCAGGAGCTTCTTCTGGGTCTCTCATGCAGATGCAGATGCCCAAGCACTTGGGCCCTCTTCTTCTGCTTTCCCAGGCCATAGCAGAGAGCTGGATCAGAAGTGGAGCAGCTGGGACTTGTAATGGCGTTCATATGGGATGCTGGCACTGCAGGTGGCAGCTCTACCCACTATGCCACAGCACTGTAAATGGGACTATCACCTATTCTTTTCTGTTAGTACCCTAATTTATTTTGCTGTACCTTATTATAATTCTATTTAAAATAACTATTATATATTAAACTAAGCATTCCTTTTTGCTATTCTATTTTTAGTGATTATTCTAGTGATTCAGTATATATTCATAACAATTCACATAAGTTGTTATTTTACTTTTTCATGCAACCATGAAAAGTACACTGTTTTTTTATATATTTGTTATGTGTATTATTTTCACATGTTACAATCCCCTTACCAAAATATGGTAGTTATTACTTTATAGAGTGCTACACATTTTTTTTTATTTTTTGACAGGCAGAGTTAGACAGTTAGAGAGAGAGAGAGAGAGAGAGAGAGAGAGAGAGAGAGAGAGAAAGGTCTTCCTTTTTCCATTGGTTCAACTCCCAAGTGGCTGCTACGGCCGACATGCTGCACCGCCGATCCGAAGCCAGGAGCTAGGTGCTTCCTCCTGGTCTCCCATGCGGGTGCAGGGCCCAAGTACTTGGGCCATCCTCCACTGCCCTCCAGAGCCACAGCAAAGAGCTGGACTGGAAGAGGAGCAACCGGGACAGACTCTGGCTCCCCAACCGGGACTAGAACCCAGTGTGCCGGCGCCGCAGGCAGAGGATTAGCCTAGTGAGCCGCAGAGCCGTCCCACATTTTTTCCATTAAGAAAAAATAGAACTTTTTTTGTATTTATGCACATATTTAGCATTCGCAATGCTATTCATTTCTCTCTGGAGATACAGCTTTCCAAATGTTATAATTTCCCATCAGCTTTTCAAGAAATTCCTTTATTGTTTCCTATACTGGGAATCTGATAGTGAAACTTTTTTCACTTTATTTTATTTATGAAAGATCTTTCTATTCCCTTAGTTCTTCAAAAAATTACCGGGATGCATACATATAGATTGGTAGAGTTTCTTCTCATGTTCTCTGATGAGAAGTCAGTGAACAGTTAAATTGTAACTGACAGGCACTATGTACAATTTCTCTGGATGTTTTCAAGATTTTCTCTTTAAACTCAGCTTTTAATATTATGAATATAAAGAACGTATGTATTATCTCTACTAATCTTGCTGAGTCTTTCCTGAAATCCTTAATTTATAAGTTAATTTTTTCACCAAGTTTAGGGAAATTTTTGGCACTGTAACATCAAACATTTTCCTCCTTGTTTCTCTATTCTCTTTTTATTGACTTCACACACCTGTTATAAATTTGTCTGTAGAATCACAGGCCCCAAAGGATTTGCTCATGCTTTCTATATATTTTCTCTGCTCTAGACAGCAAATAAATTCTGTTGATCAAATATCAAGTTCACTGACTTTCTTTGTCATCTCCGTTGGCTAGTCAAGTCCATGAAGATACTTTTTTAAGAATTGTATTACCTGGTTCTATATTATATTTTATTACTCAGTTCTATATAATAGCACAATTATTATATTTTCCATTTTATTATTTTGCCTTAAGTGTATGCTTTACTGCTGAGATGTCTCACCTGCCAATCAAATAAATGTGTATTCTAATTCCTTTATTGATCATAGTTATAATAGCTGTTTAAAATGTCTGAAAATCCAACATCTAGGTGACCTTGGAGAAGGTGGTGGCTTAATTGTCTTTCTTCCTATTTACAGGTCATATATTCCTGGATTTTGTTTGACTCATTTCCTGGAAATTGTGGGTGATATTCTTGAATATTTTGGAGTTAATATATCCTCTTGAATAGTATTGATGTTTTCAACACAGTGGGCAATTAACTAGATTAGACTGCAACCCCAGTATCTTATTTCTAGTTCTATATCCTAAATGGCATTATGCCTTTCCAAATGTGACTGTTACTCTGAATCACTTCTATCTATCATAGTTATCTGTCATTTTGTTACTAAGACACCATTTAACTAAATTCATTGTTATTTTTCCTTTTGTTCTTATTGAAAGAGGATCAAAAAACTTGCATTCCTGTTAGATACGGTATTCATTCACACTTTGCTTCAGGGCTATGCTAGCTCTGCTACACTCTTTCAAAGCATTGCCCTAGGAGATCTGGAGCACCTGTACAATCCACAGAACGCTACAAGGAGCACCATGCTGATCAGACAGAGTAACTAAGAGGTGGACAGTAAGCTGGAGGACATAATAAGACACATGCACTCCAAAAGTAGGAGAAAAGCTGTCGTTCACAGAAGTCTGTAGGCATCAGTACCCACTACCACAAAGAGGGAAGCAGAGCATTTGGTATTAGGTTTGCAGTAAACAAATTCCATATCTAGGCATATGGCCCCAAGCCAAGTGCCCTGTTTTGTGGTCCCTAGAGAGTTTTGAGTCAGGGGGTCTACAGGAGGTTACAGCTATGGGGCAACTTCCCTGCCACCTGTGACATACTTCCTATTTTGGCATTTGCATCTTAGAGAACATGAAAGAATGCAACAATGCACATTCAAAAAATTCAAGTATGTGGTTCTAAGATAAAATTCAACAGCACTATGTTCAATTTTTGAGAGATGACTGTAGACAAGCAAATAATTTTTAAGTCATAAATAATAGCATAGGCCGGCGCTGCGGCTCACTAGGTTAATCCTTCACTTGCGGCGCCGGCACACCGGGTTCTAGTACCAGTCGAGGCACCAGATTCTGTCTCGGTTGCTCCTCTTCCAGTCCAGCTCTCTGCTGTGGCCCGGGAGTGCAGTGGAGGATGGCCCAAGTGCTTGGGCCCTGCACTCGCATGGGAGACCAGGAGGAAGCACCTGGCTCCTGGCTTCAGATCGGCGTAGCATACCGGCCATAGTGGCCACTTTGGGGGTGAACCAATGGAAGGAAGACCTTTCTCTCTGTCTCTCTCTCTCTCTCTCTCTCACTGTCTAACTCTGCCTGTCAAAAAAAAAATAATAAATAAATAAATAAATAAATAAATAATAGTATAGGAAATTACATGAATTGCAAATTGATAAATGTAAAAGGAATACAGTAATACTTAAGGAATATTCTTGAAGGATTTCATTCATATATTGTCATACACATCTATGTGTATAGCATTTTGTATTTTATAAGGCATTTACAGTAACCATGAGATTTGTTTCCTTCCCTATTATCTTGCTTACTGCTAATTTCTTTATGTAAAATGTATCATAATGGCAAAATCCCCATAACTCACTCATTCGTAATATCTACTCTTCTTACCTCAAAAGATGATAGTGACACATATTAAAACATAGTAAACTTATTAACAGAAATTCAGGTGGTATTTTATGTCTACATTATGATTAAGTGTAAGGAAGTGAGCTATTCCTTTCAGGCTTTTAAAGACCATTTGATTTCCTTTTTTCCCCCATAAATATCAGAATTATGTTAATATAAACATATTTAAATTGTTTTTAGACAAAATATGACTAATAATTCTTCAGCTAGCATCTATGGTGTCATTTTTTTAAGCCCAATCATGGCTTAGCACCTTGGAAAAGTCCAGGTTCATTTTTCTTACCAAACAATAAATTTCTCTACCATATTTTGATAAATATATCCACATGTCATCATTGTTGTCAATAGATTGATTATATAAATATGAGTTAATTTCAAGACATCTTTATTTTGTACTAGTGGTCACTGTGTCTTGTTACATTAGTACTAGCATATGAGATGATTACTGTGCTTTTAGATATAAAAAGTGATGCAAATTGTAGAATTGTGTCTTTTCCAAATTGGTTTTAATAATGCTAAGTCCTTTGCATTTGCATATAAGTTGTAGAATCAGTGCGTCAATTGCTTAAAAGAAAGCTTGGGTTTTTATGTTGGGTGTGTGCTGGGTGTGTCTATATCTATCTGTATTTATCTTCTATTATCTATCTATCTATCTTTCTATTTATCATCTGTATATGTATCTATATCCCATTGATATAAACCTTTAATACTCTTTACAAACTTTTTTGTTTTTATTGAACATATTATTCTAATGTATTCCTAAATATTTATTTTCCTTTTTGCTGTTTTTATAAATATCATTGCTTTAAATATAATTTGCAGTTTTTCATTGGTAGTATATAGAAGCAAAATTGAGTTTTATATATTAACCTTGTATCCATTATATTCACTTAGTGTTTCTAAAAGCTTTTCATAAATTCCTTATATTTTTCTATGTAAATGAACAGACTATATTAATGTAAGGAGAAAATCATTTCTTTTCCATGTAAATGTTTTTGGTTATATATTTTGCTTTATTATAATGTTGAAGAACTCTATCGTTTTTGAGTAGAAATGGTAAGACTGATCTTGTTCTAAGTTTAGGTCGAAAGCATTTAGTCTTTTCTTCACTGAGTATGTCCCTGGCTATAGGTTTTCATAGATATTCCTTATCAGGCTGATACAATTCTTAAAAAATAATGTAAAAACTGAAAATTATTATCACAAATTGCCTAGGATTAATATTTATTTTCATATAGATATTTAATATTTTTATCAATGCTTTCCAGCAATTTAGTTTGATATTCTTTTGAATTATGTTAACATTGAGATTCTTAAATGTTTGGATTTATACTTTTAGTTCAATCTATGATAGTTTAGTCTTTATTTTCACCTTCTACCTGGGGACTCCATCACATATTATATGATTTAATATTATCATATAACTTACTGAGGCTCTATTCATATTTTCCAATTTTCTTTTTACTTAATTGCTGTCCCTGAGTTCATTTAACTCTTCCAATATATTCTTAAAATATCCAATGATATTTTAGTTGCAGATATTGGGAGTTTTATTGCTAAAAGTCATAATTCATTCTTTGTTATAATTTCCACTTTGTTCTTCATTATGGTCATGATTTAATTTACTTCCTTGGGCTGATAGATATAGATACTTGTTATAATAGATTGTTCTGATAATTTCATCATTTTTTAATTTATGGGCTTTTTTATTGATGGGTTTACCTTATAATTACGGGTGTCTTTATATAATGAAGATATATGTTCAGATATGAGCACAGAGTATATAAAACTGAGCTGCTTTTCCTTACAAAACTGTCTGACATAGTAATAAATGAGTAATATCTCAGCTGAAATATTTTCTGATAAAAAAGAGTAGTATTAATTTTAATTTTAATTAACTTTAGATTTGCTGATTAAAAGTCAAAGAAAATATATCATTTGTAGAAATAAAGCAAAGATACATTATACACATTTAATTCTTAAATTAGAATAATTATGTCTACAGTATATATTATTTATGAATTTTAAGTCAAGATGATGGTAAGAAACACCAGAATGGAAATCTCAGGAATGAAATTAGTGACTTAGCTATTACGATAAATTATCCTAGCTATTACGATAAATTAGCTATTACGATAAATTATCCTAGAATTCCAAAGCTAGAATCCAAGAAAATAAAAAGGGAAATATTAGGAGAGTTTAAGGAGAGATTAAGATCATTTTATTTATATATCAATAGGATGTCCACTAATTATACAGGTATAGACTGGTAGGAACATGATGTGCATTATCCTATACAAAATTAGCTGCTATAAAAATGCCTCAATCTGGTTGGCACTGCGGCTCACTAGGCTAATCCTCTGCAGCACCGGCACCCCGGGTTCTAGTCCCGGTCAGGGCGCCAGATTCTGTCCCAGTTGCTCCTCTTCCAGTCCAGCTCTTTGCTGTGGCCTGGGAAGGCAGTGGAGGATGGCCCAAGTGCTTGGGCTCTGCACCCACATGGGAGACCAGGAAGAAGCACCTGGCTCCTGGCTTCAGATCTGCGTGGTGCATCAGCTGCAGCACACCATCTGTGCGGCCATTTGGGGGGTGAACCAATGGAAGGAAGACCTTTCTGTCTGTCTCTCTCTCTCTCTCACTGTCTAACTCTGCCTGTCAAAAAATAAAAAAAAAGCCTCAATTTGTGAGTATCATAGTATATAAAACATATTATTATACTTAGAAAAATGAAAAACAGGTTACTTACAAATTAATAAAAATTAATTTGCTTTAAGCCTCCCATTAGCAAACACAAGAAGATAGTAGAATAGTATCTATATATTTTTAAAACCTTTGTTAACAATGATTGTACATATTTATGGACTATACTATGATATTTTAATACATGAATACAATATATACTGTAGAAAACAGAGTAATCAGCATTTCCTGGTTTTTGATGTTGATTTATTATTAGAGGCTTCCTCCTCCTATTTGTTCATACAATATATTCCAGAATGCTGTGGAGTAGAGTCCTCCTCTCCCCACAGTTCTGTGTGAGGCTAGGACCTTATTTCTTCCATGTAATTCTTACTTGGTATCTATTAGCAAATTCCCTCTGCACTCTTCTACTCCTCCTTTCCTCTAGCAATCAGTATTCTGTGTTCAGACTGAGTGGTTTTAGCTTCCGCATATGAGTACATTTGTCTTTCTGTCTAGCTTCTTTCACTTAATGTGATATCCTCCAGTTGCATTCATTTTGTGCAAATGACAGGATTTCATTCTTTTTGTGGCTAAATAATATCCCACTGAATAAAATACCATATTTTCTTCATTCATTCATTTTTGATGGATTGATTCTGTATCTTGGCTAGTGGGAGCAGTGCTGCAATAAATACAATGGAGCAAGTATCTCCTTGATAGAATACTTTCACATCTTTTGGATTTATACCCAGAAATGGTATATTGGAACACATGGCAGTTCTATTTCTAGTTTCCTTTTTTATTATGATTTATTAATTTATTTATTTGAGAGAGAGTTACTGAGAGAGTTGGAGACAGAAAGAGAAACAAAGAGGTCTTCCATCCACTGGTTCACTCCCCAAATGGGCACAATGGCCGGAGCTCAGCTGATCCTAAGCCCAGAGCCAGGAGTTTCTTCCAAGTCTCTCACATGTAGCAGGAGCCTACCTCTGCTGCCTTCCCAGGCCCATTAGCAGGAAGCTGGATCAGAAGTGGAGCAGCTGGGACTCAAATCTGTGCCCAAATGGGACACCTTAATTGCAGGCAGGGCTTTAACCTACTGTGCTACAGTACTGGCCCCTATTTCTAGTTTCTTAAGATTAAAGGAAAGTAAATATGACCCCAAATATATGTGCCCATCTACATTCTCATCACTCTTGATGACAATTTAATGACATAACCATATGTTTGGGTCTTTAGAAATCTTAATAATATTTCCTATATAACCTAAAATCATTTTTATTTCAAATTTTACTCTAATTAACTAAAGATAAGCCAAAATAAGGAAGAAAAAAGTTTAAAGGTAATATAGAAAAAGAATTGGTGAAGGAAGCTAAAAATAGAATATGTAAAATTCTTCTGTTGAGACTACAAAATACAGCAAGCATGTTAAATTATTGAAAAAAAAGTGTAACATATATAATCTTGTGAACTTACCATTAGGAAGCTTATCGGAAAGAATTGTAAATCTATAGGAAAGATAAGGTGAGAAAAAGCCATCATCTGAGCAGATAAATTTTTTATCACATGCATCTGCTACAACGATACTGGTAGTATAAACCATTTACAGGTGAAATCAATAAAATACTAGGGAAGATAAATTTCAGAATTTCTTAAATCAGAATGACTACTACAAAGTATAAATGACATGAAAATATCCAAATACCTAGAGGAAAATATATCAAAATATTATAAAATTATACATAACAGGGTACTTATGTATCGCATACCTATATACATTCACATAAACATTCATACATGTAAGGAAGTATATTTAGTTTAGACTTTTGATCTACTAGTGGTGACATTAAAATTGATCTAATTTAAGGTTATTTAGATGTGTTTATTATAATTTTCTCATATACATTTTACACTTTATAAGTGATTATTTAATGCTTTTATATACTAAGGAACAAAATAAGTACTATACATAAAATATTTTTGAACAATTGTGGTCTGAAATAAGCTTTATAGAGGGATATAGTCTGATTTACTCTTTCTGGGATAGTATCCATGTTATTAGTTAGATTCTAAATGATGTTTGGCAAAGACTACTGCTAAAATTTCAATCTCTGTTTAGGAGACTCCCAACTGCTTTGCTATGAGTTTCAAAGTTATTAATGTGGCTTTATTATTGGGTTAACTCTACCCTAAAACAGATAATTGTCAAGGTAGTGATCAACAAGTTGCCTATCACAAAATTTGCCATGAATCTGGAATAACTGACCTAAAAGTCTCTCCTCCATACCTAGGACAAAAAATTTGGGAAAGATGCAGTTCCATGAAGCAGCTCGTCAGGAATTAACCGTCATGGAGGAAGCTTTACATTAATCTAAGCTGTAAATTTAGGCAGGTTGGAGCATAGACTGCATTTGAATAATTGTAATGACAGAAAATAAATATCATTTCTCACAACCTGACAAACCACCATGGCTGGAATGAGTTCGGCACTGTAAATACTGAAGACTGAATCAAGTGTTTGAGCTAGAATCACATCTATGCTATAAACTCAAAGCAAATAAAATACTATACTATACTACATAATAGAAATGTACTGTACTTGTTCTATGTTCTTTTTCATGCTTAGTTTTTTACTTATTTATATTTATCAGAAAGGAAGAGCCAGTGAGTGAGAAAGAGAGGGAGAGAGAGAATCTTCCTTCTGCTGCTTCACTCCCTAAATGCCCTCAATGCCTGGGTCTGATCCAGATTGAAACCAGGATCCTGGAACTCGATTTGGATCTCTCACATGGGTGAAAGCCAAGTACTTGAGCAATCACCACTTGCTGCCTCTCAGCCTGTGTATTGTCTGGAAGATGCATCAGAAGTGGAGGCAGGACTCAACCCCAGGTACACTGGCATGAGAAGCGGGCAACAATCCACCCCCATTTGAAGTTTTCCAAACATAAAGTTCTTTGTAGGGTTTAACTCTCAACAACCATGCAAGCTGGTATTATCTCAGTTTGACAACTACAATATAGGACATGAAATGATTAAGAAAGTTAACAAAGTGTTGCAGCAAATATATTCATGAAATTTGTCTCAAGAACCAATATTCCTAATCAGTGCAATATATAAATGCTGACACATTTTGATAAGCCTCTGAATATTGCATCTTCTGTGTATAAATGATAAGATTGGTGTAGACTATTTCTAAGTTGGCCTAATGAATTCAAAATAAGTTAATATTAACATGAAAATTTGGTAATACAGAATAGAGACCAATTCATAGACAAATTTCTCATTTAAAAAAAGTGGAAAATTGTATTTCTGCCATGGGCTTTTTATTTTTCTTTTTGTTTTGGTGAAGTTTAGTACTGAGATAAGCTTATGTGATGAACCAAAGTGGACAAAAGTCACCAGTCTAGACAATGACTGCCAACAAATCCCTGCTATGTCATAATTCTAAAAATAGCTAATTATTTTGGTCCTGATTATTTTCTATTGTGCTAATTGAAGTGCTTCTCATGAATTAGAACCTGATATGTTTGCATATTTTGGCCCCTTACCTGGTCGCTATGTTAGACTGAAAAGAGAGATCTAGCAGATCCTAGGAGTAAAGCACACAGCTTCAAAAGATGCAGGAGCCGGCAACAGAGGGGTTGCCTCCTGCATAGATGTAAAGATCACTGAGTCCAGAGCTACAGTCTAAGCAGATGTCTGTAATTTTTGCTATAATCATTTAAAAATATTCATCAACAGTTGTACCTTTTGCTAAAATCTTCAGAAGCAGTGGAGGATGCAGGTCTGTAAAACAATTAGAACGGCGGATTTCAGACAAGTTCATAAAACAAGTCAGAAAAGCTATTTCAGCCCATAAATTATAAGGTAATGCAGGTATTTACAGAGGATCCCGTTTATTGCCCATCCTTGTTCCTCAGTGAAATGAAGACGCATAGAAGACTTTTCAAGATGGTTCTCTTTTTCTTTTATTACATTTTCCGCCCATGTCCTTTGATAAAACTATGTGAAACAGGGATAATGAATGGAAATAATGCAGAAATGACTTAGAAATAAATCATGGCAGATATCTCACAGGATGCAATAAAATGTAATTGGACTTCCATGTCCCTTAGTAAGATTGGTAACATATGTGGGCTTCCTTTTGTGGCAGAATTTTATACACTATCAGAAAATCTCTTTTGACCAAATTGACAAATGCTTTGACTTAAACAGGTGATTTCTATTGATATTATAGTTTCCTTCCAATTTTTTTCTCTAACTCCTTGCATTTGATGATAATAATTGGGTTGTTCTTTAATTCTGGAAATTTTTATGAAGCATAAGCAGAAACCTAGACAATAATATTTTTGAACCATAAAAGAATTTCCTAATGGGATGTGTCACTGAGGAAAATGGAAATCTGATTGTGTGAATTTTCATTATGTATGATCTATTTGCTACTTTAAGGCTATACAAGAAATATTACCTTAATACATAACAAAACTCTCTTAATAAAACTAACATATTTGAAGATAAAAATTCTCAAATGACAACAACAGGAAAACAGTGGTGGTTTTCTCGACTTCAGGAAATACCACCAATATGTTCAGCAAAAAACCTTATACATACAGGTATCTTACAACTTGGGGCTCACTTCCAGCTCGGTTTAACTACATAATTAAGTAACAAAGTCAACAGTGCAATGAGAAATTGAACTCTGCTTACTCCTATCATTCTGCTGCACCTTGTGTGCTTACCATGCTTTTTCTGGTTCTATCCCATTCTGGAGAAAGTCATGTCTTTTTTTCAGAATTCCTAGGATAAAAGCCCTTCTCTAAATTTAACCAGTTCAATAATGACAAAGCAACATTCCTACATGAAATGGGGACATATTTAACTGATGAATCTTTGCTTAACAGGAGAGGGAGTGAATTATGATACACTATGAAGTTGAATGTTTAAAATAATAAAACTTAAAATAAGGAATCTTAAGACCAGAAGAGTGCAGTAAGAAAATTAAGCAACTTAAAATCACTTTAATTGTAAATTTTCAAAAACTTATCATTGCAATTATACCATGTAGCAAAATTCTGAGCTCTTACATCTGAGGTTTCCAATGTGTAAAATGAAGACATTCATAGCTGACATACTGTGGCCTTATTGAACTAAATATTTGCATATTTTAACTATAGAATAAAATTTCAGTCCCATAGGAAGCACTAAGTAGAAAGCAAACTTTTGTTTCTGCTTTAAATATTGCAAAGTTGATTATTTTTTAAAAAGTGTAATATTTATAATTTTGTATTTGACTTATTTTACTTAGCATAATGCCTTGAAGGTCCATGCATATTTCACTATGCAATAGGATTTCCTTCCCTCTTTTTTAAGGCTGAATAATATCCTATTGTATGCATAGACAACATTTCTTTATCTGTCTGTCAATAGAGTTTGGCATTGTTTTTACTTCCTGGATATTGTGAATAATTCTACAATGATCATAAGCACACAAATATCTTCTTGAGATCCTGTTACATTAAAATATTAAGATAGTAAATTTTACATTATGTGCTTTATTAACACAGTTATGGTAAAAGAGGTAGTCAATCTTAAAATGTATTCTTTAACCCTGCATGTTATTTGTTCAAAATTTTTGAAGTCCTATTTATTACAAAACAATTTATGACAATGAAATTAGGAAATTTATAAAGTTCATGTGGCTTTAGGTAAGTATTGACCACTGAGTTTTTTCTCATACTTAAAAATATTTGAACATTGAAATTTCAAAAACTTGACTATTTTACAGTTGTTTCAAGTAGTGTATTCCAGGACTCAATACTGTAAGATTATCCCTAATGTTTCAAATACCAATCACAGTCTGTGAAGATATATATTAAAATATAATGTAATAGTCAGATAGCATGCTGGTATGTTCTAACAGGCACTCTGTCATCTTTGAGACAAGAACTTGAAAGAAATATTGCTCCTTTCTTATTTTTGTTTAGATGTTTTATAGGAATGTCACTTTTGGATGATAGAAGTATCTAACATGAAATAAATCATGTTATCTAAAATTTCATTTAAGAAAAATGAAATACCTATAAATCAATATAGTTTTTAAAATTTCTCTATTGCATTTTTCTTGGTTAAAATATATGTTAAAATTAAGCTCCACTATCAATATAAATAATTCAACAAAACCTACAGAAGATAAAAAAAAATTTCATTTAGAAATATCTATTTCTCTAAGAAATCAACACTCTGCAATAAATGTGGTAAAGAATACACTGTACTGAGTCCCATGGAGTATGTGTTGTAATTTCTCCTTAGCCAAGTACTACAGCATATTGTGAACTACAGAAAATTACATATAGCCTTAAGCCTTAGTTTCCTGTTATGTTATCTAATTTTGTATAAAGGATGCATGAGTACAATCAGAATAAAAAAAAACAAACAAAAACTCTTCAATATTTCAACAATTATTATTGGGAAAAATGCAACACAAATGATACCTTATTTCATGAATCATTTGAGCAAGATAGCACTTGTCATTAAGTAATGTATTACTAAATTATTTCATAGGTTACAGATATAATTTTTCATAGTATCTGATGATGTTGTTACTTCTACATTTAAAGTAAAATGACCATGAGCAACATCTAAGTTGGTTGGTCTAATGTCTGTAAGTTATATTGTAGACTCTCACTGTTTCCAAGGTCAATGAAAATTAGAAATGTTAAACATTTGCCCTGGTATGGCATGCAAGTAGCTATTGTCAGGAAAGCACAATAATATAGTGCTTTTCATTAGTAGACATAACAGTGTTATGAAATAGATTTCAGTGTCATACAGACTTGAGTTAGAATCTATTTTAATCACAATTATGACATGAACAGGTAAGCAATTTATTTGGTTTTCATTTATTTATCTATTACAAGAATAAAAATTACATTGTAGTAAAAACAGATGTGGTAGCTATACTGATATAAAGAGATATGTAGCTATAGTAAAATAAAAACTACAAATCAAAAATGCATTCAGATTTTTTATCTATTGAAGAATAAATTTGAAAAGATTAGGAGAAAAAGATGTATTAATTTGGAGCATATCAATGGACATGACAGTCTTCAAAGTTTTTTTGTTATTGCTAATAATTTAAGGTACTGTAGTATTAGAAGGAAAAATTAATATGAAATCATATATTTTTCAAATAATAGGTAACTAAAAGTGTAAAACTTGGGTAATTTGTTTTTAAAATGATCAAAAGTACTGTGGAGAGTAATTAAGCATTGAGAGGAGTATTGCAGCAAATATTGGATATACTCTGTTTTCACTATAATGATGGAGGATCCTGCTATTCATCCCTCTTTTGATACAATAAAAAAGTTCTATGAAAAAAAAAAAAAACTACCTGGAATTCTTATAATAAAATACAGTAGGCAAATCATGGAGAAGACAGAAAAATCTTGCTACTGCTTCCTTCCATGTTCCTTTGTCTGTGGGAGAAATTAAACCAAGGAATGATGGGATACATGTAAACCAAACATTTACAGAAACCATGGTTTCTTTTCAGCCAGAGGAACCACAGAAAATAATATGGCAGTGTCGCTCCCCGTCTTCATGGAGGAACGACACTAAACCCTGCCCAGGCTTCCTATCCAAGTCACGGCACCATTATGTCGCTCCCCCTCTTCCTGGAGGAACGACACAAGACCCTGCGCTGTTCTTTTGTCTGCTCGGCCCTCCCCGGGTTTGCTGCTGGTTCTTCCCGGGTTGGCTACCGTCCCTTCCACCTCTGTGGAAGGGAGGTTCCCCCTGCCACTTTCCCCACTTCCGCGGGGGAGCGGCACACCGCCGGCCAGCTCTCTTGGGGGCTGCACAGGTGTTCCTTCAGATGTTCCTGGTGCATGTTGTCTCTCTCCTCCTTTATAGTCCTCTTCCACCAATCCCAACTCTGCTACCCACACGCCGAGTACACTGCTCTCCTCCAATCAGGAGCAGGATCAGCTCCTGCAGGTTATCACTCAAGTTGGCGAGAGGCAGCTGCGTAGAAGTTGTTACTCCCTTCTCAGCGCCATACTGTGGGAGAGCAGATGCATAGAATAAGTCTTAATTCCTGTAACAGTCTAGTCCGAGTTGCTCCCCACATGGCAGAATGAAGTAGGAATCCAGTAAAGGAAAAAGAGGAAGGAAGGATGGGATTTTAATGGGGGAGATGCATATCAGCCAATAAAAAGTTATTAAAAATGCTTTTATATTTGATCTGAAAGCATAAAGATCAACCTAACCCCCAAACTGTGCGTTGGTGAAGCAGACACCAATCTGAGCAGTAAAATGCTTTGACATTTTAAGGTACAGTCATCCAAATGCACAAATCTTAGCTTTACCCATAAACAATGCATATGTAGGAGAGACACAAAGGGCACAGAAATTTTTGTGAACTGAACTGATGCTTGAATCACCACCTACAGAAGGCAAAACATGTAATCTGAAACTACCTAGTTTAAATGCCTAGGAAAACTGAAATGTCACCGATACCTGTAGAATATTGTAACATTACCCAGAGTCTACACAGCATGCTATTCATAATGGCTGAATAAAATATGAACTAGAACACATGAAAATAACCAAGAAAATGTGAACAGCTATCTAAGGAAAAGGCAGTATATATTTTTAATGTGCAGATTACAAAGATTACAATAATTACAAATAAAATTTAATTACCAGAAAAGACATGAAAACAGCCATTACAACTATTTTCCACAAGGAAAAGAAAAATTCAAATAAAATGAATGAAAAGAAAATGTTTCTCAGCAAAAATAGAGAAATCATAAGAAGAACAAAATAGAAATTTTCTAACTGAAAAACCTAAAACTTAAAATTTAATAAATTACTCAGGAGGAAGGTCATAGAGTATAAAGTCATAGTATAATAAAGATAAACATGAAAACATTATATGGATAAACATAACTGATCTTGTCTGAACAAAAAAAAATAGAAAATAAAATTATGCTTTAAGTTCAGGTGAAGTAACATTGAAGATTAATTAATTAATTTAAAGGCACAATGACAGAGAGACAAAGAAAGATCGTCCACCTACTGGGTCACTCCCCAAATGGCTGCAGTGGTCAGGACTGGTCCAGGGTGAAGCCAGGAGCAAGGAAATCCATTCTGGTCTCCCACTTGAGTATCAGCGGTCCAGGTATTTGGGCCATCTTCTGCTTCTTTCGCAGGGACATTTAGAGAACTGGATAAAAATGAGAGTAGCCAGGACACAAACAACATAATATTACACACACAATGCAATTTTACTCATTTAAAAGGAATGAAATCCTGACACTTGCAATAAAATGAATGCAAATAGAGATCACTATGCTAAGTGAAATAGGTCAGACCCAGGCAGATAAATATTACGTGTTTTCTCTTATTTGTGGAAATTAATGTATGAGGAGTACAAAAATTGTGTGGATGTCATATCATTTGAAAATCAGCTGTAAGTATTGCTTCACTGAACCATACCATGCAAATGGTAATATATTCATCTTTCCTCATACTAAAAAAGAAAAAAGTGAAAAGGGAAAATTAAGGACTCTTGTGGTACTAATAATATTTGTTTGATTGGGAATGTGCACAGAGCACACAAAACTGATTTATCTGTACAATATGTTCATTTCTCAATATATGTACTATATTTCAATAAACAGAAACTAAGAGAATTTGCCAAGAGCAGTTCTACTCTCCAAGAAATGCTTGCCAGTTTTTCAGCTAAAGGTAGGTGACAACGTAGGGAAAACTGGATTTTTAAATCTTTTTTTTTCCTGTTTTTGTTTGTTTGTTTATATTTTCCACAAATCTCTTATTTAAAGAATACAAATTTTGGCCGGTGCCACAGCTCACTAGGCTAATCCTCCGCCTTGCGGCGCCAGCACACCGGGTTCTAGTCCCGGTCGGGGCGCCAGATTCTGTCCCGGTTGCCCCTCTTCCAGGACAGCTCTCTGCTGTGGCCAGAGAGTGCAGTGGAGCATGGCCCAAGTGCTTGGGCCCTGCACTCCATGGGAGACCAGGAGAAGCACCTGGCTCCTGCCATCGGATCAGCGCAGTGCACCCGATGCAGCGCACCAGCCGCGGCGGGCACTGGAGGGTGAACCAACGGCAAAGGAAGACCTTTCTCTCTGTCTCTCTCTCACTGTCCACTCTGCCTGTCAAATGTTCTACTTAATATGACTGGTTTAATTCTGTAATTAATACACAGTTATTCTTAAGTGTTAAAAATTAACTGAAATGTGATCCCTGTTAAACATAAGAGTGGGAATAGGAGAGGAAAGAGATGTATAATTTGGGACATGCTCAAGCTGACTTGCCCCAAATGGTAGAGTTAAAAACATACCAGGGGATTCCAATTCAATCCCATCAAGGTGGCATGTACCAATGCCATCTCACTATTCCAAGTGATCAATTTCAGTTCACAATTGATCATAATGAAAGGACTAAGAGTCAAAGGGAGCACATAAACAAGTCTAGTACCTGCTAACACTAACCGATAGAATAAATAAAGGGGAGAGTGATCCAACATGGGAAGCGAGATACTCAGCAGACTCATAGAATGGCAGATGTCCTAAATAGCACTCTGGCCTCAGAATCAGCCCTAAAGGCATTCGGATCTGGCTGAAAAGCCCATGAGAGTATTTCAGGCATGGAAAGCCAAGACACTCTGGCAAAAGATCTCTGCGAGTGAGATCCCAGTGGAAAGAACAGGTCTTCAAAGAAGGAGGTACCTTTCTCTGAAGGGAGGAGAGAACCTCCACTTTGACTATGACCTTGTCTAAACAAGATAAGAGTCGGAGAACTCAGAGGGCTTCCATAGCCTTGGAAACTCATGACCGGAGCATAGGGAGACTACTGATGCCATAGACAGGAGTGTCAATTGGTAAAGTCAACAACAGGAGTCACTGTGCACTTACTCCTCATGTAGGATCTCTGTCCTTAATGTGCTGTGCATTGAGATTTAATGCTATAACGAGTATTCAAACAATATATTTCACTTTGTGTTTTCATGGGGGTGTAAACTGTTGAAATCTTTACTTAATGTATACTAAACTGATCCTCTGTAAAAAAAAAAAAAAAAGAAATTATCAACTCCCAACTTGACTCTCACTGGGATTAAACATGACAATAGGTCTGATCTGATTTCATCATCACTTAAAAAAATCATCTATTATTTTTCACTTTATGTTTCTGTGTGGGAGCAAACTGTTGAAATCCTTACTTAATGTATACTAAGCTGATCTTCTGTATATTAAGATAATCGAAAATGAATCTTGATGTGAATGGAAGGGGAGAGGGAGTGGGAAAGGGGAGGGTAGTGGGTGGGAGGGACGGTATGTGGGGGAAGCCATTGTAATCCATAAATCGTACTTTGGAAATTTATATTCATTAAATAAAAGTTAAAAAAAATAAAAAGAAAAAAAATAATAAAGAATAGAAATTTCATGCATTTCATAAATAAATGTTTAGGGGCATAGTGATTCTTCCCACCCTACCCACACTCCCACCCTTCTTCCTCCTCCCTCTCCTGTTCTCATTCTTATTTTTTACTAAGAGCTATTCTCAATTAACTTTATACACACAAAGTATAACTCTGTACTCAGTAAAACGTTCAACAAATAGCATGCGAAAAAAATAAACAACAACAACAGCGTGCTGCAGAAGAGAGCTGGAAGCCGCGGTCAGTGGAGCAGAGCCAGAGGCCAGCCTGGGCGGAAGCCCTAGATGTTTATAAGGATGTCCAGGCGAGTCTGGGGCTCCGAAGAGGAGGCCGACGGAGGCCTGAGAAGGTAATAGTGGCGGCGGCGGAGGAGGCTGGAGAGACCCACAGGACGCGAAGTGTGGCTATTGGTTGCAGGGAATTGCTTCTCTTTGGGCTTGAAGAGAGAATTGATCAGCCTGTTGATGCTGTCGTGGTTCAAAAATAAAAGACACACAAAGTGCAACAAATACCACAATACACATAATCAAAGGAACTCCAGAAGCGGAAGTGAAAAATTTTGGCAGCAAAGCAAGGCAGAAGAAAGCAGAAGTGGTAATAGACGACTCTGTTAAAAAACAAGAGAATGGCAATCTAAGTCACAGAGTTGATTTACGTCTGATTAAAGAAAACTTATGTAGACTCAGAAAAAGAAAGGAAGATGGATGACACAACAGCAGGTAGACAACCGGAGGGAGGAAAATTTTAATGCAATGTGTGATGACTTGAAAGAAGGTGAGGATATTAATTGCTACTGATTTGGCATCATGTGGATTGGATGCCCGTGATATCATGCATGTCTGTAATTATGATTTTCCACAGAATATTGGAGAATATGTACCCACAGTAGGATGCACTTGGAGCACAGAGAGAACCAGGCTGTCAGCTACCCTTATCACTAGAAATAATTTGAGGGCTGAAGTTGAGCTGATTAATATTCTGGAAAGAGCAAATCAGAATATTCCTGATGAGCTCGCATCAATGGGTGAGGGATACAAGGCAACCGAATGGAAGGAAGAAATGGAGAGAAAATATGGGAAGACCTTATTGAAAAGTGCCATTAGTCTAACAGAGGCAGAATTTTACCTACTAGGCTTTCAAATGCCTGTCTATAAACTAAGCTTTGTTAGTATTTATTACAATCAGTATTATCTAAGTCTTCCTTTAATTGTGAGGTGTTAATTCTCTAATCGATCGTCCAAAGTCTAATATACGGTCAGAATTAAAAGTACTAATTCAGAGTTGAGAAAATATTAAATTGTACAGAAAGATCATGCTAGAACAAAAGTTGGTAGAGATAAAAATTTCTTCTGAGAAAGTTGGTAATATATCAGTGGTAATACATAAACTTTTTGATACAGCAATTCTAGCAATGTGTTTTAAAATATGCCTGTTTTCAGGAGATTTTAAGCAAGTTTACACTAGCAAAGTAATGAAACAAATGTCTGGCAAGGGAGCTTCATGGATAAACTATTCGTTTATTGGGTATGCTGTGCATCAGATGAAGATCTTGTGGATCATCTTTAAAAATCTCTGTTAAAAGCAGAAAAGAAACATACGCTAGGATGCTGGACTTGGCTAACACAAGAAACCTACTTCAAAGTCGTTTCTAGAAATGCTAGATGTAAATCTTTCTTGACATGTTCCCAGAGCTGAATGATAGATGAGAGCTTGTGATTCTGCATGTAATGAAACATTTCCATAATAAAATTGAATTGGCTTACATTAAAGAAATGAAAGAACAAAAGAAATGATGTACAGTGTGTGTGGTTATATATGTAACAAATATTTATTTCTAATAAAGTGTGTATGTACACATTTTATAAATTAATAATTCTGTCAAATGTGAAATAAAATATTAGCTATTAACAAAAAGTGAGAAATGCTAAAAATACTTGATTCAAGATTTCAAAATTTTAAATGAAGTATTATATTAACTCTGAATGTATGCATGTTTGAAAAATAAATATCATTTAAAAGTAAACACATGTTAAAACACACATAATATTTAAAATTGAATAAAAGAGGCACAAAGGATACCAGAGAAAATATATGAACTAAATCCAACTTACAAATGAAGATGGTAATGTCACAGTCTAAATATTCCAAAACCAGGCAGAAACTGAAAGACTTCATAAAAAGGAGAGACAATTGTGCTCAGTCCTTAAAAGATTCACATATAAATATAGATGGGGGACAGTCAAGGACTGGAATTATTTTCTATGCAAATATTGAGAGAGAAAGCAAAAAATACATTGGTATCCATTAAAAATGACGCATAAAGATATATTAAAACAGATAATTCAAAATACTAAAAGAAATAATTCATCAGTCAAGAAAAACAATTACAAAATGTATATACCTAAAAAGAAAAAAGCAGAAGTACATAGATACACAGTTACTCAGAATAGTAGCATATTATTACATTTCCCTATGAACAGTGGAAACATCCATAGACATAGCGATCAAGTGAGTCTCAAAATATGTGAACATGTTTTATACCATTTTAATATACTCTGCAATCATGGACTGCCAAGCCTAACCCTTAAACAAATATGTGTATTTTGGTGGTGCATATGGAACATTCAACAAGAAGGATCATATACTGTGCTGTAAATACAAGTTGTTATCTAAGCGAGCACATAATCACATATAATTAAATTAGAACTAATAAAAATATCAATATAAAATAATAGCATGGATAATTTTTTTAAAGATTTATTTATTTATTTGAAAAACAGAGTTACAGAGAGGCAGAGAAAGAGAGTCTTCTGTCCACTGGAAGATGCCACAATGGCAGGAGCTGCGGGATCTGAAGCCAGGAACCAAGAGCTTCTTCCAGGTCTCCCATTAGGGTGCAGGGGCCCAAGGACTTGGGCCATCTTCCTCTGCTTTTCCAGGCCATAGCAGAGAGCTGGATCAGAAGTGGAGCAGCCAGGACCCAAATCCGCACCCATATGAGATGCAGGCACTGGAGGTGGTGACTTAACTCAATACGCTGGCCCCTACATAGATGATTTTTAAAAATTAATCATGAAAAAAGAAAAGAGAAATTATTTAAATGCTAAAATCAGAGCAGTGTTCAGGCATATTTACACCTTTAAATACATTCAAAAAGAAGCAGACAGAGGAGGCATTTGGTGCAACAGTTAGGACACTGCATTCCATATCAGAGTGGCTGGGTATGAGTACCAGCTCCACGTCCTAATCCAGCCTCCTGACCCGGGAAGAGGAATGGATGGCAGGACTGGGGGCCACTGATGGCTCAAGGACATGGGAGATTGACTGAATTCCTGCGTTTTAACTTGGACCTTGCCCAGCCATAGCTGTTCAGGCATTTGGAAAGTAAAGCTGAGGATGGAAGAGCTCTCCATCTCAGTCCCTCCACACCTTTCAAATAAAAATGAAAATAAATATATAAAAATGTGTACAGGAAACTGAAGGAGGTGGAGGTGGAGGAAGGAAAGAATTTAAAGATTCCCATTCATGAAAGAGCAAAGTGAATCCAAAATAATTAGGAGAAGGTAACACTAAAAGTAGGAGCAGAAATTGGAAACAAATAACAATGACAAACAAATAATGGAGAAATATAGAAGCAAAGGTATTTTTCTATGTGTATGTGTGAAAAAAAAAACTGGAAAATCCCTTTAGATTGAACAAGATAAGCAAAAGTACCAATATCAATTCTGGAATGTGGGTAGGTCACGGAAATTGTGAAGAAATTATGGACAACTGGATGTAAAAACAATTAAAAATTGTTTGAAATGAATTAATTCTGTACAAAAATACAAACTAGGGGCCAGCACCGTGGCTCACTTGGTTAATCCTCCGCCTGCAGCGCCGGCATCACATATGGGCACCGAGTTCTAGTCCCGGCTGCTCCTCTTCAAGTCCAGCTCTCTGCTGTTGCCCAGGAGGGCAGTGGAGGATGGCCCAAGTGCTTGGGCCCCTGCACCCACATGGGAGACCAGGAGGAGGCACCTGGCCCCTGGCTTTGGATCGGCGCAGCGCCGACCATAGGGGCCATGTGGGGAGAGAACCAGCGGATGGAAGACCTTTCTCTCTCTCTGTCTCTCTCTCTCTCACTGTCTATAACTCTACCTTTCAAATAAATTTTAAAAAATTATCAAAATCTACACAAAATATCTATATAATCTTAGATCTGTTCAATAAATGAAATTTCTTATAAAACTGAAATGAAAACATAAACACAAATTACTTTTGAATTTTGCCAAATAATAAAGTATTAAATAATATCACCCAACACAATTATTTAAGAGAAAAATAAGAAGGAAAACTATCACTTGCTTTACAGGTTCAAAATAACCTTAACACCAAATCTTGACAAGGTTACATAATTCCACGGATAATATTATACCAAAACTATAAAAATACTTAACAAAAATGGAACAAAAGAAGTCTAAATCCTTTACACAGAAAACTTAAAAACAAAAATGAAATAAAATTAAGAATTAATACTGAATTCATTAATGAAAGGACTTCAGAGAGCCTAGGAGAATATTTTTACTCAAATAGATATATACATTTAGTGTATTCCCAATCAGCATTCAAGCAGGATTTTTCCGAAGTAATTAAAAGCTTATAGCATTTATGTGAAATAATTTGTAAAGTGGAGAAGAAAGTTGCAGGATTTAATCTCCCTTATTTAAAACTAAACAAAAGCTGCAGTAATCAAGACCATTAGCATTGAAAAAAAGATAAAGCTTTACATCAACAGAACAGAGAGGATTCAGATCGACCAACACATAAATAATCAGTTGACTCTTGGCAAAGGTGACAAGACCACTGCATTAAAAACATTTTTCAACAAATATTGAAGTATTAATTCAATATCTGAATACAGAAAATTAAGAAACCAAAAATTTAAAGGTTTGGATACATTACAAACTCTCAAACTCTGAAATTCAAGGAAAAAAAAAAACATGAGAAAGCATTGACTATTTGGGGTATATAAACCTTTATTGGAACCCCAAAATCTAGATTCAGAAATGTGTTAAAATTAATCCATTAAAAGTAATGTGACATAAATCTCAAATATTATAAGTAACAAAAGATATAAAAATAGACAAATGAAAGGTGATAGGTTACCAACAGTGGAAACCTATGTAAAATGTAATTTTAATTCTTATTTTATTTTGTAACAATATTGAAGCATATTTAAAGTCAAGAAAATTATGTAATATAACTGCATAATGTCAATTCTGACAAATAAAAAAATGCTTGTAGATCCTAATGCTTTAATCCAGCCTTGACATCTATCTCCTGGACAAATTTTGGTGCCAAAGAATTGGTGTTTCTGGTCTATTACTGGTATTATTTATTTACTAAATATTTACTAGAATGTCCATGTTTGTGATAACCTATCATTGCTCATTTACTTGAATAACAACAAGTATAAAATTCTTGAATCATATTTTAATTATACAGAAACTTCTAATAATTGTGCCTTTGGATTCAGGCAATAAGGATTACTACTGAGAAATCTGAGACCAACCAAAATTCTGCAGTTTTTATGTTATATGCTCTTACTAGCCCCAGACCATCTTATTATATATTTGTTTATATTTCCCAGGTGAATTTTTGTGAGATACAAATTTGAATCTTCCCAGAAATCTTTTACCTAGTCTCTCTGTATTTGAAAATTCACAACCTTACCAAGGTGGACTCTTTATTTTAAAGACAGAGTCAGAGAGAGAGAGAGAGAGAGAGAGAGAGAGAAAGGGGGAAAGAGATCTTCCATCACTTTTCATTCCCCAAATGAGCAGGCTGAGCCTAGCCTAAGCCAGGAGCCAGGAGCCTCCTCTGGGTCTCCCACGTGGGTGCAGGTGTCCAAGGACTTGTGCCAACCTCTGCTGCCTTCCCGGGTATATCAGCAGGGAGCTGGATCAGAAGTGGAGCAGCTGGGACTTGAACCAGCACCACATGGGATGTCATGCAGGTGCTGCAAGCCATGGCTTTAACCTACTTCTCCACAGTGTCAGCCACAAGGTAGACTCTTAAAGATAGATAGATTGACACAGAGAGATGAGTGGTAAAGAAAGATATGATAGATCACAGATAGATATGAGGGAGGGGAGAGGAAGGAAGGATGTATGGATGGAGGAGGGGGAGGGAAGGGGGAGGGAGGGAGGAAGGAGGGAAGGAAGGAAGTTTCACAATCTCACTTGCCACTACGGTGAAGATATGCAAATTTATTTCTGATGCTTGTATTTGTCATTTATGTCAGGAAAGAAATGACAGTTGGCATTATTTTGTTAGTGTTCAAGATAGCATATCAGTGGCAATGAGACAAGACATATTTCCCAATAAGAAAAGACAATGTTGTCTCTATTCAGGAATGCCAGCAACTCTAATACTATATATTTGATTATTTCATTTATGCCTGAAAGTCTGTAACTTTCAGAATTATTTTTTTCTGTAGATAAAGAGGGGGGAAGTGGAGATTATTTTAATCATATTGGACTTTCTTAATAAAATATCATAGGTAACTAAATAGAAATTAATCTTATCAGTCATCAGCCATCAGCTTGGCTGAGTTCTAGAGGGCTCTTTTTCTGCCATTCACATAATCAGCCTCTTGCGGTGTACTCATGAAAGAGAGAGAGAGAGCGAGAGAGAGATAGAGGGAGAGAGGGAGAGAGGGAGGGAGGGAGAGAGGGAATTCTTGTGTCTCTTCATATAAGGTCATCTCACAATGAAATCTTGCAACAATACTGGCCTTGTCTAAAACAATTATTTCCCAAAATCCCCACCTCCAATACATACATTAATTTACAGGTTAAGGTTTCAATGCATGAATTTTTAGGGGGTCCAATAGAGGCTGTAACAGGGCTAGTTGCCTTTGTCTTATTAGTATTTGCAGGGATTTCTTGGAGGTGGCGGCAGGAAGATCCTCTCTAACTTTGACACACTGCATGCTTTGCACTCTGTCTCACCAATTTTTAGTAAAAATCATATTGAAGAATACCACTCGTATAGTGTACTTCACAAATTACCATGGTATCATTTGATAGTTTCTAATAAATATATATGTCATACGAACACCACCTACTGATCAATTTCTTACTTCTTTTACTCCTCTGGTAGATAATTGACTGAGACATCTATTGACTGATGACTGGTGCTTAAAATTTTGAGTTTTACATTTGGACAATGGTGTTGTGATATCCATTTAAATAATGTTGGCTTTAATTCTTGTGCAATTAAGTTATTTAGAGGACTGGGATCCTTTCAAGACTTGCTTGAAGATTTGTCAGGGTCCAAAGATGCTGTTAGAATGGAGATAATTTACTCACTGTTGTTCAGTAATCTCAGATCCTACATACTTTGTGAGGCAAGAGGCCTTTCCATTCTGTGTGGTGCAAAAAAGGATTCTTCCCAGCTCTGTGTAAGCTCTGAGAATTGACCAGATGACACCTGATGTCCCTTTTATGGCTAACAAGGTATGATCCAGGAGCCAAGGTTTTCTCTAACGACTGAGTGACAATTAAAATTATTATCCTTTGTTTAGTGGCTTTTTACTAGATTTTACACATTTTCTAATCCTGACTGATTGTGTCAGATATTGCCATTCTTGACAAGTTCTCTGAGGTTTACACGGAAGTAATTCGTGGAGATCTGAACTATCATCAATCAAACTTTGGAACTTACACTGGTGTGCAGACCTAATTTCCCATAGTCCTTGTAACTAAGATGAGAGTCCAAAGAAACCAGGGCTGCTTGAACTCAAAAAAGAATGCATGATTAGAGACATCTGTACACAGAATGCAAATATTCCGCAGATAACCCTCATCAAATATTCAGCAGACAAATGATCAGTGCATATATGTGGGTCAGTATATTACCTTGGGCTGGAGAAAGAACCCTCAGAGAGATTTAGAAAAACTAGTGCACAGCTCTCAAACAGGATTGAGAATCTAGTTTTACACTACCAATTTAATTTATTCCTTTCCAACCATAGTGTCCCAATAACACTGTCTAAAACATTAAATATAATATTTAAAAGAAGTATTGAAATTATACATTCTCTTGGTCTGAATATTATAAGGAAAGATTCAGTGTTTTACAGTTCAGTGTGACTAGTTGTAGGAATGTTAGACAGAGTAGCATTCCAAAAAATTCCATTCTGTACTTAAATGTTGAGCATTCTTATCATGAATGGATATTGAATTGTAATGCATGATTTCTCCTGCATTTATTAATATGATCATCCTTCCTATTTATTCCCCTAAAATGACATATAATAATCAATGAATTTCAGGTATTAAACTATTATGCAAACCTGGAATGAAAATTCCACTTGATTATGGGTGAATTTTGTCTGCAAATATTTTGTTCATGTTTGTATAAATGCCTATGAGTGATATTAATTTGTTTTCTTGTGATGTCTTTGGCTCTATTATCAGGATAATAGCAGCTTCCTTCCTTGAATTTCTGAATGATTGTGTGAAAGAACAATTTCTTCTTTAAATATGTGGAAAAAATCACCAGTAAAGTCATATAGACTGAGCTTTTTATTTGACAGAATATTTTTTTTTATCTTTTATTTAATGAATATAAATTTCCAAAGTACGACTCATGGGTTACAATGGCTTTCCTGAAAAGCCCATGAGAGTATTTCAGGCATGGAAAGCCAAGACACTCTGGCAAAAAGATCTCTGTGAGTGAGATCCCAGTGGAAAGAACAGGTCTTCAAAGAGGGAGGTGCCTTTCTCTGAAGGGAGGAGAGAACCTCCACTTTGACTATGACCTTGTCTAAACAAGATAAGAATCGGAGAACTCAAGGGGCTTCCATAGCCTTGGAAACTCATGACTGGTGCATGGGGAGATTATTGATGCCATAAACAGGAGTGTCAATTTGTAAAGTCAACAACAGGAGTCACTGTGCACTTACTCCTCATGTAGGATCTCTGTCCTTAATGTGCTATTTGACAGAATATTTTTAATTACTGCTACAATTTCTTTCCTTGCAACTGGTCTATATGGATTTTCTATTTCTTTTAATCAGTTTTGGTAATAAATAACATTCTTGGAATTTTTCTGTCTTATAATTGCTTAATTAAGACCCAAAGTTGAATGTGGCATTTCTGTAAAATTATTTTAATCTGTGTGTGTTAGGTAATTAGATCTCCTTTTCATTCGTGATTGTTGTAGCATGTTTTCTCTCTAGTTTTCTTGTTTAGTCTAACTAAACATTTGTCAATTCCCTTGAAATTGTTTATGGGGAATACAATGGTTATATTTGTATATGATTTGCAATTGTCTGTGTAGAAAAATCCACCTCTTTTCCATTACTTGGACATTTACTGCTGCATCTGATTTTTGGCTTTGGAAGAATTAGAATGTGGAGACTAAATTCTCTCAAGGAACATTTCTTCAATCATTGCAGTTTTGCAGCTGATATAGTTCATCTTGTGCTTAACTGTTGAAACTAAACTTTATGTCAGTTTGAGATATCTCATGATGAATAAACCTCTATTCTATTCATAATTGAATAAAAACCTTAAATGATATTAATTTTTACAAGTAAATGAAATGCAAGGCATGTAACAATATATGGTATATAAACATGTAATCAACATAAAACTTCAGCTATGTCAGGTCTTTGTTTAATCTTGCCTCATTGATTTGAGCTCTCTTTTAAAATCCTTTTCTTCTCCTTCCTACTGAAATTGATTTCCTTTTCTCTTCCTTCCCTATTCCTATTCCTTCTCTTTCCATCATATTTCTTACCTTTAATATCTTTCTTCATTTCCTTTTCCTAACCCTGACTTAGAAGCCAAGTAATGCTTGACATATATATATATATATATATATATATATGTATATATAGAATGCATGAATTCAAATCTGATTTTATATATATATATGTAAATATAAAAGGTTTTTGAACAAAAATAAAAGTCATTAAAAAAATCAAATGAAAGGTCAGTATAGTAGGCTGAGCCTCCACTTATGGCACCCTCATTCCATGTGGGCACCAGTTCATGTCCCAATTGCTCCTTTTCCAATTCAGCTACCTGCTAATGTGCCTGGGAAAGCAGTAGAAAATGGCCCAAGCACATGGGCCCCTGTGCCCATGTGGGAGACCCAGAAGAACTTCATGGTGTCAGATCAGCTCAGGTCCGTCTGTTGTGGCCATCTGAGGGGTGAACCTATGGATGGAAAACCTTTCTCTCCATCTGTTACTCTAAATATTGGAGTGATATTGCAGATGGGGAAAGAGACTATTTAATAGTCAGTAAATGATATTTTAGAATTTATCATTTTTTTTGACAGGCAGAGTGGACAGTGTGAGAAAGAGAGACAGAGAGAAAGGTCTTCCTTTGCCATTGGTTCACCCTCCAATGGCCGCCGCGGCTGGCACACCGTGCCTATCCGAAGGCAGGAGCCAGGTGCTTATCCTGGTCTCCCATGGGGTGCAGGGCCCATCTCTTGGGCCGTCCTCCACTGCACTCCCTGGCCAACGCAGAGAGCTGGCCTGGAAGAGGGGCAACCGGGACAGAAAATATTATTCCTTTAAGTAGAATTTTCACCACTTGCTCTTTTATCTAATCTCAATTAATTCGTTTTTTCTAATTGACTAGATATATTCAAGAAAACATTTTCTAAAATAACAGGCCTTTCTATGGTAGAGTCTTCTCTTCATTTCTCTCTGAATTGCACATTGCTTTCTTATGACGAGTTATTTTAAATTATCAAAAATATCATTTTTATCCTCCATCACTAGTGTGATCCTTGAAAATTTTCAACTTGAATTTGCAAGTTATCTATAGTTTTTTTTTTTTTTTTTTTTTTTTTTTTGACAGGCAGAGTTAGACAGTGAGAGAGAGAGACAGAGAGAAAGGAAAGCTATAGATTTTGTTACAACAAATCTGGAAATTATTTCAGTTGATAATAAAAGAAAAACCCTGGAGCTAGAACTATTGCAAACGTGGTTTGTGGTACAGCAGGCATGCATCTCACATGGGCAATTGTTCTAGTTCCAACTGCTCTAGCTCTGGTCCATTTCCCTAATGGACTGGGAAAAGCAGAGGAAGATAGCAAAAGTGTTTGGGTTTGTGCCACCTTGTGGAAGATCCAGTTGAAGATCATGGCTCTTGGCTTCTGCCTGGCCCAGGCCTGACCATTGTAATCATCTGGAGAGTGAACCTGTGGATGGAAGATCTCTCTCTCTCTGTCTCTCGTTCTCTTTCTGTAATTCTATAAAGTCAATATTTTTTTTAAAAAATCTTTAAAAATGAAGAAAGATTTCAAATAGGCTGCCACTAAAAGAATTAGAAAACCAAGAACTACCAAAGCCCAAGGTTACTGTAAGGAAATAAATTACAATGATCAATAATAAATATATGAGCAAAATAAATTAAGTAGAGACTAGAAAAACAGTAAAAAAATCAGCAAAACAAATAATCTGATCTTTGAAGATAAATAGAACTGACAAAACCTTAGCTGGAACAAGAATAAATAAAATCAGAGGTGCAAATGTAAACATTACAACTTATAACAAAAAATATAAAAGACTACAAAAGATTAAAAAATATGTTATAAAAATAATAAACCAATAAATTGGAAAACCTAAAATGAAGAGATACACATGTTTGCATAGCATAAACTAAGATTAAATAAAATAAATATGTTTACTACTTAAGAAACTTAAAATTGTTTTCCAATTAGTCTGGTAACATTGTAGCTTACTGCCAGCAATATGTGAGTTCCAATTATTCTTTTGTTTTAAAGATTTACTTATTTATTTGAAAGGAAGAGTTATAGAGTCAGAGAGATCTTCCATCCGCTGGTTCACTCCCCAAATGACTGCAATGGCAGAATTGGGCTGATGAGAAGCTAGGAACCAGGAGCTTCTTCCAGGTCTCCCATGCAGGTGTAGGGGCCCAAGGACTTGGGTCATCTTCTACTGCTTTCTCAGGCCATTGGCAGAGAGCTGGATCAGAGGCGGAGCAGCCAGGACTCAAACCAGTGCCCATATGGGATGCCGCCACTGCAGGTGGTGGCTTTACCCACTATGCCACAGTGCTGGCTCTTGATCCGATCAGTTTTTTAGATACTAACTATTAAAGCAGTGGCACCTCATTGTGGTTTCAGTTGAAATTCCCAAATAACTAACATTGAACATGTTTTCTGCCATTTTCAACCACAGTTTAACTTCCTTCATGAAGTCTCTGGTCAAAAAATTTACCCATTTTGAAGTAACATCTTTGCTTTCTTATTGATCTTTTGAGAGTTTGTTAAATATTCTGGATATGAATGTTTTGAAAATTTTTCTTCGAACTCTGTGTCTCACCATTTCATTTTCTCTACTTTAATGTAGATTTCATTGAATTGCTCATGGTTTTTGGAGCCTTGAATTTGATAACATTTTGCTTACAATTTTTTTTTTTTTTTTTTTTTTTTTTTGCTATTCTTATCTGTGCTTGATTCAGGTGAAAGTTTCTTCCGTAAAATAAAGTGGAAGAGGAAGATCTAGTGTTCATATACATCCTAAAATATGTCAAATGATTGTTGTGGCTACTCTGAAAAGACATGCTGGAACCCGGTCAAAATTTTTCTTCAGATGTTAAGTGTGGTGATCATGAACAATACACAAAAAGAACTTATATAAAGCTTTACAGTTTATATAATTGAGGCTATCTAGAAACAAAGAGGTAGGTATTCCCAGATGGTCAGAAAATGGTTTGAGAGAACAAAGAAAGGATTCAGGATTTTGGTTTGAGAAGTGATTTGAACAGTTTGAATCTCTTGCCAGCTTTCACCAAAGAAAACAATATATAGATTTTTCTCTTCAGTTTTTTTCACATTTTCATTAATATAAAGAGAACAGATTTAATGTAGTTCATAGACACATCAATCCTCTTCCTCCCACCCTCTTCCTTCCTTCCTCCTCCTCTTCTCTCCTACCTTCCTTCCTTAGAAAACATATCTGCTAAGCTACTTTATAGTTAGGGTCGGCACCATGGCTTACTTGGTTAATCCTCCGCTTCCAGTGCCGGCATCCCGTATGGGCACAAGGTTCTAGTCCCAGTTGCTCCTCTTCCAGTCCAGCTCTCCGCTGCGGCCTGGGAGGGCAGTGGAGGATGGCCCAAGTGCTTGGGCCCCTGCACCCGCATGGGGGACCAGGAAGAAGCACCTGGCCCCTGACTTTGGATAGGTACAGCGCTGGCTGTAGCAGCCATTTGGGGAGTGAACCAACTGATGGAAGACTTTTCTCTCTTTCTCTCTGTCTTTCTCTCTCACTGTCTATATCTCTACCTGTCAAATAAAAAAAAAAAGAAAGAAAGAAAGAAAGAAAGAAAGAAAGAAAGAAAGAAAGAAAGAAAAAAGTTACTTTATAGTTAAAGGCTTAATGCCCCAGTAAATAAGGAATTCAACAAGAACAAAGTTAAAAGACCACTGCTCAGCAGAAATATAGATAAGAACTATAAATAATAAATCAAAAATATCAGTTTCACTCATGCAGTAATGTTTTATACTCTATATATTAACTAACACAAATCAGAGAAAATGTGATATGTGTGTTTATAAGTCTAGGTTGTTTCACTAAGCATAATCCTTAAGACTTTATGCAGAGGTAAGCTAGCAAGGAAAGGAAGAGATGAGTCTTACAAGGTGACAGTAGGGGCCAGCATTGTTGCCACACCGTCATCCCGTATTAGCTCTGGTTCATGTCCCAGCTGCTCCGTTTCCTATTCAACTCCCTGCCAAAGACCTGAGAGAAGCACCCAAAGACGATGCAAGTGCTTGTGCCAACGTGGAGAGCTCTGCACCAACGTGGGAGATCTGCAAGAAACTACTGGCTCCTGGTTTCAATCTGGCACCGTTCTGACTGTTGCAACCATCTGGGGAGTAAAGCAGTGAATGGAAAAGATCTCTCTGTCTCTTTCCTCCCCCCTCCCCCCCTCTGTTTTCCTCTCTTTTTGTAACTGTGACTCTCAAATAAATAAATAAAATATTTTTTAAAAAGCTGCCAGCAAACAGACATCAAAAAATAATGCCTTGCCAGAGCCGCAGCTCAATAGGCTAATCCTCCGCCTGCAGTGCCGGCACCCTGGGTTCTAGTCCCAGTCGGGGCACCAGATTCTGTCCCGGTTGCTCCTCTTCCAATCCAGGTCTCTGCTGTGGCCCGGGAGTGCAGTGGAGGATGGGCCCAAGTCTTTGGGCCCTGCACCAGCATGGGAGACCAGGAGAAGCACCTGGCTCCTGGCTTCGGATCAGAGCAGCGTGCTGGCTGCAATGTGCTAGCCTTAGCAGCCACTTGGGGAGGTGAACCAACTGAAAAAGGAAGACCTTTTTCTCTGTTTCTCTCTCTCACTGTCCACTCTGCCTGTCAAAAAAAAAAAAAAAAAGCCTTACTATCAAATGCACTTTTTCAGATGAACATTAAATTAATTGTAATTATGGTAAGGTATACAACTTTCAGTTTTTGGCTATATTGATAAATATTTTAGCATTTAATATTTTCATCACAGATCGTTATATGAATACATGTTGTATATAAATATATATATATATATATATATTATATGAAATACTCTCCTTCTTTGTTTCACAATTGCATATGTAGTTGGTACACTTGAAGTTGTCACATTGAGTGTCCGTGCGTATTTATCCATTCTTTTTTCTCCAAAGCCAAGAAAATATTTCAGGTAGTAAAGTGGGGGCAAATGAAAGTCTAGTTTTTCATTCTCTATCTCTTAATAATTCACTACTTGTTACTCAGTTCATCATTTCACATATATTGTCCTCTTTGTGTGTTGAAATCAAGAGGATTATTCTCATAGTAGTTAATATTACTTAGACCCAATTTAAACTGTGTGGATATTCTGTATTTATCTCTGTTTCTTCATTCCAAGAACAGGGCAAATACATTATTTTACTATAATTTTTATAATATAAATTTTATTTTGATAATAGTGATCAGTAAATGTAAACAAATTTGGTGGACAGTAGACAAGTAAATTATTTTACTATCAGAAAGTTTTTAAAATCATGGAAGGTAAATCAAGGAAACTTAAAGAAAACTTCAAGAATTTTCATCATGAGTCCACTACAAAAATGTTAACCATCCAGCCTTAGCTTACACTGCATCATCGATGGACTACAGTGTTTGAAAGACTTAGATTTCAGCTGTTTCCAGCACAAAGAAAAAAATCTTGCATTTTTTCCATTTACTACAAATAGATCACAGAACATTCACAGAAATAAAGATTTCATATACACTTTAAATGGAGCTTTAAACCTTCTTCCTTTTGGAAAATTAAGGGTGTAAATATTATATAAGTACAAAATGAGTACCTGTGAAATAGATAGATTAAAATTTCATTTCAGCCCTTCATGTGAAAAACATGCATACAGAGTAACTGGTGCAAATGATGTGTTATTTTTCTAATGATTTGTGATTCCAAGGCTTCATTGACTTCCTGCTATCTAATGGTACCACTTTCTTACATAACCCACCTACCATAATAATGTCAGTAATAATTATGCCCCACTGGCTTGTCTTACAAT
Source organism: Oryctolagus cuniculus (assembly GCF_051225735.1). NCBI lineage: Eukaryota > Metazoa > Chordata > Mammalia > Lagomorpha > Leporidae > Oryctolagus > Oryctolagus cuniculus. The sequence continues at coordinate 162,170,719 of NC_142869.1, forward strand.
GCTCTATGCAGTCTTTCATTATACTTCTTGCTGAGCTTTTTACCCCAGCATTTCAGATTTCACACTGCCTTTATTTAAGGTCACTGAAGCATATGAGCAAAAAATATCACTTCCTTTGAAAATAGCTTTTTGAAGCCACTAAAAAATCCAAAATTTCTCCCTCATTTTTGGAAGATAAAGAAATTTAAAACTCAATGCTATTAGCATAATTCTTCTAATGAAAGACTTGTCCATAAAACACATAGCTGTTTGAAGGATTACCCAGAACTTTGCAAAATACTGCTTAGAGTAAATATTATCTTTCCACATGGTTAAAATAGCACTACACAGAACACAGTAGAAAGGCTTACAATATTTGCACAGCAATAAAAATATATTGTAGGTATTTCTTGATACAAAGAGAACAGATTAAATCTAGTCCATAGTTATAATTCTAAGAATATAACAATATCCCCTTAACACCATCCGATCTCAAATCTAGCTTTGGGGATTTATATATTTATATTCTTTTTTGAACCAACAAAAATGCTGTCTACTAGGACAAAGTACAATTTCCCCTATTGTTGATTTCCAGGTTCAGTCTATTTAGTACAGAAAAGATCCTTTTCAGGATTTATAATGTTTTTGAATTTTTAATATTTGTTTTTAAGTCTACATATGATCTACCCTGAAGAATGTTCCATAGGAAGAATGCGAATGTTGCAGCTGTTAAATGGAATGCTCTTTAAATGTCTGTTAGGTCCCTGTAGTCTGGAGTGCAGTTTTGAACATTTAATGATGCCTTGAAAAATTCTGTGACCATTCCGAGTCACAGTCCATTTTCTTCTCTCTCTCAGGATCTAAAAACCATTAATTTAGCTTTTCTCTATGGATTTTCTAAACACTTCTTATAAATGGAATTTAATGTTTGTAGGTAATATGTAATCCAGTGAGCCTGGCTTCTTACTTCACTTGTCTCCGGGTCCAAAAAAAAAAAAAAAAAAAAAAATCCAACTCCAAAATACTCCACTGATGTATCCATATCTCCCACATATAACTACTACAGATCTTCATCAAACCAACCTAATTGCTTATCCATTTTATTGCTAGGTTAGTTTCTTTATTATCTTATTGTTTTATATCAGATTTTCTAACACTTTTCAAAGGTAGTGAGAGACAGGGAGGGAAGGAAGGAAAGAAGAGAATGGACAGGAAATCAATGAATGCTCATATTGGTTTTCCATTGGGCCATCGTCATGAGTTACACTGACCTACACACAGTAAATGATAAAAATGTGTCATGTGTGTGTGCTTCATACATTTATGAAGAAATGAGTGAATGAATGATAGGAGGAAGGATCGCATGTAGGACTGGAAAGAGATATCCAAGTTTACTACCCGGTACATTGTTATCACAGTGATTTTTCTTGATATGCACATGCATCATTTTTAACTGACATAAATATTTATAAACACTTACGGTACACTGTGTCATGTTTGATATATGTATACATGTGAGAGTACTTCACATAGTTCATGCAAAATGGAAGTTAAATAAATTTATTTTGATGGAAACAATTTAGGTGTGAGCATTATGGCATAGTGGGTAAAGCACATCCCATTTGGCCACTGGTCCCTGTCCCAGTTGTTCCTCTTCTGATCCATCTCCTTGCTAAAGGCGTGGGATAAGCAGCAGAAGATGGCCTAAGTGTTTGGACACCTACCATCCACATGGGAGACCTGGATGAAGCTCGTGGCCCCTGGCTTCAGCCTGGCCTGTTCCTGGCTATTGAATTCATCTGGGGAATGAATCAACAGATGGAAGATCTCTCTCCATTCTCTCTCTCTCTCTCTGTCTCTCCCTGTCTCTGTAACTCCAATTTTAAAATAAAGAAATAAATCTTAAAAAAAAATTAAAACCCATAGTATTTTATATGTATTTATTTTAATGTATTGATCTTTACTTTTAAATGGCACATAAAATTACACATATTTCCATACATGTATATATTGTTTCATGCCCATGAACCTTTTTGAAGTCCCTTTGTATTTATGATTGTATGCATAATGGCTTTGGAAAGACATTTGGCAAGCCTAATATTTTCATTTTTTATTTGTATGAAATGGGCAAGATAATTAACATCTCAGAGTCTAATTTACCTTGAATGAAAAAAAGGATTTTATATATTTATATATGCATATATATTTATATACACACATATATATGTGTGTGAGAGATTTGGTGAGTTAAGATACAGGAATGATGGTGTCAATTTCTGAGTGCCCGTTTCTCTGATAATCGCTTGATGTAACTCATTTAATCTCCATTGCATCCCTATGAGTTACTGTCTTCTCTATGTGAGTGTGAGAAGACAGCTGCCTAGGATTATGCAGGAAGTAAAAGATAGGATTAGAGCACAAGCCAGAGTCACGGATTAACTACACAATTACAAAACGTCCTATTGCAAATTCACCATGCTATTAGGCCTGACTTCCGGACAATCGTGCATACTGGGACGAATGTACTGATTTTTCAATAAAGTCCCCTGCTGAGACTATAAGAAATGATTCACTAGTGGGTTGTGTGACTGCCTTCACCTCTTTATCTTGGATGAGAGTTACTACACTAACACTTTGCTATACTTCTCTTAGGTTATCATATGGAACCAATATTATTATTCATGCACTGCAAAGGCCACAATACTTGTACATAATAGTATGAAAATAAATTGAAGTTTTCTGGGCAGAATGTTAGCAAATAATGTTGTTCCCGTTTATTTTCTGCAGAATAAAAGAATGCATTATTTCAAATTTAAAATCTATTACTTTTGAAATGTAATTGTACTATTTACAGATCTCCCTGTTGTTGATATTTATTGAAGGACTTTAAAAAGGCTATATTTCTATAAGTAATAAGGAAATTCTATAATGCTATGCAGGAATGGGCTGATTCCTGCTGAATCTCAGACCATTCTCTGGGTGACCTTGAACAAACTCAGTCCTTCTCCACCACCAATCCCTCACTTGCAGTTTTCAAGAACAACTGAACAATATCCTGGGGATGAAATATCCTGAGAGCAGGAAGAATTGCTGAAGAGGTCAGACTTGGTTCCTCTCTTGGTGGCAGGATTTCATTTAAAGTCTTCCCAGTGTATCGCAAGGCCCCTGAGGCGTGTAACCCAGAGTAGGCTGCCTTTCGGGGCCCCTCAGCTGTGATGTAAGTGGGCTATACACAGTCAGGTCTCCATATGCCCCAGGAAAGCGTTGTCGATCCTAAGGGAACTGACCCACAATGGATCCTAGTCTATTTTGTCCCTTTGCCTACCTGTGAGTAATAAACCTGCTTCATGTAATTTTTCCATGTGAATATGTTCTGCTCATTGGACACAGACAAGTAAGTAGCCAGGGCATGATGAGCCTGCTTCCCACTGAGGATCTCCCTGAGATTAGAAGCAGGTTTTTCTGTTGGACTTTCTTTTAATTACACATATTTGATGAATTGTCTTAGCTTGCTTTCATTATGTTTATTTTTAAACTGTATGAGCAAAAATTCAGTAGTCTGTCCACACATATTCCTTGACTGGACACAGATGTGTAATGTAAAGCAATGCTTACTCCAAATTCACTTCATTTCAACAGACAATGTGAATGCAGAGGGGGACGGAATCTAATAATAATAATAATAATAATAATAGAAATAAGGATGCTATTAAAAAAGTTCTACAGAATGCCAAAAATGCTAATCTCAAGCCATCCTGGTTTCTCATTTCATTATATGACAGATATGAGAATCTCTCCCCAGTCTTTACTTAATTCAAGGCTTGATCTGCAAAATAATTAGTTTTGCTATTTTTCCATGAGATATTTCAATAAAACCAAAAGTACTTGAGAAAAAGTAATTAAAACTTTTGAATTCATACGTCATTTATAGAATAAGTAGTTGAATTCCTGTCTTTAACTCTGAAGTCACATCACTGCTAAACATAACCTCTGTTTCAATGAGATTATGTTACAAAAATTTTCTTTCAAACTACAGTTCTGTAAAACAAGAATAGTTTTTCTCTTGTTCTTGTAATATACCCATGTGGGGACACACGGAAGAACTCAGAATAATGGAACTGCCACTGTCTTGAACCTATTTTGTTGTTCTTGTTATTTATATGTTATTTAGTTCTGCTCTGATTTTCATTATTTCTTTCCTTTTGAGTTTGAGTTTGGTTTGTTCTTATTTTTCTAGTCCTTGAGATGCTTAGGTAAGTTCTTCATTTGACATCTTTCCCTTTGATGTAGGCACTTGTTCTTATGAACTCCCCTGTAAGTATTGCTTTTGCTGCATCCAAATTTTTTTGTAAATTATTTTCAATTTTACTGTTTTAAACATTTTGAATTCCTTCTTTATTGTTTAATTATTCATTGTTCATTCAAGAGTATGTTGTTCCATCTCCATGTTTTTGGATCATCTTATTGGGTCTTTTGTTGATTTCTAGCTTTATCTATTGTAGTCATCAAAGAGAGATGATATGAATTAAATTTTTTGAAACATTTTTTTATTACCTGATATTATATATCTTAAAGAATCTATCATGTACTAATGAATGTTTATTCTGAAGCTACTGGGATCATCTGTAAATGTCTATTGAGTATTTGGCTTTTATTATACTTTAATTTTAATATTAATATTTCTTTGATGATTTTTATCCAGTAACTATCCATTGACAGTGGTGTTCAAGTCATTACTCCATTATTGTATTGTATTGTATCTCTTTCTATGGGTCAAATAATGCTTATTTTGTAAAAAAAAAAATGAGTGCTTTGGATTAGATAAATTTACCACCATCATATCTTCTTGAATATCTTCTTGATCCTTTGATCATTATATAGTGAACTTATTTGTCTCTATTTACAGTTTTTGTATTAAAGTCAATGTTATCTGATGAAAGTATAGCTGCTCATGTTGGCATATGGTTTTTATAATATGCAAAGTGGTTTCAGGCCCTTTCATTTTCGGTTGGTTTGGCTTTATTCTGAAAGTGGATTTCTTACAGAAAATATGTTGGATTTTGTTTCTGATATACATCAGGGAGTCTATATATTTTAACTGGCTAATTTAGACCATGCATATTTAAAGCTATTTGATAAGTACTGCTTAGGTTAAGTTTAAATAATTTTAAATAGCATACCCAAAATATCTTGTGGTCTGTCTACTGTTTCTGCTTGTATTGGGAAGTCTTTACTCTTCCTTTATTTATTAAATATTGCTGCAATTGATATATTTTTTCTGGATTATCAGTGCTTTTCTTCAGAATTTTGAATGTACTATTCCATTCTCTTTTGGACTGTAAGATTACTGTTGAAAAATCTACCAATGACATGAAGCAGGGAGTTGCTTTAAAAGTGCCCCTGTGCTTTTTCTTGCAAATTTTAGAATTTTCTAATATGGTTGCACTTTTTTATTTGAGAGTTAGCGAGACAGAAAGAGTGAGCGGTCATCTTCTGCTTCAATCCTCAAATGTCCACAATGGCCAGAGCTGGGCTGTAATAAAGCCAGGGGCCAGGGGCCATCATCATGGCACAGCTTAAGATGCCACTTGCAATGCATCATCCTCTATCAGACATCTGGTGTCCTTCCCTCCATTCCACTTCCAATCCATCTTTCTGCTAATTTACCTGGGAAGTCAGCTGATAATGGCTCAAATCCTTGGGCCTCTGCCACCCATCTGGGAGACTCAGACAGAGTTCCTGTTTCCTGGCTTTGGACTGGCCCAGTCCTGGCTATTGCGTCATCTTTTGATTTGTTTTGAACCCCAATCCTCTGGCCAGAAAATCAATCTAGGTCACTCACATGGTGGCAGGGACCCAATATCAGCTACCTCCCTTTGTGTGCAAGACTCTGTAACTAGAAGCTGGAGCTCAGAGCTAAACCCAGGTACTCTGATACAGGATACAGGCATCCCAATCAAGAGCTTAATGGTCAGGTAATTACCTTTTGCTCAATCTCTCTTAAAATATAGCTTTTATGGACTAAAAGCTTTTCCTTGATGATATGTCTTTGGGTGTCATTTTGGTAGGCTATTTTGTCTTTATTCCCATTTGGGTACTCATTTTCAGTTTCTCTATATGTGTTTCCATTGTTATTAATGGCAATGGTGGCAGGTTTGGAGGGCTTCTTTAAGTAACAACTGGGATATGGAGTCCCAGTAATAGTGGTCAGTTTGTGGCCATGGCAGCACATCCAGGGTAGGTGTGCATAGCTGTCTGCACCCATCAAAGCATGAGCAGTCTTGGGAAGGTGGGACAGATTCTGGACCAAGTAGGTAAAACTACCCAAACTACCCCTGTCCATTGAATCCAGGTCACTCTTTCTTTTGGAACCATGGTAGGATCACCCCAAGTCCATGATGCCATGCAGTGCCCTAAAAGAAAGGAAAGAATATAGGGTGATAGTCTCTAGTCTACAACATCAAATTTCCAGTTCTAAGGTCCTTGGATTAGACCCCTCCACTGCTAAATCAAACTACCTGCCCAGGTAGTACAGGACACTGCTTGAGCTAATGTGGTGAAGTCACTGTCGTTACTTGATCTACTTGGATTTGGGAGGCTGTATGATTTTTCCTAGTGTGGAGAAATGCTGGAGATTTGTCCCCTAGGGCAGCATCAGGTCATCAAGATGGCATTGCACTGCCACAGCCTGTGGGGCAACACAACATGACTTCCTTCTCTGGAGCAAAGGTAGTGTTTGACTGGATAGCTCCCCTCACAGGGCTTCAATCCAGTGATGACTACAGAGCCTTTCTGGACCTAAGATTGCTGATGTCCACTATCCCTGAGGATGGGGTCTGCTGCAGTCCTCACATTTACCAGTTCTCCTGCAATGGGGATACTCCCAGTCATGGGACCAGCGTTTCAGCTTGTTCCTCTCTTTAGGCTGGCATCATAGGCTTCTATAGGGTTCCCTGTCACCCTTGTTGAGTTCCAGTTTTCTCTCTTGGGCACTCACCTTGGAATGCAGTGAGTTATTTACTTATGATTGTGGCTCTTCTCTGTGGAGGAGGAAAGAAATGCTAGACAGTTCCATTTGGGCATCTTTTTTTATTTTACTAATTTTTCATATAAACAGTTTGATCCAGATATGCATCATAAAATTTGAATCAAGCAATATGCTGCAGACTGAAAACAAATCAAAATAACAAAAAGGAGCAAATTTATTGGACGATTAAATTATTAGTGCCAGCTACAAAATGAGTGAGTGGAGTTTGTGAATGTGTATATGTGTATGCTGGTGTGCAAGCCGAAGAGAGTGAACCTTTCACCAGGTTTTGGACTTTGTCAGTTCTAGAGAAAACTAAAATTAATATATTCATAATTTCATTTTCCACAACCCTTAAAGTACTAATAGGATGCATTTTATAACTCATTTTGGTCATGTTTGTATTCACCAAGACAATACCTGCTAGTCTAATACAAATACACAATAGCAGATTCCCTGCCTTCCCAATAGGCAGCAATGCAGTGGAATTTCAATTAGTCAAGTGACAGTCAGCTGCAACCCCAGAAGAATGACATCAAACCATGTCAAGCATGATGTCCTTATTTTGGTCTGGAAAACTTAATCACGAATTCCATTCAGTTGTCTGGCTATTTTAATATCAGTGTGGATGCTGTTTTATTTGTGAATTCTGAAAATACATTTTTCTTCCTTTGGATATCTCAGTGACCTTGCATTTGTAAGTGTGATTCAAATAGCTCACGGATCATCTGGAAAAGAGAGAGAAAGAGGCAGCAGACAAAAAAAAAAAAAAAAGCTGCCTCATGCCAGCAACCTTGAGAGTCTTCAGAGGAAGAAGTCTCCTTTCATTTCCTACTTAACAACTGTGGCATTCGTTTTATTACAAGTGTGATCTAATTCATCTGGTGGTTCCTGCTCTAACCCAATCTATGCCTGAAATACGAAATTAATAAGGAGAGTGGAAGGGATTAAATAAACCTTAGATGAATACAATTTGAGAAATTTCAAAGAGGAATTTATTTTTCTCTTTCTCCAGGGAGGCATGGTTGATTTGCTGACTTTGATATTTTTAAAAATGACATGTGCTTGGGCCGGCGCCACGGCTCACTAGGCTAATCCTCCGCCTAGCGGCGCTGGCACACCAGGTTCTAGTCCCGGTCAGGGCACCGGATTCTGTCCTGGTTGCCCCTCTTCCAGGCCAGCTCTCTGCTGTGGCCAGGGAGTGCAGTGGAAGATGGCCCAAGTGCTTGGGCCCTGCACCCCATGGGAGACCAGGATAAGTTCCTGGCTCCTGCCTTTGGATCAGCGCGGTGCACCAGCTGCGCTGGCCATTGGAGGGTGAACCAATGGCACAAGGAAGACCTTTGTCTCTCTCTCTCACTGTCCACTCTGCCTGTCCAAAAAAAAAAAAAAAAAAAAAGAAAAAATGACATGTGCTCTGCCTTCATTTTGAATCTATTTTTTTGAAAAAGAAAATAAATTTTATTTTTCTTCTTGATCTATTTTTAGATTGCTAAATTGTTTCTAAATGAAGTAAGTGTTGCATTGATGTTTAAACATATTGTGCTCCCTCTACTATTCCGCAACTAATTTTGATGAAATTATATTTATCATTATATTACCTTAAGATAGAAATACATATGTGAATATGTAACTAAATAACTAACTTATTTTATGATATACTTCTAATAAGATAATCATACTTCTATCCTTTCCTCCCTGTATCTCTCCCTTCCTTCTTTCTTTTCTATAATTTTTGTAATGAAATAATTTTAATTTACTTTATAATCACAGGCTTAATGTCCCATTAACTATAATGTTCAGTAAGAAAAAGTAGAAAGACCATTGTTCCACAGGAAAATAAAAAGGGCTAAAAGCAGTATTCTTTATCTTTTCTTGAAGATATATTGATTTATTTGAAGAGCAGAGTTACAAAGGACAGGCAGAGGCAGAGAGACAGAAGTCTTCCATCTGCTAGTTTACTCCCCATATGGCTACAATGGCCAGGGCTGAGCCAGACCAAAGCCAGGATCCAAGAGCCAGGAGTTTCATCTGACTCTCCCATATGAGTGCATAGACCTAGGAACTTAGACCATCCTTTGCTGCTTTCCCAGGTCATTAGCAGGGAGCAGGATTGGAAGTGGAGCAGCCAGGACTCAAACCAGCATCCATTTAGGATGTTGGCATCGCAGGAGGAGGCTTAACACCTTGCACTAGCACTGGCCCCAACAGTATTTCTGAAGGCTATAATTACAGTAGGCTATGTAGTTATATAGTAGATTATATAATTATAGGACTTAAAGTTATCAAAGATTGGAGATAATTTTTCTGACGTATTTATTGATGTTTGCCTCAGTCCTAGTAAAAAACATCAGGCACTAGATTGACTGTACCAGATATTTATTACATCAATGGGATAAGCACAATAAAAATAAACATCTTAAAATATATTATTTTCAGTTTAACAAAATATTTACCCTTAAAATAGAGTTACCCTTAAGATCATTTACCCTTGAATAGACTAAGCCAATACTACTGAAAATTTCTCCTGTGGAAATTTTCTTCTAATAATCTATTCTAATAATTTTCTTATAATAATTACAACTCATAAATAGAAAGTGCATTTACAAAAAGCTTTTTGAAAATACAGTCTGCCTCTATAACACATTGTCCAGAAATAATGATTCTTTATCTTCATGGTCACTATTTCTAGATAATCTCTAAATAATCCTGAAAACTCATTGGCTCTTCAGTAAAACAGAAAGATATCATCAAAATATTTTGTTTGCCTACCTCAGTAGAGGTACATGAGCTGCTTTTTAAAACTGTATGAAATAAAAAGCAATTTTCATAAACTAGTTATACTATTATAAAATATATAAATTATGTACATTCATAAATAATTATGGATTATTTTATAGAAAATTGTGCCCCATTAGAATTTTGTTTGGCTAACAACAACAATCAAATGTGCTCAGTGCTGTATAGTGAGTAGGAGTTTTCTCCATCACACCAGAACAGGATGGATTTCTGGCACAATGCAACAAATGAGATAAGCAGTATTTTCTATATGGCTCTGTAAAAAGTTTATATATAATTATTTATGTTACTTATATTATTTTAATATTTTGAATATTCTTTGAGTTTCATCTAAAATCATATAATATGTGCTTAAATCCATTTTAAATTATTTTATGGAAGCAATAGAAAGGCTGTCAATATTTTTTAGCTTTAATATTATGTGTTTGTGTTGGATGTACATATGTATTTTTAAAGCAAGATTTCTTTGACTTCTGTGCCAGGAAGCCATCATGAATATTTAATTTTCTCTTGTTACTGGAAAATAACCCTTTCTATGAATGTTGGATTTATTTTCTACTTATAAAACTGAACTCTTCCTAGCAAGGCAGCATACTTAATAGTGATTTTATTGTCATTTTGTATTATCATATTTTGCACAGTATTTAAGAGAAACTGATCAAAGGAATTTTAAACCAAGTGTTCCTATCTGCCTCTCAGGATATCCTGGAGTAATCACTCACAGAACTTTTGACATGTCCATGTCAAATAATGTATATTAAACTATTTAAAATTTACCTTTATGAAAAAATTCATATGTTAAAAATTAATAGAATATTTGTTTCTGAAGATTTTAGTCCCTTCAGGATACTGTTAACATTCTCAAAGACAAGAAATATGCCATTTTTACTCTTATTCTGCTATTATTTGTACACGTATATCTCCACAACAGTTTTGTCTATTTTTTAACTACATGAAACAGCTCTACTGTGTCTGAGTATATGAGTGTATTAATTGCTTTACTTTGTTACTTAGCAAAATTACATTTTTATGGGAAAATTCTTCTGATGTGTTTAGCATTTCTTTATATTTTGTTTCTATTGTGATATTAATATAAATATATCAAATTTAATGTAGTTGATAGAAACAGTTCTTAGAATATAACATTTCCTTTCCTCTCTCCTCTCTCTCTCTTTATTAAGATTTCTTTATTTGTGTGAAAGTCAGAGTTACTGAGAGGCAGAGGCAGAGAGAGAGAGGAGAGAGAAAAAGAGAGAGAGAGAGAGAAAAGAAAGATAGGGAGAAGGAATGAGGGTGGGAGGGAATGAGGGGGATAGAAGGAAGGAGGGAGGCAGGGAATATCATTATGTTATTATATTTGTGTCTACAAACCACACTGAATCTGTTAAAAACTAATTAAAAATTAAAATAAAAATAATCAGAGTTATATATAGAGAGAAACATACATGATAGACAGAGACTGAGAGAGAGAGAGAGAGAGAGAGAGAGAGAGAGGGAGAGAGAGGGAGATCTTCCTTGTATTGGTTCACTCTGCAAATGGAGTCCATGGCCAGGGCTGGATCAGTCCAAAACCAGTAACCAGGAGCTCCATCTAGGTGCCCCAGGTGCATGGCAGGGACTCAAGTACTTGGGCCATCTTCTGCTTTTTCCCCAGGCGCATTAGCAGTTAGCTGAATCAGAAACAGTACAGTAGGAACCCAAACTAGCACTCTGACATGGGATGCCACTCTCAGAGGTGGCAGCTCAACCCGCTGTGCCACAATGCGGGTTCTTCCTAATGCTTCTCAAAATCATCCCTCTTCTATTCTATTGTAAGGGTTGGTTTGTCTTTTGACAGATCTTTTGAAATTCATATACAGTTTAGAATCAACTCATTATTTTAACAAAAACCTGCTGGTCTTGTGGGAATTGAATTGAGATTACGTTGTTTATATTAATTTGGAGAGAACTTACAATTTAATGGTACTGAATCTTTTGACTCTTGAGAAAGCTATATCTTTCCATTGATAAAGGTAATTTTTAACTTTCTTGGTAATATTTTGTAGTTTAAGCATATAGATCTACCCATATTTCATCAGATTTATCTCTCATATTTGATGCAGTTTTGGTGTTTTAAATTTGTTTATTGCTAGTATATTATAGGAAAACAGTTCATTCTTTTTAAAGATTTTTTTATTTATTTATTTGACAGGTAGAGATACAGACAGTGAGAGGGAGAGACAGAGAGAAAAGTCTTCCTTCCATTGGTTCACCCCACAAATGGCCACTATGGCCAGAGCTACGCTGATCCGAAGCCAGGAACCAGGTGCTTCTTCCTGGTCTCCCATGGGGGTGCAGGGGCCCAAGCACTTGGGCCATCCTCCACTGCCCTCCAGGGTCACAGCAGAGAGCTGGACTGGAAGAGGAGCAACCGGGACTAGAACCCAGGGCTCATATGGGATTCCAGTGCCGCAAGCGGAGGATTAGCCAAGTGAGCCACGGCGCCGGCTCCCAGTTGATTTTTTTTAGATGCTGATTTTTTCGTCTCCAATCTTGTTAAACTCACTTATTTCTGTAAACTTTTTTTGGTAGTTTCCTTCATTTATCTTATTGTGGACCAAAGGTTTTCAAATCTTTTAGTGCCTCAAAGTAATATGTTACCGAATTTAGTAAATGTTGCAGATTTGTGGCAGTGTCAATACATTCTCTGCAAGACATTCTGGAATGACAGCATACACATTTAATATATAAATTAATGTACATATCTGTGTTCCAATAAAAGTTTAAAAGGACAACTAGAAGCTAGCCTCAAAAGTTGGTATTGAAAGTGCCAATTGGAAGTGATCATTGTTGTGAATACAGATTTAAATCTCCCTTCCCCCAAAAAATTATAAGGAATGCATATGACTTGTAAGTATATAAAACAAGGCCAAAGGACAAAAAATCAATATAAAATGAATTTGATTTATTTTAAAATTATTTAATTTTTATTAATAAAAAATATTTGATGTGCTTCATAGATTCTAAGAATTCTAAGAATGTAGTGATACTTCCCTTCCTCCTTCCTCTTTCCTTTTTTTCTTTTTTAATTTTTGTGATAGCATGTTTCTATTTATAACCACAGGCTTAGTGCTTCACTACATAAAGAGCTCAACCAGTAAATGTAGAAAGATCACTATTCAGGAGGAATACAGACAAGTAAATAAACTATAATCAAATCCACACACCAGTAATAAACACATGGGATTTCAAATTTTAATATATATATATATGCTATTTCCAGTAACACTACAAAGTTAAATATTTAGGCACAGTCATTATATAAAATGTACTCTAGATCTATATGCTTAAAACTGATTGCAGAAATAAGAAACAGTACACACAAGTGCAGTTAGATGTTTTTTGACATAGGCACACAGATAATTTAAATGACAATATTTAAGTTAAATTTAGACGCCTAAGAATAATTGTGTGTTAATTGAAGAGTTCAACCAATGGTATTAAGTAGAACAAAAAAATACTAAAACGAATAAAATAGTAAGTTGTTCCTCAACAGTCAGGACAAGGGCTGATCAAGTCATTGTTTCTCATAGTGTCCATTTCACTTCAACAGGTTTCCTTTTAGGTGCTCAGTTAGTTGTCATGGATCAGGGAGAACATGTATTTGTCCTTTTGGGGTGCAAACTGTTGACATCTTTACTTAGTATATACTAAGTTGATCTGTATATAAAGATAACTGAAAATGAATTTTGATGAAGAATGGGATTGGAGAAGGAGTGGGGGATGGAATGGTTGTGGGTGGGAGGGAGGTTTTAGGGGGAAAAACTGCTATAATCCAAAAGTTGTTCTTTGGAAATTTTTATATTTATTAAATAAAAGTTAAGAAAAAAACAAATGACAGTATTTTCAACAAATATTGTTAGTAAAATGGTGCAGTCTTATCTGTGGTGCAGTCTACGCCCTGGACAACATCCTATGCTCCAGCCCCCACTGCCATTGCTGGAAGCCAGGTGACCACATGGCCCAACCACAGGTGTTAACTCTACCTCTAATGGGATTACTGTTCCTACTTCCCTGACTGCCCCCTGCAAAGGTTTAACAGGACCTGTTGCTGAGCATGTGTCTCCCTTTCTCAAGCTCTTCTTAGCTCTCCTCCTCTCTCTCTTTTTCTATCCTCGCCCTTTCCCTCTGTTCTGTTAGGTTTCCCCCAATAAAAGCTCTTTCCCCTTACTCTGGTGTTTGGTGTGTTTTGTGGCAGCCTTACAAATATTACTGGGCAATTGGATGTCTATATATAAAAAAATGATGTCCTTCAACAAAGACCTTACACCTTTCACAAAAATTAACTTGAAACAGATTAGACCTATACATTAAATGTGATAGAAGATATTTCTACAATAAAACAGTAAAAAATCTAAATTTCATTGCTTTTGTTGATGATTTTTTAAGATATAATGAAAAAGTGCAACTCAGGAAAGAGGAATGTGTTCTGATTTAAAACATAAGTTGAATTGCGTTTTTCTTTGAAGTTTATCCAGTATTTTTCTTTTATCCTATTGTTCTTTCTCCTAAGCCTTAGATATTCCTTCACATTCAAGAAAGACCATCTGGATTTTTGACAGAGATTTTCTATGCTTATGTAAAATGGTTGGATTTCTCAGAAGAGCTCTCTCAGGAGCAAGGATGACAATTTGGAGCTCCTAGTGAGGCTGGGGAGGGATAAGAGACACAGGATTTCCGCTGGCAGCCTTCAGTTTGTGTAGAAGAGGCAGCAATTTGGTCCAGATATAGAATTCTAAAGTCCAACATAATGCATCATTACTAAACAGTGGTTTAAACTACCTTATGGGAAAACCATATTATTTCACTTTGTAAATTCACATGTTTGCTTCTTCTAGCTGAGAAGTCTGCATAATGGGACCTAATACAGCTGTTATGGACTCAGATTTTCCCTCAATCCCCTTATTTTTAATTTCTTGGATGGGGAACCTTTTATTTGCCAAATGCTATTTGGATAATTATAACACCACTCAGGGGCCATACAAAATTACCAACTTAAAATTTTTCCTGCTATAGATTTATTGAATTTCAAATCCCACCTGCAGTTGCCTTGGCAGGGTCAGACCAAAGATTTCCAGGGCCTTATACAGCCTGCAGACCAGATGTTCCTCACCCTTGCTAGAGCACCTGCTTATTTAAAACATATAGCATCCTATCCATTCACTGCTTTGCTCAATATCTATTTAGATAGCAACTACGATGAGCAGACCCTATTTTAAATGCAAAACAAAGGTAGATAGGAAATCCAAGGTCTTTTCTGTCATAGAATTTATAACTAGTGGTGGACACATAAGAAATCTTAAAGCAAGCAACCAAAAAAGTAGTTTATATGAAATATAATAATGACAGTAACGGACCTCTGAGGATGATGTGGTAGAGGGTATTTTGGATGTGCCACTGGAGCTGATTTTTCTATCCCTTCAACAAATATTTAGCGGGGGCCTCCTGTGAGCCTGTGACTGTTAGTGATACTGAAAATGCGTCAGTGAGAAATGACCATTGTGGACCCTAAATTATAGAGGAGGGAATAGAAAATAATGATGTGGATTAATATCATGTGTGAAAAAAGTAAAGATCAATGATAGGGGCTGGTATAGCCTATGAGGATCAGACATTGTAATTCATGGAAGGTATTGAGAGACAATGACATCTAAGCAATGTTTAAAGGATCACAAAATCCTCATTTTTTAATTTTATATGTTCCCTATGTTGTGGGCTATATAAATTTCCATTCCAGGCTCTTGCATTTTACTTAAAGAAGCATTCTAAGTACAGGCACAAACATGACATGAGGAAAATGCACACACACACACACATGTGGGCATTGTTTAGGGGAGAGTGGGCCAGGAAAGGATAAGATAGATCCCATACCCTGTTCATTCTGGGTCCACATGGAGAGAGAGTCATTGCCCCCTTCCTCTACCAGGCTTTAATGAGCTTAGAAAAGGGAAATGGTTACCTGATACTGCTCCCTGGTCCCAGGTAAGGGGAGGTACATCCTGAGGAAGGGGTCATCTGATTGATAGGTGGGTGGATAGATTACCTGGGATAGGAGACATGTAGCTTGTTCTACATCACCTATGTTTTATGAGTTATCGCAAAAGCCTTATTAAATATGACCTTACCCACAAATGCTGGCTGGTGATTCTACTTCATTTCTCCTCCCAGAGCAGCCCTTTTCAAAGAACTGACTGGAATTGGGATCTATGTAGCATTTTCCCCACCTGTTTGGTGGGGTGATTCCTGGAAAGGGTTGCACATTTTCCATGGCCTCTCAACGGAATTAAGCTTCAAGCATCCACCATGCTAGCTATGTGGTTAAAAGCATGTCTACATTGGCTTCCTCTCCTTTCTTGATTACTTTCCCACATTACAACTGTTCCCTGTGCTTCCCCCAAATTAGTCCTGCCATTTGATCCAGCAATTACAGTACTGTGTATATATATACATATATGCAAAAAATGAAATAATTAAATCCAGAGATAGTGGCATTCTCATGTTTATTGCAGCACTCTTCACCATAGCCAAAACATGGAAATTACCATGGTGCCCATCAACAAATGAATGGATAGAGAATCTGTGATATGTACATATACATTCAGACATGAAAAAGAAGGAAATCTTGTCATTTGCAGGTATGTGGATGTAACTTAACGGCATTGTATTAGGTAAAATATTCCAGGCACGGAAAGACAAGTGCCACATGTTCTTTCTCAGATGTGGAAGATTTCCGAGCATTAAATAGTGATTAGCAGAAGCTGGAATGGAGGAAGGAGGGGGGGATGGTGGAAAATGGAAGGATTAGTACCAAAATGCAGTCCGATAAAAGGGATAGCTTCTAGTGTTCCATGCACAATGGGGTGCTATAGATCACATTATCTATTACCTATTTCATGTGCGAATAAAAGAAGATAGAAGCTCAAAGCCTCCCAATATAATGTCAAGGGGAAGAAATGTTAAATATCCAGATTTGATCAACACATAATGTATACATTTACTGAAATATAACACTGTACCCCAAAATATGTACATTGTTAAATGTTAATAAAACTATAAAAATAGACAAATGAGACAATGTCAAGCTCAGAAGCCTCTGCACAGCAACTAAAATAATGAGTGAAGAGACAAGCCACAAATCAGAGAAAATGTTTGCAAATTATGTTTCTGACAAAGGATTCATAATTAGAATATATCAGGTATGCACCAAGGGATTAAACAATCAAGTTAAGAAATGGTAAAGGAGCCTGAATGGATAATTATCAAACTAAAGTCAAATGTGCAACAAATACACACAAAAAAATTCTCAATCTCTCTAGCAAAAAAGAAAATGCAAATCAAAACCTAATGTGATACCATCTCACCCCAGATCAAATGACTATTACCAAAAAGATAAAAGATAAATACTGGCTAGGAAAGAGGGATCCTAATAAACTTGGGTGGGCATGCAAATTAGTACAGCCTTTAGGAAGAACATTATGTAGGTTCCCCAAAAATAGAGTACCCTTATGACCTAGCTATCAATGTCTGGGTGTATACCTGAAGGAAATGAAAACAGCAGATGAAAGAGATACCTACACTCTCATATAGATTAAGCACTATTCACAATTACCAGTATATAGAATAAACATGGGTGTCCATGGATGAATGATTGATTGAAGAAAATGTAGTGTATGTACACAATGGATTATTATTTAGCCATAAAAGAATGAAATACTAACATTTGCAGCAACATGGATGGAACTAGAGATTATTATTTTAAATGAAATAAGCCATACATGGAAAAAGACTTCATGTTATTTCTTACTTGAGAGATTCATATACATATATATATATCACATATATAATATAATGCATCATATAATATATAATGTATTACATAGAGAGTCTGTATGAATTTAAAACAGTGATTACTGGGAGCTAATAAGTGTAGGAGGAGAGAAATTGTGTGAAGTTTGATAATGGGTACCAAAATGCAATCAGGTGAAGGTAAGGAGTGTGTTCTGCAGCTCTATCTGGTGACTACAGATCATGAAAATATCTTCTGTATGAATAACTAGAACAAAGAAGCTGTTTCCAAACACTAAGAAAAATAATGAAGTAAGAAGTCTAATTACCTGGTATGACCAGTTTACGCTGTGTATATGTGAATATGTGGCATAGCGGGTAAAGCTGCCTCCTGGTGCGCTGGCGTCCCATATGGATTCCAATTTGAGTCCCAGCTGCTCCACATCCAATCCAGCTCTCTGCTATGGCCTGGGAAAGCAGTAAAGGATGGCTCAAGTCCGTGGGAGACCCAGAAGAAGCTCCTAGCTTCTGGCTTTGGAACAGTGTAACTCCGACCATTACGGCCAACTGGGGAGTGAAGCCTATGGAAGAAATCGCTCTCTTTCTCTCTCTCTTTCTTTCTCTCTCTCTCTCTCTGCCTCTCCTTCTCTCTCTGTGCAATTCTGACTTTCAAATAAAAAAATAAATCTTTTAAGAAAATAGCACACTATACTCCATAAAAATGTGCAAGTGTACATACTAATCAAAAAAAAATAATTCCTCTTAAAATTTTTGTATATATGAAATAATGAATTGTGTAAAAATTTAATAGGCAAGTAAGTATTCAATGTGATATTGGCGTACTATGTGGTGTTTGATATTTGTACACATTGTGCAATATCAAATCAGGATAAGTTGCTTATTTTCTCAAATGCTTAACATTTGTTTAAGGTGAAAACATTCTTTAAATTTTGTAAAACTTTTTCATGAAAATTAAATCCTAACTAACTTGGTTTTAGCATCACACACCAAATAAATGTATCAAGTTTTCAATTAAAATAATAATTTAAATGGTCAAAATTATTTTATTTTTAAAATTTTTTAAAAATATTTTATTTATTTATTTGACAGGTAGAGTTATAGACAGTGAGGGCTATCCTCACTGTGGTCCACTGCCTTCCCAGACCACAGCAGAGAGTTGGACTGGAAGAGGAGCAATCGGGACTAGAACCCGGTGCCCATATAGAATGCCGGCACCGCAGGCGGAGGATTAACCCACTGTGCCATGGCGCCAGCCCTAAAATTGGTTTTAAAACAAATCGGTAGCATTTGGATCCTTGGCAAAGGTTCAGTTTTCACTTTTGGGAGACTCGAACTGTTAGATATATCATTCTGACATTCTGGCATGCAAAAGAGTCTGTGCAAGACTCTCAGTTGAGAACCTGAGCCTGTCTGACAGCCTCACAGAGGCCACAGCATATGTGGTAGAGCAATCAGGGGGACGTGTACAAGGGGCTCACATCATAGGTATAATAGGTTATGATTGAACATATGACACAAGGTCTTGTAGGCTCTTGCTGGTCTAGAAGAACTGAGGATTCTATTATGAGCAAAATGAGGATCCATTCGAGAGTTCAAAGCAGAGTTGTAGCATGCCCTGACTTAATCTATAAGGGAACTACTCTGGCTATTGATTCTAGGGCTAGAAAAGGTGGAGCATGAATACCAACTAGGAGGTAATTGCAATAATCTATGCTAGAAATGGTGGGATTTGGGCCAGGATAGATCATGGGCAATGATGAGAAACAGATTATGGACATATTTTGCAAGTAGAACTAATGGTGGTTTCCTGATTGATAGATTATGGAAAAACAGAGGGGTCAAAAATAAAGACTTGAGGATCTCTAATACAAGTGACTGAGAAGAGAGAACTGCTCAATGCTAAGGGATACCACTGGCTTTCACTGAAACCACCAGATCAATATCTGTACCCCTTGTGCTTGCTTTAGTACCAACAGGTTCCTCTATCAGCTGTGTGTAGCTATCCATTCCTTTTGTTTTACCCATTTTTTATTTGATTTTTTTATTGTGATAATTTTGTTAAGATTTCTGTATTGATGCTAGAAATCAATATGCTGTCTTGAATTGAAAGTCTGATTATATCTATTTAAAATGCAATTGATTGTGTTGGTAGATATGCAAATATGTAAACCCGACAAACTTGATACAGATTACAGTCTCAAGTGAATATTTTATAATTGTGTATTTTATAGTATGTAAATCATATTTCAATAAAGTTGATTAAAATAATCCAGAAATATAGATTACAGGCTTAATAGGGTAATTATTATTAGACCCTCATGGTATTGCCTTCTTCAGTAAGAATAATTTGAGTTGAAAATAAGCTTAGTAAGATAATTATCTTTTTCTGACTTCTTAAAAAGGCCAATGAAGAGTATCACAAAGCTCTCCTCCCTCTGAGAATTAATAAGAACTTTCTTTCTGAGGCTTGCACAAGGCTAGTAACTGAGAGTTTAGATGGTGCATGGCCACTCATCTGAAGCAACACTCAATTCCCAAGGCAACACAACCCAATGCAGTGTTTGGATTCAGGCAGGTAACACTGAATTACTTATGGGAAAACACACCTTATTGAATTAAATTTGAAGATTTTTCACTATGTATCAATAGAAAACAATTTCCATTAGTCAAAGTTTACCCTCTTTTCACAAAAATTAAATATCTTCCATGAGTCCTCCCCTCCCCCTCCGCCGTGGAAATGTAAATTTAGAAATACTTCATTTATCCACCAGAGGAGAAACAATTTGAAACGACTGTAGATAGCGCTGAGGGTGGGCAGGCTGCAGGAGAGGCACTCCCAGGTCATGGGTAGAGTGGGAGTCGCTCGGGCATTTTGGAGGGTGCTTTGACCATATCAAAACCTAGTCTTCTCGGACCCTGGACTCTCGGCCCTGCTGACCACTCACACGTGTGCTCCGAGGCGTCCTTGTACGAGGACGACTGCTCAGGCGCAGGTGTCATCCAAGCGCCCACCAGGCAGAGACTGCCCACATGGATCCTGACCCATTCCTACTCTGCAGTGCTGGGCAGGTGTGAAGAGATGACGCCAGCAAGTGCGAGGCCACGCATGGTAATGTAAGTCAAAAAAACAAAGTCGAGGAGCAATGTGGACAGCAGGATCCCAGTTGTCCGGCAGCAAGCAGCAGCCCTCTGCCCCATGTTTCTTGTCTTACGTGTGCTTTCCCTGCAAATGCACAGCCAGCCAGACGCACACCAAATGATAAGAGAGAGCAGGCAAGGCAGATTAGAGGCTGAGGGCCATTGGGTCATTATATGTGTCTAGTTTAAAAACTTACACAAGCCTAAGTTATTTTTGTAATAAAAAAATAAAGACTTTTTAAAAGACTATGTGCAGCCCAGGGTCCTCTGAGCGTGATTTCCCCCATGGGAAGACGCCCCCAGAGACCGGGGCTGGACAGGGAGGCTCCCGGGGACGGCACAGGGGTCCTGAGCTCTGCAATCAAGACTCTTGGCCTGCTCCACAAAGGGGTGACCTCGGGGGAGTCCCTTCACCAGTCCCCCCTCTCACCAGGGAAACGCACGTCCCCGTGGATGTGGCACGTGTGGGGTTCTCACAGCAAAAGAGGCCTCCCCAGTAGGGGAGGATCCAGAAGAGCAGCAGTTTAGGGGTCAGAAACCTGACTGTGGTGCTCGCCATTTTCCATCATGGTACTGGTGTGTGGCCTGCACCCCACCGGAAGGCCCACAGGGGCTGTTTCCTCCATTGCTCCCGCCTTCTCCACCACAGGCATCGAGCGATGCAGCCGCTGCTTCTCTCACCAGGGTGGGTTCTCAGAGTCCTCGGCCACATGCCAGTCCTTCCGACATTGGAAGCTACTGCTTGGATTTTACTTGAGTCCTTTTCTCCCTCAGATCCTTGTCACCTGCCTCAGCCTTAACTTTGCGCTCCCCCCAATACCCTGGGTCCCTTCCCTTGGTCCTGCCCTCAATGTGTGCTGGCCCTGCAAACTCCCACCCAGCTCCCACAGGGACGGGCATCTGCTGAGACTGCTGTTTAAAAACAGCATGCTCTTTGAGTCCAGGATCACCCACAGCAACAAGCATGGTGAGGACTGGGTCAGTGGTGGGGTAATTGGGGAATTGGGGTGGCAAGGGTGGAAACTGGCTGGGCTCTCCTAGGAGGCTTGTGCAGATTTAGGGTGGCAGTAATCCCTTGCCCACTCTCCTCTGCAGTTGGCTGGGTCGTGGCCATGGCTGTCCTTTTGAGAGAATTCAGATGCATCAGTTGGTAGTCAGGGTGGTCTCAAAGGTACCTAGGGTGCAAAACACTTGCACGCTATCTCCAGCAAGAACAAACAGACCTCCCTCCTTCCTTCAGAATCTCCAAACCTACCATGAGAACAGCAAGGGAGCTCTTCCTGATCTCACAGCTTATTATGAAAAGAGCCACCCATCCCACCCTTAGGGATGGCCCTTTGTTTCATCATGAACAGGCCAGACAGGATGGAGAAATGGAAATCAGGTCTTTTGATGGGTTTTGTCCCCACCTGGTAACTGAATGCCAATCTGTCAAGTTTTTTTTTTTTTTTTTTCTCTTGAAATTGTCCTTTTCATTTTGTCTATTATAAATCCATTCTTTCAAATTCATAACCCAGTCAGTATGATTTGGTCAGAGTTGATGCTGTCACAAGAAATGGAGACAATAAGTCAGATCCAACCAGGTACAATATGGTATCCTAATTTGAAGATATCAGAACTAAAATTGAGAAAAACAAGGGAGAGAACAACCTTTCATGGTAGCATATCAGCTCCTCAATCATCATTAGCCAACAGTCCCCAGAACCTCCCAGTTGCTTTTTAATCTAGGTTAAATTGGATTTCTTCTAATTACTATCGAAAAAGTACAATAGATACAAATGGTTCACTTGTCAAATAATTTTTGCAAAGTCTATAAATACACACACACACACACAATTTGGAAGATTCAGAACTCTTCTTATGAGTTTCAAATGATTTCATCCAAATATATTTAACCAAGAAAACTCATCAAACAACAGTTGATATCTTCTAGAGCACTGTCCTACATACCTCTTTCATAAAAATTATGCTAATTTTAAATGACCTTTTTAGTTTAACCAATAACAAGACAAATTTATAGAGTAGAGATTGTATTATTTCTTATTTAGATCTTTGGTAAAGCTTCCTGTGAAACTATCTAGGCTTTGACAAGATGGAGGATAAAGATTGGATAAAATGTATTAAAATATGATTAAACAGGATGCATAAGTTCTCATGTTCTACATCACAGTGGGATGACTACAGTTCATGACAGGTTATTATATATTTTACAAAGAACTAAGAGAGAAAAGTGCTAAAGTTCCCAGCACAAAAGAATGATAATTGTTGAGGAGATAGAAATGCAAATTGCCCTGTTTTGATCATTATGCATTGTATACATGTACAAAATTATCACACGGTTCCCTGTAATTAATAGTTATGTATAATCACTATATGTCAGTTTAAAAATGCAGATTTAATTTTCACAGTTTTTAAGCACAAATTAAATATATATAGTAGACGAAAAATTATCCAGAATTTTTATTTCTTCTAAGTTAATCTTGGCATTTTTTATTTTTGAAAAAGCTTGAGTCATTTAATCTAACTTGCCAAAGTTATAGACATTCTCTTATTTTTCCTTTTGTGTCTATGAGACCTGAAATGATGCCCTCTGTTTTAACATTGTTATTAGCCATTTTATGTGTTCTTTTTTTCTAGCATTAATTTCAGTAGTCTTTTTAAGAAGTTATGTCTTGATTTCTTTAGTTTTCCATATCATTTTAAGTGACAGTTGTATTATTAAGTTATTGATCTTACTCTTACTTTGTGTATTTCATCTCTTCTCCTTTGGATTAAATTTGTTCTTCCACATTCTAAGTTCTT
Organism: Oryctolagus cuniculus; assembly: GCF_051225735.1. Lineage (NCBI taxonomy): Eukaryota > Metazoa > Chordata > Mammalia > Lagomorpha > Leporidae > Oryctolagus > Oryctolagus cuniculus. The sequence continues at coordinate 162,194,309 of NC_142869.1, forward strand.
GAAGGGAAGCAAAGATTATTGATTTTGAGACAGGATATGAATGATACAAGATCAAGTCCCTACACACCCAACCACATGGTCATCTCCTACCTCTAACTGTATCCATCTCTAGTCACAGAACTCTCCACTCCACCCCAAACCAATCAAGAACAAAAGATTCCCTGCTGTCCCATGGGCATGCCTCGAATTGCCCAGTACCATGGCTATATGAGTTTCCTATGGTGGTGACAGTGAGCGATACCACCATCTTCAGTGTGTTACATGCAAAAGAAACAACCGCACCTTCACAGAAATCCATGCCTATTGCACACTGAAATACTGTTCTTCAAGGGAAATAAGCCAGAGACCAACGGTGTATCCATACCTCTGCAACTTAACAAAAATACCTGTCCAACTCACATTGCAGACCCTAATGGTGGAACCTCTTCCCACCTTGCTGTCCCCCTTGTACTACAGGATAAGCCCCCAATAACATTGTCTGGGTCAATTTATATTACAAGTAGTTCAAGGACCTTGAGGCAATATTAATCTACCCCATTTTTCTCTTCTAATATAAGAATGTAATTCTACACATTTTTATAAAACCACTGTTTATTTGTGTCAATGTTTCATGTTCATTTAGCTCAAAATAATTTAAAGTTTAATAAGGAATCAGTTAATTCCCCCTTAAGAATTTATTTAGACCCATCTGTTATTTTAATTGACAAATATATGGGTGATTTTCCAAGTTTTTTTTTCTGGTTATTGATGTTTTAGAATTAATTCTGTTCCAACATATAATTTGCTTTGTATGATTTCTCTTATTAACTATATTAAGGTTTCTTTTTTGGTCCAAAATATGATCTATCTTGTGGAATTTCTACATACACTGGAGGGCTACTCTTACATGGTGTGTTTTTAAATGTTAATTAAGTCAAATTTAGTGAGAATGCTGATTAGGCCATCCAAATACTGCTTTTGTGTTTAATTGTTATGTCATTTACTGATTTTTTTTCAGTTATGGAGCATGGAAGTATCCCAAATATAATTTGCACATTGTTTTGTTTCTCCTTTCAGTTCCAACATTTTTTTGTCATGCACTTGAATGTCCTATTGTAAAATACAGTCTCATTTAGAATTGATATGTCTTTATCATTACATACTGTCCTTCTTTATCTCTGATAATTTTTCTTGTTCTGAAGGCTACTTTAGTTTTCTGTCAATGAGTATTTTTGCATGGCACATCTTTCTCCACTCCCTACTTTACATCTTTCTGCGCCTTTAAATTTAATCTGTGTTTTCTTAGCAGCCCATAGGAGGATTTTGGCCTTGTTTTATATTTTACTTAATCTACCTATCTCTGTCATTTGATTGGTGCATGGAGACTTTACAGAATTGTAATGAAGAAGTTAGAACGTAACACATTTTTGAATGTTTTCAATATGCTCTGCTTTTATTTATTTTATCCTATTTTACCACATCCACAGAATAATTTAACATTTTTCTGTTTACATTCCATTCCATTTTTGTTTAATTATGGATAACTTTTTTAAAAATTTAAATTCTTAAAGTTAGTTACACATTATATATATATTTTAACTTATAAAGCCGTTCTGTAAGTACTATTATAGTGATGGACATGTAGTCGTTCTTAAAATGACACAGTATTCCTCATTTTTTTACCCTTTGTTACTGTTGCTTAGATTTTCTCTGTGCCAGAAGTACACAGTACATTGCTGTTACTCTCAGTTATACTTCTAGATCAAGAAAATAAATATTATTTTATCATAATTTGTTTAGTGTTCAGTGTTTGTGTGTATAAATTCAAATTCTGTGTAGTATAACATTCTTCTGTGTAAAAATAATCTTCCTTTAAAATTTTATAGTATAAATCTAAGGTAAATTATCAATTTTGTTTCATAAAGTCTATCTTTCAGATCTTTTTTTTTTTTTTTTTTGGACAGGCAGAGTGCACAGTAAGAGAGAGAGACAGAGAGAAAGGTCTTCCTTTGCCATTGGTTCACCCTCCAATGGCCCCCGCGGCTGGCGTGCTGCAGCCAGCGCACTGTGCTGATCCGATGGCAGGAGCCAGGTGCTTCTCCTGGTCTCCCATGGGGTGCAGGGCCCAAGCACTTGGGCCATCCTCCACTGCACTCCTGGGCCACAGCAGAGGGCTGGCCCAGAAGAGGGGCAACCAGGACAGAATCCGGCACCCCGACCGGGACTAGAACCTGGTGTGCCGGCGCTGCAAGGTGGAGGATTACCCTAGTGAGCCATGGTGCCGGCCTTTCAGATCTATTTTTAAAATCATAGTTTTGCTGAATAAAGAATTCTAGCAGAATTTTGATTGTTTTTGGTACTTTAATCAGCGACTCCATTACTTATGCTAGCATAGTTTCTGACAAGAAGTCAGCTGCCTTTTTACTACTGTATCAGTCCTTGAAACACATCTTTCATTTTCAGACAGATTGGGGACATATTTGCTTTTTCTTTTTAAGTATTTAAACAAATATCTTATGGCCAGATGGGTGTGTGGGTTTCATTCTCTTAGTGATCTCTTAGCTTGATGATGTTGTCATTTGCTCTTGGGATAGGATAGAAACAGGATTCAGCAAACGCAGTCCCTCCTGACCTGAAGTGTCTCCACCTACTGTCCCAAGCCAATCAGAAGCTGGGAGCAGCAAGACTCAAACCACAAAAGACCCCCCCGACCTCCCTGTTAGGGACTTCCTCAATGGGCATGCTTGCGGAGAATATCCCAGAGTGACCCACATGTGACCTTCTTGTTTAGCAGTAGTGAACAAACTACTAATTGTGACCTACGATTTTGAACATATCATGGGTGAAAAATACACCACCACCAGAACAGAGCATTGAGCTGGATGCAAATCAGTGTTTAGCATGATAAAGAACACTAGCCAGAACTGCAGGCCAGGGGCAGATCAAAGTGCCATGTGTGACAGAGGAACCACTGTGACTCCTCAACCCCATAAAAGCATCTGCACAGCTCCCAGCAGAGACCCATTTAGTAGAACCTCTTTCTGCCATGCTGTCTCTGCAAGTATTGGTCCCCACTAAACCTTTCCCAGCTTGTACATTGATCTCTTGTCAATTTGCAAGTGAGCCAAAATCTCCCAGGGTTGCTAACATTGTCAGTCATTAAAAATCAGGCATTTGTTTCTGCAAATATTTCTTCCCTGTGCTGTCCTTTTCTTTCTTTTTGGGATTCCAACTGTTCATATATTAAAATATTTGCAGTTTTTTTCATAGCTCTTATAAATTCTGTTCTTTTTTATTTTTTGTTCACTCTTGGTTATCTCTAAGTTTTTCTAAGTTTTAGCTATCTCCAAGATCACTAATTCTTCCCACAGCTGTGCTGGGCCTACTAAGGAGCTATCTTGAAAGCATTCCTTACTCTTGACAATGTATTTATTTTGTTTAGTTTATAATATTTGAATTTGGTTCCTTCTTATAGTTTCCAGCTCTCTGATGAAATTTCACATTTGAACTTGCACACTTGCTGGATAACTTTTAACATAACAAAGTGATGTAAATGCCCTTGTTCTTCCAAAGTATATGTCATATTTGAATCTGGTACTGTGAACTAATGTGTTACCATACTGTGGTTTATTCTTTCCTTTGCATGGGCTCTGTAATTTCTTATTGACCGCTGAACATTTTCTCTGACACTGGAAATCAAGATACACAGTATACTGCTTAGAAATGAATGCATCTTAACTTCAGCTATGCCCTTAATGTGGTGAGTTATTTAAAGACTAGCTTGTCCGGGAAGCTTTCTGAAGGTTTATTTCCTTTTTTTTTTTTTTTTTTTTTTTTTTTTGACAGGCAGAGTGGACAGTGAGAGAGAGAGACAGAGAGAAAGGTCTTCCTTTGCCGTTGGTTCACCCTCCAATGGCCGCCATGGCCGGCTCGCTGTGGCCAGCACATCGTGGCCAGCGCATCGCGCTGATCCGAAGGCAGGAGCCAGGTGCTTCTCCTGGTCTCCCATGGCTGCAGGGCCCAAGCACTTGGGCCATCCTCCACTGCACTCCAGGGCCACATCAGAGAGCTTGCCTGGAAAAGGGGCAACTGGGACATAATCCGGCACCCCGACCAGGACTAGAACCCGGTGTGCCGGCGCCGCAAGGCGGAGGATTAGCCTATTGAGCAGTGGCGCCGGCCTGAAGGTTTATTTCATTCTCAGCTCTGTATCTTCACTTTCAGTAGCAGATCAGATATAGTTTAAATACCCTTTTGTTTTTGCAACTTACAAAAATATTCTGGTATGACTTGTTACTCACCATGATTTAGACTGATGTCCTAGACTGGGAATGTGCTGTTTCTCTGACTTATCACCAGTCTACTGGGCCCCTTGGGCTTGACAGTTGACTTCATATGCTTCTGGCCTTCCACGCCTATAGTTATGTATCTTTTCTCCCCCCCAGAGACAGACTATTTTATCTGTCTGCTTCTCTCAGTGCAATGGTGTGCGGGCCAGCCGCACCAGTCGAAAGGAACCTAAGGGAGGGAGAGGGACTGAAAAGAGGGACAAGAGATCGCAGAGAATGGAGCCAAGACAACAAGGCTGATCAAGACTCATTTATTCCAATGTCTCAGTGGTATTTATACATAACCAGCACAAAGAAGCCAAAGAAGCACAAAAGATAACAACATGCATAAGCAACTTATCAGGGCTCTGGTAACACAGATAATTTTAACAGAGCGTTCTTGATTAACATCCTCCTTCAGGATGGGAGTACGTGACTTTCTTATCCCAAGAACTCCACAAGCCAAGACTGGCCTTGATTTGTCCAAGGGCTGTCTGCACAATGGGTTTCCACCAGTTTTCTAAGTAAGTGTGTCCATTTTTATCTCCATTTCCTCCACAGATTTTTGTCTTTTGTTTCATAGCTGAGACGGGGGACAACTTCCTGAGTCGAGCTCCAAACCCCTCTCCCCATGGCCATGGGTTTTCTCTATCAGGCTTTTACCACAAGGGACTGGTTCTCCAATTTTACTACATTTTTGAGTGTGTCAGAGCGCCTAGTGAAGTCTGAATGTTAAAATCCCATTTATCTTTTTTTAAAGATTTATTTATTTATTCTAGAAGCAGAATTACAGACAGAGAGAGGGAGACAGAGAGAAGTCTTCCATCCACTGATTCACTCCCCAAATGGCCGCAATGTTCAGAGCTGGTCCAATCCAAAGCCAGGAGCCAGGAATGTCATCCAGATCTTCCACGCAGGTACAGAGGCCCAAGCACATGGGCCATCTTCCACTGCTTTCCCAGGCCATAAGCAGAGAGCTGGATTGGAAAAGGAGCAGCTGGAAGGTGAACTGCTGCCAGTATGTGATGCTAGTGCCACACAGGAAGGCTTAGCTTACCATGCCACAGCACTGGCCCCAACCCCATTTATCTTAACAGGAGGAAAAATAGGGGCTAGACTACCTAGATACTAAATTTAATTGTCTGATTTCTTATAAAGTGCTTTCCTCATGGATGCCACTGATAACACATTCTTGAAAGACATGGAGAAAAAGGTATTCTACTACACTGTTGATTGAAATGTAAAGTAGCTCAACCATTATGAAAGAAAGGATGGAGTTGTTTTCAAAAATCTGAAAATTGATCTGCCATATGAGCCAGTCAGCCAACTGCTGAAAATTTATCCAAAGGAAATCAAATAAGCATATGAAAGTAATCTTTACCTCCATGTTTGTGGCAGCTCAATTCACAATCGCTAAGATATGGAATAAGCAAAGATGTCCATCAACTAATGACTACATAAAGGAAATGGGGTGCATATACATGATGGAATATTACTCTGTCATAAAAAGAATGAAATCCATGGAGCTGGCTCTGTGGCATAGTTGGCAAAGCAGCCACTTGTGGTGCTGGCATCCTATATGGGCACCAGTTTGGATCCCGCTGCTCCACTCCTGATCCAGCTCTCATGATGTGAGAAAGCAGTAGAAGATGGCCTAAGTCCTTGGGCCCCTGCACCCTGCCCCTCCACCCCGCCACCGTGGGAGACCCAGAAGAAGCTCCTGGCTCCTGGCTTCAGATTGGTGCAGCTCCAGCCATTGCGTCCAGTTGGGGAATGAACCAATGGAGGAAAGACCGCTCTCTCTCTCTCTCTCTCTCTCTCTCTCTCTGCCTCTTCTTCTCTTTCTGTGCAACTCTGACTTTCAAATAAGTACATAATTCTTTTTAAAAAATGAAATCTTGTCTTTGAAAGAAATAGATGCAATAGGAAATCATTATGCTTAGTGACATAAGCCAGACTCAGAAAGACAAATATTATATATGTCCTTTGATTTGCAACCAATATATATAGCATACAAAAATGCAATGAATAGGACAGAAATTGACATCTTGAGATTTGATTGTTGTTTATAGTTCTTGTCTACACTCATGTGAAATAGTAGTCTTTCTATTTTCTACTTGATGATGAATTCTTTAATTAGTGGAGGATTAAGCCTGTCTATAAAGCAAACCAAAGTGTGTTATTGTCATTTTTTTTAAAAAAAGAAAAGAAAGCAAGAAAGGGGTAAGGATGGTAGGGAGTATCATTATGGGCTTAAAATTGCATATATATATATATTAAATACATGAAATCTGTTTTCTTTATATAAATGAAAAGAAATTTTAAACAAAGAGTTAAAATTAAAGCTTTAATTAGTACAGTTTTGTCTTGTATTTTGAAATCTTAAATTGTAATGCCTCTAGTTTTTTTTTTTTTTTTCTTTCCAAAGTCATTTGGGTTATTTGGGAGCCTATGTAATTTCATATAAATTTTAGATTTTTTTCTAATTTTGTAAAAAATTTCATGTGAATTTCATTAAGTATTACTTTGAATCTGTATATCATTTTGGGTACCTTAATAATATTCATTTTTTTCAACTTACAAATATGAGATATCTTTCATTAAAAAAAAAGCAAAGAACAACTTCTAGGACCTTAGGCATGTTCATAAACTAAATAATCATTGGGCTGATAGGAGCTATGCAAAAATCAGTGTATCATGTTATAAAGAACTTTATTTCTGATTTTTGTATAAAGAGCTTGTTAAGTATTAAGCCAGGACTGTAAGCTTCCTAGTTCTCTAAGAGCACTTCAGCATGCTTAGTTGCTTGTCATCTGTCTCACAGTGGATGATCTAATTACTCAAAATACACACATATTTTTAAACAGTCTTTTTAAAAATTGCTAATTAAAAGATGAATTGTAGAAAGCTAATTCTTTATCCTTTACTGAAAAGGAAGAACTCTTTCCAATGCTTTTCAAAAAGATCACAAAGGTATGTCTTGATATATAATTTGCCATAATGATACAGGAAGGATAAATACTTAACACTTGAAAGAAATGAATTCAGGGTTGCTGGATTGGAACAAAATTTTGAATAAGATATTGTGCTACATTTAGTTGCTCTTTCCCATTGAGGAACAAATGTGCACTTCCAATTAATAATTATAGTAGCCATCTCAGTACTTTTTAGATAAAAACTCTCCCCTACTTAACAAATTCACTGAGATAAAATGAATTCTGTTCAGGGCTGAATGCTGCATAAAGAGGAGTTGAATTGATTATAACACAGAAATAGCATGTTTTAGAAACCATTTTTGTTTATTATACTTTCAAAGAGTAAGTTTTCCTGTAAAAACTTACATTACTTAGGTTAATATGCTGGGTGAGGGAGGGAATTAGGAAAAAATAAATTTGACAAAATAATAATTTTGTTATTCATATTTACAGTTTTAAAAAATATTTGATTACTCTGATACTTTTGTAAAGTTTAAGGTTTTATAAAAATTAAGCAGTCAATTCATGAGTAAAATTTATTAGGTATCAGACAGTGAGTTAGTGACATTATAGGCACTATCCCATTTATGTAGGAAGTGCAATATTAATATAAAAATAACTTGTTATGACAATGGAGCAATAACTTGGACAATAAGTAGGTTGGAAGATAGAGCTTGAGAAAATCAGCATGTTTTAGATGCTTAAAGAATTTATTTTTCTTCTATTTACATAAAACATGAATTTGGGGAAAATTTTATGCATAAATAACTTGATAAATTCTCATTTTGAATAAATAATGAACCTATATGCCTAACTTTCATACAAGTAATATTTAAACAATTAAGTACTTGATTTAAACCATGTTGTCTTTTTAAAAGTGAAATAAATCAGATCTATTCCAGTTTCCTGCTAATGCATATCCTGGTAGGCATTTCATGATGCCTCAATTAACTGAACTCCTGCCACCCATGTCGGAGACTTGTATTTAGTTCCTGTCTCCTGATTTCAGCCTGGCCTAACCCAAGCTGTTGCAGGTATTTTGGGGGAGAGAACCAGCTTAAGGAAGGTCTCTGTGTCTGTCTCTACCTGTTTGTGTCTCTCTTTCAATAAATATACAATTAAATTATAATATATTTAAATAGAGACATACATGTTTAGTGTAGATGTAATTTTATTTAAATAATGAGCTTTGCAATCTAGCTAATGAATTATTTTGTTTTGTAAAATATAATTGTAAACTTAATTTAAATTATATCAGTTATCTTATTTTTAAAAATGTGGATTTTTAGGCAACACATGCATAGCATGGCAGTTTTCATGTCTTCAATAATCATATTAATGCATAAAGTTTCACCCAGATTTGTTAGTCTATTAGTAAATGTGCAACATTTTAACGTAGATTGTAAATTGTTTTTGTTAGCACCATTTAATTTCTAAAACTATATAAACTCAAAACTTGAAATATGTCTAACATAAAACAGGAAATTGCTTTAACAATAGACATGCTGTGTGAGTAGGAGAACAAAAAGATTGTTAAAGATATATTCAAATTGATTTACAGATACACTAGGCTTAATCATCCTGTCCAATTCGAGAAAGAAATTGTATACAGACATTTTCCTCTCTCTCTCTTTTTTTTTTTTTTCTGACAAGCAGAGTTAGACAGTGAGAGAGAGAGAGAGAGAGACAGAGAGAAAGGTCTTCCTTTTTCCGTTGGTTCACTCCCCAAGTGGCCACTAGGTCCAGCGCGTTGCGCCTATCTGAAGCCAGGAGCCAGGAGACCTCCTGGTCTCCCATGCAGGTGTAGGACCCAAAGACCTGGGCCATCCTCCACTGCACTCCCAGGCCACAGCAGAGAGCTGGACTGGAAGAGGAGCAACCGGGACAGAATCCGGCGCCCCAACTGGACTAGAACCCGGGGTGCCCACACCGCAGGTGGAGGATTAGCCTAGTGAGCCGTGGCACCAACCCCCTCTCTTTCAATCCCTTGGATACCAGAAGCATTCTATATTTCGGTATATAAATTTTTCCTAATTTTCCCCCTTTATTTAATTAGCAATTGAGATTGAGAAAAACGCCTGAAAGTTCATGTAGAAAAACAAAATGAATATAATTTTAATTTCCTAATGAAATTAATGAAATCATATCAGCATGTTAACCAAAATTTCATACTTCTAGATTAGCCAATAAAATAATCAAATAGAAAATGAAATAATATATGATCCAATGTTAACTCCCCAGAGCCTGGAAGTAATGCTAGTTTCAGGGAAAAGTATAGGTCTTGAAGCCAAAAGACAAGTTTGAGAAATGTTTTTGTCACTCTGGTTTTCCTTATTGATGAGCTTTAAATTTGTCTTCTTATTTATATACTCATGGAACTCATCATCCAGTACCTTTGTAATAGTTGCCTATAGCTGCTCAGGAACCTGGAAGTGTGTTAGTCTGGTGGTGGACCCCAGGACTGTTCTGATGGCTACATGTGCAAAACGCATTTGCAAATTAAAAACGGGACCGTGGCGCCTCGCCCAAGACCATCTGCCCACGAACAGACGGGTCTTCCCACGGAGGAAGCTGCAGAACTGCCCTCGGGTGATGCCGAAGCTCCCGAGGTGGCAGCAGCGTCACAGGTGATACGACACGAGTATCATGTCTTATATTCCGGTAGCTTCCAAGTGCCTGTGCTGTACTTCAGGGCGAGCTTTTTAGGGGGGTGGCCTTTGACCCTGGAGGACGTTTGGGAAGGAGTCCACGAGTGCTACAGGACGCGGCTGCTGCAGGGCCTATGGGACACCAATACTTGGCCAACCCTTTTTTGTACTTCATCCTTGCAAGACAAATGAATCCATGACTCTGGTGTTAAAGAATCCTCAGAAAATCAATAGGAACATCAACTACATCGCCTCGTGGCTGAGCGTCGTGGGGCCGGTGGTGGGGCTGAACCTACTTCTGAGTTACGCCCAGGCCGCCTCTCAGGACATGTGACATGTGGACATGAAGGTAGGAAGAGAAACCTGGGCCTCGTGCTGTGCTCCAAGCTCACAGTGCGTCTGCTACGCTCGCTGGCCCCACCACACACTGCGTTGGCTCTCAGCCTCACTGGGCAGGCCATTGGCGTGTTTGTCAGTTTTCCAGTCAGCGCCCAGATCCACCCCTTAGGAAGCACTTACCTTTGTCATCAAAGTAGCCCTCGCCCAGCCACCGGGCGGGGGATACTCTGCCTTCAGTGCAGATGTTCCCAAAATAAGCCCTGCCCAGACAAGCTTCTTTCCTTCTTGTCTTTTGCTCCTGTCCTCCAGATTCTTCTACTGGGCTTAGAAATTGCACGAGTAGAATGCCAGGAGTTTCCTCACTCAGCCTGGTGTTGCTGGGACCGGTACTGTGAGACAGTCCTTCTCCCCAGGGACTTCTTTATCCCTTCGAAGTGAATGTCTGCAGCAGCTGATGTCTGATACACTGGATGTTTAGGAGGAATGTACCCAAGACACAAATCAATAGAAGTAGGGGGAAAAATGAATCTAACTGCACAATCCTCAGATGACTGATGTCATTAGGGCACTCGCAGGTCATGGTTTTCTGGGCCACTTCACATCCCTTTTCCTAATGTGGATGATGGTGGAGAAATGTCTTTGTGTTATCATTGCAATGGACAATGTATGAAAATTAAAAGAGGATTTACATAGCTCTGAAAAAAATAGTTGCCTATAGCTAATGAGATGAAGTATGTAAAACAATGCACAAAAGTGACACACAAAAATGGAGCTCGTTTATGGTATTGTACAAATGAGTTAACAAGGCTGGAGCAGCAGCTCAATAGACTAATCCTCCGCCTGCGGTGCCGGCACCCCGGGTTCTAGTCCTGATCGGGGCACCGGATTCTGTCCCAGTTGCTCCTCTTCCAGTCCAGCTCTCTGCTGTGGCCTGGGAGTGCAGTGGAGGATGGCCCAAGTGCTTGAGCCCTGCACCCCAAGCGAGACCAGGAGAAGCACCTGACTCCTGCCTTCAGATCAGCACAGTGTGCCGGCCACGGCGGCCATTGGAGGGTGAACCAACAGCAAAGGAAGACCTTTCTCTCTATCTCTCTCACTGTCCACTCTGCCTGTAAAACAAACAAACAAACAAACAAAAACAAACAAAAAAAACAAATGAGTTAACAAAACTTTTATTGTACTTATAGTTAATTCATTGTTTGGGGTGGGTGTTTGATCTATTAGTTCAGATATTGGTTAGGATGTTCAAACCTCACATATAAGTCCCTGGGTTCTCTCTGTAGCTCCAGCTCTTTACTGCAGGTTTCCATTAATGCAGACCCTGGGGAGCAGTAGTGATGGCTCAAGGTATTGGGTTCCTGCCTCTCTTTTGAAAGGCATGGTTTAAGTTCCATTATCCTGGCTTTGGTGCAGACACTGTGGTCTTTTGTGGAGTGAACTAGTGAGTAGTAGCTCTCTCTTTCCTTGTCTCTTGGACTCTGCTTTCAAACAAATATAAAATAAGTCTGTTTAAAAAAAACAAAAGGAATGGTTATAAATTCAGCTAGTGAACATTTCCCTATAAGTAATGCCTGCATAATAATTAGCTTTTATGTTGCACTAATGGGAAAATGGTAAGATGGGATGACTTAATATTCTTACAATACTTTCACATTAATTGAGAATAGACTCAGCAAATGAAATAAAACTAGAAGTACTTAAAAAGATTTTAAATGGGAACATCCCCAGAGAAAATTGGAAAAGAGTGTGCATTTTTGAAGTATAGGTTCTGTTGTGGTTTTAAAGTATTTTTCTCAAATGCAAGATGGCTAAATAGGGGAAAGATGTGGTGATTTTCAGAATGGGAAGATAACAGAAGAAAAGTAGAGAGACTGAATTACCAGGGGACAATTGGGGAGAAGTTTGCCGTGGAAATTCTAGAGCATTCTACAGAATACACCATGCAGCAGGGTAGACAGTACAAACACAGCAGCAAGCAAGGACAACACTGTGACTCCTGCAGCAGGGAGCAGGATCAGATTTCATGGTCTTGGAGCAAAGTGAGAGGACTCTGTGGCAACCCAAATCACTGGTGACATTGTCTGAGGGAGAACCTTGAGACGACACTGATTTTGAAGACAGCCTGGAGTACTAATGGGGGACAGGTGCCCACCTGGCCTCAAGAAGGAATAGCACAATACTATCTGCCTATCCCCCAACAAGGTACACAGAACCAAGCAGGGAAGAAGCACTATCTTAATAAAGTGAGCAGAGGTTGCTGCAGCTCATGGGCAGGTGACACTAGGGCATTTCATTGGTAGGATAATTCCTAATCCCTGCTGACTATGAATCTGGCCTACAATGTAGGCAAGGGGTGAGGTGCCCACTTGGTCATGAGGCATTCACTTTCCTTCATTTTATCATTGGTTCCTGTACTCAAATTGCTAAGGTAGAGCATCAACAGGCAGCTGACTCGGAATGCCTTGGCTCTTTCTGTGACTGGGCAGACTTGGGAGGCTGAGAGTGGATCCCCTGCTCCCTGTGACTGTGGGAGCCTTGTATGCTATGACTTTGAGAATTTTGCAAATACAATAGGATATGGAATGCAACCAGGTCTCTGGGTAATCACTGTGTGTTGCTTTAGGGGCTCAGAATTCCCTGGGTGACTGGGATAGATCATTGTAGAGGATTTCATGCCTACACAGATGATCACACAGATCCTTTTTGTGGTCCAAGTGCCTGGATGGGTGGAGTGCATAGTCACTGTGGGCTCAACCTGGGCATTCAATCAACTTGACAGAAAGGAGGTGAGTCTGTGATCATGCCAGCTGACCTGATCATACCCCTTCCACCAGACAATGAAGGAAATCAACCATGTCCAACTTGGGTGTCACCCTGAACTTCCCTCCCACACTCAAGCACTGACTTGAGTTCTCTGGCCCCATCCAGCAGACACCTCAGGATATCCACTGAAGTAACAGATACTTGGCTAAGCCACAGAGACATATTTAAAAGATAAAAGCCATCAGGGGAGAAAACCAACAAATGTTTCCACGAGTGCCTAAAAATAAATATAGAAATATAAGAAACATGGACAAAGGAAGGAGACAATATAATGTTCCAAATAAAATGCAATAACATTTCAATATTGAAATGTGAAGGCAAACTGATGAATTAAATGCCTGAAAAATAATTCAAAAGAATGATTACAAGATAACTTAGAAGCAATGAGAAATGATACATGAGTTAAAGAAATTCATACATGACATGGATGAAAACTTCTGCTACTAGATAGAGATAATGAAGAGAAATCAAACTGAAATACTAGAAATGAAGAATGAAATATGTAGGATTAAAAATATAGTGAAAGCCTTAACAATAAGTTAGTGAAGCAGAAGAAAAATGACCAAGCTAAAAGATAAATTCTTGGATATATCTCAGCCAGACCAAACAAGAAGAAGGATTGATTTCTGGTGTTTCTATTCTGTTCCATTGGTCTATCCATCTGTTTCTGTACCAGTACCATGCTGTTTTGATTATAACTGCCCTGTAGTATGTCCTGAAATTTGGTACTGTGATGCCTCCGCCTTTGTTTTTGTTGTACAGGATTGCTTTAGCTATTTGAGGTCTCCTGTGCCTCCATATGAATTTCAGCATCATTTTTTCTAGATCTGAGAAGAATGTCTTTGGTATCCTGATTGGAATTGCATTGAATCTATAAATTGCTTTTGGGAGAATGGACATTTTGATAATTTTGATTCTTCCAATCCATGAGCATGGGAGATTTTTCCATTTTTTGGTATCCTCTTCTATTCAATCCAAACATCTACAGCCAACTTATATTTGATCAAGGATCCAAAACCAATTCCTAGAGCAAAGATTGTCTATTCAACAAATGGTGCTGGGAAAACTGAATTTCCACATGCAGAAGCATTAAGCCAGACCCGTACCTTACACCTTTCACAAAAATCCACGGAACATGGATTAAAGATCTAAATCTATGACCCAACACCATCAAATTACAAAAGAACATCAGAGAAAACTTGGAAGATATAGGTACCGGCAAAGACTTCATGGAAAATACCCCAGAAGCACAGGCAGTCAAAGCCAAAATTAACATTTTGATTGCATCAAATTGAGAAGTTTCTGTACTGCAAAAGAAACAGTCAGGAAAGTGAAGGGGCAATCAGCAGAATGGGAAAAAATATTTGCAAATTATGCAACCGACAAAGGATTAATAAACAGAATCTACAAAGAGATCAAGGAACTCCACAACAACAAATCAAACAACCCACTTAAGAGATGGGCCAAGGACCTCAATAGACATTTTTCAAAAGAGGAAATCCAAATGGCCAACAGACACATGAAAAAATGTTCAGGATCACTAGCCATCAGGGAAATGCAAATCAAAACCACAATGAGGTTTCATCTCACCCCGGATAGGATGGCTCACATACAGAAATCTACCAACAACAGATGCTGGCGAGGATGTGGGGAAAAATGGACTCTAACCCACAGTTGGTGGGAATGCAAACTAGTTAAGCCATTACGGAAGTCAGTTTGGAGATTGCTCAGAAACCTGAATATAACCCCAGCATACAACCCAGCTATCCCACTCCTTGGAATTTACCCAAAGGAAATGAAATTGGCAAACACAAAAGCTGTCTGCACATTAATGTTTATTGCAGCTCAATTCACAATAGTTAAGACCTGGAATCAACCTAAATGCCCATCCACAGTAGACTGGATAAAGAAATGATGGGACATGTACTCTATAGAATACTATACAGCAGTCAAAAACAATGAAATCCTGTCATTTGCAACAAGATGGAGGAATCTGGAAAACATTATGCTGAGTGAATTAAGCCAGTCCCAAAGGGACAAATATCATATGTTCTTCCTGATTGGCGAGAATTATCTGAGCACCAAAAATGAAACCTGTTGAAGTGAAATGGACACTATGAGAAACAGTGACTTTATCGGCCCTTTTCCTCACTGTTGATGTACAATGTAATACTTTACCCCTTTTAGTATTTTGTTTGTTCTAGTACTATTGGTTGAACTCTGTAATTAATACACAATTATTCTTAGGTGTTTAAATTTAACTTAAGTGTGATCCCTGTTAAATATAAGAGTGGGAATAAGAGAGGGAAGAGATGTACAGTCGGCACATGCTCAATCGGACTTAGCCCTAATGGTAGAGCTATAAACGTGCCAGGGGATTCCAATACAATCCCACTAAGATGGCATGTACCAATGCCATCTCACTAGTCCAAGTGATCAATTTCATTTCATAGTTTATCACACTGATATGTCTAAGATCCAAATGGATCACACAAACAAGACTAGTGTCTGCTAATACTAACTTAAAGAATCAAAAAGGGAGAGAATGATCCAACATGGGAAGCAGGATACACAGCAGACTCCTAGAATGGCAGATGTCCTAAACAGCACTCTGGCCTCAGAATCAGCCCTTAAGGTCTTCGATCTGGCTGATGAGCCCATGAGAATATTATAGGCATGGAAAGCCAAGACACCCTGGAAAAAAAAAAACAAAACCCTAAATGAAAGATCTCTGCAGGTGAGATCCCAGTGGAAAGAACAGGGCCATCAAAGAAGGAGGTACCTTTCTCTGAAGGGAGGAGAGAACTTCCACTTTGACTATGACCCTGTCAGAATAAGATCGAAGTTGGTGAACTCGAAAGAATTCCATAGCCTTGGCAGCTCAAGAGTAGAGCCTAGGGAGATTACTGACGCCATAAACAATAGTGTGAAATTGTTAAGTCAACAACAGGAGTCAGTGTGTACTTACTCTTCATGTGGGATCTGTCCTTAATGTGTTGTCCAATGTGAATTAATGCTATAACTAGTACTCAAACAGTATTTTACACTTTGTGTTTCTGTGTGGGTGCAAACTGATGAAATCTTTACTTAATATATACTGAATTGATCTTCTATATATAAAGATGATTTAAGATGAATCTTGATGTTAATGGAATTGGAGAGGGAGCGGGAAATGGGAGGGGTGCGAATGGGAGGGAAGTTATGTGGGGGGAAGCCATTGTAATCCATGAACTGTACTTTGGAAATTTATATTTACTAAATAAAAGTTAAAAAAAAAAGAAAACATATGGTCAATATCAAGACACAGTAGAGAAAATACGGAGAACCATTCAAGTTGCCATGGTATCATTGACATTTAATTTTATCTTGAAAATCGTGCAGATGTTTAACCGATACATGATTTATAGAATGGGGCAGAGGATGATTGTAAATGATGAAGTGGGCATGGTAATTAGAAAACTGACACTGGAAAACTCAGTAATACCTAAAGACTGGAAAGAGGCAGCCAGGTAAGGAACTAAGAAAAACAGAGAGAGCTGCATGGTCAGCATCCTTCATTCAGTAACAATCATAGATTCCAGAAAAGAAGGGCTGTTAACAGTTGAAGAGATTGTTATGAGAGAAGGTCTCAGAGGCAGAGACGGATCAGGCTTTGCACAACCTTGGAAGCTAATAAGAGGAGTTTGGGTTTTATTCTACATGCAAATGTAAAAATGAATGGGATGAATGGGGGTCAAAGTTTAGTGTTCATTAGAAAGCATGCAATACTAAGGGGAATACGTGTTGGGAGAAGCTGGGGAATCAGATGAGAAAGACACATGGCTTTTAGCCTACCATACTGGTCAGGACAGCAGAGTTTTTCCTGTGACTATGAATACCCCATTGGCTCACAAGTAGGCTTTCTTGTTCACTCACAAGTCATTTCTATCGCAGTCTGCCTTGGGTTTCTACTATGTACTGTCACCATCCACCAGCTAGGCTCAAGTTTGATGAAGCATTCAGGCATAGGGACATTGTCACTGTGTCACTGTTTCAGAGGGGGAAGAAAAGACTGCATATGGCATAGCTATTTTTAAAGTTTCTTCTAAGAAAGATCTGATGTTTATCACTACCAAAAAAGTACTGTGTTAGGTGTGTTAATTGGACTGACAGTGGTAATTATTTCTCAAAATACATCAAATGATCACATTGTATAACTTAAGTAAATGCAGTTTTTAATGTCAATTTTTTCAATAATGCTTAAAAATTCATTCTTAAGTTGCAGAGAAAGTACAGCTTTATTGCCAGGGATTTTTTTCTGCACATAAAATACCCTTTGATGGCCAAAGCTGACAGTACATTTTGTTATTTTTGTCCTCTCTGAGTTCTTTCTTTTTATTTTATTTTTTTTATTTTTTTGACAGGCAGAGTGGACAGTGAGAGAGAGAGACAGAGAGAAAGGTCTTCCTTTGCCATTGGTTCACCCTCCAATGGCCGCCGTGGCCGGCGCGCTGCGGCCGGCGCACCACACTGATCCGATGGCAGGAGCCAGGAGCCAGGTGCTTTTCCTGGTCTCCCATGGGGTGCAGGGCCCAAGCACCTGGGCCATCCTCCACTGCACTCCCGGGCCACAGCAGAGAGCTGGCCTGGAAGAGGGGCAACTGGGACAGAATCCGGCGCCCCGACCGGGACTAGAACCCGGTAACTCACATGCACTAAAATTTCTTGATAGTAAAGTAATGGTAATGTGATATCAAAGCAATAGGAGAGCATTCAACTGACTTGTCTTAGATATACATTGTCATTTGCTGTTGAAAGCATCACTCTTGGTAGTAGTTCCTTTTCCAGCAAAGCAGATAGAATTGCCCTAAATCTCTGACTCCTTCATTTCTAGTGTTTGTTTTGAAAAAGAATCATTATTTAAAATGTTAGGCTGTGAGAAGTCAAAGATTAAGAAATGGAACAAAACCAAGTAGGTTTGTGAGGATGATACTCATTGCTTTTATTTATCTTTCGGTATATTTATCTTTTGGTAATGAGCCGTGCAATGTGAGTATAGTCACAAATTATTTAATTGGGGTACTGTCCCATAGTTCACTTAGGTCCAAAAAGGTTAAAGCATAACTCTGGAAAGATGACTGAGGTAGAATAATGCATTTGAGACTTTTAAATAAAACATCATAGAAGTACTAACAATTTCACTAGTCACTGAAATATATTACTTGATGACACAAATAAGTCATTAAGTAAGTTATCATAGTCTGAATCTTGGTGCATTAATTCTATTACAACAAGCAATCATATATTTTCTCCAGAAAGATAATAAAGCAGAAATCATTACTTAATTCAGTGTTTTACTTACATGAAAATTTAAAATTAATTATGCGAAAAGAAAGTAAGGAAATCACATTTGTTAAACAATAGTAGAATACAAACTTTAAATCTGAAACTTTTATTTCTACTTAATAGATTGTCAATTAGCAATTAGTTGATTCTGTGGGTTTAATTGTATATGTGTAAAAAAAAACCAAATAGTTATAGAAGCTAAAGTATATTTCTCATGAAGCTAAACTATGCACAAGTGTTGATTCCAAATCTATTTAGCTCTTGACCACCCAACTTTCTATTGTAAATTATGTATCACATGAAGTCTGTGCAACTATAAAAAAGAATATAGGGCAAAAAGAGGGAAAGTTGTGTAATTCCTGTGCTTTTCTTCCAGTTACTGTGCATTATTTAAAGTGAATCGCTGGCTTCATTATTTTTGTGGGTCTTTTATACAGAAATAACTTAGAAGTGAGACCAACGCACTAGTTACGAAGTAATGCTTGAAATACTATTTTTGTTGAGACGATGGATTGTGTGAATTAGTTCCAGCTTCCCAAATGAATAAATTTCCATGTAATATAATACTTCTGTTATCTTTTTTTCCAGGGAGGTGCCCAGTGTTTCAACTGCTGCTAGTTTAAAACTATGTAAGTGATCTGCACTAGGATTTTCATTCTCAAAGCAAGCAAACCTTACCTAACCAAAATGAACTTCTTCATTTGCTGAAACCCCTGGAGAACAGAAATAAAATGCATGGAAGGAATGATTTGCTATTTTGACATACACTTTACCTAAGACCCAAAATGACTTAAGATCTGACAGGAAATAAAACCGTTTTGAAAAGTTGGATAATGAGACAAAATTGAATCAGATGACAAAACTTACAGGAAGTAACAATTCTGTAAATGGCCATTTATCACAATCAACTAAGTTTAATGATGAAGTCTAGGATACAAATAAAAAATACCAGTAAATAACAGAAAAATATTCTTATGCAATAAAGCATAATTTTTGCAAATAATTTCAAAAGTTCTTTTTCTTTCAAAACTTCAGGAAAGGAGTTGATCAGAAACAAAGTTCAATGATGTTAGCACTTAAAAGATAGCAGTTTCTTAATGTTTATTTTTCTGTTCAAGAACCCACAGATTTTAGAAAATAGAATTCAGTTTGCATTTTGTCCTATAGCTGACAGCAGTACAGTCTGTTCAAAGTTTACAAAACTTGTTTTCAGTCAATAAGATATTTTGTGCATGAAGTATAAGCCCACATAAATATATATTAAAGTATATATATATATACATATATATACTCACTATTTTGTTTAAAATGTAAATATTTCACTCATAGTCATGGAAATGCAGATAACATTTAAGAATTTCTACAGTAAATGAGACTTCTGTCTCACTAAAGGATTGTTTCTCTAAACATTAACTTATACCTTTCTAGGAAGTGTATAAGCCAATTTGACAAAATAGAATTAATAATGAAAAATTATTATAATCAAGATAATGAGAAAGTATCAAAATTTCATTACATGTAAAATCACTGGCCACCAAAGTCATAAGGACTATGTTCATGAATTTCAAGAAGAAAAAGGAAAAGGGAAGTAGGACAAAAATAGGAAGAGGAAGAGAAGAGGTGGAGGAGGAATGTGAGGAAGGAGAGGAGGAAGTAGGATTCAAATTTTCAGAAGACAAAATTGTGAACCAAACACAAATGCTGGATAAAGCAGTGTATATGTGGCAAAGGGCATGATGATTTCTTCAACTAAGAGGTAATTCAAATTAAGGAGTGGGTCTCTATGCATTGATGGAGTTATTCATGGTGATTTTCTGAGAAGGAGGTAGTATGAGTGCAAGGAAGAGCCATAGGATAGCATCTTCTTAGTGAGAATTGAGGACTTGGCGTCAATAAGACCAGCCTCCAGCTAGAATCTACATACCTATCAGGGATTAATCTTCTATCTTATCATTGTGAAGAAAAACCTCTGATCTATTGATATTATCTCCTTAAGAATTATTCCAACACTGACTGAACAAAAAAAGAGTCATCTCTCATGAAAGTTTGAATTTTCATAAATTAAAAATATGGTAAAATGAAGATGTTTCAATTGACATCTTTAGTTGTATAAATGATCAGACCACTGTTTGTTGATCATTATTTTGATTTATCTTGAATTGTCTGCATAGAAAATTCACACAACACAACTATAATCCTGATGTGATGCCTATTAAGGGAAACCCAACTCAACCTAACACATCAGTTAGCAGTGCTTTGCAAAGGACACGTTGCTTACTAGGCTGGATGCAATGCAGGGTAATTAAAGGAGAATATTGAGGCAGAAAAATTCACTTCCAACAACAATCATTCATGATGTAAGTCATACATGACATGGGAATTTAGAATGAAAATGAAATTTAAGTTCTGGAATTTCAACTTTGAAAGAACACAGTTTTGAACTGAATACAAATATCTATCAATGCTAAATTTAAAGAAACTATATCTAGGTTGGAGGGATATTCTGAAGAATATTTAATCCATTATTTTTTAAGTTAGTACTATAATATTCATATTGGAAAAATACAGAAGCTTGGGTATTGTAATTCAGCATTTTTTGATTAGTATCTGCTTGCTACACACACCATCCTCATTATACCCTAGTAAATACACACATTCACTTGGTGTACCATACACAATGACCTTCACATGCCAGATGTGCTGAATGGTTTTTGTGAATTATGCTTTGTTATGCAGACATGAAAGTACATGGAGGATTAGAGTGGGTCTTGCTGCTAGAAGTATTATTAAAAAAAAAGCTTTGAAGTTGAACTATGTGTTACAATATGGTCTAGATGGAGATTCTAAGGATCAATATCTTCATGACCTTAGTATCAGGAATACTTGTGCATTTCCCAATTATTAATTTAGTTTCCTATTTGGATCTTGTACATCATATATCTGATGACTTTTTTTCTTATCATTGATTTAAAGGAAGATTATTGTTTATTAGTTGGTAGATACAAAGTCATCATAGAATGCATTTTGTATAAGTCTCAATTCTGGCTTCCTGTGATGTTTCAACCTGTATTTGTTCCCTTTCTACTTCATTTCATCTACATGTAGTACATAATTTCTTGCTTTATTTTACATACATTATGTTTACATTAAACACTTTTGTAAGTCTTCTTCTATCAGCAACATTATTCAACTAAAATAAGAGAGGTAAAAAAGTCAACTTTCCCAAAAAACAAATTTTCATTTCTTTTCCTTTTTAATTAACCAAAGATTTGAGGATGGAGTTTACAATAATGACCAAATATTCAGTATAGAACATATCAGTAGAAAAAGCAAAAAGTACATTTTCCTTCTTTATCTGGAAAATCCCTTTGATTAATAACAAGTACTTTATTTAGCAATTTGATATATTATTACCTTACCTATTACAAAAACTCATTCAAAAACATACTTAGTTGAGAGATTTCCATTATTTTATACAAAGCAAACTAACTAGTCAGTCTTTCAGGCATTTGAAGCACCTTTGAAATCTGATTTCCACTCAGTATAATCACATTAAAAGAAAACTTGTAGATTCAATTGGCATTAAGACTAGACTCATCTTTAACAATAAAGACACCATTCAATGAAAACTCAAATCTTTTCTTCTATGAAAAGCCCTGATCAAACCCCTAGGGGCCTTTGGTTTGCTTTTCTTCATTTTGAGTACACACAAAGACAGACTGTACATTTCTTCTGCAATTGACTTGATTTTTTTAAAACACTGTGTTCTACAAAATGCTGATGTATCAATCTTTGCTGCTGTTACGACATTTAGTGGAGGAAAGACTTTGAAATAAATATTAGAAATGAAGAAAAGACTTGCATGGGGCCCAGTACTCCTTGGGGCGTGTTGATATGACTAACTTTCTACTATCATCAGTGCTATCTTAATCTCATTTCCTAAAAGGAGTTAAAACATCTGTTCAACAGCATAATTTTAAGATATATTTTCAAGAAAAAAGCATGAAGGTAATAATATATCAAATTGCTAAATAAAGTACTTGTGATTAATCAAAGGGATTTTCCAGATAAAGAAGGAAAATGTACTTTATAGCAATAATCCATCAAGTAGCCCTAAGGTCTAGATAGTGTAATAAATTGTCATTTGGTAGCATGGAATATCTCCACTAAGCCACCAGAGCACCATTTATAAATTTTATTAGGCTAGAAGACATATTCAGAACTGGTTAATCTCATGCAATGAAAGTATTTATTGTATATCTCTACAACTTTAAACTTCTCTAGCTTGACCCTGTGAAGCTGATAGGAAACTTCTGCTACATAAGGGAAGTGTGCCAGTAGTTCAATGAATTTTTGCCAAGGAGAATTGAAAGATATACTTTATAAATTTATGCCTGGTTCGCTTGCCATACAGTAAGTCCTAACACACACAGTTTTTTTTTAATTTGTGACTTTATAATTCTTTACAAAAGAAAGTTCTTGTAGATAGGAAGCATGACCTTGCTAAGGTTATTTTCTCACCTTGCATTTTCCTTGGTAAAATTAATTAATTGTACCACTCTGAGATAAAATATCTTAAAGACAAATTCTGAAATAGTGCCATCACCATCACAATACAGCTATGACTCTCTAACATTACTGTTTTAAACACCTAGAGTTAAGAAGCAGGCCACCACCTGGTGCTGAGCATGATATGACAGAGAGGAACAAACTAGTTGTGTTCCAACCAGCACTGAAACAAGTTGTGTTTACCAAAGAATCTTTTGTTTTTGTCACAGAATTTTACTTGTTCTGTTTCACTTATTTCTGTCAATAATATTTAACCAAGTGGATAAAAATTCTGTAAAAGATATATCTAAAAGTTTAGGGAGTTCCCCGGCGCCACGGCTCACTAGGCTAATCCTCCGCCTTGCGGCACCAGCACACTGGGTTCTATTCCCAGTCGGGGCACCGGATTCTGTCCTGGTTGCCCCTCTTCCTGGCCAGCTAGCTCTATGCTGTGGCCCAGGAGTGCAGTGGAGGATGGCCCAAGTTCTTGGGCCCTACACTCCATGGGAGATCAGGATAAGCACCTGGCTCCTGCCTTCGGATAGGCATGGTGCACAGGCTGCAGCACGCTGGCCGTGGTGGCCATTGGAGGGTGAACCAATGGCAAAGGAAGACCTTTCTCTCTGTCTCTCTCTCTCTCACTGTCCACTCTGCCTGTCAAAAAAAAAAAAAAAAGTTTAGGGAGTTGACTTACCAAAAAAATTAGAATACCATATTGATATTTGGTGTTAAGCATTACAAATATTTACTCTTAAGATATTATAAATTTAAGGTCATACATAGAGATAATGTAAAGAAAACAAAAGCAGGAAATGAAAGAGGAGCTCAAAATTCAGTGAATAACTGTTTTGAAAATGCAGAGTTTTGCAGTGGAGCCAAGATCAGCAATTCACCTCAACTCTTTAAATTGACACAAATTTCTCAAAGCCATATTGGTAAGATGAAAAAATTCTGAAAAATATGATACTACTCTGAAAGTTTCACTTGGCTGTGGTCATAAAATGCACAAAGTCAGTATCTTAAAATGACAGGAATTTATTCTTTGACTATTGTGGAAGCAGAAAGCCTGCATCAAGTATCAACAGGCAAAATCAGGATTTCAGGATAGCCATGGTCCCTTGGGAGGCTCTAGGGCGCATCCATCCTTATTCTCTCCAGCTCCAGGTGGCTGCTGGTCTCCCTTGATTTACAGCCACAGAACCTCAGTCTCCACCACTATCTTCCTCACATTCTCTCCTCTCACCTCTATGATCTATCCATTAGCCCCTCTCTCCTGAGCACCTTTGTGATGGCATACCTAACCTGTGTGATAATCCAGCATTGTCCTCCCATCACAAGAGCTGCATGGCAATTGCATTAGCAAAGATCCTTTTCCCAAATGAAGGAGAATTTACAAGGCAGGTGTTGTGGCACAGTGGGCTAAGTCACCATGTTGGATGCCTGCTCCAGTCCCAGCTACTCTAATTCTGATCTAGTCTCCTGTTACTGTGTCTGGGAAAACAACTGATGACTCAAGCAGTTAGATCCCTACAATTCACCTGGGAGATCTGGATGGAGATCTGGGCTCCTGATTTTGTCTTGGGCCAGCCTGGTGGTCACAGGGATTTGGTGAGTATTTCTCTCCGTGGGTAGAAAATCAATCAATCTCTCTCTCTCTCTCAGTTTCTCTCTTTCTCTGTTTCTGTCTTTCCTTCTCTCTCTGCCACTCTGCCTGTCAAATAAATAAAGTATACAAATAAAAAATATTAGTGATGATAATAATAAAAAGGTAACATTTATATGTTTCAGGAATTATAACCTTATATACTCAAGGATCCATTTTTCAGGCTACAATAACTCTAAAGTTTTGAAAAAAGTCATTCAATTTCTCTTTTAAAAATGAATAAGAAGTAATTGTTAGAAATTGATGGAATCTGAAGGTAAATATGGTTATGAGAAATGAAGTTGAATGATTATATATCAAATTGAAGAAATGTCCCACAGTCTAAATAGCTCAGTATTACTGTTCCTCTCTGGCTAAGATGGAGTAAACACCAGCGCACAGGGCACTTATCAAATGTCCCAGACTTTCATAACTGGTTGCCCTCCAACATTCTAAGCTATCCCCCACTCCTGCCTCGCCTCCTGCCCTCAATCTATCTCAAAAGAGAAAACAGGTTTTTTTTTAAAAAATGCAAGGAAAAGAGACTCAAACATCACCCATCTTCTATCAGATTAATTTTAAGACTTAGCAAGTTCAATAAAATTATAATATAAATGTCATAATAGAAGGGAGAATGAGAGGGAAACAAAAGAAATTATGCCTGTGAATGGGATGAATACTGTTATTAAAAGATGAAGGTCCACATATCAAACCAAAAATTCAACAGCATCCTGCTTATATGATATTAATCTTAATAAAAAACTAAAAAAGTGATAAGAAATAAGTTAAATGCATGTTAAATATATAATAACCATCATTCCATTTGCATATCAGACATAAACAGAAAATATGACATACATAATCACTCTTTTAAGCAATAAACATTATAAAATGACTAAGAATAAATGTAATTAAATTTGTTAAATTTTATTAAAATTGTGTGACATGTATTTGAAAACTATGTGTACAACAATACTGGCATTCTGCATATTGAAATTGAGTGGTAACAGCAATTGGGTACACATTTGATCATTGATCTTGACTATGGATAGTGACAGAAGAGAAGATAGTCTAATGTTTCAAATACTTCAATATTGTTAAGACTGATGTATAGATTCAGTGCAACCCAAAGCAAAATATTTTCATGATTTTTGATAGAAATTGACAGGCTGTTGCTAAATTCAAATGGGAATGCAAAATACGTTGAGTATCACAAAAAGAGGGCAAATTTGGAGAACTTCTACAACCTGTTTTCCATAAACACTAAGAGTAATATAAATAGTGCAATGTTGGCCAAAAGAAAGAGAAGTAGATTTATGGAAATAAACAGAATCTAGAAGTAGAATCATGCATAAGAGAGTGAACTGATTATTTTTTTACAAATGCACCGACATAATGTAATAGAGAAAAGAATAGTGTGGCATTCAATTACAAACTGTGCCGAAACAATTGAATATCCCTGTGAAAGAAAATGCATCCTGAATCCCTTTCTCACAGTATATACACTTTAATTTGGGAGAAGTACGATCTAAATATAAAATCCAATCTATAAAGCTTCTGTCAGAAAACATAAGAGAATGTCTTTGAGACTTTGTGTTAGGCAAATATTTATTTGTGAAAACATCATTATTTATTGTTAAATATCATACAGAAAGACCTGTTTAGAAAGGAAATGGTTGATGAGTAAGGAATTAGAATTGAAAATTTCTGCTCATCAAAGGGCACTATTAAGAAAATGAATAGGCAATCCAAAGAGCAGACTTTAGCTGTAGCTTTATCTGACAAAGTTCTTGCATTCAGAATATGTAGGAAACTATTTTACTTAAATATTATTAAATAATCCAATTAAAGCAGTGGATAAGTTACTTAAACAGACAAGTCACATGAGTTGCTAACACACCAATGAGAAAGTGTTCATTAGTTGTCGTTACATAAATATAAACTAAAACCATAGTGAAGCTCCTGGAATGTGCAAAACTCAAAAACACAGAAAACATAATACATCAGCAAGGATTTAAAGCAAGGAACTTTCTGATACATTAGTGATAGGAGTACAAATTTGTTGATCATTCTGAAAAATTCAGTCCTCTGATGTAGCAGTTCAAGTTGGACATGCTTATCCAAAAGAAATGAAAACATTTGCCCAACAAATTCTTAACCAGGAATGTCAGAGCAGTCTTATCCACAGCCGAAATTTGCAAAGTATACAAAAGCCATCAAAAAGTTGATAGAATATTTTTGGGATAGAATATTATTATTATTGTTTTACTAACGTTTTATGGACCTTACATATTTTTATTCCATATCCATCTCTAAACAGAATACAATAGCAAATAAATTATTTTCCATTGTGGCATCTGCTTAATGCCTTTTTCTTTTTTTTTTTTTTTAATTTATTTAATGAGCATAAATTTCCAAAGTACAGCTTATGGACCACAATAGCCTCCTCCCCCACCGTGTCTTCCCTCCCATCCACAACGCTCCCCTCTCCCACTCCCTCCCCCCTTCCCCTTCACATTACGATTAATTTTCAATTATCTTTATATACAGAAGATCAATTTAGCGTATGTTAAGTAAAGATTTCCACATTTTGCTCCCACACAGAAACACAAAGTGTAAAATACTATTTGAGTACTAGTTATAGCATTAATTAAACACCTAAGAGTAATTGTGTATTAATTACAGAGCTCAACCAATAGTTTTAAGTAGAATATAAAATGCATCTTTTGTATTGTTGTGGCTTCCCCCCGACCTCCCTCCCTCCCGTGGCCCTCCCCTCACCCACTTCCTCTCCCATCCCGCCCTTCATCACGTTTCATTTTCAGTTACCTTCATATACCGAAGATCGATTTAGTATATACTAAGCAGGGATTTCAACAGGTTGCACTCACACAACCGAACCAGGTATAGGGTATTGTTCGACTAGTAGTGTTGTTTTTGAGTTTCATAGATAAACATATTAAGGACAGAGATCCTGCGTGGGGAGCATGAACCCAGTGACTCCCGTTGTTGATTTAACAATTGTCACTCTTATTTATGACGTCAGCAATCACCCAAGACTCTTGCTATGAGCTGGCTAGGCTATGGAAGCCCCTTGAGTTCACCAACTCTGAATTTGTTTAGTCAAGGCCATATCACAGTGGAGGTTCCTTCCTCCCTTCAGAGAAAGGCGCCTCTCTCCTTGATGGCCTGATCCTTCTGCTGGGGTGTTGTTCACCAGGATCCTTCATTTAGATTGTTTTTTGCCACCGTGTCATGGCTTTCCATGCCTGCGAGACTCTCATGGACCTTTTAGTCAGATCCGAATGTCCCAAGGGTTGATTCTGAGGCAGGAGTGCTGTTTTGGGCATTTGCCATTCTATGAGTCTGCTGTGTGACCTGCTTCCCCCGCAGGATCATTCTCAACCCTTTTGATTCTATCTTTCATTATTTGCTTACACTGGTCTTATTTGTGTAATCTCTTCGACACTTACCCTATCTTTTGGATCAGTTGTGTATTTATATTTGTCACTTTACCAAGTGTGCTGGCATTGGTACCTGCCTCCTTGGTAAGATTGAGTTGAAATCCCCTGGCACATTTCCAGTTCCACCATTGGGGGTAGGTCTGAGTGAGTATGTGCCGTCCTATATATCTCCTCCCTCTCTTATTCCCACTCCCATGTTCCACAGAGATCAATTTCCTATTAATTTTTAAACGCTTAAGAATGGTTGTGCATTGATTGCAGAGTTCAACCAGTGGTCTTGTGTAGAGCATACCGAGCAACAACAACAACAACAAAAATACTAAAGGAACAAAATAGTAAGTTTTTCCTCAACAGTCTAGACAAGGGCTGCTCATGTCATTGTCTCTCATAGTGTCCATTTCACTTCAATGGGTATCATTTTAGGTGCTCGTTTAGTTGCCATCGATCAGGGAGAACATGTGATATTTATCCCTTTTGGACTGGCTTATTTCACTCAGCATGATGTTTTCCAGATTCCTCCAGTTTGTTGTGAATGCCCGGATTTCATTGTTTTTTACTGCTGTATAGTGTTCCATAGAGTACATATCCCATAGTTTCTTTATCCAGTCATCCGTTGATGGACATTTAGGTTGATTCCATGTCTTAGCTATTGTGAATTGAGCTGCAACAAATATTGAGGTGCAAATGGCTTTTTTCACCCCTTTAATTCCATTTGGGTATATTCCAAGGAGTGGGATGGCTGGGTCCTGTGGTAGTGCTATATTCAGGTTTCTGAGGACTCTCCAGACTGTCTTCCATAGTGGCTTTACCAGCTTGCATTCCCACCAACAGTGGATTAGTGTCCCCTTTTCTCCACATCCTCGCCAGCATCTGTTGTTGGTTGATTTCTGTATGTAAGCCAATCTAACCGGAGTG
Organism: Oryctolagus cuniculus; assembly: GCF_051225735.1. Classification (NCBI taxonomy): domain Eukaryota; kingdom Metazoa; phylum Chordata; class Mammalia; order Lagomorpha; family Leporidae; genus Oryctolagus; species Oryctolagus cuniculus. The sequence continues at coordinate 162,223,295 of NC_142869.1, forward strand.
AGGTGGTATCTCATTGTGGTTTTGATCTGCATTTCCCTGATGGCTAGGGATCCTGAGCATTTTTTCATGTGCCTGTTGGCCATTTGGATTTCCTCTTTTGAAAAATGTCTGTTAAGGTCCTTGGCCCATTTTTTTATTGGGTTGTTTGTTTTGATTCTGTGGTGTTTTTTGATCATTTTGTAGATTCTAGTTGTTAATCCTTTATCTGTTGTGTGGTTTGCGAATAACGTCTCCCATTCTGTTGGTTGCCTCTTCGCTTTCCTGACTGTTTCCTTTGCTGTTAAGAAACTCTTCAATTTTAGGTAATCCCATTTGTTTATTTTATCTTTGATTACCCGTGCCTGTGGGGTCTTCTCCAGGAATTCTTCGCCTATTCCGATATCTTGAAGGGTTTCCCCTATGCTCTCAATTAGTTTCATGGTGTCGTGGCACATCTCTAGTTCTTTGATCCATGTTGAGTGGATTTTTGTATAAGGTGTAAGGTAGGGGTCTTGCTTCATACTGCAGCATGTGGACATCCAGTTTTCCCAGCACCATTTGTTGAAGAGGCTGTCCTTGTTCCAGGGGTTGGTTTTAGGTCCTTTGTCAAATATGAGTTGGTTATAGATGTATGGATTGATCTCTGGTGTTTCTATTCTGGTCCATTGGTCTGGGATAGAATATTATTAAATAGAGGAATAAACTGCAGCCACATGGATGACCCTTACCTACATCATGCTCAGTAAAACATGTATTTCATTAATAATTAAACTGATCTGTAATGATAGAGATCAGAACAACAATACTCTGAGGTAGGAGGAACTCTGGGTTTTCAGAGAACCACAAAGCAAACTTCTGTGGGTGAATAATGCTCTAAATCTTGAACCGGCTGATGGTCACCTGAGCATGAGTATTTGTCACTACTCATTAAACCACACCCTAATGTGATGCATTTTCTCACATACCACTTATACTATTTTAGGACACATAAAGTGGTTTTTAAGGTTCAATTATTTTGGACTGGAAATTCTTGAAAATTAACCATAACAAGACCAAAAGAAAAAGAACAAGGACAAGAAGAGGAGGGAGAGGGAGAGGGAGAGGGAGGAAAAGGAAAGAGGAATGAGAGTAGCAGCAGCAGCAGGAGCTGTAAGGAGAGCTGAAACAGCACCACTGCATGTACTTACACTATATCAAAAAATTCTGAATTGTAGCTTCAAAGTCGCTCCATGGTTCAGGGCATCAAGGTGATAGCATCAGCAGGAAGGGCACCCTGATGTGCAGTAATCAGAGGTGAGATGGTTCATTGCTAACATAGAACTGAAAAGTAGCTCTCAATAAATTTTTCCTAAATTGAAATGTTCGCTGTTATCACTGAAGACTTTATAAAAACCATGGCTATGGATTGAACAGAATCTAGCTTTTCAAAAGACACATGAACCTTTGGATTTCAGCTAACCTATTGTTTGTATAATCAAATATTGCTTATCTTATTGCTTTCACAAATACTCATTTTATCCACAATAAATGTTTACCTATTTATTGTGGATAAAATAATGGACTCTTTTACTAAAATCTGCACAGCAAGATACAGGCATTTGATGCAGCAGTTAAGACACTATCGTGGGACAACCAAATTCCATATTGGATAGCTGAGTTTAAGTCCTGACTCCACACCCAATTCCACCTCCATGTTAATGCAGACCCCTAGGATGTGGCTGGTGCTAGGTAAAGTATTTGGGTCGCTGCCACCCGTCTGGGAGACTTGAATGAAGTCCATCACTCCTTGCTTCTGCCTGGACCTGTTCCACGAGCTGTTGCAGGCTCTTAAGGGAGTGAACTAGTGGGTGGAAGATCTTGATTCATTTCTCTCTCTCTCTCTCTCTCTCTCTCTCTCCCACACACACATACACACACACACTTTAAACAAATATTTAAAAATTAAAAAGAAAAATAGTAACACAATTAAAGATGACTGAAGTGGGAGACAGAAGCAGTATTCTATATTTTGTTTGGGATTATTTTCCCTCTATTCATTTTTACAAGTGTATGAACCTTTTGGAACACCATGCCATGTTCCTTTCACCATTATTGTATTGTAACCAACTTCTTTATAGCTGGTGTAGAAGTCAATGGAGCTGAGATTTATTGAGGTGTGAGAACTATTTCTGAATGTCAAGATCTGATTATCATTACCTTGTTATCCAGCTTTAAATTTTCCTGTTTGTTTTTCTTTTACTTTTTTAAAGATAGTTTTATAATACTACTTTCACTTAAAACATTCACCTTCCTGTGTAAGCCACTAAGCTGTAAGTTATCAGGGACACATTTTTATCAATTATGTCCTCCAATAATACAATAGTAATTTTCTGGATGATTTTGCTATGTGCAATTTCAGTTACTCATGATCAACCACGGGTAATAGAAATATAAGGGTGAGTACCGTACAATAAGATGTTTTCACAGAGAGAAACCACAGTCACATAACTTTTGTTACAGTGTAATAGTATCATATTTTATTTATATAATTTATTACTACATCAAATTTATAAAGTATACTATATCATAGGTATCTATATATGGGGAAACACAGTATATATGCATGTTCTCTTACATTCTAAATGAACTAGTTTTTCTTAGAAGTTATAATGGAGAAACAAATAATAAATAACAGCATTCAATTGTGCAAATTCTGGAATAAATTACTCATTATTTCAATCAGTAAATACCTATTAATAGCTTAGTATGTGTACAGTTCTGTTCTATGTGTTCTGTATACATTTGGGGATAATATTAATAGATTCCTATCCTTATAGTTCTTTTATTTAAAGTTGTTTGAATCCATTTATTTGAGACAATGGGAGAAAAATCCCCCATCTGCTAGTTCACTGTCCAAATGTCTGCAGTGGAGGGAGCTGGGGCAAGGCCAAAATAGGAAGCCAGGAACTCAATCCAGGCTTCCCACGTGGGTGTCAGAAATGGAACCAGTAGAGCTGTTGTGCTGTCCCAGAGTCCTCACTGACAGGAAGCCGGATTCAGGTGCCAGAGCTGTGCCACAAGCCCAGGCATTCCAACAGGCACACTGGTGTCTTTCTTGATACTTCATCACTAGGCCAACCACCCACTCCCCTGGGGTTTATGTGCAAATCATCAAATTAGCCCATTTTTATCTTCTATGGTCTACACCAACAGTAAAGGATAACAAAAACTGGGAAAAAAGTCTGAGTGGGTCCAAAAATGTTTGCAAAACACATTTACTTAGTGTAACGACAAGATAGGGAAGTAAATAATGCTTGCAGAAATCCATAAACAATAAGGACTAAAACTCATACTAGTCAGCATTACTATTAAGCAATTGTATTTAACAATAAATCCAGGTCTTAGCTATTTTAAGGCTCTCAAATGCGTTTGTCCTTTGTTCTGTTGAATTCTTCATTTCATTTTGATTTCTTTTCAATATCACAATTTCATGTTCTACTAAATTCCTCATTTTTTTTTTTGATTCCTCCTTAAGATTTCATTTTCACAAGAGAGATTTTCTGTCCTGTCCAGTATGGATTTCTGTAGTTCATGAATTTGTTTTTGATAACTTCTAAATGTTCTCATCATACATTTTTTGAAATCTCTATCTTGCATTTCTTCTATCTCATCATCTTCATAATTTTGTATTGGAGTGTCATGTTCGTTTGGGGGTGTCATAATGTCTTCATGTCTTCCTTGTTCTTGTTTCCTCAGTTTCTGCATTTGTTGTTTGGCATTGTGGAGATATTCTTTGGTTTCTTTTTCTTTTTCTTTTTTTTTTTTCTCACTATAGTGGCTTTTCTTGTTATACTATGACTCTAGATTCAGTGGACTGTCTGCTTTTGGTGACTCTCTAGAGGCTTGTGGTGGGTGTGGCTGGAGAGCTCTGTTCAGTTCTTCAGGGTTAAGGGTGTGTCAAAGGTGACACACCCAGGTTTGGCATGGTAAATCTCTTTCACTCTCTCTTTTTTTTATTCAGAAGAGAAGTACCTCCACTCATTTGAGCTCTTCTCCTTGATAGCAATCAGTGCCTGAGCGCTAGCCCCAGTAGGTATAATATTCATCTGCTCTGTTCCAAGGACCACACAAAGGATCTGTGCAGTTCTCAGTGTAAGGTCAGAGTCCCCTGCAATGTCTCCCATCAGGTTGCCAAGGTTACCGAGTTTGTGGTCTCCCACCAAGAATACTCACATCTCAGCCACACTGTAAGTTCTCCCACACACCCTGTTTCTTTTTTTTTTTTTTTCCACACAGTCTCAGTTCATTAGCTCCACACATTCACTAGGACTTAACCTCCTGTTATTTCTCCCCACCAGAGTCAGGTTTTTCTGCTTGGCTGAGGGCAGGCACAGCCCTGAGCTGGCGCAACAGTTACCTATGTCCAATATGGCACCTGCTTTATTGTCTTGCTCACCTTTGTAAGGTGAGTAGAAAGAGAGAACTGTATCCATAATGGTCCCTTTTATTTTTTTTTTCTCTCCTCTAGTTAGGATGGTGAACTTTCTCCCACGGGGCTTCAAGCCTAACACAGTAGACTGGATAAAATAATTGTGGGATATGTACTCTATAGAATACTATACAGCAATAAAAAAAAAAAAAGGAAATCTGGTCATTTTCAACAAAATGGAGGAATCTGGAAAAAATCATGCTGAGTGAATTAAACCAGTTCCAAAGGGACAAATATCATATGTTCTCACTGATCGGTGACAATTAACCAAGCACCAAAAAGGAAACCTGTTGAACTGAAATGTACACTATGAGAAACAATGTCTTGATCAGACGTCCTGTCTAGCAACAACTTAATACTTTATCCCTTTTAGTATTTTTTTGTTCTACTTAATACTATTGGTTGAACTCTTTAATTAACACACAATTATTCTTAGGTGTTTAAATTTAACTAAAAAATGATCCTGTTAAATATGCGAGTGGGAATGAGAGGGAGGAGATGTACATTTCAGCACATGCTCAACCAGACTTAGCCCTAATGGTAGAGCTAGAAACTTGCCAGGGGATCCAATTCAATCCCATCAAGGTGGCATGTACCAATGCCATCTCACTAGTCAAGGTGAACAGTTTCAGTTCAGAAATGATCATAATGACAGGATTAAGTGTCAAAGGGATCACATAAACAAGACTAGTGTCTGCTAATACTAACTGATAGAATTAAAAAAGGGGAGAACAATCCAACTTGGGAAGCAGGATACACAGCAGACTCATAGAATGGCAAATGTCCTAAACAGCACTCTGGCCTTAGAATCAGCCCTTAAGGCATTCAGATCCAGCTAAAAAGCCCATGAGAGTATTTCAGGCATAGAAAGCCAAGACACTGTGAAAAAAAAAAAAATGACCTGAGTGAAAGATCTCTGTGAGTGAGATCCCAGTGGGAAGAATGGGCCATCAAAGAAGGAGGTACCTTTCTCTGAAGGGAGGAGAGAACTTCCACTTTGACTAGGGCCTTGTCTAAGTAAGATCAGAGTTGACAAAATCAAAAAGCTTCCATAGCCTTGGCAACTCATGACAAGAGCCTTGGGTGGTTACTGACACCATAAACAAGAGTGTCAATTGTTAAGTCAACAACAGGAGTCACTGTCCTTAATGTGTTGTACTATGTGAATTAATGGTATAACTAGTACTCAAACAGTACTTTACACTTTGTGTTTCTGTGTGGGTGCAAACTGTTGAAATCTTTATTTAGTATATACTAAGTTGATCTTCTGTATATAAAGATAATTGAAAATAAATCTTGATGCAAATGGGATGGGAGAGGGAGTGGGAGATGGGAGGGTTGCAGGTGGGAGGGAGGTTATGAGGGGGAAAAGCCAATATAATTCAAAAGCTGTACTTTGAAAATTTATATTTATTAAATAAAAGTTTAAAAAATAATGAATCCATTCACATTCTACTTTACTTATTTTGAAGCCTTTTTCATCTGATAGAGCTAAGTTGCCATTGCATAATTATTTTAAAAGATATTGCCTAGGGTCAGCATTGTGACTGAGTGTTAAGCCAGGTGTTGGACTCTAGTATCCTATAGCTAAGTGTTGATTAGTGTCCCAGCAGTTCCACTTCCTATCCAGCTCCCTGCTAATGCAACTGGGAAAGCAATAGGAGATGGCCCAAATGCGTGGCCCCTGCCATCTTTGTGGGAGACTAGGACGGTGGTCCTGGATCCTAGCACAGGCTTGGCCTGGCCTTGACTTGGCTATTGTAGCCATTTGTGAAGCGAACCAGCAGAGGAAAATTTTGTGTGTGTGTGCGTGTGCGTATGTGTGTGTGTGTTTCTGTTACTCAGGCTTTCAAATGAATAAATAAATCTTTTCCAAAAAAAGTTTTGCCTAAATATGAGAATAGAATAAAAAATACTATGGAAATTTGATATTATATGTGAGAACTTTGACTATTTAAAATAATACTTCCCAAATCACAATCTAAATAATATTGATCATGATCTAAAGAAAATTATGATATCATTGCTTGCTTAAAATGGTCTTATTTAAATATTTGATAATATGCTAATTATTCTTAAATATTTCTAATATATGCAGACTTCTAAGTTAATAAACAGAAAAACAGACAGAGTTGTTTTGCGTCCAAAGCCAAACCATTCAGGAAGACAATACCTGCATCTTATAGCTGAGTACCTGGCTTGGATTCCCAGCTCCAAATTCTGATTCCAGCTTCATGCTAATGCATACTCTGAGCAGGTATATGACCTCACTGCATTCATTTTCTTAGAAAGAATTTTCTGGGAAGCAAATGTGTTTCATAATCTAGTAGGAATGAATTTTTCATGGTCACGTGTCTTCTTTGCCTTCAGTCCGCAAAACACCATGGCCCCTGTTTTTTCTCACAAGTGTAGCAAACAAAACCTCTCTAGGGGGGACCCACTATTTTAGAAGCATTTCCAAGACACCAATCTCTTTTCACTGTGAAATAGTTTAATAACCTCTAATCCCATGTGCACTCCTGAGGCTGCCCATGTTTTCAGTACCTAAAGTAAATTGAACCTGACATATACACATATATGCATTTCTATCCCATGGATATTGGACATTCAGTGATTATGAGCAATGATAGCTGGAGGCGTTTAATGTGCTTGTACATGATGTGGACTCTTGCTACATGAATGGACAATGCATTGTCTGCTTGGATGCTATGAAAAGCAGAAGGGAGGCAGTAGTGATGGCCCTAACAATTGAGTTCCTGCCACTCAAATGAGAAATCTGGACTGGATCCCTAGATCCTGACCTCAGCTCCCTGCTGTTATAGACATTTGGGGTGAACTAACAGAAGCTCTCTTTCTTTCTTTCATTCTCTTTCTTGCTCTGTCTTCTACCTCTCAAATAAGCAAAAAATGGAAGAGAATGGGAAGTTTTTGGTTTTTTATTTTGTTTTGTTTTTCTTTCATCTGTATTTTAAAATTATTTTTTAATTTAGCTTTTAACACAATCAATATAGCTTGTAGATAAATATTCTAGCTTGCCCTAATTCAATAATATTAATAAATAACAAAGTCACCTTATATGCTTCAGTTTCCTACCTTTTCCTGAGCATTTAGCCTTATTTCCTTATGTCAGTATATTTTTCTTGTCCCTCCTACCAGTTGTAATGCTTGAAAATTCCGTAACATATATTCTGATACAATTACACACCACGTAAACTTCTCACTCAACAACAGGCCATGTATAAATTTATAGAACTAGAAGAAAATAATGGAGCAGAAAAGCTATCTTCCCAGTGGCATTTGGCCATAGCCACTGTGATGCTTTACTCACATACGTGTGATGCTGGTATAAAGCCCTGAGGGTGAGAGTATAGCAAATACTTGCATAATTGTATGCAGACATAATGATGATAATGGAAAATGACTATGTTACTGTTTTATGTGTTTGCTATACTATGCTTCTCATCATTACTTTGAAGTATATTCCTTCTCCTAATAAAAATATTTACTATAAAACAGTGTGCCACTTATGCCAGCAGTAACCTTATAAATCTTGTGTTTGTGTAAGTATTCTATGATGTTTACACAAGGACAGAATTACCTAAGGCTGCATATCTCAGAACTTTGTTAAATGACAGGTGACCATACCAATTATAAGAACTCTCAATCGATATTGATAAAAATACAAAATAGAACAGCACTTTGGAGAAAAAGTTTTCAAATTCTTATAAAGTTAAGAGAGTCACCACACCACCCAGTGATTATGTTCCCAGGCTTTTACCCAGCTAATCCAACAAAACTTGCAAGTGAATGTTAATAGCAGTTTTATCTATAATCACCAAATTTGGAAGCAATCAGGATGTCAACATTGAGTATAAAAATCAACTACTACGTTCATATTATAAAATATTAAAATATACAAAGTATTAGCCCATAAAACACCATGAATGACTGTAAAATGCATTTTATAAAATGAATGAATCCATACCAAAAATGCTGAAATTATATATTTTCAATAATATGACATTTGGAAAAGACAAAACTGTAGGGAGAGTGGAGAGGTTGGATGCCAGGAGTTGGAGGAAGAGGGCGTGCTTGGCAAGAGATAGCACAGGAAATTTTTAGGGTAGTGGTGCAATCTTTACTATACTGTTATGAGGGATACATGACTCTCTGCAATTATCAAAACCAATAGGAATTTGTAGCACAAACATCAGACTTAACATGTACATATACATTAAGGAGTTTGGGCAATCCCAGGATGAAATATACACTTCGATGAATGAAGCTAGATGTATTACATATGGATGGCACAACCTCACTGAGAATAATGGAAAATATAAATCGCAACCCAAACAACTTGGGAAAATGTGTTTGACTGTGAAATGAAAGACTGTAGATAAAAGGGTATGTGTATATACAACATAAGCTCTTTAACCAAGTTTTTTCCTGTGTGGTAAGGGTTCACAATTTTGAAAGCAATATACATGCATCCTAGAAGGGAACCGTGAATAAATGCAGGGCAGAGGGCAGAAAATGGGCTTTTTGCTGTTGCAGTTAGATATTACCAATAAGCCAAAGGAACAGCTTAGAATTAACCATGCAGTAATAGATTATAGCTAGAAACATCAATAGGGATTTATATTTAGCTTCATATAGATACACATGATTACATATGTAAATGTGGATCATATGTGCATGTATACGATAGTATACATATATTTTCTTGTTCTGTCAGCTGAGAATGCATAGAAATAATAATAACCCAGTAATAATGAGCATCCCTGGCCTCCAGACCTTGGCTACTAATATTATCTAATATAAAGTATCAGGGCTTCTTCAAGAAACGGCTGAATGTAGCAATGGGACAGAAAATAAGCAAGGTGAACCTGAAGCGTCTTATGGGGCCAGGAAATAAGGAATTCCTCAGACACTCAAGCACACACACACACACACACACACACACACAGAGGCTAAGGAGTTATCTCGAAGGGAAACAGGAACCCACTGAAAGAGCAACCAGTGGCCAAAGCTAGAACAATTTGAGAAACAAAATGTGTAAAATAGTATTGATTATAAATCAAAGTAGAAAAGAAATACCCTTGCTCTCATGCTGAAATAAAGAGCTTATTAAATGAACAAATGAGAAAGAAGAAACATATTGCTCTCCATCAAGAGACACTCTAATTCATGTAGATGCACTGCACCAGGAAGAGAAGCAGAACTCCCCTGTCCAGCCCTTACATGTGGGCTATACATAGTTATCTCCTTTCAAAGCAAACAGTGGGGAAAACGAGGAGAGAAAGTGAAGCTACAGTGTGGAAACCTGAGAAACACTCCTTCAGCCAGGTGAGTAAGGTTAGCATCAACAGCTATAAGCCATGGTTGTGTGATGAGATGAAAATGGCATTAACCTCTGTGGTCTTCCTCATGAGAAAATGTAGTCAGTCTGAAAGATGAGATGGATATCAGACAAATCCCAACTGAGGACCACTGTACAACATATCCAAAACCAAAGTCCTCAAAACAACCGAGGTCATCAATAAGAGGGAATTCTGAGAAACTGTCTCAGTCAAGAGGAGTCTCAGGACACATGAGAAAATGGATTGTGATGACCTACATGGAGTCCGGCAGTGAGAAAAGGACATTAAGTGAAAATTTAGGAAATCTGAATAGAGTATGGACATCAGTTCCCATTAACATATCCTTATTGACTCACTAATGAATCTTACCCATGTGAAAAAACAATGATTGAAACCAGCAATAAAGTATCTGGATTTTGTCTGTACTATCTTCACACTTATTCCACAAATCTAAAATCGTTCTAAAGTGAAACATTTTTTTTTAAAAAGAAAGCTACTGTGAGAGCTGACTCATAGAGGAAGCTGCCTCATATAGCTTGCTTTTGTTCAGCCTTACTTTTTTGGTTTTAGTAGTGTGTGTGTGTGTGTGTGTGTGTGTATGATGTGCACATCCTTTTTTTTTTTTTTTTTTGAATTGTAGCAGCTGTGGTTCAAAATGGTAATCACTAAAGTGAGATTTTGCACCTTCAATTTATTGCAACTTACCTTCTCTTCTCAATGCCTGAATCTGCCTTTAAGCGGAGGTTTGATTCAAAGTTCATGAGTATAAAGTGCAGCTTTTCATAACATCCAAGCAGAAAATGCGTTGTCCATTCATGCAGCAAGAGTTCACATTGCACGGAAGCACATTATACACCTCCAGGTATCATTGCTCATAATCATTGAATGTTCAATATTTGTGGGATAGAAATACATATTTGTGTATATGTCAGGTTAAATTTATTTTAGACACTGAAAAAATTGTGCAGCCTCAGGAGTGCACATGGGATTAGAGGTTATTAAACTATTTCACAGCAAAAAGAGATTGGTGTCTTGGAAATGCTTCTAAAATAGTGGGTTCCCTCTAGAGGGGTTTTGTTTGCTACACTTGTGAGAAAAAGCAAGGGTCACGGTATTTGGGGTTTGAGAACAAGGATATGTAGCCATGAAAAATTCATTCCTATTCAGATTATGAAACACATTTGCTTCCCAGAGAATTCTTTCTAAAAAAAAAAAAAAAACATGAATGCAGTGAGTTCATATATCTGCTCAATGCTGACATTAGTAGGAAAAGTCTCTGAACTCCACTTTTTATTTGATTTTATTACTATAAAAAGAACAGATTTCATGCATTACATAGATATAGTTCCAAGAAGACAATCACACTTCCCTCACTGCCCTGCATCTACCTCTTTCCCTCCCTGCCCTCTCTTCATATGTTTTACAAAGACATGATTCTAATCTACTCATTAGTCACCATCTTACTTCACCAATAATCACAATATTCAACAAGTAAAAACTCAGACGACCACAGTTCCATAGGAGTATAAACACAGGGTAAAAACAGTAATATCAGAAAATGTCCATTTAATTCCTGTACATTTTCTGTATTTTATATTAACTGCCACATATCAGAGAAAATGTATTTGCCTATTTGAAAATGGCTTATTTCATGAGGCATAATGATTTTCAGTTGCATCTATTTTGTTGCAAAAGACAGTAGTTCATTCCTTTGTATGGCTGAGTAGCATTCCATAGTGAATATACACCACATTCTCTTTATTCTGTCATCAGTTGATGGACATCTGGGTTGATTCCATATCTTAGCTATTGTGAATTGAGCTGCAATAAACATGGAGTAGAGATTACTCTTTCAGATGCTGATTTGCTTTTTAATTCTGCATGAACCCAGAATAGTTTGTTTAGAATAAGCAGAGTTTCTCAATCCTCCCTGCATATTAGAGAGTACCGTGAGGAGTTTCTAAAGTTGCCAACACCTACGCACCACAAAAATACAATAAAATCAGAATCTCTGGGTTGGGCAGGGAACAGGTATCAGGAGTGATTAAAATCCTCCAGTGATTCTCATGTGTTGCCTGCATTGAGAGCACTTGCTGTAAAGTATAAACCCCTATGAACCTTTACCTGCTGGAAATGACTCTGTCTGTATGGCAAAGGCACATAGGGTTTTGTTTGATCCCAATTTTAAAATCTGGCAACTGTTATTTTAAGAAGAAATCAAACTAACAAAACATAAAAGACAGACTCAAAAGCATACATGAGAACCAGAGAAAATACTATGGAGACATTCCCCACACCTTACGGCAGACTGATCTTAAAAAAAGGCTTATATTTAAACTTTCCTTTCTTTTATTCCTCGATACAATTAGGCATTGTAGGCAAAGGCAGATTTCTGACTTCTGTGAGAATAAAAAAATCTATCAGAGCCTAAGTCACTATGCCACGGGAAATGAAAGGGATCCTATACTTACTTCATTAAACTGTGAAGATTGGACCACTCTATATTCTCAATAACCCCAACATCCCTGACATCATTGTTTCTAAATGTGAAAAATTATAGTTCAATTATTAAGATAATAAAAAAGGCTTCTCTACAGGATGTCAGGAATCACCAAGCAGTACTGAAGTTATTGGATCTGGGTAGGAATGTAATCTTAAATTCTCTGAGACAATTAGCATTAAAACAGAAGCAGAGGCGATTTATGATGACATCCAAGTTTAAGCAGAATGAGAACTTTTAAATATTTCCACAAACTTTTGTAGGTGTGCAAGTTTGATGCATTTTACTGCACCATTTTAATTCAGAGATGACTTGTTTCTGGGATTTTTTTTCTTAGTGAAATGGATATTATTGAAAGAGCAATGAATAGAGGCACTAAATCTATCGATATTATCAATGCTGCTTATAGATGAGGACAGAGATTTTAAACAAATATATCTTAGCAAATAGTCATCTTTGTAAAACCAATAGGTTAGCACAACCTGTATCTAATTACCTAAATAATTTCCAGAATTCACTGAACTGGGTATGATATGGTAATCAGAGTATGCTAGTAAATCTTCCAGCAGTATGGACTGGCTATTTAAATATAATATAAGAGGATGTTTGGCCAAGAAAAGAACTGCTAATTATCTGTAAACTCACAATGATCTCTAAACTTCCAGGATAAATGGTTCTCAGGGGCACACTTGCCCTTCTAGCTCCAGATGCTCTGAAAATTGTAACAAACTGGAGGTGAATCCTCAGAAATATGTGGATATCAGTTAATGTCAGTTTAGGGTAGATCTCACTGGGATGTCATTTTTCCTATTTTGTTACTACTGATTACATTTAGCCATTTATAAAATATCTGGAAGAGTAAAGTACCTTTTCTCTCTCCTCGGAAGGTTAGATTGTGACTTTTCTTCTCAAGAATATATCAGGCTCATTGCCCACTGTGAGTCCTCTTATGTATATATATTTGATGAATAAATAAACTGGACAAAAATATATCATTAAAAATATTCTAAACTCAATAGTTTACTAATAAATGGTTACATTTGCTACACAACATCACTGTGCTAGTTTCTGGGAATGCATATTGAATTTGATGGAAAAATCTCATATTAATCTATTATAATGATCAAATTTAAAACTAATTTGTGAAAAACCAAGTTGTTTTATTCCTCTTCTTAAAATTGGAAGAATAAAAGCCCAATTGGTGACTAAACTGTTTCCTGAAAAGGAGGAAAAGACAATGCAAAGTTGAGTTAGTGAATGATTTTCTCAATGATGTTGTGTGGATGGATGAGGAGGTGTGGCAAGGTGAGTATTAAGCTTAGGTTATTTTCTTGAACATTTTAAAAACAGTTTCCATAACTATGAAAGCTTGTAAATGAAGAGGGCAGAACAGGCACAAATCTTGTCAGAAACTACAAATGGCAAACTGAAATCATTAATAGCACTGCAAAATAAGTTTATGTGATCCATGTAAGTTCTGTGCTACAAAAGGATGTCCACAAGGTCAATTATGTCTAGATTGCACAAGAGACATTACCCTCTTGTCACAGTACAGGCACAGAATAGCATCTGATGTGGTGACATGTTTATGTATTATTTATATATGAATAATATGTATGTGTACGACTTAGTATTTTTGATATAGCAAAATATTCCTAGCTGGGTAATTTTTTTTTTTACTTTTATTAAATAAAGAGAATAGATTTGATATATTTCTTTCTTTTTTTTTTTTTTTTTTTTTTTGACAGGCAGAGTTAGACAGTGAGAGAGAGAGTCAGAGAGAAAGGTCTTCCTTCCATTGCTTCACCTCCCAAATAGCCGCTATGGCCAGCGCGCTGTGCCCATCTGAAGCAAGGAGCCAGGCGCTTCCTCCTGGTCTCCCATGTGGGTGCAGGGCCCAAAGACTTGGGCCATCCTCCACTGCCTTCCTGGGCCACAGCAGTAGCTGGACTGGAAGAGGAGGAACCGGGACAGAACTGGCTCCCCAACCGGGACTAAAACCCGGAGTGCCCGAGCTGCAGGTGCTGGCCAAGATTTGATATATTTAATAGATACAATTCTAAGAAAATAATCAGGCTTCCCTCCTTTCCTCACTCTCTCAATTCCCCTCCCTCCCTTTTTTTTTCTTATTGTCCTTAAATTTTGTGATAACATACTTTCAATTTACTTTATAATCACAGACTTAATGCAGCACTAGCTGTAATATTCAACAAGTAAAAAGCAGAAAGACCCATTTTTCCAAAGGAATATAGACAAAGGCTATCAACAATAATCAAATCATGTCAGTTTTATTCTTATTCATTTTTAATATATATAAACTACCACATAGAAGAGAAAACATATTTGTATTTTGGGGACTGGCTTATCTCATTAAGTACAATGGTCTCCAGTTGTATCCATTTTGCTGCAAAACACAGGATTTCTTTCTTTTTATGTTGGAGTAGTATTCCATTATGTATATATGCCATGTTTTCTTTATCCAGTCATCAGTTGATGGACATCTGGGTTGAATCCATAACTTAGCTATTATGAGTACAGATACTGTATACATGGAGGCACAAACAGCTGTTTCAATTTCCTTAGGTAAATTCCCAGAAGTAGACTGGCTGGGCCATATGGAAGATCTATTTGCAAATTTCTAAAAAAATCTCCATTATTTTATCCATACTAGTTAGATTTTGACCAATGGTATACTAGGGTACCTTTTTTCTCTACATCCTGGCCAGCATTCACTAGTTTTTGTTTGTTTGTTTGTTTGTTTTTGGTGGAGGGGGCAGGGGTTGGATATTTGCCACTCTAACCGGGGTGAGGTGAAACTTCATTGTGGTTTTTATTTGCATTTTCTTGATGACAAGTGATCCCAAGTATTTTTTTCAGGTGTCTGTTGAACATTTATATTTCATCCTTTGAAAAAAGCCTATTCATGCTCCCTTGCCAGTTTGGTACTGGATAGTTTGGTTGTTTTTGAGATTCTTAGTTCTTTATATATTCTAGATATTAATCCTTTATCCCTTGCATAGTTTGAAAATATTTTCTCCCATTCTGGCAATTGAATTTGTTTTAGTTGATTATTTACTTTGCTGTGGAGATGCTTCTTGGCTTGATGTAATCCCATTTTTCTATTTTTGCCTTTGTTGCCTGTGCTTCTAGGGTTTTATCCAAGAAGTCTTTGCCTGAACCAACTTCCTGCAGAGTTTTCCCAAAGTTTTCCTCTAGTAATTTGACAGTATGAGGTCATATATTTAGACAATGACCCATTGTGAGTTGATTTTTGTATAAGATATAAGAATGGGGGGGGGGGTCTTGTTTTATACTTGTTGTTGTGGAGATATAATTGTCCCAACACCATTTCTTGAAGTGATTTTCCTTGCTCTAGGGAGTTATTTTAGCCTTTTTTCCCCCAAAATTAGTTGGATATAGATGTGTGGATTACTTTCTGGGGGTTCTACTCATTGGTTTGTATGTCTATCTTTTGTGAGAGTACCGGGGTGTTTTATTATAACTGTCCTGTAGTATGACTTGAAATTTGATATTGTGATGCCCCTGGCTTTGTTTTTGTTGTTTAAAATTGCTTTCATTACTCAGAGTCTCTTGTGTCTCCATATAAATTTTAGGAATTTTTTTCTGGATCGGAAAAGAATGCTGTTTGTGTTTTGGTTGGGATCACATTGATTCTGTAATTTGGTTTGAGTAGTACAGACATTTTCATGATGTTAATTCTTTCAATACATGAACATGGAAGATTTTTACACTTTTTATGTAACTTCTATGTCTTTCCTATATATTATGTAATTTTCATTGTGGAGATAGTTCACCTTGTTTATTAAATTTACCCTAAAATATTTAAATATTTTATAGCTATTGTTAATGGAACTGATGTTATATGTTCTTTCTCAGCCATAGCATTGTTTGTATATATAAATACTAGTGATCTTGGTGTGTTGATTTTATGAGTTTCATTAGTCTCTTAGTGGAGTCTGTTGGTTCTCCTATATATATAGCATCATGTCATCTGCAAATAGGTATAGTTTGACTTCATCCTTTCCAATTTGGATCCCTTTGATTTCATTTTGCTTGCCTAATGGATATGGTTAAAACTTCCAGAACTACATTGAACATTGGTAGTGGGTGTGGACATCTTTGTCTGGTTTCAGATCCTAGTAGTGGCCACTTGGGAGGTGATCCAATGGGAAAAGGAAGACCTTTCTCTCTGTCTCTGTCTCTCTCTCTCACTGCTAACTCTACCTGTAAAAAAAAATTTTTTTTAAAAAAAGAAAAAAAAGGGAAAGAACGATCCAACATGGAAAGCGAGATACACAGCAGACCCATAGAATGGCAGATGTCCTAAATAGCACTCTGGCCTCAGAATCAGCCCTTAAGACACGCGGATTTGGCTGAAAAGCCCATGAGAGTATTACAGGCATGGAAAGCCAAAACACTCTGGAAAAAAAAAAAAAAACCCTACATGAAAGATCTCCGTGAGTGAGATCCCAGTGGAAAGAATGGGTCATCAAAGAAGGAGGTACCTTTCTCTGAAGGGAGGAGAGAACTTCCACTTTGACTACGACCTTGTCTAAATATGATCAGAGTGGGTGAACTGAAAAGGCTTCCATAGCCTTGGCGACTCATGACAAGAGCCTAGGGTGATTACTGATGCCATAAACAAGAGTGTCAATTTGTAAAGTCAACAACAGGAGTCACTGTGCACTTACTCCTCATGTAGGATCTCTGTCCTTAATGTGCTGTACATTGTGATTTAATGCTATAACTAGTACTAAAACAGTATTTTTCACTTTGTATTTCTATGTGGGTGCAAACTGTTGAAATCTTTACTTAATATATGCTAAACTGATCTTCTGTATATAAAGAGAATTGAAAATGAATCTTGATGTGAATGGAAGGGGGAGGGAGAGGAAAAGGGGAGGGTCGCGGCTGGGAGGGAAGTTATGGGGGGGGGAAGCCATTGTAATCCATAAGCTGTACTTTGGAAATTTATATTCATTAAATAAAGGTTAAAAAAAATTAAAAAAAGAAATATTTCCAACTTTTCCGAATTTGGTATGATGCCGACTGTGGGTTTGTCATACATTGACTTGAATGTGTTGAGATATGTTTCTTCTATATCCAGTTTGCTTTAGGTTTTTATCATGAAAGGATGTTAAATTTTATAAAATGTTTTCTATGCATCTACTGAGATTATAATGTGGTCTTTATTCAACAAGGTTACTATTGATAAGTAATTATCAGTAATTACTTGGTCTTGCCATTTTCTGTAAACACCCCTGTGGTTTGTTTTGGATCTCCTTTATACTATCACTAGGAAGCTTTCTGCCTTCACGTTCTTTCATGATGCTTGTTATCTTTCTCTGTTTCAGTGTGTAGTGCATCTTTAATTATCATTTGCAAGTCTGGCTGGATGGCAACAACATCTTTCAATTTTTTTTGTTTGTTTTGGAAGGTCTTTATTTCACCTACATTTATAAATGAGAGCTTTGGTGTCTATTGTATTCTGGACTGACATTTTTTTTTTCTTTCAGGAGTTGTGCTATATCTCTCGAGACTAGTTAAATTTTGGAAAACAGAAATATTTTTTCCTCACATTTCTGGAGTCCGGGAAGTCCAAATTGTAGTCTGTCTCTTTTGAAGACCTCCTTGCTGTGTAATCACAGGATGGAAGACAAGCCAACATGAGCGAAACCACGGAAAGACAGTGTTGGACTTGTTTTTATCAGGAATCCACTCCTGTGATAATGACATTAATCCATTCATGGGAATGGTGCTCCCTTCACAATAACCCCTTAACTGTTCCAAATGTTAATAGTATTACAATGACAATTAAATTTTAATGTGAATTTTGGAGGGAGTATTCAAGCCCTAGCTATATTGTCATCTATCTGTCTACCCATATAAAATTTAACCTGTCAACATTACCTTGTCATTAGATTCCAAGCCTTATCTCTCAGGGAATGAATTACTGAGATCCCAGCTTCACCAGAAGCACCAACAACCAGTGCACCTGAGTTTCCCAACCATTATAAGCTCTGTGCTCCTCTGGGTACAAGTTTGTACGATAGGGTTGCCACGTAGACATGACAAGATCTGAGCTTGATTGGAGCAGTATTTGTAAACCTCTGCATTCTCCTGTGACTGTTTTTCCCTGTTGCCTATGCATCTTGTTAGTGCTATGCTTGATTCCACACCATTAGAGCAATACCACAGATGCTGTCATTCTCAGTTATATAGGACTCCTGCTCTGACAGATCAACTCTGAGAAAATGCCTCTGCCCTCCATTTTAAAACTTTTAAAAGCAAACAACCAATTACTTTAAATCTTATGACTCAGAGGATAGGGCCAATTTCCTCTGAGATTCTGAAAAAAGAAGTGAACTAGGGAAGAGAGGACAGGTCAGGATTGATCAAAACCAACACTTGGACAGGAAGGACCAATTAGGATGACTGCAGGAAGGGAAGACAAGACATCAGAGAAGTAGGTATTTTAGATTATCTTCCTTTTTAATGTGAACCTAACAGGGAATTACAAGTAAATTTTCCATTATAATCCGTAAGACAATAATTTTTGCATATTTATACACATTTCTCCCACATCATCAGAAAACAAAACACAAGTTATGCCCAATATTTGTGTGATGCATGGATATAAGAATTTTTAAGTTGGAAAAAATAAAAATGACTTTAATTGATTTAATAAACTTCTACTTATAAGTTACTTTTAACTAATTTGGAGGCAAATTTCTTTTTTGACAAGTGAAATTAGGTAAAGATAGTTAGTATGTTTCTACTGGAGTAAGGAAGGATGCTTTAACACCAGTCCTCACAATGGCTGCACTTTGGGATTACTGGGGATCTTTGAAAAGCCTCACATGGTCAGCCACAGAAATTCTGCTTTAGTTGGTAGGCAGCACAACTAGATTGGACACCAAGACTTTAAGCTTATCACATGATTCTACAATGCAAAATAGTTTGAAAATCCTTTCTCAAAATATTCTATCCTTTGAATACTTTAATATGCATATTATTCAAATAGCACAAAATAATACAATTAGATAATGTGATTAAGAAGTGGTTCCTGGCCTTAGAGTTCATGAACAAAAGATTATTTACTACAAAGAGATCAACAAATCCCTGTAAGAGAGGGAGGAGATGTACAATTTGGGACATGCTCAATCGGACTTGCCCCAAATGGTGGAGTTAGAATCATGCCAGGGGATCCCAATACAATCCCATCAAGGGGGCATGTACCAATGCCATCTCACTAGTCCAAATGATCGGTTTCAGTTCACAATTGATCACACTGATAGGTCTAAGAGTCAAAGGGATCACACAAACAAGACTAGTGTTTGCTAATACTAGCTGATAGAATCAAAAAGGGAGACAACGATCCATCATGGGAAGCGGGATACACAGTAGACTCATAGAATGGCAGATGTCCTAAATAGCACTCTGGCCTCAGAATCAGCCCTTAAGGCATTCGGATATGGCTGAAGAGCCCATGAGAGTATTTTAGGCATGGAAAGCCAAGACACCCTGAAAAAAAAAAAAAAAACCTAAATGGAAGGTCTCTGCGAGTGAGATCCCAGTGGAAAGAACGGGTCATCAAAGAAGGAGGTACCTTTCTCTGAAGGGAGGAGAGAACTTCCACTTTGACTATGACCCTGTCAGAATAAGATCGAAGTCGGCGAACTCAAAAGGCTTCCATAGCCTTGGCAACTCATGACTAGAGCCTAGGGAGATTACTGACGCCATAAACAAGAGTGTCAAATTGTTAAGTCAACAACAGGAGTCACTGGGTACTTACTTCTCATGTGGGATCTGTCCTTAATGTGTTGTCCAATGTGAAGTAATGCTATAACTAGTACTCAAACAGTATTTTACACTTCGTGTTTCTGTGTGGGTGCAAACTGACGAAATCTTTACTTAATATATACTGAATTGATCTGCTGTATATAAAGAGAATTGAAAATGAACCTTGATGTGAATGGAATGGGAGAGGGAGTGGGAGATGGGAGGTGTGTGAGTGGGAGGGACATTATGGGGGGGAAGCCATTTTAATCCATTAACTGTACTTTGAAAATTTATATTTACTAAATAAAAAATAAATTAAAAAAAGAAGCAGTAATCAATCAGCAATTAACTACAGAGAAAGGTCTTGCAACAGTGGCTATATTAACAAAATAAACCCACAATATTTATGTCAGAATATCTGAAAACAATCACTCTATAATATATCTACTACATTTCATATGCATTAATATGCTAATGATTATTAGATACTTAATTATTTTTTCCACTATTACAGAAAAAAACAATGACACATATTCATCACTCACCATCAATTGTGAAATTTAGACTAATTTCAGATTGACTCAATATTTTAAAAATAATGAAGCCTAGAATGATAATAAATGTAATGCAGGTTTCAGAATTTGGCAGCCCATAACCAAACTTCCTGCCACTAGAAATATGGGTACAAGAATACTGAACATGAACCCAAGAGTAGTGGTGAGGCACTATCTTTGTCTCTCAAATTGTGAAGTCCAAAGAAAAACAGACTTAAAGGGTCTATGTAACACTACTTGGAAAAATGACAGTCATGTAGGCAAAATGAATATTATCTTGTGTTTGTACTTTGAGAAAGTATATACATTAAGACATTTTCTTTAAAAAATAAGTAAATTATTTGAACTTCATCTCCTAATAACAGATTTATTTCATCCTCCATAACATATTTACTGTTGGTGAAGACCTTTTCCATCACCAAATTATCCCACCTGTTGATATGCTACTATTTAAAGAATATTTTTTATTGTGCAGAAATTACAAAGCTATTATCCATAAACTTTTAAGATAGATATTTACTTCACTATGTACACATAATCAATAATTCATCCAAAATCATTATAACAATAAAAATGTTGAAAGAAAAAATATAAAGTTTATTTTTAAAATCAATGGCATTTGGCTACTGACTTGGGTC
Organism: Oryctolagus cuniculus; assembly: GCF_051225735.1. Lineage (NCBI taxonomy): Eukaryota > Metazoa > Chordata > Mammalia > Lagomorpha > Leporidae > Oryctolagus > Oryctolagus cuniculus. The sequence continues at coordinate 162,244,597 of NC_142869.1, forward strand.
AGTTGGAATGTACACACTCATTTATTACACATCTGTTGTGCAGTCGGTATCATCATAAGTGTGGATATACTGCCATGAAGAAAAAATGAATTCCCTATTTTGAAGTTTCCTTGATTCCACATCTCACATAGTTAAAGCAAAGAATGTGCCTGCTTCTCTACTTCTAACAAGACATCTCACACACACAGTTTACCCAGATAGAAATCTGGTTACACATCTACACAAGTAGTGCAGTATTTCACTTTTATATTCTCTGGCTCCAGCCTGAATACCTTCTTGCCTCTATCTGCCTTGGATGCTTTAGCAATTCTGGGTCTGAGATTGATAATAGAAAATACAAAGAAAGAGAGATCTTTAAGACAAAAGGCACGGGCCAGCACTGTAGCATAGTAGGTTAGGCATTCACCTGTGGTGTCGGCATCCCATATGGGTGCCAGTTCCAGTTCAGGATGCTCCACTTCTGACCCAGCTCCCTTCTGATGGCCTGGGAAGGCAGCAGTGGATGGCCCAAGTGCTTGGGCCTCTGCACCTGCATGTGAGACCAGGAATAAACTCTGGCTCCTGTTTTGGGATAGGCTCAGCTCTGGCTGTTGCAGCCATTTGGGGAGGGAACCAGTGGATTGAAGACTTCCCTCTATCTCTCTGTAACTCTACCTCTCAAGTAAATGAATACATTTTAAAAGTGGCTTTTGGAAGTATTCTCAAAAGAAATTAAAGAATTTTCTCAAAAATTTATTCAGATCTCCATGTGCCCATATGGCTCATTTCTCAGCCAATCAATAAGCCAGTTGGTAAGAGGGAGAAGAAATCTCTTTTCTTCTCATATTAGGTTCATGATTGTGGCCCCTATAACAAAAACAAAGAACAAAAGACAGAAACAGGAAAAATCATGCAAATTAATTTCATGTGTATTTTATATACCTGGGAGCCTTCAGAGGAAATGATGACCCAATGAAACAGATAAACCTTTGTGTGTATAAATAGATTTCAAGTATTCCTGCACTGAAATACATGTATCTTTGAATTCTATATTCCACAAACTTTTTGAAGTTCCCTGGCATTTTTTTGTGATAGGTTTGATAAAGAATTGGATATTGTGGAGAATTATGGAAGACAAAATGGTGTGATTGAATGGTAATAAAACTGGCTACAGGGGGGTGTTAGGCCCGCTTACTCAGATTATTCTGTGCCCCTGTGTCTTCGAAGATGACAGTGTTCCTTTTCCTCTGGGTGTAGGAAAAGCAGCTCTTGGAAGGGGATCTTATGACCCTCAGGGGAAGATGGTGGGGGAAGGTCAGAGAATGACTCTCCTAGGTTTTATGATCTACTTCAGGGAGAGAGACGGGAGCTTGAGGATGACCTTTCTGCTTCTACTGTTTCTCCAAGTGCAAAACACCGTATTTTGGGTGTAGCATGTCCTGAACCCCATTGGAAGGCAAGATTACTTTTTACACCAAACATAACCATTTCTGGTCATGACTATGGTTACCTTTATCTGAAACAGAAGTGTCTCACAAGAGAAGTGGGTTTCTGAACACGATTGTGATACCCTCAGGAAGGCAGAAAGAGCAGATGTTCTGTGTGAGCAAACAATGTCCATAATCAGGAACTGCCATGACACCAGGTCTCCAATAAGTTAAAGTGCAGTCAACTTATATTCCCATAAGAGCATCATTTTAAAAATTTCATGTAAACCTATAGGTACAGTATCCTGACTAAATTGAAAAAATAAGAACTATAAAGAGCATCATTGGTTTCACATAAATAATATAGAGAGGTACATCTACACACATATCAAATATAGATGTGTAATATTTACATACATGCACAAACAAATGAGACATATTGCTTTATTGATACACCAACAAGTGTCATTTTGAAAATATAAGTAAGTATTCTGGACATATCTTGTAGTGAAAAATACGTCTATATGTGGACATAACATAATGAAAAATTTCCAAGATTATTTGTATCTTGAAGGTATGTTAAAAATTGAGCTCAGTTGTTCAGTTAAATTGGAAAATCAAACTATTACATTAATTTCATAATAATTATAAATCTTAATTTTCATAGGAATTTTTAGTATCTTAAAATTAATGTTGAAGTATATTTCCAATATAAGTGCTAAACTGCACACTTTGAGATAACTTTAGAAAGCCCAGAAGATCCCTTTCAAGTCAATAAAGCTATAAAATTATTTAAATAATACAATATTGAAAAATAAATATTAGATTTTTAAAAATTATATCATTGCTGAAATGTTGCATGTTCATGTTAGTGTTGTATTATTAAACAAAGTAATTCTTATGTTTAATAACTCATTCAATTTAGTATAGGAGTTCTTTTTTTAAATCTTAACTACTTCAGAATTGCTTTATATCTTTTGGCATCAAGTGATAAAAGAAAAATGTTGGGGCTGCCTTTGTGGCAGCTGTCTGCAACACCCACATTCCATCTGAGTGCCAGTTCCAGTCCCAGCTGCTCCATTTCCTATCCAGCTTCCTGCTAACGGTGTGGGTAAGCAGCAGAAGATGGCCCAGTTGCTTGAGCTCCTACCACCCACGTGGGAGACCCAGCAGAAGCTCTGGCTGCTGGCTGCTGGCTCCTAGCTTTGGCCTGGCTGTTGCAGCCATTTGGGGAGTGAATCAGCGGATGGAAACTTTCCCTCTCTGCCTCTCCCTGTCTCTTCCTCTCTGTCTGTCTCTGTAAAAGGCTTTTCAAATAAATAAAAAATAAATCTAAAAAAAATTTAGTTTTGAGGGAACAAACTTTCATAAGGAAGAGCATTTCCAAAACCATGATCAAATAAAGAATAATAATCATAAGGTTTTTATTTTTTTGAAAGGCAGAGTTTCTGAGAGAGAGAAATAGAGAGAGAGAGAGAGAGAAAGAGAGAGAGAGAGAAGGAGAGAGAGGGAGAGAGAAAAGGAGAGAGAGGGAGAGAGAATCCATGCACAAAGTAATCTCCAAATGTCCGCAACAGCTGGGATTGGTCCAAGGCCAGTACCAGGAGTCAAGAATGCATTCCAGATCTCCCTCGTAGGTGGCTGGAGCCCAATTATTGGAATCATCACTGCTACCTCAGTGTCTGCATTAGTAAGCTTCTATCAGGGACCAGAACCAGGAATCAAATCTAGATATCCTGTTGTTTTAATAACTATCAACATAATTTTTCTAATTATAATATCAAATGTCATACATAATCTCATATCACAGAAGTTCGTTTTCCGTTGTTGATATTTGACTTTTATAGTGGCTCTCATTGAAATATTTATGTTGAATTCACAGTTGTCTCATCTGGAACCAAATGGTTTTCTGATGGGAACTTTATTATGTATTTGTGTATGTATGTATACATATCGATCTATCTATATATTTACATGCAACACATATTTACACATACATATACATGAATACAAATCTACATGTATATGGGGAGAGAAAGAAGAAATCCTGAAAAGCTTTTTCAAACTTTAATAGTAAATAGCTATGTATATTTATATATTATTTCTAAAATATATATTTTTGTTCTGAACATGTTACATTTAACCTTTATTATATCTCTAATGAGGAAAATTTAATGAAGAGAAAAGCACAGTAGACTTCAGTTTTAGAAGGTGAAAGCTAAGTTCCTCTTAGGGATCTTATTAGAGTGTGTTCACACCGGAGCAATCAGCCAATTAAGACTGAGAGTAAGGTTAAATCCCATTAGGACAATTATTCACTTAATTAATCTGATGTGAGCATAGCCTTGGTTTAAGAAACATAGAACATCTGCGTATATCTAAAGGAGAAGGTCAAGGCCATCTCCCCAGCAATCCAATTTACAAGATTTAAGTGAGCTGTTCCATAAGCCAAGAAAGAATCACTTTTGAAAAATTAGCACTTAAAAGGCTAGCACACTTCATTAGTGTTGGTCAAAAGCCCCAGAACACAAACTCATCACCATAGAGAAGAATCAAGAATGGAGTTCCTTTACAATAAGATGGCCAACGAAGCGGTTCAGCATCTTTACCATGCCAAGCACAAATTGCTCATGTGTCAAATTCCTTTTTGTGCTCATTTAATCATTCACCAATAAATACTTGTTGAACATCTAATGGAATAAAAGGTTTGCCTGCCATCACCAGTAAATATACTTTAACATACTTGTCACTGCTTATCAGTCACTAGGCAAGAACTAGAGAAGCCAAGAGGAGAAAGGGGCATTTCCTACATCAGTGTAAACTGTACCCTGGATGACATTTGGAGTCATCGATTCCCAACAATTTTCAGTCATGGCCCAATTACGTCCTCTATTCCAAGGATTTCTGCTTTACTGATTGTCATTTGAGGTTTTAAATGGCAGGTTCACGATGCCCACCTATACTTCCTTATATACAAAAGTCAAGCATATTGTAACAAGGAAGAGGCTATACCTTGGATGCAGTTTGAGTGTGTTCCCTAGGTGTCGATGTGTTGCCATTAAGTCTCCATCATGAGGTAGTGAGAGAGTGGAAACTTAACCTGACTAGGTGTTTAGAGATGGGACTTTGCCAAGGTGAGCAATCAGGTAAGGGCATCAGTGCAGAATGTTAGTGATGGTGTACTGGTAACTTTAAAAGAAACAAGCTGAGGGATCAGAACACACATAGGTCTGCTCTCTTCTCACCATATGAACCTTGTGCCACCTTGGCACGCTGCCAGCAGGAAGGAGCTCAACAGATGTGAGCTGTTGACCTCAAATCTCCAGAAGCATGAACCAGAATAACCTCTTTTCTGTATAAAGTTGCCCAGACTTGGGTATTTTATTGTGGCTATGCAAATTGGAATAATATATAGTGCTATACAGTCAAGGTCTGTGAACACTTGATTTGAACGTGAACATGCAAAACAAAGCAAAGATAGTAATGTTGTATTATTTTTCCTCCCTTCCACCAATCCTTATTAGTCTGGATCAGATGTGCAGGAATAACAGATGAGGCCTTTTATTTTACAAATTGCATTTTCTGCATCAATGAAAACTGCATAGAATAAAATGGTTCTTTTTCCCAAAAGAAGAAAAAATTAAAGCCCTTTTTCCCCTATACTTCCGAAGTTGTTCTAAGCATAAAGCCCCTCCAGACCATACATGTTCCATTTAAAACAAAATAAGATTGGATTTATTTCAACTTCTTAGATTAACATCAAGAAGAGACATGGGGTATGTAACTAAACTGCAGGTGCCAGCTTATTTAAGAGTAATTCTTTTCTTTTGCAACTGTAATTCATTGTCTTTATAAATAGAAATTATTTTATTTCCAAAACTATGTAGTTTATAAATATATATGTAATTGTATAAGTTTTAATTCCATTGTTTTTTCCAATAATACTGCTACACTGTATATTATACTATATATTATATTACTTACTACAGTACTAATAGCAGTTGAAGTGAAAACTTTCCTAGAGTTAAGAAAAAAGGAAACTATTAGTGAATTGCCAAACCCTGTATTGATCAACTTAGCTCCTGAATCTGAATCCCACAGAGTATTTAATCTGACCCAGGATTTTGTTCTTGTCCTGAATTCTGGAAGCAATCTTGCTCCTAGAAAATAAGAATAGTATGTATGACTCTTCCTCCAGCAATCCACCAGGTCAGAATTAACCACAATTATTTCTCGTGTTCTGATATTTTAGTTTAATTGCAGTAAATGATTTCCTACGTCACTCACCTGTGTCAAAAGGATTTATTTGAATGTTATTCCCATTCTTGTTCTTGTCTTTCTTATCTTCCTTTAGCGAAGTACAATGAAACCTCATATACAAAATTAGTTTATGCCATTTTGATTATACATATGGTTTTAAAAAGTAGCTAATTTGAATATTTAATTTTCATACATAAACTGAATATTATGGAATTCTGTCTATTATTTGTTACATTATGTATTTGTAAAAACAAGTTAGGTCATACAAACCAGGCCCTAAACAGTATCAGAAGATACTGTCAAGTATGTTGACTAAGTGATGTTTGATTATATACTGAATTTGGAATCTTGCTCCTAGGATACATCTTCTGTATTAGTTTTGTATTGCTGCTGTAACAAATTTTAACAAACATATGGACTTAAAACAACATAAGTTTGCTACCTTATAGTTCTGTAGTTCAGAAGTCTGACTTGAGTCTGCTATAAAGGTGTTAGTATGACTGAATTCCTTTCTGTATGTGTGGGCAGGGTTCACTTTCTTACCCTTTTCAGCCTCTAGAGGTCGCCTGCATTCCTTGGCTAATTCCCTTGCCTTTTCAGAGCCAGCAATAACCATCTGAGCATTTACCAAATTTCATCTCTCTGACCTTTCCTACACTCTCCTTCCACTTCTAAGAATCATGGTAATTATAGTTGGGGTCATCCAAATAATGAAAATCACCTTTCCATTTAAAGGTCTTTTACCTTAATGACATTTGCAAAGTCCCTTAGGATATGTTAGCCAACATATTAAACACGCAGATTCTAGGAATGAAGGCATGAGTCTTGAAGAACTCTTATTCTAACACACTTCCATTGTAGATTTCTAACCACGTAGCCAATGTGCAAATTGTATTCTGTCTTGTCTCTTTCTAGGGCTGATAGAGGTTGCTGACCCTTAGCTCAAGTTAAATTCTCATAGCTGTGTCTTCTCTATTTACCACTAACTTCCCTCATCTACCAGTCTGAATCATTTCACCAGGTCTGACACTTAGAACCCACAGACCACTGGTACCATCCCAAAAGGGTAACAGAACTTGACATCTTCAGAGTGGTCACCAACCTCTGCTGCACCCTTAATTCTCAGGACACTTCTATAATGAGTATTTCATCCAAGAAGTTCTCACATTATCCTTATTGACCAAGCTGCAGGTTTTACAATGATCTTGTGACACGACCCCCAGACTTTTCTTCAGTGATGGACTGGTGATTCAGTTTCTGGGAGTGTTGTCAGCAGACAGCATTTGGGTATCCGTCTATGAAGCAGGGATGTCTGCAACTGCAAGGAACTTCCTCTCCTAAAGTGACTGCCTCTCTGTGGCATAGTACATATGCAAATAACTGACTGAAATTGGAAGTAGAAAGGTTTGATCATCTTGTCCCAACTCAGAAGAACTCCAAAAGTCCATTCTCATTCTAAAGCTCCCCAAGGCAAAGCCAAGACACTTAGAACCCATCACACTTAGATTTTCCACTCTTCCCCACCTGGATTCCTTCCCTTGATTCACAGGGATCTATGCCTAGAGCACTGCCTATCACTTCTCAATCAAGAAAATCTCTGTTTCACAGTTAGATTTACATATATCTCAACTTGCAATACTCTTTCAGGAAATGAGTTGCCTTCCATAGTAACTGAATATATTTCTAGTTGTCTTCATAAGCTTCATTTCAAGTACTCATTTTTCTTCAAGATCTTCCAAACTGAGTTATTTCTTCTATACATTGTCATATTTGGAGCATAAAACCCAAACTATAAGACCTCTATCATCCACCTCCATAAGAAGTTTTACACTAAATTGGTAAAAATATTATTCCTCTTTACATACCAGAGCATATGTTTTTCTGAGAGAAGCCAGTGTACTTCTTTCTTGTTAGGTCCCTAATGTCTAAGACAAGTGACTGGAATAAAGATACTTAATATTTTAAATTATAGTATTAGGGAGTAGGTAGTATCTTCTACATCCATTGAAACACCAACTTATTTAAGTTCATTGTATTATCATTCATATATTTCAGACAGAACACATGGAATCCACTTTGCACAAACTTGTACCCTACACATGCCCTATTTCCTTCCAATCATGCACTCTTACAGAATTGAGAAACAACAAAGATTCCATAGACTGTGTAAGGTAGATCAAATATTTACCATTTCAAATTACTTTTGGAATTCTCCTACTCAATTGTTTTCCTGTAGATTGATCCTTATTCCTCAACTGCATTGTATTTCCTGCCTATCTACCTACAAAGGTTGTAACTAACCAGTGCAAAATTATCAACAGATAGTCAGATATGTAATAAAAATTTGTTATGAAAATGATATTGAGTATTAGCTATCTTTTAGTAGAGCTGGAATTCTTTATATTTTGCTGGAACTGCTTCCTTGGGGAGTAATTATCGCTGCTTGGTTCAGAAAGATTAGAATCACAGAGAGTTCACTTTGCCCTCTTGAAAAAACTCCAAACCTCTTATTTATGACAACTTTTGTCTTTTCACTTCTAACATTTAAAAAATTAGGAATTCCTTTCTAGGATGAAATATAGTAGTTGATAATACACACAAAACAGCCATAAAAAAATCCTCTGTAATTGATCACTATGGTAAGATTCTTCTTTTCTTCTCATATTTATCCTACAATAAATTATCTCTTTAACCTTGACAAGAGTATCTCCTCATTATCTGAATACCAGAGCATTCCTAACATTTTAATGCACATACCTGTTTATTTGTGATCTCTGCTAGGTACATCTACTTGGGTCAGTGAGGTCCTGCACAGCTTCAGATACTGCATGTCTGATAAGTTTAAAATAGTAATAGCCACACTGAATTTTTTCATTCACAATTCCAGGCTTTACTTCTCCCAGTTGGGCTCTGATATTGCTTCCACCCTGCCTTAGCTCTATATATTTTATCCAGAGCATCTTAAAAACACCTATACCAGACTTAGAAACACATCTCAGAAGTATATGCTTCATGAATTCTGATGTCAATGATCTGATGGCAGAGTTGCCATCATGTTGTCAACCTGATATTTATAGAGATTACAAGTGATCACATTGATGCGAAATTGGAATCTCAGCAAATGTGTTGGCATTTTTCTTATTTCATTATCCCCAAGATATTTCCAAGAATTTCCAAGATATCCCCAAGAATTTCACTTTTAATGCTATCTGAACATGGACAAATTTTGATATGTGAAATATCCAACCAAAAAATTAAAAAGGTAGAATAATATGTTTTTGGGTAATTTATATAGCAAGAAAATAAAAATTATGATTCACATGATATTATAACATGGTCTTATTTGTATAGAATTACTTGAATTTAAATACTACTTTGTAAGTAAAGTTATACTTGAAGTTAGATCTATAAGGAGATAAACATGTATAAAAACTGGTAAACAGACTTAATAATGGTATTACTCCAGACAAAAATACGTGTTATTAGGGGAAGTGACAATCAGAACCAATTCACAAGATTGAAAAGCTCTCCAAAGGGACAAGGAATTATTGCTACAACATTTCCAGAGTGTTGGAAAAAACATAATCTGTTGTGGAATGAGATGGAGATGATGATAAGGCTAGAGATAAACAGCATGGAGAAATCACCTTTTTCCTACTTAAAGGTGATGCTGCAGATAGTTACCTACTTCTGAATACAATAAGGCTGCTTAAAAATAAGAATTGTTGACACAAATTTCTTTCCATACCAAGTACCAATTTGTCTTACTGATTCAGAGTGTTCAAAAAAGACCCAGCTAGTGGCTGATTTCTCATTCGAACTCAAGTTGCTCATGAGGATGCCTCTCCAGTTCCATCATTTCTTCTATGAATTGTGAATTTCCAAGCCAGGCTTACATGGCTGTTCCTGCAAAATTGTTTAGTGGACATCCAAGATGTCCTCCTAACTTTTTTTAAAGAAAGATTTATTTTATTTATTTGAAAGAGTTACAGAGAGAGGTAGAGACAGAGAGAGAGGTCTTCCAGGAGCCAGGAGTTTCTTCCAGGTCTCCCACATGGGTGCAGGGGCCCAAGGACTTGGGCCATCGTCTACTGCTATCCCAGGCCATAGCAGAGAGCTGGATCAGAAGAGGAGCAGCCGGGACTAGAACCAGCACCCATATGGGATGCCAGCACTTCAGGCCAGGGCTTTAACCTGCTGTGCCACAGCGCCAGCCCTCCTCCTAACATTAATAAATGAATTTCAGATTAAATATTAAAATGCAGAAAGGTAGTTTTGTGTTTGCTTTTGTATTCTTTATAATATTAAGATATTCATATTTCAGCTGAACTGAACACACATGATCACATTCAATAGAACACATCAAACAATTTATAATTACTTTAATCAAATTAATTTTACATAACTTATTTGGTAACACCCTATCTTAATTACTCAAGAACAAACACCTTGGGAAATCATGTTCACAATAAGCAGTCTTGGAAAAATCATTACATTAAAAGATTTTAGGAAAAAATATAATTTACTTTGAAATAGGTGCATCTTTTATTATATCCTCAGTATAATTACATAGCGGTGAAAATTTAAAATTGAATAAGATAAGTTTGTAACTGAAAAGATACAAAGGAACAGTAGCTCTCCTCTCCTTAGAGACCGAAAGCAATAACCTCTGTACCTGGGGAGGTACAGTTAGGGCCTTCTTGAGAACATCACAACATATACGTACCACTGTAAGTTCATAGGAAGGTTGCCCAGAGAATCAGACCTGAAATAACCTCCATTACTTGGGGAAAGGACAGAGGACACTGCGGGTTCTAGCAAGGATGCAGGGGCTGAAGAGCCACTGAGGATGGTCACCAGAATAAAGAAGAAAGCGCCAAGTATTAGTTCTTTAACCAAATACTCCAGAAATTCCAAAAAATATTCTAATCATAGGAACTTTACTTTCAAGTTTTACAAAGTAATCTTGATTCAAGGAAGAGAAGAATAAATATTTTAGTGTAGCTTCATTCTAACTCTAACAGCTTTGAGGCAATGAAAGATTTACAACTTTATCCCTAACTATTATCAAGAATTAACTAGATCTCTTAGGTTTTCAGACTCATGTCTTGCTTCTCATATTCCTAGTCAAGTTTTATTATTAACTATATATCTTTCACATAGAGACCTGAACAGTTCATATCCACATGAAATTTCACAGAGAGTTGTTTCCACTTTCACTGTATCCAATTTGATAAAATAAGTGGAAATAATTTTGACACCATGTCTCCCTATGATCCTCCTCATGTTGACACAATGAACTTCTCCTAAGTTCCAGCCAGATTCCAGGTGTGCTGTAATCAAAAGGAAACACAAAAAAGGGCAAAGTCCTTCTGGCCAAGCAGCTGCCAACTTGTAACAGGATGGTTGACCCCTGACAGTGAATTATTCTGTTACTGAAAATAAGGTAGGATCTTTGTCCTTAGTGTGCTGTACAATGAGATTTAATGCTATAACTAGTACTCAAACATTATTTTTCACTTTATGTTTCTGTGTGGGAGCAAACTGTTGAAATCTTTACTTAATGTATGCTAAACTGATCTCTGTATATAAAGAGAAACGAAAATGAATCTTGATGTGAATGGAAGGGGGGAGGGAGTGGGAAAGGGGAGGGTTGCGGGTGGGAGGGACGTTATGGGGGGGAAGCCATTGTAATCCATAAGCTGTACTTTGGAAATTTATATTCATTAAATAAAAGTTTTAAAAAAAAGAAGGTAAGTAAATATCTGTTAAAATAGCTTATTTCACAATGCATACAGAAAGTATCCACGATGTGATTGCATGCTGTAAGGGCATTTAGCCACAAAGAGAAGCTTCTAGTAGGTCTGTGGTATATGAAATTGACCTATTATTCATTATGATAATATTATGAGGTTGGCACTATTAGCTTCATTTCTTTTTTTAAAGCATCCCATATAAGTGCCAGGACTGGAAGAGGAGCAACCGGGACAAGAAATGGCACTTATATGGGATGCTGACGCTGCAGGCAGAGGATTAACCTAGTGCGGCATGGCGCCGGCCCCAGCTTCATTTCATATATATATATATATATATATATATTATATATTTATATATATATATATAAATAAATACATATATATATATAAATGGAGGCCATGAGAGCTTTGGCAATGTGTGTAAGGTTAAGATAGTAACACATAGTGCAGTTGGAATATTGAGGTTCCATGCTTTCCCCACCATGTAGTTTTCACTAGTTTGCATGTGTAAACATCAATGCATCTGAGAATTTCCCTGCTTGGGAGCTCTGTCATTTTGTGTATTTCCTCACTCACTGCTATCCTCTATATAAAGCACCTTTGTTGAATACTGGATAACAAATAGACTAAACATATTAGAGCATTTCTAGTAAAGTTCAAGTACAGCCTGCCAACACATACCAAAACTGGGGTAAGATAAAGAGACATGGCGCACAAATTTTTAACACTGAAAATGCCAAAATAAAATTGAGTGAATTGTCTCATAATTTTAATTGAAACCCCTAATGAGATTCTACCATCAGTACGTACTAAAAATCTGAAAAAAGTAGAAACTGTTAAAAGAAGTTAACAATTTTGCCTATCTAGAGTAAATGTGAAAACCTTTGTGAGGTTGGCAACTGATATTATAGCATGTTATTTACAACATTATTTCAAATGAATTAGTAAATTTTATTTTGTAACAATGTTTATAAGAAATATATTGTATTTTTTATACTAAGATATTTGAAGACTTGCTAATCTTGCTTGTATTGAATTTTAGTACACTTGTGGATTTTTTAGGAAATGATATTACAATGCCATTTTAAGGCAATAATTCATAATGTTATAGGGTTTGATATATATTTTATTAATGTTCTTATTGAATATTTACAAGAACTTTCTGTAAGTAAGCTTAGACATGATAAGGTCATCACAGTCCTAGAGAAGTTTCGAATCCATTGGAGAACAGCATGGATATACTGTTAGGGAAAGAGACAGATGCAAGCATGCAAGACAAGATGGGAGGGGTGAACACAAAAGAGGGCTGTGACAAAGAAAAGTCACAGATATTTCATGGTATTTGAACAAATCCTTGAAAATAAGCATTGTTTTAATACACAAAAATTAAGATGATGTCACTAGAGTACTTAACATAAATCACTAGGTGTGTTCAGTGAAAACCAATTAACATAATTTTGGTATAGGATAGATAAAATAGAACATTAGATGATGGCAAATGTGAGCATCAGATTTCTAAGAGCTTTGAAAGAGTTTAGATATAAATTGTTATAAAGCAAGGAGTAACTGGAGATTGGCAAAAGGGTTTGGGTATATAAATATAACAGTAATTTAGAAAAATGTATATGGTGATTTCCTGAAGGGCTGACAAATCAGGTACCAGAGAGAAGAAAGGAGGTCATTTAACAGCAATCCAGGTGTTGTGAAAGGAGAGACTAAGCTAGGTTGAAGACAGTGGGAATCAGTTGTCAGACTAATGCAAAACATGAAGGCAAAATTGGCATAAATATTTACATATTAATAAATGAATAAATAAAACAAATCTTGCAACTCGGTGGATTTAAGGATTAGTGTGAAGCATGAGAGTTTTCAAAAGCAATAGTGACAATATAAGATAAAGTCTCAAGAATCACTTTACAAATAAAATCTAAGCAGCAGTTTGGGATAACTACAAGACCGTTTTCAGTGTGTGGCTTGAGCCTAGGAGGAAGAAGATAAAGAGACAAGAATTACAAGAGACAGGTTAACTAATCTAACCCAGTTACCATCACAACAGCAACAATAATGTGACCAGAGAGTAGGAAACCAACCTTGGTAGAGATGAGAAAAAGTAGCTTGGAAAGCTAGAAGACAGAGAAGTCAGGAGTGTAAAGAGAACCTAGCTGTTTGGCACTGGTTCAAGCAGGAAGCGTACTTTCATGACCGACCTGGTGAACTAAGTAAAACATTGCAGCTGGTGAAGAGTGAACCAGAAGCATCCACTCAGCAACCTCCAAACACTGAGTTGTATTCTGCTTTGACCCTGGTAGGCTGTACTCTCCCACTGAGTCTACTGTCCTCTCCCACTGAGTCTACTGTCCTCTCCCACTGAGTCTATGTACCCATTGTCTTCTGCTGCCAGCACTTTCCTCCTGTCTTTCCCTCTCCAGTCTTAGACGAGGTTTTAAACCAGGCCAAGGATGCACAGGTGTGCATTTGTATTCCCTGAATGTGAATATGAATGTGAATATTCCAGATACATAAACTCATTGATTTCCTATTCCCAAATCCAAGTAATCGATGAAGACTTTCTCATCTAGTGTTGCTATGATTTTGTAAGACTAGCACAAACTTGTCCAGCAAATAATACAATGAAGAGCTACATGGGCCAGTAAAAACACACTTTTAGTATGGGAAAGAAAGAGGTATAGATTGCTCAATAAATGGTAAACTTCAGAATCTTACATTCTGTTTCTTTTTTTTGTTTATGTTTCCACAAGAGAAAAATCTTACAAGATACATAACCAAACAAAATTCACAGTGAGAAAAACTAGTAGGTATTCTAAAGCATTCTGGTATTTTCAAACATTTAAGTATGTGTTGTTTATTCCTCTGAGGCCCAGGGTCAATTTCTATTGACAGAGAGGACTGGTGGTGCTGAATTGCATGTTTGAGGTGATGTGTGTATGTGAGAGAGAGAGAGCCAGATACACGGAGAGTGAGAGAGGGAGAAAAGGGGAGAGAGAGAGGGAGAGAGGAAGCGGGGGTTGGGGGAAGAGAGAGAGAGAGAGGGAGTAGAGACACTCTGCTATTATCTTAATGTGCTTGTTTAAAAAAGGCATAGCTGTACTAGTTAGAACTGTGACATCATGAAGTAACCTCAGCTTTAGACATTCTCTGTGTTAGATGAAAAAGGAAACGCAGTTCCTATAGGAATCGGTTGCCTCAATTCTCCCAGGGGGACGGTTCTTCACTCTCAATCATTTTGCTCCGTGATAGCTTTTGTAATAACTTGAGGTAAAGGAGGTGATGGTCTCTGACACATAATTTGCCCTCCTGAGCACTCTTTTTTGTCTAATCTTCACCCAGATCCCTGTTCTGAGCCAATAATCTGCCTTGCCAACCCCCCCACCCCGACTCAGTTTCCTGGCCCTCACTGAACAGTAATCAGTGATTAGAAGCAAACTACATTTCTTCTGGCTTGTGCCCAAAAGATCATTTATCCATTCATTTAATCACCAAATTGTAAGTCATGTAATTGGATGAAGACAAACAAAAAGTCTGGGCATGCTATTCAGACAAGAACTCTGAATGAAATTATTTATGATTTCTTGATTAGGCTGCCTTTTTCCCTATCTCTGCCTTCTTTTCTGTTGGTCTCATACAAAAGAAATTAAATTACATTTCATATAATTGATACCTTTACTTATCTTGGAAAAAGAAGGAGGACATTTTATTTGTCTCATTACAATGTGAAAAAATGCACTATGGCTGAGAAAGTGGAACTGTTCTGATCACAGCTCTGTTATTATCCCGATGATCCCAGTGCCTGTAATTAACAGCATTCACTCAGTCAAAACATAGACACTCATTTTGTTCAAGAAAGTTTATCTAACACACTCTACCTGGTTGTCATGCATAAAGAAAACGAAAGTACACTGTTACTATTACTTAGAATAATTCAGTTTCTAGAGAAAACATAAGACTTTAATGTGGGATTAAATGACACAATGTGGTACACATGGGACACATTTTTGAGCTTCATGAAGTATAAATCCTATAGTAAGAGAGCTCTGCTATAGAAATGATGGGAACTGCATTCCTTGTTAACCTTATAAACTTTCCCTGAGCTAATAGTAGCACACCAGGGACCTGTACTTCCATCAGTATCAGAGAATTTCTGGTTATATTCAAGTTTGGAAAGTTAGTAAGTGCATGTTTTGACAAGTGTTTGCTTTTAAATATTTTTAATTAAAAATTAAAAATGTTTAATTGAAACTACAAAGTTCCCTGAGCTCCTGAGTCAGAATTTCAGATCCTTTTCTGAGAATTTTCTGTTGAAATACAGTGGAACATCTATGCTAAGTGAAATAAGCCAGCAACAAAAAGAAAAAACTCGCATGATTTCACTTACATGTGAATCTAAAATAAAAAAAGCCAGATATGCACATGGTGAAGAAAACAGGGTTTACGGGGTAGGGATGGGTGATGTATGCTTGACAATGCAAAGTAGTGGGTAGACAGAATGAACATGTTCTTCTAGAAGTCACGTGGAAGATAAAAGGACTATAATTGATAAAACTGTACTTAGGGTTGTAAAATATATGAAAAAAGAACCAAATTGTAAGTGTATTTTGACATAAAAATTGAAATTCAAGCATACAGGGATCTTCAAAACGTTAATTTAAAATGTTATGAAGATTTTTGAATGAGTATTTTTTTCCCTTTTATGAGTCTCTGCTCACCAAATGCAGAAGATGTCAAATTTTCCTCATGAGCCTGGTTTAGAAATATAACACAGACATGTAACTTAGATTCCTTCCAAAGATGACTCAAAAGAAAACAACAGGAGGGTTATGGAATTGGGCACATCCTACATTTCAGGAGAGGGCCGTGAAAGGCTACGAAGGGCTTCCAGGTGGTAATGTTGGAAACCCAGTGATTTGGAGCTTCCTTGGACCCTGGAGCTACCTTGAAGCCTATGCAGCAGAGATAACAGCACCCCTGGTAAACACCTGGGCCTGATTTGGGTGCTAACCTAGGCTAAAAGCTTCTGAGCCAGATTCCCTGCTCCTCCTACAGCTTGTGTAAACTACCTACTACCCTCCAACACATTGCTTTTCCACCTAATGTGTTCAATTAGAATTCAAGTTTAGAAATAAGAATGCTAATGAAATACATATGAAGGAACCTGGCGTTTCTCCTCCCTGGAGGCTACCATTGAAATCCCAATGGCAATGGGGCAGATCTTCAAGTAAAGTGAGCCCAGTATAGCCATGACTGAGAGCAGGGAATGTGAAGATAAGGCTTAGAGGGGACAGCGGTACTTAGCTTGGAGGAGGCAGAGTGAGGAAGTGCAGTATTGAATCGCACTAAAGCACAGGTCCAGGAGTACTGGGCCTTCTAATCTACCAAGAAACTAGAAATCGATTTTATTGCTTAAGCAGCACAACTTTATAAATATTGACAATTAAATAAAACTGTTCAAAAGTGTGGTGAGATTACAGAAAATATATCTGTATACTGGATAGGGCCTATGAGTTTCCAGTTTATAAACTTGGCGTGATTTCTCTTGCTGTTCCCTTTCTCTGGGATACCAGCCAATCATGAGCCCTTCTCTAAGAAATATTTCTTGATCACCACCCTGGCTATTAGCAGCAGGCAGTGTAGTGAGAAGAAGAGACAAGGGAGCATGCAGAATCAGATGCGAGGCTGAGGGATAAGTTTTATATTAGAACATTAACTTGTAACTTTTCCGTAGATCAATCCAGATTTCTAAAACATGAAAATAAAAAGTCTGGATCATATTGAACTTTTCTAAACATGAAAACAAAAGTGACATGAAACAAGTTTCTGGAAGACACCTCTCGCTTTTCCCTCTTGCTCTCCCTCTCTCTCTCTCTCTCTCTCTCTCTCTCTGTGTGTGTGTGTGTGTGTGTGTGTTTACAGGCTTATGCTCATACCCAGGGTAGAATAGAAAGGAGAATATTTATTCTTTTATGGTTAAAGGTGGAAGTTGAGAAAAAAATTAATTTACTATTTACTTATATCTCAAAAACTTTAACTTGATAAAGAGTCCACCTGTTTTGTTGGTCACCACATTCTTGGCAGCACATTTTACTATAAGAAACAGAATCAAATGAAATAAATCCACTTGCCAAAAACATAAAATTCCGTACAGCAAGGCAGGGCAAGGCACTCAGAACCTGCATCATCATAAGTTACAACACAGCTATAGGTCTGGAGCTTGCCATATGAGAAGGAGCATCAAAATATTTGTGGAATGTGAATGAAAAGATAATGCAAAATTTCCGTGAACATTTTGAAGCCCGTGTAGTCGATCAAAATTGTTTTTTTTTTTTAACAAGCACTTACATGCTTTTTTAAACAACTTTTTATGGGAGACATACAATTTCAGACACTATGTAGGTACAAAATACAGATATATACATGCATAATCCTATGTCTTATTTTTGATGTAGTCCCATTTTAGAAAGCTATGTTTCCACTGGTATTGTAAATAAATTATTAAAAAGTTCATGGGAGAGATGTATATTATGGAAACACTGTGTTTGGACTTCAATTATTTTGCAGAAAAATAAACTTAACTTTTAATTCCATTTCCATGAGACTTTTGCGGCATCCCCGTATAATATTCGGTTTTAAAATATTAGAGTCTCTCTACATCCATTTTTTACGCAGAAAATATCCTGCTGGAAAGAACATGTCCAAGATTTCCTGGAAAATTTTTCAGTTATGTTTCCACATCTGCATTTTCCTACATTTATCAGGTGCTTTCGTGTTGATTGTTCACTTCCAGGTGGTGGGAAGTAACTTGCAGCCATGCGTTTCTCATGCTCTTGTTTTGTAAATTTGTTGATAATCTGATCAGTTTTGCAAGTTGCTGATTAGATGAAAAGTGGACTCATTTCAAAATAAATGCCATTTTATTTTTATCCCTTAGTTATTTATTTAAAATTTACTAATTGACAATCACACTCCTATATTGAACATGTTTCCTTTCAAAACCATAGTTCCTTGCTTCCTCCATCAATCATACTCTGTCTTCTTTTTTCATTTTCATTCTCTTTATATACAGAAGATCAGTTTAGCATACATTAAGTAAAGATTTCAACAGTTTGCTCCCACACAGAAACATAAAGTGAAAAATACTGTTTGAGTACTAGTTATAGCATTAAATCACAATGTACAGCACACTAAGGACAGAGATCCTACATGAGGAGTAAGTGCATAGTGACTCCTGTTGTTGACTTTACAAATTGACACTCCTGTTTATGGCATCAGTAATCTCCCTATGCCCCAGTCATGAGTTTCCAAGGCTATGGAAGCCCCCTGAGTTCACCGATTCTGATCATGTTTAGACAAGGCCATGGTCAAAGTGGAAGTTCTCTCCTCCCTTCAGAGAAAGGTACCTCCTTCTTTGATGGCCATGTTCTTTCCACTGAGATCTCACTCACAGAGATCTTTCATTTAGGTGTTTTTTTTTTTTTTTTTTTTTTTTTTTTTTTTTTTTTTTTGCCAGAGTGTCTTGGCTTTCCATGCCTAAAAAACTCTCATGGGCTCTTCAGCCAGATCCAAATTCCTTAAGGGCTGATTCTGAGGCCAGAGTGCTGTTTAGGACATCTGCCATTCTAGGAGTCTGCTGTGTATCTCGCTTCCCATGTTGGATCATTCTCTCCCTTTTTTATTCTATCAGTTAGTATTAGCAGACACTAGTCTTGTTTGTGTGATCCATTTGACTCTTAGACCTATCAGTGTGATCAATTGTGAACTGAAATTGATCACTTGGACTAGTGAGATGGCATTGGTACATGCAACCTTGATGGGATTTTATTGGAATCTCCTGGCACGTTTCTAACTCTACCATTTGGGGCAGAAGATAGTGTATTTCATTTAGTGTTAATGATTGTGTATGTATCAATGCCACCAAACTACAGAAACATCAATTGTCTCAAGTAGACCTGCATGGAGCTAGTTGGGACCATAAGCTCAATGATTAATTTAAAAGAGTTATATAGGGGTGGCATTGAACTTAGCTCATAAAACCTCAACCTGCAACACCAGCATCCCATATGGGCTCTGGTTCATGTCCCAGTTGCTCCACTTCCAATCCAGTTCCCCACTAGTGGCCTGGGAAAAGCAGTGGATAATGTACAGAGTACCTGGGCCCCTTCAACCCATGTGGGAGACCCAGAGGAGGTTCCTGGTTCCTGAGTTTTATCTGGCCCAGTCATGGCTGTTGCAGCCATCTGTGGAGTGAACCAGGGGATGAAAGATTAAGCTTTCTATCTCTCTTTCTCTGTCTCTTTCTCTCTTTCTCTCTGACTCCCCCCAAACTGCTTTGAACTCTGACTTTCAAATAAATAAATAAATCATTTTTTTGAAAAGAGTTATTTAGCTCCCTGCATGTCTTGACTGCCACAGATTAGCACAGGACATGTCCATTGTCTAGTTGAGGAAGAGTAAAGGGGATCTGACTGCTAGCAGTAATCTTGACATATAATCTCTAGGAAACTTAAGTCTTTTAGTTATTCATTTTTTTTTCTGAACAAGAACTCTTTTAACTCAAATAAATTTCACTTATTCCACATACCACACTTGTGTTCTTAAGATAACATTTCCCCTTGAGCAAGTTAATGAACTGGAAATGATCAGGATGGAGCCAGTCCAATTCTAATTAGCAACATAAACCTCTGTTCAGTCAGTCCTCAATGGATTGTTCCTCATTCTTTATAGGATACCTTTTCTAGGTATTATTAAGGAGGAATCTACAAAGAATGCATTATTTTTTTTATATTCTAGTGAGTGAAGTGAATAAATCACTTACAGGAATGTGTTCAAATCACAGATATATTTCTTTATAAAAAATAAATTTGACTTGAATTTAAGCATGTAGCAATAGGAAAAAATAACCACCAGCAGTACAAATTAGATTTTTCTATGCATATGCAGCACAAGAGCTGTGTAGGTAACATGGCTCCAGAATGAATGTGTATCATCACATGAGAAGAGAAGAAATGACTTGTAAAGAGAAAGTGAACAGGAAGGAGCACCAAGCAAAATAAAGATCACCCAGTTTGCCAGTGTATAGCACAAGACAAGTTGTAAGTAAACATAGGTGTATAAGAAATAGAGAAGTAAAAAAAAAATCATGAAGACATTACTCAAATTGCCATCTGAAAAGTGAAATACAGCCATTTTCTTTTTGGTATTTTAATACCTTCACTCAAAATGAATCACAACTTCCACAAACATAATCAAGTATATTTGTAGTTACACTTGTTTTGGCCCTTTCCCGCAAAGTATCTCCTACATTTAGCATTGAAATTTTTGGAGCACACTTTTTTAGTGCAAAAACACTACTGCTAAGTCTGTGATAAAATCTTCTGCTTGCTTTGTCAAGTTAAATGTACAGTCTACCAAACAAAAACAAAGAGAATTGTTACAAGGTAGAATTACTCAGCTTGAAAATTGTCCTCTTGTGAATATTTGTTCATCCTTTCCACTGCTTATACTATTTGAACATGTCACCATCTACAACACTGAAAACTTTGTTCTGAATATAATTATAATGTATTACTAATAGAAAGACATTCTTCAGATGCTGTTCTTGATTCTGGAGTCTTAAGTGTACTATTTGATACAAAATTCCCAGTTGAGTTGGACATTAATTTTAAGTTCTGACTAAATCTTACATTTTATACTATATGATCTTATCTTCAATACATTAATATGGAAACCCTCATTTTTTCATATTTAATTGAACACAAACATTGATCCCACATAGAACATATACTATTTATTACATTTTAGCATCCTGAGTGTCAAAATCTAAGAATATGCAGCTGTTATTTTCTGGTACTAGGGAATTTCTAAATGATAATATGACCACAATGGACACAAAAATCACCATACTTATCAAGTTTAATAATTCAGTTGATATTGTTGTATTTTAGAGATATCAAGTTTGCTATTAAATCTATTTTTTGACAGGCAGAGTGGACTGTGAGAGAGAGAGAGCCAGAGAGAAAAGTCTTCCTTTTTCCATTGGTTCACCCCCCAATGGCCACTGCAGCCAGTGCACCGCGCTGATCCGAAGCAAGGAGCCAGGTGCTTCTCTTGGTCTCCCATGTGGGTGCAGGGCCCAAGCGCTTGGGCCATCCTCCACTGCACTCCTGGGTCACAGCAGAGAGCTGGACTGGAAGAGGAGCAACCGGGAAAGAATCTGGCGCCCTGACCGGGGCTAGAACCCGGAGTTCCCGTGCCGCATTCGGAGGATTAGCCTATTGAGCCACGGCGCTGGCCTAAATCTATTTATTTTAAAAACTTAAGAAGATCATGAGTAATTGTCTTCCACAAAGGAAGATCAATGTAGAAGTTCTAGGCTTAACCAAGAACAAGACAATTCTTTATTTGTTCTGGTCACCAGTGCATTACTTTGGGATTGACTGGATCAGTCTTAAAAATACTGAGGCAGGGACTCCATGCTCAGGGATTCTGATTTCTTCAGTCCAGGGTAGTGTCTGTAAAGCTTCACAGATATTTCTGATGTGCAATCCAGTTTACTACTGTCAGCTTTTTCCAATTAAGAGATATACAACACTTGGCTGGCACCGCGGCTCACTTGGTTAGTCCTCTGCCTGCGGCGCCAGCACCCCAGGTTCTAGTCCAGGTCAGGGTGCCGGATTCTGTCCTGGTTGCCCCTCTTCCAGGTCAGCTCTCTGCTGTGGCCCGGGAGTGCAGTGGAGGATGGCCCAAGTGCTTGGGCCCTGCACCCGCATGGGAGACCAGGAGAAGCACCTGGCTTCTGGCTTCGGATTGGCACAGTGCGCTGGCCGCAGCACGCCGGCCATAGTGGCCATTTGGGGAGTGAACCAACAGAAGGAAGACCTTTCTCTCTGTCTCTCTCACTGTCTAACTCTGCTTGTCAAATAAAAAATAAAAAAAGAGATATACACTTAAGTGTCCTGAGAGATAACATACCGACCATGATAGACCCTACCTGACCAAAGATCTGACCAGGACCTCTGTGGTTACTGACCTGAAAGCATCAAGACTCAATAACTGCCAGTTTCCTCATTTTTGCCCTCCTTTTTCCAACACAGGAATAGCCAAAGAAAGCCAAATATGATTCCCTAAGAAATCATGAAATATTTCCAACTTCTAGTTAGTAGTACATCTCTAGGACCCCCTTACTAACAATCTCCTTCAGGACATACCCCCAGCCTCCCTTTGCTTTCTCACAAATGGTTCCTATTCTCCTGCCTACCTCTGAGACCCTGAACAACAGAAGTGATGGTGCCTGACATCCTCATGATGCCAAACTCTGAGTAGATAATCCACGTTTAATCTTTAATAATCGTCATTATGACTTCAGGTCAACTTATTTTTTAACTCCCACCTATGAAAGAGAATATGAGGTACTTGTTTTTCTGTGTCTGGCTTTACTTTAATATAATGAACTCCAGTTCCATCCATTTTGCTGTGAGTGTCAGGGTTTCATTTTCTGTATGACTCACGATATTCCATTGTGTCTATGAGCCACATTTTCTTTCTCCATTCATCCATGGATGGACATCTAGATTGATTCCCTGTTTTAGCTATTGTGAATAGTACCACATTAAATGTGTGAGTGAAGATACATCTTCATATACTGATTTCATTGCCTTCAGATATATACCTAGGATTTTGATTAATGAGTTATATATTCATGAGTATTTAGCATTTTGAAGAACCTCTACACTGTTCTCCATAATGGCTGTACTAATTTGCATTCACATCGGCATTGCTTGAATATTCTCCACATCCTTGTCAGTATTTGCTATATTTTGTCTTTAATAACAGTCATTCAATTAACGGGGATACTTCATTGTGGTTTTGATTTGCATTTCTATGGTTATTGATACTGAATATTTTTCCATGACTTTATTTTGTCGTTTGTTGGTAATTGCCTCCTTACCTCTGACATTATATAAGTTTTCTGCTAAGTGTTTGTTTTGTATAAACCTTCATAGATACAGAAAAGTTTATATTTTTGTTTAGCTGTTCCTTTAATACAACATTCTGAGTTTTTTCTTTCAATCAGTATCTATGTTTCCCCTATTTTATACATAATTATTGACATATATTGCCTTTTCCTTGCCTCTTTCTAGCCATTATATCAATTTAATCAATGGCATTGTTTTCCTTTATGTTTATTTTTGTGTCATAAAATGGGTTTACATCTCCACTACTTAATTTGTGAACTATCAGAAGAAGACCTTCAGTGAAATAATTCTACTGTTCATGTTATCCATTCTTTTCTCCATGCTCATTTTTATTATTTATAAAATTTCTTAACTTCTATGGATATATATAATATTCTATTCAATTATCTTTATGTATACCTCTTTTTGTCTTATATTTATAGTTATGTGTATTCAGGTTGTTTTCATAACTTTTTCTCAGTGAAATAGAATAAAGTATAATAGAATGAAATCTATTATCTCAGTGTTTCTTAAAGACACCCTCAAAAAACATATATCATACAAAACTCTTTGCTTATAGCTTTCTTTTTAAAATCATTTTTAAGATGTATTTATTCATTTGAAAGGCAGAACTAGAGAGAGAGAGAGAGAGACAGAAGGAGAAAGAGATAGAGGGATTTTTTTCATCTGTTGGTTTATTCCCCAAATGGACACAACAGCCAAGACTGGAACAGGCTGAAACCAGGAGCCAGGATATTCATCCAGGTCTCCTACATTGGTGACAGGTGCCCAAGTACATGGGCCAGCTTCCAATGCTTTCTTACTTGCATTAGCAGGGAGCTGAGTGGGAAATGGAATAGCCAGGACTCTACCTAGCACCAATATGGTATTCTGGCATCACAGATCACAACTCATTTTGTCACAATGCAAGACTCTTAAAATCATTTTTAGTATCTATTTGTGTTTATTTTGAAGATGGACAGAAGGGGGGAGGTGGATAGAGAGAGAGCGAGAAAGAGAAAATGTGCATGTGTGTTTGTAAGAGAACTCTCATCCATTGGCTAATTCACCGAGCTGGGCCAAGCTAAACTCAATCAAGGTTTTCAGGTGGGAGGCACCAACTACTTGGGTCATCATCTTCTGCCTCTCAGGGTGAGAAATTATCAGGAAGCTGAAATCAGAGACAGGAAGAGAACTCAAACCCAGCACTCTGTTGCCAGATGCAAGTGTCTCAAGCAGTGTCTTAACCACAGTTCCAAATGACCATGACTAGTTGTAGCATTTGTACTGTAAAACTGCTTGATTTGATTATTTCCTAGAATTCATCAAGCAGTTTGTATTGAAAGCTACGGAGGAGAGTCTGATCTATGTTGCCTCTAGATTCATCCTCTGCTATGTATAGAAGTTTTTAATTTAACAAATTTTATCCTCAAAATAAGGAACTATGTCTAACATAAAAATCTCAGAAAAAACTATGTATCTATAAATAAATTATCCTAAATTCTACTCTTCTTAGAAGAATATACGTACAAAATGATGACAAAAACCACAAAACGTAAGTAATTCATGGCTGATTTTGCTATTTTGAGACATTTAGCATGAAAAGGCATTATTAAAATCATCTCAGTGCTTAAATTTTTACCATCTAGTCCAAATTCTGGCAGTGTCACCATGAGAAATAAGTCTTTAACTGAAACACAGCTGCAACAATATTTATTCTATAGCAAAATAAATTATATTTGGCATCATATATGTCAATACAAAATTCCAGATTTCTCTTGGGAAGGTCTATTCATGAAGATAAATTGACAGACTAATTGACATTTAGCTGATTTTAAAAGAATCCAAGGGTAAAACTGGGAAGCCACTGGCCAAAATGTGCAAACTGTCATGTGACAACTCTATTCTTGGGGAAACACACAAAATTTTAAATCAGAGTTTTCATACATAGCAAGAATGCCAAACCACCCTTAAAGGATTTTCTGACTTTCCCACTAGTCTCCCGTCTTTACATGACGTTCCTATACCTCAGCCCAACACCACCACAGGGATTGTTATCCGAAACATCATTTTAAAGAGCACTCTCTGAATCAGAAACTACCTGAAGAGCGACAGACTCCTCAGTATTTAACACCCTATTCAACATGGTATCAAGCTATTCTTTCAGCTTTATGTGTTTCTCGTCAATTATCTTTTAGATTTGATACTGGAAAGAATCTATTCATTGCTCAGAACATATAAAATGGCCCTGTCTTTGCTTACATACTTTCCTATTTCCTACTTTTAGATTACAGTTTAGGATTTCATTACAGCCCCTCTGATCTTTCTGAATACCCAACATTACATTGAATAGCCAGTATTAGTCCCACACATTGTGTGAATTTTTGCCAGTGATTTTCTGCCTTTTCTTGAAGTTCTGTGAATTGTGTTGAAATGGCAAAAATAGACACCAGGGAATGCTTAATACTATAGATTAGACTTATGTAACATGTTTTCAAATTTTAGAGGAAAATTTCTAAAGCTTCATACTTTATTTTAGCATTACATTAATCACATAATCAGCAAATAGGATGCATTGTAAGAAGCTAAGGATTTTTAAATTAAGACATCAATTATTGTATTTCACCACTTCAATACGCCTAAGCATAAATCAGTTATACCCACAATATTGTGGATACCCACAATAATGTCTGATAATAACGTAACAACCTAGGTATAGAAGGATACATCATCAGCATTTATCTGTAAGCAGCAATAGATCTAGATGTTAGTGCTTTCCTAACTGTTAAGTGGGTGAACAAATAAGAATTCTAAAGCTATTTTTTACAAATGATTTTGTCAGAAAGAATAGGGCAATAACATAAAAAGAACAAAAACAGACAATAATTATTTCCCAAAGGAAATGATAAATTCACAGTAATTTACAGGGAATATAGTTGAGAAGTTCCAAGAATATCAGTAAAAATATACATTAAAATAAATAAAATATAGAAACTCTTTTTGTATTAGTCAAATCAAATAGAAAATATTGGTTAAATTGGGTCCGGTGCAGTGGCATTGCGGATGAATCTGCCATCTGTAGCATGGGCAACCAATATGGCCACGGGTTCAAGTCCTGGCTGCTCTTCTTTCAATCCAGCTCTCTGCTATGGCCTGAGAAAACAGTAGAAGATGGCTCAGGGATTTAAGCCCTTGAACCTGCGTGGGAGACCCAAAAGAAGCTTCTGGTTCCTGGCTTCTTATTGGCCCAGCTTCAGCCATTGTGGCCATTTGGGGAGTGAACCAGTGGATAGAAGATCTCTCTCTCTCTCTCTCTCTCTCTCTCTCTCTATCAAAACCTACCTCCCAAATACATAAATAAATAAATCTGAAAAAGCTCACAGATTAAATTATATAACAGTTATATAATCTAATTGAAATAAAGCAATAAATGATCCAACAGAAAATTGACTAATTGCATAAAAGATACTAAAATTAGAAAGCTTGATAAAAGAAATACTATACCATTATTTTTATTTAAAGGATAAACATGTAAGTAATTATATCCAGTGAGGAAATAAACAGACACCTAAATGAGAAGAAAAATGTTTGATCAGAGCTTGCTAGAGCAAGAAAATCAACCATTATAGCTTCTGATTGGAAAAGACTTACAGTCGGATAGTTCAATGGGAAAATCTGACAGCATAGAAAAGGGAAGACTTTAAACATGTCTGATTGGTGGCCAGTGGCCCTGGGAGGCTGAAGATGGGACAACTAGCAGGGCTTTTTACATGATTGGATAGAGGTACATCTTTGGTTTTCTTTGGCTCTCCTTTATTGCAAGCCAGGGCAAAAATTAGAGAAACTGTCTCTTATTTATCAAACCTAAGCTCTTTCGGGCCAATTTGTAGCTTTTAAAAAGATTTCTGTATTTTAGAATACTTTTAAATGTAAAAAATAAAAACCGTTAAGCAATACGGAATTCCCATATACCCCACACCAACCTTATGCTATTAACTATTGGGTCAATCGTTACATGAGTTATTATTTGACTTTCTAGACTGGTTGCTAGATAGCTGGCCTGATTTTGTACATGGCTAATCTGTGAGTTGTAAATTGGCTTCTAGCGCTGGTCCCTGAAAATTGTGGGTCAGATTGATACAGACAGAGATAGGGAGTATATATATTTATGTGTGTGTGTATATATATGTATATTTATATACACACATATGTATATATATATATATATATCTGTTTCTCTATTGTCAGAATATTTGGCTAGAAAGAGGACAAACTACATTTAGAGAAGATGCACAAGTTGCTGGTATTTCAGAAAGACAATTTGGCATTTTACACTGAAAGCCTTAAAAGCATGCATGTACTTTCAAGCAGAAATTGCAATAAAAATTATGCGAATGGGACCGGTGCTGTGGCACAGCGGGTTAAAGCCCTGGCCTGAAGTGCTGGCATCCCATATGGTTGCCGGTTCTAGTCCCGGCTGCTCCTCTTCTGATCCAGCTCTCTGCTATGGCCTGGGATAGCAGTAGACGATGGCCCAAGTCCTTAGGCACCTGCACTGCGTGGGAGACCTGGAAGAAGTTCCTGGCTCCTGGCTTTGGATCTACGCAGCTCCGGCTGATGCGGCCATCTGGGGAGTGAACCAGCTGATGGAAGACCTCTCTCTCTATCTCTACCTGTTTCTGTAACTCTGTCTTTCAAATAAATAAAATAAATCCTTTAAAATATGCAAATTAAATTAGTGATATAGTATACACAAGGATGGTTATAACAATATTGTGCAAAATAATTCACATTCAAGATGGGAAGTCGATGTCCTACATTGGGAAGGGGAAGAAGGTTGTTGGATAGATTGAGATAATCTGTAAATAAATACCGCTTGCTTACGAAAGATCATAGAGTAAAATCATTTACCAATAATAAAATTTTTAAAAATGTATATAACCTACAAAAATTCTAAAAAATCAAAATATTAAGTGTCCTTATAGTTAAAAGATGGATAGAAGGAAGAGAGGGAGAGAGTCAGGGGAAAGTTTTAGATTCTTAGAGGAAAGCTATCCATGTTCTTTGGGTCCCAAGAAGTAAGCAGAGTTTTACCAGACTTTTAAGCATTTCACCTGTGTTAACTCATGTAATTTTCATCAAAGCATTATAAGAAAGGTTTGTATTTTACAGATGAGTAACCTTGGGAGCAGAGGATTTAAAAACTTGTCAAAGTTACAGAAGAGGTAAATGGTGGAATTTGGGTGTGAATTTTTGTTGCCCAACTTTGAATCTCAGCACTTACTTTTCCAATTCGTACTCTGTGATGTTGGAAATGTATTTTGCTGCAATTTATCAGTTTCCTCTTACTTTAGAGCACATTTTTGGCTGAAGCCAAAGCATTTATTTCAAATATTCAACCTTGATGCTTGTTCCCTGTGTACTTCCAATGAAAAAGAGCCTCTCTAGAAACAAATTTTTCAAATTGGTATACTACCTAAAGCACAAATAATGTCCACATAAATTAAGGGATTTAGGGAAATTACATTTGATAATTGTACATGCAAAAGTAAAGTATAGTATACATGTATAAGGATATTCTATCCAGTACATAGTAAGTACTAAGTTTGCAGTATATTATAGAGATTATACAATAAATGAAAAACTTGATGTGGTTATTAGTCAAAAATAGTTTTAAGAACTCAATGCCTCTAGAATAACTGAGACATTGGGGGCCAGTGCTGTCGCACAGTAGGCTAAGCCTATGCCTGTGATGCTGGCATCCCATATAGGCAACCATTCTTAACCTGCTACTCCTCTTCTGATCCAGCTCTCTGCTTATGGCCTAGGAAGGCAGTGGGAGATGGCTCAAGTGCTTGGGCCTCTCCATCCCTGCTTGGGAGACCTGAGTAGGCTTTTGGCTCTTGGCTTCTGCCTGGCCCAGCCCCAGATACTGTGGCCTTCTCGGGGCTGAACTAAAGAATGGAAGATTTCCACCCATCTCTCTCTCTCTCTCTCTCCATATATATATTTATATAATTCTAACATTCAAATAAATAAATAAGTATTAAAAATATGTCTCAATACCATGTGAGTAACCAAGATGGAGTTCACAGCTTCTGGCTTTGGCCTAGCTCCTGTCCTTGCTGTTATAACCATTTGGGGAATGAACCAGCAAATGGAAGATCGATCTCTCTCTCTCTCTCTCTCTCTCACCCTCTCTCTTTCTCTCTCTCTTCTTCATCTCCCCGTTTCACTGTCTTGAAATAAAATTTTTAAAAAATTGAACATAGAATGCCTAATAACCCCGTAATGCCCCCAAGAAGCTTTCAGTGAAGAACTCTGCTTAATTGTATTTGTGTGTATGTTGCTAAAAAAGCAGACTTGGTTTTTTGTGACTAAGGTGACTGAGTCAATAGAAGCCTCACTCACCTCAGCTACAGAAAAGCACCAGGCCAACAAATGAAAGGACACGTTTCTAGTGGAGTGATTGAGGGAAATTCATAATAAAGTGACAGGAATGGGAAACAGCACAGAGACTCCAAAAGCCAGGAGAGAGAAAGAGAGAGAGAGAGAGAGAGAGAGAATAGCACAGCTGCTGTAGATTATACCCTGGCTCCCCAATTGGGGGGTACAACATTTTGCAAAAAAAAAAAGTAAAGAGAAAGCACTGTGGCACCCCCACCACCCCCACCACAGACTGCAGTTCTAGCAACTACTTTGCTCTGAAAAAGGAACTCATGTTGCCTCCCTCTGCCGCAAAGCACTGTATTCCTAGCTGCTTTGCTAAAGCCACTCCATTCTGAATTAAGGGACAGCAAGCAGCCCCACCGCCACCAGAAATTGTCAGAACTGGAGACAAGGAATTTTCCAGGGCAGAGAGCAGGCCTCCTGTACCATGCATCTGTGAAAATTCTGGCCTCAAACCTGGAACCCTGCTCACTCACTGTGCATGACCCAGGGGAATTCCCCTCAGGTTCTTGTGGATCAGCACCAGGAGCAGCCTGTAAAGAATCCGAGAGGAGAAGACTTGAGGAATGTAGCTCGGATCTTTTGGCACCTGAGTGCTCAGGGCAGAAGCCTCAGATCCTCCTTGTGTGCCCTGTGGGAGATGTGCTTTGTTTCTTCTCTGCAATACAGATCCAACACTGTCGCTCTTAGCACCACAATCCCTGCTGTAATCTGCACTCATCTACGGTCTGTGGGTTCTCTTTCTGCATTTCTCTGTGTCACACTCTTGATTGTCAGTTCTCCATGCTCAGCACAGCAGGTTTTCAATCTGGGAGACCTCAGAAATGACTCCACTTCATCCTGCAGCTCCAGCTGCCAATACTAAGTTCTTCAGTCACCAGATCTACCCGAGGGACCTCAGGAAGAACCTTCCTGCATTCCAATGCTTCAGACCCACATATGCCAGGGTACTATCCCCAGTATATCTATTAGTCACCATGTAGGACTGGAATGAGACCATACACAAATTACACTCTTCCAGCAAGACCTAGGGAAGATCCCATCCACACCACACAGTTCCAGAGTCACAGCTATTGGTATCACAGGTATCACTTAAATTTGCCTGGTAAAACAAGGGGACAGCTCTCTAGGTGTCAAAGAATGAGGTGTCAGCTATCAAAAACCCTATTAGGATTGACATCCAGCTCTGGGGACTGAAGAGACACACCCTAGGAAGCCCACATCCACTTAAAGGCATGTTTTTACCTCCATGAATTGCTGTAGACTAGAACACTGTGTCACTTATAGACACTGCTGAAATTGATTAAAACAAAGCAAATCACTCAGGGGGTACAATTTATGACTCAACTAGAGCCAAAGACAAAGCAATAACTCAAGAAATACCAACATTCCATCAAAACAAAAAAGTCATTTTCAACAAAACTTACTTGGTTAAAAGGGATCAGATGCACAGGTATCAATGTAGGAACACAGGAAACATGAAGAAGTGAGGAAACAGGACAACTTCTAAAGAATAGAATAGTTCAGGGCCATTGCTGTGGCATAGCAGGTAAAGTCGCCACCTGCAGTGCTGGCATTCCATATGGGCACTGGTTCGAGTCCCAGCTGCTTCACTTTCAATCCAGCTTTCTGCTATGGCCTGGGAAAGCAGTAGGAGATGGCCCAGGTTCCTTGGGCCCCTGTACCCATGTGGGAGACATGGAAGAAGCTCCTGGCTCATAGCTTCGATTGGCCCAGCTCCGGTCATTGTGGTCAAATGCGAGTGAACAAGCAGATGGAGGGCCACTCTCTCTCTGCCTCTCCTTCTCCCTCTGTGTAACTCTGAGTTTCAAATAAACAAATAAATCTTTGGAAAAAAAAAAAAGAACACAGTAGTTCTCCAGAAGTAAATCCTGATCTGAATGAACCATATAACCTTTACAAAAATTCAACATAAATGATGCTAAGTAAACTCAATGAGATACAATAGAATACAGATAATTTAAAGAAATGAGGAAAATAATAAATGACATGAATGAGAAATTCAATAAAGAGACAGAAATCATTGACAAGAATCAAACTAAAACTGCTGAATGAAAACTTCAGTTAATGATACAAAAATGCAATTGAGAGTATCCACAGTAGATTGGATCAAGTGGAAGGAAGGATTTCTGACCACAAGGACAAGACTTGAAATAATCCAGAATGAAGAAAGCTTATACAGTACATAAGATACCACTAAGAAAGCAAATATTTGTATAATACAGATATCTGAAGAAGGAGCATACTGAATAAAATGTAATTGAAAACTTCTCAAGTTTTGAAAGAGGTATTGTCAAAGTAGCCCAACCAGATTCAATGAAAAAAGACTTTCTCCAGTCATAATACAGTCACATTATCAAAAGGGAAGGACAAAGGGAGAATCCTACCCACTATTAGAGAAAAACATCGTTACATATGAAATAAAACTTATTAGACCTACAGCAGACTTCTCAGCAGAAACCTCACAGACCAAAAAAGAATGGGTTCATATATTCAGGGTATTGAAAAAAAGATTTTTAATCAAGAATATTACATCCAGTGAAGATTTTCTTTAGAACTGAAGAAGAAATCAAGTATTCCCCAACAGGTAACAACTACAAAGATTCATCACCACTTGACCCGCCTTCTGAGATTTCCTGAAAGGAGTCCTACATTAGAAGTAACCATCACTGGGGCCAGAGCTGTGGTGTAGTGGGTAAATTCATCGCCTACATTGCCAGAATTCCATATGGTTACTGGTTCGAAAACCTAGCTCCTCCACTTTTGATTCAGCTCCCTGCTGAAGTGCCTGGGAAAGCAACAGAAGATGGCCCAAGGGCTCTCACCCATGTGGGAAACCTGGAAAAAGCTCCTGGATCCTGGCTTCACACAAGCCCAGTTCCAGCTCTTATAACCATTTGGGGAATAAACCAGTGGATGGAAGATCTCTCTCTCTCTCTCTCTCTCTCTCTCTCTATATATATATATATATATACACACACACACACACACACACACACACCTTTTCCAGCACTAGCAATTTTCTTACTATAGGAGATTTTTTCTAGGGGCTTCCTTATTGCCAGGGGCTCAAGTGATCTCCATAGAATATGCATTTGTAGACTAATTAAATTGACTCTTTTACCTCTCACGATGTACAAAAATCAACCAAGGTGGATCAAACACCTAAACATCAGACTGAAACTATGAAATTGTTAGAATAAGAAAACATACAGAACATATTTCAAGACATTCATGTAGGCAGTAATTTTTTTTTGTTTGGTTAAGACCACAAGAGTACAGGCAACAAAAGTAAAAATAGGTGAATGGAATGTTATCAAACCCAGAAGCACAACAAAGAAAAGAAGAAACCTGTTCTATCATGTTTATTGCAGCTCACAATATCCATGATATGGAATCAATCAAGGTGTCCATTATAAGATGAATGGATAAAGAAAATGTGGTATATATACACAATGGGATACTATTCAAACATAAAGAATGATATCCTGTCACTATGGCAAAATGGTGGAACTAATTCACACAGAACGACAAATACTGTGTGTTCTCCCTCAGAAGCTAGGGCTAAAAAACCCTCAATATGAACACAGAATGTTGATAGCTAGAGGCTTGCAGGAGTGGGAAGAATACAAGGAGTTTGAATTCAAAAACTGGGGGAAGTTAGATTATGACAAACATATTATTAGATGTTAATAATAGGGCTAGATGGTGCCGGCGCTGTGGTGTAGTGGGTAAAGTTACTGCCTGAAGTGCCCGCATCCCATATGGGCACTGGTTCAATTCTCACCTGCTCCACTTCCATCCAGCTCTCTGCTATGGCCTGGGAAAGCAGTGGAAGATGGCCCAAGTCCTTGTGCCCCAGCACCCACGAGGGAGACCTGGAAGAAGCTCCTGGCTTCAGATCAGCCCAACTCTGGCCTCTGCAGCCATTTGGGAGTGAACCAGCAGATGGAAGAATTCTCTCCTCTTTCCCTGCCTCTGCCTCTCTGTAACTCTGCTTTTAAAATAAATAAATCTTAAAAAAAATAATAGGGGAAGTTGGATGTGGAGTATATGGGGACTCTTTGCACAAGTCTACAATTATTGTTTTGTAATTTCAAGAGTTCTGAAATAAAAAGTTAAAAAATGTAGCTTGGAAATCTGTTATTTCTTACCACCACAATGATTACTAATAAAACAAATTAGAATCATCCATGTAAGAATCACATGAATTTGAAAACATTTGTCACTGAAGAAGCTTTAAGAAGATAAGAAATATTCGTGTGCACGTGTGTAGACATAGATGTAGATGTAGGTATCTTCAATTTATGTTATTTTTGAAAGGTGGAATCAATATACCTTTTTATATTTAATATTCTTAAAATCAGGAAAAGCAGTAACATAAATTTTATGGTAATGTATATGCATATTCAAATTAAAATATGAGCTTAGTAATTGTTATGTTTGTCAAACACAAAATAAATTTTTGAATGAGTAATAATGTATCAACATATTTAATATATCAAAGTAAACATGATGTCTTCCACTATCTATTGTTCATTTTTTAAAATCAGTAATTTTCTATGATTGCCACATTCTGGCCACTATAAAATTCCAGGTCAACTTTAAGTATTAGAACATGGTTCTCAGGCAGTTATTATTTAACCATAACACTAGTTTAGTGACATGGAATAGATCTGAGTCCAACCATAAAGCAAACACATGGATTCTATTGATTACTGAAATTGAAACTCATCTAAGATTCTGCTATGCAAAAAGGAAAAGGAAATAATCCAATGGTGTATTATCTAAGACTTAAATTGTTGTAACTCATTAACAAGCTCTTTGATTATTTGTATTTTTATTAGCCTTGTAGTATTATTTATCTTTAGTAGAATGTAAATCTAGTTGGTTGGTTACTTTTCCTTGGAAAATGACATTTAAATAAACTTTTCATGCTTATATATAAAAATATTAATTATAATAAAGGTGATTTAAGGATAATATTTTTATATGACTAAGTAAATTAAATATGAGAGATGGTCTATGTTGAAAACCTTTGACAGAAACTCACTCTCCATTAATAATTAACTATATATACAAAATGCCCCACATTTTGCAGTGCCCAGAAGAGTACAGGATAAGATAAATATTCCTATTTATTTTCCTATAATTCGTTCACATCTTTTTTTCTCTTAGGTATATAATCAACCTAGAAAGGATTTTATATTTTCCAGTTCCTCAAGTCACACACATATATACACAATTAATTCTTTATAGAAAACAAAAAGAAAATGAGCTTTCATATGTCCTGTAGCAATGTTGGCTTCTTCAGCATAGGTACACAAGTATGTCTCACATGTTTTAGGTTATTCAGTGCATGAAAATTGTCAGTCAACAGTCTCTTACCTGGTGGTAACTCAGTAGATTATTACTTCTTTTATCATTCAACGGAAATTGAAAAATAAAGAAAAATAATACTCTAATCCTGATTTTTTTTCTTTAAAAAATACTTTATTTTATTTTTAAAAGATTTAATATTTTTAAATTTTTTTTATTTTTTTTAACTTTTATTTAATGAATATAAATTTCCAAAGTACGGCTTATGGATTACAATGGCTTCCCCCCCATAACGTGCCTCCCACCCGCAACCCTCCCCTTTCCCACTCCCTCTCCCCTTCCATTCACATGAGGATTCATTTTCGATTCTCTTTATATACAGAAGATCAGTTTAGCATACATTAAGTAAAGATTTCAACAGTTTGCTCTCACACAAACATAAAGTGAAAAATAATAGATGATTTTTTAAATGATGATGAAATCAGATCAGACCTATTGTCATGTTTAATCCCAGTGAGAGTCAAGTTGGGAATTGATAATTACTTCTTTTTTTTTTTTTTTTTTTTTTTTTACAGAAGATCAGTTTAGTATACATTAAGTAAAGATTTCAACAGTTTGCACCCCCATAGAAACACAAAGTGAAATATACTGTTTGAGTACTCGTTATAGCATTAAGTCTCAATGTACACCACATTAAGGACAGAGATCCTACATGAGGAGTAAGTGCACAGTGACTCCTGTTGTTGACTTTACAAATTGACACTCCTGTTTATGGAATCAGTAATCTCCCTATGCACCAGTCATGAGTTTCCAAGGCTATGGAAGCCCCTTGAGTTCTCCGACTCTTATTTTTTTTTTTACCTTTTATTTAATGAATATAAATTTCCAAAGTACGACTTATGGATTACAATGGCTTCCCCCCCATACCGTCCCTCCCACCCACAACCCTCCCCTTTCCCACTCCCTCTCCCCTTCCTTTCACATCAATATTCATTTTCGATTATCTTAATATACAGATGATCAGCTTAGTATACATTAAGTAAGGATTTCAACAGTTTGCTCCCACACAGAAACATAAAGTGAAAAATAATAGATGATTTTTTTTAAAAGATGATGAAATCAGAGCAGACCTATTGTCATGTTTAATCCCAGTGAGAGTCAAGTTGGGAGTTGATAATTTCTTTTCTTTTTTTTTTTTTTTTACAGAAGATCAGTTTAGTATGCATTAAGTAAAGATTTCAACAGTTTGCACCCCCATAGAAACACAAAGTGAAATATATTGTTTGAGTACTCGTTATAGCATTAAATCTCAATGCACAGCACATTAAGGACAGAGATCCTACATGAGGAGTAAGTGCACAGTGACTCCTGTTGTTGACTTTATGAATTGACACTCCTGTCTATGGCATCAGTAATCTCCCTATGCTCCAGTCATGAGTTTCCAAGGCTATGGAAGCCCTCTGAGTTCTCCGACTCTTATCTTGTTTAGACAAGGTCATAGTCAAAGTGGAGGTTCTCTCCTCCTTTCAGAGAAAGGTACCTCCTTCTTTGAAGACCTGTTCTTTCCACTGGGATCTCACTCACAGAGATCTTTTGCCAGAGTGTCTTGGCTTTCCATGCCTGAAATACTCTCATGGGCTTTTCAGCCAGATCGGAATGCCTT
This sequence comes from Oryctolagus cuniculus, assembly GCF_051225735.1. Lineage (NCBI taxonomy): Eukaryota > Metazoa > Chordata > Mammalia > Lagomorpha > Leporidae > Oryctolagus > Oryctolagus cuniculus. The sequence continues at coordinate 162,281,438 of NC_142869.1, forward strand.
TAGGGCTGATTCTGAGGCCAGAGTGCTATTTAGGACATCTGCCATTCTATGAGTCTGCTGAGTATCTCACTTCCGATGTTGGATCACTCTCCCCTTTATTTACTCCATCAGTTAACGTTAGCAGGTACTAGACTTGTCTATGTGCTCCCTTTGACTCTTAATCTTTTCATTATGATCAATTGTGAACTGAAATTGATCACTTGGACTAGTGAGATGGCATTGGTACATGCCACCTTGATGGGATTGAATTGGAGTCCCCTGGTATGTTTCTAACTCTACCATTTGGGGCAAGTCAGCTTGAGCATGTCCCACATTGTACATCACTTCCCTCTCTTATTCCCACTCTTATGTTCAACAGGGATCACATTTCAGTTAATTTTCAACACTTAAGAATAACTGTGTATTAATTACAGAATTAAACCAATCATATTAAGTAGAACAGACAAAAAAAACTACTAAGAGGGATAATGTATTAAGTTGTTCATTAACAGTCAGGGTTATGCTGATCAAGTCACCGTTTCTCATAGTGTCCATTTCACTTCAACAGGTTTCCTTTTTGGTGTTCAGTCAGTTGTCACCGATCAGGGAGAACATATGGTATTTGTCCCTTTGGGACTGGCTTATTTCACTCAGCATGATGTGTTCCAGATTCCTCCATTTTGTTGCAAATGACTGGATTTCATTGTTTCTTACTGCGGTATAGTATTCTAAAGAGTACATATCCCATAATTTCTTTATCCAGTCTACCGTTGATGGGCATTTAGGTTGGTTCCAGGTCTTGGCTATTGTGAATTGTGCTGCAATAAACATTAGGGTGCAGACCGCTTTTTTGTTTGCCAATTTAAATTCCTTTGGGTAAATTCCAAGGAGTGGGATGGCTGGGTCGAATGGTAGGGTTATCTTCAGGTTTCTGAGGAATCTCCAGACTGACTTCCATAGTGGCTTGACCAGTTTGCATTCCCACCAACAGTGGGTTAGTGTCCCTTTTTCCCCACATCCTCGCCAGCATCTGTTGGTAGATTTCTGTATGTGAGCCATTCTAACCAGGGTGAGGTGAAACCTCATTGTGCTTTTGATTTACATTTCCCTGATTGCTAGTGACCTTGAACATTTTTTCATGTGCCTGTTGGCCATTTGGATTTCCTCTTTTGAAAAATGTCTATTGAGGTCCTTGGCCCATCTCCTAAGTGGGTTGTTTGTTTTGTTTTTGTGGAGTTTCTTGATCACTTTGTAGATTCTGGTTATTAACTGTCGCTCCCCCTCTTCGTGGAGGAACGACACAGGACCCTGCGCTGTTCTTTTGTCTGCTCGGCCCTCCCCGGGTTTGCTGCTGGTTCTTCCCGGGTTGGCTACCATCCCTTACACCTCCGTGGAAGGGCGGTTCCCCCTGCCACTTTTCCCCACTTCCGCGGGGGAGCAGCACACCGCCGTCCGGCTCTCTCGGGGGCTGCACAGGTGTTCCTTCAGATAGATGTTCCTCTTAGATGTTCCCTTTAGATGTTCCTGGTGCATGTTGTCTCTCTCCTCCTTTATAGTCCTCTTCCGCCAATCCCAACTCTGCTACCCACACGCCGAGTACGCTGCTCTCCTCCAATCAGGAGCAGGTCCTACAGTTTATTGGTTGAACTGGAGGCAGCTGCGTAGAAGCTGTTTCTCCCTTTTCAGCGCCATATTGTGGGAGAGCAGATGCATAGAATAAGTCCTAATTCCAGTAACTTAGTCTAGTCCGAGTTGCTCCCCACAATTAACCCTTTATCTGTTGCATAGTTTGCAAATATTTTTTCCCATTCTGATGGTTGTCTCTTCACTCTCCTGACTGTTTCTTTTGCAGTACAAAAACTTCTCAATTTGATGCAATCCCAATAGTTGATTTTGGCTTTGACTGTCTGTGCCTCCCGGGTCTTTTCCAGAAATTCTTTGCCTGTGCCAATATCTTGAAGGGTTTCTCCAATGTTCTCTAATAACTTGATGGTGTCAGGTCGTAGATTTAGGTCTTTAATCCATGTTGAGTGGATTTTTGTGTAAGGTGTAAGGTAGGGGTCTTGATTCATGCTTCTGCACGTGGAAATCCAGTTTTCCCAGCACCATTTATTGAATAGACTGTCCTTGCTCCAGGAATTAGTTTTAGATCCTTGATCAAATATAAGTTGGCTGTAGATGTTTGGGTTGATTTCTGGTGTTTCAATTCTGTTCCATTGGTCTATCCATCTGTTTCTGTACCAGTACCATGCTGTTTTGATTACAACTGCCCTGTAGTATGTCCTGAAATTTGGTATTGTGATGCCTCCAGCTTTGTTTTTGTTGTACAATATTGCTTTAGCTATTCGAGGTCTCTTGTGCCCCCATATAAATTTCAGCACCATTTTTTCCAGATCTGAGAAGAATGTCTTCAGTATCTTGATTGGTATTGCATTGAATCTATAAATTGCTTTTGGGAGAATGGTCATTTTGATGATATTGATTCTTCCAATCCATAGCATGGAAGATTTTTCCATTTTTTGGTAACCTCTTCTATTTCTTTCTTTAAGGTTTTGTAATTTAAATCTTAGAGATCCTTAACGTCCTTGGTTAAGTTTATTCCAAGGTATTTGATTGTTTTTGTAGCTATTGTGAATGGGATTGATCTTAGAAGTTCTTCCTCAGCCATGGCATTGTCTGTGTATACAAAGGCTGTTGATTTTTGTGCATTGATTTTATACCCTGCTACTTTGCCAAACTCTTCTATGAGTTCTAATAGTCTCTTAGTAGAGTTATTTGGGTCCCCTAAATAAAGGATCATATCATCTGCAAAGAGGGATAGTTTGAGTTCTTCCTTCCCAATTTGTATCCCTTTAATTTCTTTTTCTTGCCTAATAGCTCTGGCTAGAACTTCCAGAACTATATTGAATAGCAGTGGTGAGAGTGGACATCCCGGTCTGGTACCAGATCTCCGTGGAAATGCTTCCAACTTTTCCCCATTCAATAGGATGTTGACTGTGGGTTTTTCATAGATTGCTTTGATTGTATTGAGGAATGTTCCTTCCAAACCCAGTTTGCTTAGAGTTTTCATCAAGAACGGGTGTTGTATTTTATCAAATGCTTTCTCGGCATCTATTGAGATAATCATATGGTTTTTCTTCTGCAGTCTGATAATGTGGTGGATCACATTGATTGTTTTGCACACATTAAACCATCCCTGCATACCAGGGATAAATCCCACTTCGTCTGGGTGGATGATCTTTCTGATGTGTTGTTGCATTCTATTGGCGAGAATTTTATTGAGGATTTTTGCATCTATGTTCATCAGGGATATTGGTCTGTAATTCTCTTTCAGTGCTGCATCTTTTTCCAGCTTAGGAATTAAGGTGATGCTGGCTTCATAGAAAGAATTTGGGAGGACTCCCTGTTCTTCAATTGTTCTGAATAGTTTGAGCAGAGTTGGAGTCAGTTCTTCTTTAAATGTCTGGTAGAATTGAGCAGTGAATCCATCTGGTCCTGGGCTTTTCTTTGTTGGGAGGGCCTTTATTACTGTTTCAATTTCTGTCTCAGTTATGGGTCTGTTTAGGTTTTCGATGTCTTCCTGGTTCAATTTAGGTAGGTTGCATGTGTCCAGGAATCTATCCATTTCTGATAGGTTTCCCTGTTTGCTGGCATACAAGTCCTTGTAGTAATTTCTGATGATTCTTTTTATTTCTGTGGTGTCTGTTGTTACATGTCCTTTTTCATCTCTGATTTTAGTGATTTGGGTCTTTTCTCTTCTTTTTTTAGTTAGTTGGGCCAATGGGGTGTCAATTTTGTTTATTTTTTCAAAAAACCAGCTCCTCGTTTGGATGATTTTTTGTAATGTTTTTTTTGGATTCAATCCTGTTGATTTCTTCTCTGATTTTAATTATTTCTCTTCTCCTACTAGATTTGGGTCTGGTTTGCTGTAGGTTTTCTAAATCCTTGAGGTGAACTGAAAGCTCATCTATTTGGTGCCTTTCCAATTTCTTGATGTAGGCACCTATTGATATAAACTTTCCTCTTAACACTGCTTTTGCTGCGTCCCATAAGTTTTGGTATGTTGTGCTGTTATCCTCATTTACTTCCAGAAAATTTTTGATTTCTCTTTTAATTTCTTCTATGACCCATTGTTCATTCAGGAGCATGTTGTTCAATCTCCATGTGTTTGCGTATGCTCTAGGGATTCCTGAGTTGCTAATTTCCAACTTCATTCCTTTATGGTCTGAGAAGCTGCATGGTATGATTCTAATTCTTTTGAATTTGCTGAGACTTGCTTTATGGCCTAGTATGTGGTCAATCCTAGAGAAGGTTCCATGTACTGCTGAGAAGAATGTAAAATCTTTAGCTGAAGGATTGAAAGTTCTGTATATATCTGTTAGATCCATTTGGGCTATAGTGTCGTTTAAATCTACTGTCTCCTTGTTGATCTTCTGTCCTATTGATCTGTCTATTTCTGAGAGTGGAGTATTGAAGTCCCCCAGTACTATTGTATTGGGGTCTAAGTCTCCCTTTAAGTCCATTATCAAATCTTTTAGATAAACCGGTGCCCTGTAGTTAGGTGCATATACATTGATAATTGTTATATCTTCTTGTTGTATTCATCCCTTAATCATTATATAGTGCCCCTCTTTGTCTCTCTTAACAGTTTTTGTGGTAAAGTTTATGTTGTCCAATATTAAGATGGCTACGCCTGCTCTTTCTTCATTTCTGTTGGCATGGTATATCTTTTTCCAGCCTTTCACTTTCAGTCTGTATGGATCTTTGTTGGAAAGATGTGTTTCTTGTAAGCAGCAAATAGATGGGTTTTATTCCTTAACCCAATCAGCCAATCTGTGTCTTTTAACTGGACAATTCAGGCCATTAACGTTCAATGTGACTAATGATAAGTGGTAACTTTGCCCTGCCATTTGCCAAAGATAAGTTCTAATATATGCTTTGAATTCCCTGTGATCTTTTGCTGTGAGGTTTCCTTCCTTTATCTTCTTTCATATTGATGACCGTGTTTCTGTGTTTCTGTGTGTAACACATCTTTAAGAATCTTTTGCAGGGCTGGACAAGTGGTGACAAATTCTTTGAATTTCTGTTTGCTATGAAAAGTCTTTATTTCACCTTCATTCACAAATGATAGCTTTGCAGGATATAATATTCTGGGCTGGCAGTTTTTCTCTCTTAGTACCTGGGCTATATCTCGCCATTCCCTCCTAGCTGGTAGGGTTTCTGATGAGAAGTCAGCTGTGAGTCTGATTGGAGATCCTCTGAGATTAATCTGACATTTCTCTCTTGCACATTTTAGGATCTTTTCTTTATGTTTCACTGTAGAGAGTTTAATTACAACGTGTCATGCTGAGGATCTCTTTTGGTCGTGTTAATAGGGGTTCTGTGAGCTTCCTGTACTAGGATGTCTCTGTCCTCCAAACCTGGGAAATTTTCTGCTAATATCTCACTAAAAAGGCCTTCTAATCCTTTCTCCCTCTCCCTGCCTTCAGGAACTCCTAGAACCCGAATGTTGGGTTTTTTAATAGTATCCTGAAGATTCCTGACAATATGTTTTAGATTTCTAATTTCCTCTTCTTTTCTTTGGTCTGACTGTATCCTTTCCTGTTCTCTGTCTTCTAAGTCTGATATTCTCTCTTCTGCTTCACCCATTCTGTTTGTAAGGCTCTCTATTGTGCTTTTCCTTTGATCTATTGAATTCTTCACTTCATTATGATTTCTCATCACTATCACAGTTTCCTGTTGTACTAGTTGTTTCGTTTCATTTTGATTCCTCCTTAATATTTCATTTTTATGAGAGAGATTTTCTATCTTGTCCATTAAGGATTTCTGTAGTTCAAGAATTTGTTTTTGAGAACTTCTTAATGTTCTTATCAATTTTTTGAGATCTGCTTCTTGCATTTCTTCTATCTCATCATCTTCATAATCTTGAATTGGGGTGTCTTTTTCATTTGGGGGCATCATGGTGACTTCCTTGTTTTTATTACCTCGGTTTTTGCATTTGTTATTTGGCATATTGGAGATATTTGGTTTCTTCACTGTGGTGCTTTTTCTTGTTATACTATGACTCTAGATTAAGTGGACTATCTGTTTTTGATGGAGCCTTAGAGGCTTGAGATGGGTGTGGCCTGAGAGCTCTGTTTGGTGTGCCAAAGGTGACACTCCCAGGTTAGGCGTGGTAGATCTCTCTGTCTCTCTCTTTCTTTTTTTGATTCAAAAGGGAAGTAATTCCGCACAGTTGAACAAAGTTGGAGGTAGTTAGCAGGCAAATGATATACTCACAGGAGCCAGAGATCAGAAGCTCTTTCCCAAGGACCACACAGGGAGTGTGTTCTGCCCTCAGAATGGGCTCAAATTCTCCTTCAGTCTCCCACTGAGTTGCCAAAGTTACGGAATTGTAGCATCTCTGGAGAGTGCTCACGTGAATTCCATGAGTTCTCTCCCCCACTGTCTCTTTTTTCACAGTCTCAGTTCAGTAGCACCACAAATTTACTAGGTCCTAATCTCCTGTTAATTCGCCCCACCCAGAGTCAGGTTTTTCTGCTAGGCTCAGGGCCAGTACAGACCTGAGGTCGCTCTGCTTATGACGTATGTCCAAGATGGCGCCTGCTCTTTGTCTTGCTCGCCCTTGAGAGGTGAGTGGAGAGAGAGAAACCCGTGTCCATACCAGTCACCTTTTTTTTTTCTCTCTCTCTCTCTCTTCCAGTTAGCCTGGTGAACTTTTATCCCCCGGGGGTCGTTCCCTCTAGTCTCCTCTCTCCGCTTGCCTGCCGGTGTCTCGGGCTATTGAGGTTCGGCTCACCTCGCGTTCCAGAGCTGGTGTGTTGAGTCTGCCGCTGGTGTCCCGAACTGTGAGCTCCCACGCTCTCCACGCAGATCCACTGTGAATCACTCGTTCCGGAAGAGTTTCTTCTGCTGTTTCCTCCCCTACTCTTCCTTGAACCTGCAGTATCTCCACTTTTATTAAACTATCTCTCCCAGGACTATCAGTGTGCTCCCTTCCTATTCCGCCATCTTGCCTCCTCCTCTAATCCTGATTTTTATAATTAACCATCCACAAAGATATTTGAGAAAACTGTTTTACAACTACTCTTCTATTCTCTGACATTCAAGTTTAAGTAAGTCAAAATGTGTGTGTGTGCCATCTTCAGGGACAGAAGTCAGAATGCATCATTTCCAAAGCACAATGATTAGAATCAATTTTAAACAATGATTATGTTTTTAAAAGCAGAGTGAAGGAGAGAGAGAAAGACCTTTCACCCACTGGTTCACCAAAACTAATGGCTGCTATGTAATGGCCAGGGCTGACCCAGGCCAAAGCCAGAAACCTAGAACTCGATGCACATCTCCAAATGGGTTGCAGAGACTTAACCACTTGGGCCATCTTCTGCTGCTTTTTCCAGGCATATTATCAGGGAGCTGGATCAGAAGTGGTGCAGCCAAGACTCGAATCATGATTCTTTTTTTTTTTTTTTTAATTTGACAGATAGAGTTAGACAGTGAGAGAGAGAGCGACAGAGAGAAAGATCTTCCTTCCATTGGTTCACCCCCAAAGGGCCACTATGGCTGGAGCTATGCCGATCTGAAGTCAGGAGCCAGGTGCTTCCTCCTGGTCTCCCACGCGGGTGCAGGAGCCCAAAAACTTGGGCCATCCTCCACTGCCTTCCCAGGCCACAGCAGAGAGCTGGACTGGAAGAGGAGCATCCGGGACTAGAACCCAGTGCCCATATGGGATGCCGGTGCTGCAGGCGGAGAATTAGCCAAGTGAGCCACTGTGCCAGCCCCTCGAATCATGATTCTGATATGGGATGCTAGTGTTGGAAGCAATAGCTTAACCTGCTGTGCCATAATGCTTGCCCCTGGAATCAATCTTATCTGCCAAAGACTTGAACTTTTGAAAATGTATAAATCAAAATTTATCAAGAATAATTGAAATCCAAGAGGTGAAGAAATTTTGCAAGACTAAACATTTTCCCTAAATAAGCTTAAGTTTCAATGCCAGAAGAAATTTAATACAGGGCATTGTGTTGAAATCCAGAGATGCCAGTTGTTTTTAATATATGACAAACTCATAACAGAGAGCCAAATACAGGCAGAGTGGACAGTGAGAGAGAGAGAGAGAGAAAGGTCTTCCTTTTGCCGGTGGTTCACCCTCCAATGGCCGCCGTGGCCAGTGCGCTGCGGCCGGCGCACCGCGCCTATCCGAAGGCAGGAGCCAGGAGCCAGGTGCTTCTCCTGGTCTCCCATGGGGTGCAGGGCCCAAGCACTTGGGCCATCCTCCACTGCACTCCTGGGCCACAGCAGAGAGCTGGCCTGGAAGAGGGGCAACCGGGACAGAATCCGGTGCCCCGACCGGGACTAGAACCTGGTGTGCCGGCGCCTCTAGGCGGAGGATTAGCCTAGTGAGCCGCGGCGCCAGCTAATATTAGGTAACATTTTGAAATTAATTATTAAATATTAATAACATTAGATAATATTTAAATGAACTAGTAAAATGATAAAGCACTCCAAAACAGTATTAATGAAGACCAAGAAGCAAACTCACTAAGAATGTTACTTAGAAGAGGCTCAGTACTGTAACTGTACTCCAAACAATACCTTGAATGCAGACATTACTTAATATCAGGCCCAAGTCCCTACCCACCATTCCTTGATTTAACTCATTGAATTGAGGGAGTGATACAACTGGCCTTACAAGATTCTAATCACCTGAACCATGAGGTCGGTTGCTTCCCTAATAGATGGCTATATTGGTGGCCAGTAATGTCTCAAGAAGTTCCGTTTAGTGCAATTCCAGGTGTGGGTCATGGAATTCCAAGTCCAGGGAAAAGACACAGTGGCCACCTGCATGTACCCCTCAGGTTGACTGAAGCCCACATGGGCCATCATACCAGCAGAACACCTCGCTGATGCTTCAGGGTTAGACTCTTGCTTCCCACTCACCCATATCTTAAGTTGTTCATTGCCTTATTCCTTATCTCAACTGCTTTTGCAGAGAGCTAGAGCACGGAACAGAGAAGGGTGCTTGACCAGAGGCAAACATGCAGGTGCCCCTATCCTCTGCCCCTTTTATTCCTGACTTTCACTTCCTTGTAGTCTCCTTAAAAACCTCAAGACACCCTCATTCTGCAAAGCAGGAGGTACAGAGAGGTGGAAGTTGGCTACCCTCTCATTTGTTGACAAATTAAATACCCTGCTTCCTTCACCCTAAACCACGTCCTTGTTGTTTTAACTTGGCAAAGGGGGTAGGGATTTAGATTTTGGTAATATTGGTAATATTGCATTTTGTTGAGAGGATTTATAGATTAATGAATAAAAGGACTATGGTAAAATCAGTATATCTTAAGTTTTAAAAAGGGTTTCATATGATTGTGGTACTATTTAAAATTAGTCCCAAGCTGCTTTATTCTGGACACTCAACTCACTGCCAGTGAGGGTTGCAGGTGAGAGAACAGGTTGATCTGAGAGGCTGGCATCTTTAGAAAGAGCAGATATCCTGTCTCAGTAGCAACTTTTCCATATCGCAAGTTTTCAGGAGGACTTTAAAAGGAGATGGGGGAGCTGGGATGCTTAGGCAACATTGTCAGACAAGTTTCTAGGGCTTGGTTCTTAGTTATCCAGATGCCACTTACGTGGAGGATTCTTTGACATGAAGCCTGGCTGTTTTGGGCTGGTGGTCATAGATTCATTCCTTATCTGTGGTTAGCCCCTGAAATCTGTAGGTCAGCATGTGTTGAACAAACATTCTGATGAGCAGTTAGCTTGTGATAATTAGAATGTGAAAAGGAAGTGAAAAAAATGTACTTTCTTTACAGCTGTGGATGTCTGGCTAATTACAACTTTCGACTATGAAGGGAAAAAGGCAGATGCCTTCAGTATGTTTAGAATTACTTAAATGAGGGACAATAACTCTGTCCTGAGAAGGGGATGAGTAGAATTATTTACTTAGGGAAAAGACTCCTTTTGTCATTTTGTAAGGACCCAATTATCACTCATTTCTTGATTCATTTGCAAGCCAACATTTTGGGGTCAGATGTTTGGCCTAGTGGTCAGCTTGCCTGCATCCCACATCAGAATGCCCATGTCAAAGCCAGGCCCCTACCACTAATGCCCTTCAGGTGGACTTTGTCACACCCTAGATCCAAGGCCTGATCATCAAGTGATGCATTGTCCCTATAGTTAACATTTTAAAGTAGCCTCTACTCTGAGAGCTTTGCAGGAACATATTTGTCCCTATCATTAACCCATCAAAGGGAGGTTATGCTGATCCTGGAGCAACCAAAGGCACACAGATGAACTGATCATGCAGAGATCATCCTCAACTTTGACCTGTAAGATTCACTGCTTTTAATCCATCGGGGATTCTAGTAATTTAACATCAATTGCATGGTTCCTCATTCTGTGCCTTGCAAATAAACTACTTTCTTCTATTGTGCATCAATGATTACACAGTGTCAGTGATTGATTTACTGTGCACCAGGGGAGTGGATACCTTTTTGGGATTTCATAGCAATTTCTCCAACCAGTTTTGGGTTGTTTCATAACAATATCCACTCTTGAGCTCAACTTTCTGCTAATACAGACCCTGGGAAGAAGTGATAACTCAAGGAGTAGAGTTTTTGCCACCTTAAGTGAGATATAGGTAGGGTTCCAAGATCCCATCTTTGGACCCTGACCCTCAGTCATTGTGACTAAAAAGTGAGGAAGAAAAATGATTATTTAAAATGGAATAAATAATCAGAGAATTACAATAGGTGTGTGGGGGGAAGTGCAAGGACAGGTGAAAATGGAAGACATTAAAGGAAAGATGTATAGAAAAGTTGGTTCCTGAACATTGTTGTTGAGTAAATGCATGGTTGCAATTACTTTGAAACTAAAAATAGTGTTACGAGGAGGGAAATTAGCAAGCACAAATAAAATAAGACAAGAAAATATACAATTCACCCAAGATATTTCAAGTAAGTCATAAGACAAGGGTGAAGTTGATGATTGTAGCCGGCGCCGCGCTCACTAGGCTAATCCTCCGCCTGTGGCACCGGCACATCGGGTTCTAGTCCAGGTCGGGGCGCCGGATTCTGTCCCGGTTGCCCTTCTTCCAGGCCAGCTCTCTGCTGTGGCCCGGGAGTACAGTGGAGGATGGCCCAAGTACTTGGGCCCTGCACCCCATGGGAGACCAGGAGAAGCACCTGGCTCCTGCCACTGGATCAGCGCGGTGTGCCGGCCGCAGTGCACCGGCCACAGCGTGCCGGCCGCGACAGCCATTGGAGGGTGAACCAACGGCAAAAGGAAGAACGTTCTCTTTGTCTCTCTCTTTCACTGTCCACTCTGCCTGTCAAAAAAAAAAAAAAAAAAAAAAAGAAACAAAGAAAGAAATTGATGTAGTGTAGTCTTCTTATTGTACTAAATATTCAGCAGAAAAAGTTAAAAAAAAAAGTGCTAAGAAGTTTGTACCTTATTTTTATAGTTCCAGGGAAACATTTAAAACATAACTAAAATCGTTTGCCAATTTAATGATTATTATTATATAATGGAATGGGAAAATATTGGGAACAGGAAAAAAAGTAATCAATGCTGTCATTCCAGTAGAAGACATGGTGGCCTGAGACAAAGCCATGACATTGAGGATATAGAGAAAACATATTTCTAAAAGATAGGTTAATGATTGTTCAACAGATATTTTTCAATACGGTAACAATATTTAGCGTGAAATCAACTCTACTGATAATTGTTGAAGTGCATCCAACAGAGATTTGTTAACTACATGCACAATGTTGTACAGCAATTCCCTAGAACCTATTTATTTGCATAATTGAAACTTTATACCTCTTCAACATCAACTCCTTATTCACCCCTCATTCTATCCCCAGGCGATGGCCATTCTAGTCTCTGTTTCTATGACTTTGACTAATTTAGATACCTCATGTAAATGGAATCATGCCATATCTGTCCTTTTGTGACTGGCTTATTTCACTCAGTATAATATCCTCCAAGTCACTCTGTGCTGACTTCTTTGGCAGGATTTCCTTCCCTTTAAGGAAAATGATATGCCATTACAATTATAGAATATAATCTTTATCCATTCAACCAACAATGGACATTTAGGTTCTTTCCATATCTTGGCTATTTTGTACAGGGCTACAAACAGCTTGAGAATGCAGATATCTATTCAAGATTCTGATATCTGATGAAATCTTTACTTAATATATACTGAATCGATCTTCTGTATATAAAGATAATTGAAAATGAATCTTAATGTGAATGGAATGGGAGAAGGAGCGGGAGATGGGAGGGGTGCGAGTGGGAGGGAAGTTATGGGGGGAAGCCATTGCAATCCATAAACTGTACTTTGGAAGAAAAAAAACAAAATAAAAAAAAGATTCTGATATCTGTTTTTTGTTTTAAAGATTTATTTATTTATTTGAAAGGCAGAAAGAGAGAGGCAGACAGATCTTCCATCCATTGGCTTGTTTCCCAAATGGCTGTAATGGATGGAATTGAGCTGCTCTGAAGCCAGGAGTCAGCAGGGGCCCAAGCCCTTAAGCCATCTTCCCCAGCACAAGACACATTAGCAGGGAGCTGGATTGCAAGTGGAGAAGCCGGGACTCAAACCAGTGCTCATATGGGATGCCAGCACCAAGTGGTAGCCTTACCAGCTACACCACAGCACCAGACCTCAAGATTCTGACTTCAAATCTTTGATATATACCTAAAAGTTGGATTGCTACATGATCTGGTAGTTTTATCTTTTTTAAGAACCACTGTAATGTTTTCCAGAGCAGCTGCATCATTTTACATTCCCTTAAAATGGTGAAGAATTCTAATTTCTCCACATAAATGCTTCATTTTTTTAAATTTTGGCAAAATTCTTTCTTTTTCTTGGACATATATAATTTGTTACTTCTTTAACATTTATCATTTGATACTTCTGCAGATAACTTCTACTTATTTTTAGTTGTCCTTTAATTTTGCTGATGGTCTTTTGAATTTTCAGTTTTGATGCAGTAAAGCTGAACAGTTTTATACATATATATATATATATATAAAATTTTAGTTAAGGAGTACAAATTTGATGTATTTTCTATGTACAGATTCAGGAATATAGTGGTATTTCCCACCCTACCATCCCTCCCACCCATGCTCCCACTCTTCTTCAACCTCTCCTGCTGTTCCCATTCTTAAGTTTTACAAAGATCCATTTTTAGTTAACTTTAATCATAAGATTAACCCTATACTAAGTAAAGAGTTCAACAAATAGTATGAAGAAAAAGAACACTGTTCCTCAATAGTCAAGACATGTCAATTTCAATCCCATAGATTACCTTTTAGATGCTCTACTAGTTGTCACAGATCAGAGAAAGCATACAGTATTAGCCTTTTTGGACCAACGTATTTCACTAAGTATAATGTTTTCCAGTCACACTATTTTGTTGCAAACAAGATAATTTCATTTTTTTAACTGCTGTGTAGAATTCCATTGAGTATTTATACCATAATTTCTTTATGCAGGCTTCAGTTGATGGACAGAGGATTAATTCCATATGTTAGCCATTATGAATTGAGCTGCAATAAACATGGGCATACAGATTACTCTTTCATATGGTGATTTCATTTCCTTTGGGAAAATTCCCAGGAATAGGATGGCTGGGTTACATGGTAGGTCTATATTCAGATTTTGAGATATATCCATAATATCTTCTATAGCGGATGTTTACATTCCCACCAACAGTCACTTTGGGTACCTTTTTCCCCACATCCTCTCCTGCATTTGTTGTTTGTTGATTTTTGTATGAGAGCCATTCTTAATAGGGTAAGGTGAAACTTTATTGTGGTTTTGATTTGCATTTTCCTGATAGCTAGTGATCCTTTGCATTTTGTCATGTGTCTGTTGGCCATTTGACTTTCCTCTCTTACAAAATGCCTGTTCACATCTTTTGCCTCTTTCTTAAATTATTGTTTGTTTTGTTATTGTTTAGTTTTCAACTCTTTGTATATTCTGAATATTAAACCTGTATCAGTTGTATAGTTTGAAAATATTTTCTTTGACTATGACCCTGTCGGAATAAGATCGAAGTCGGCGAACTCAAAAGGCTTGCATAGCCTTGGCAACTCATGACTAGAGCCTGGGGAGATTACTGACGCCATAAACAAGAGTGTCAAATTGTTAAGTCAACAACAGGAGTCACTGTGTACTTACTCTGCATGTGGGATCTCTGTCCTTAATGTGTTGTCCAATGTGAAGTAATGCTATAACTAGTACTGAAACAGTATTTTACACTTTGTGTTTCTGTGTGGGTGCAAACTGATGAAATCTTTACTTAATATATATTAAATTGATCTCTATATAAAGATAATTGAAAATGAATCTTGATGTGAATGGAATGGGAGAGGGAGTGGGAGATGGGAGGGTGCGAGTGGGAGGGAAGTTATGGGGAGGGGGAAATCCATTGTAATCCATAAACTGTACTTTGGAAATTTATATTTACTAAATAAAAGTTTAAAAAAGAAGAATGGGCATCCTGGTCTGGTTCTGGATCTTAGTGGGAATGCTTTCAAGTTTTTCCCATTCAACAGGTGCTACCTGTGGATTTGTCAGAAATTGCTCTGGTGTGTTGAGAAATGTTCCTTCTATACCTTCTATACTCAATTTTCTTAAGTTTTTCATATGAAAAGATGCTGTATTTTGTCAAATGCTTTCTCTACATCTATTGAGGTAAACAAAGGCTTTCTGATTTTCAGTTTGCTAATGTGATGTATCACCTTTATTGATTTGGAATTGTTGAACCATCCCTACGTATCAGGGATAAATCCCCACTCAAACTGATAAACTAGTATTTTGTTGAGGATTTTTGTGTCTAAGTTCATCAAGGAAATGGTCTATCATTCTCTTTCTCTGTGTATCTTTTTCTGGTTTTGGAATTAAGGTGATGCCAGCTTCATAGAAGATGTTTGGGAGGATTTCCTCCCTTTGAATTGTTTTGAATAGGTTGAGAAGAATTGAAATTGTTTTTTCTTTAAATGTCTAGTAGAATTCAATAGTGAAGATGCCTGGTCCTGGGCTTTTCTTTTTTGTAAGGTTCTTTATTATTGATTAAATCCCATCTTGGTTATGGTTCTATTTACGTTTTCTATGTCTTCATGGATCAATTTTAATAGTTTTATGTATTTAGAAATCTATCCATTTCTTGTAGGTTTCCTGATTTGTCAGCTCTTTGTAGTAACTATATATTTTAATTTGAGAGTATTGGCTATTTACATTCAAGGTTACTATTTCTAAGTAACAACTTTGCCCTGCCATTTTTTCATAATAATTACTATTGGTTACTTTGGATTTCCTTTGTACTTTTACTGAAATATTTTTCTCTTTTCACCTTCTTTCACAATGATGACTATCTTTCTGTTTTTCTATGTGTAGCACATCCTCAAGCATCTTTTGTAAGGCTGAACATATGGTGAAAAATTCTTTCAGTTTTGGTTTGTTATGGAAGGTCTTTATTTCACCTTCACTCATAAATGAGAGCTTTGTTGGATAGTTTTCTGGGCTGACAGTTTTTTCTCTTAAGACTTGGAATATATTTCACCATTCTCTTCTGGCCTGTAGAGTTTCTGATGAGAATTCAGCTTTGTGTCTAATTGGAGATTCTCTTAAGTAATCTGGCATTTCTTGACTTCACATTTCAGGATCTTTTCTTTATGTTTTATGGTTGAAAGTTTGACTATAGTGTGTCAAGGGAAGATATTAGGAGTTTATGTGCTTCTTATAATTGGTTGTTTCTTTCTTTCTCCAAATTAGGGAAATTTTGTGTAATCATTTCACTAAATAGGACTTCTAACCCAATCTCTCCTCCCAAACCTTTGGAAATCCTAAGACCCATATGTTGAGTCATTTGATATTATCCCATATATCTCCAAACAGTTTTTAACTTTTCTAATTTCTTCTCTTCTTCTTCTTCTTCTTTTATTTCATTATTATTTTTTTGTCTGACTGAAAAATTTCCAAAGATCTGTCTTCTAGTTTGGATATTCTTTCTTATGCCTCACCAAGTCTGTTGTTAAGGCTTTCCATTCCAATTTTTATTTGCCCTATTGAATTCTTCATTTCTAATATTTCATTTTTATTTCTGTTTAAGATCTCAAATTCATGGGAAAATCTTTTATTCATGTCATATGTGGATTTCTTTAACTCATGGATTTGCTTCTCATTGCTTCTTAGTAATCCTATGATTAATCTTTTGAATTCCATTTCAGGCATTTCATCAGTCTCTTCACCTTCACATTGTAATATCGAAGTGTTTTTGTGTTCTTTCATGGGGGATCATGTTATCACCTTAATCTTGTTTCTTGAATTTCTGCATTTATTTTTAGACACTTGTGGAGATACTTTTTTTTTTCCACTGATGGTTTTTTCCTTTGTGCTATGCTTCTATGGTTTGGTGGAATGTCTGCAGTTTCAATGAATACTCAGAGAAATATGCTGGGTGTGACCATCGAGGTCTAGTCTACACTCCAGTTTGAGTTGAGTATCCAGGGTGAAACCCAATTTGGGCATTGGTGATCTCCTCTTCTTAATAGAAGGGGAAGTATTGCTATCTCTGTTGATGTAATCTCACTCCCACTTCTCTTGCACCTCTCTTCCAAGGTGATCAATGCCTGAATGTTAGCTTCCAGTGAATACAATGCTCATCTGTGCTTTCTCATGAACTGCTCAAAGGATCTGTTCCAGCCTCAGTGTGGGCACAGATTCTGCTCCAGTGGGCCACCTAAGGCAATCAGGGAGCTCTGAGCATCTGCTCACGATTATTGCCCAGAGACCCAGCTAGTCCTATATCCTCTCACTTCATCGCAGTCTCAGGACACAGGACTCCCACAGTCACAGAGTGCTGGCAGTTCAGTCGGCTCCACTACCCCACTAGCTTACCCCACAGAGAGGCTTAAGTATTACCAGAGCCAGCTTCCTGTGGATGTTCTGCCCAAGAGATTCGAGCTCTGTAAACTGTGATATGTTGAGAGGCTGGAGGCACCTCACAGTCATATGTGAGTGCCCAGACTCTTCTCAATCCTCCCAGCCAGACTCAATGTCAGTAGGTTCCCTCTGGTAAAATCCCTGGATCACACATGTGCACATTAGCCACCAGCCACGACCCTACTTATTTTACAATTGTGCCTTCTCTTTGTTGGTTGCTAGGTGTGTACAAAAGTCTCTGCAGCCAGTATTAATGGTGCATTGGCACCTGCTCCCCACTCATTGCTGGGCGCAGGCATCTGAGCTGCTACAGCCGCCTCTGCTGACATGATGGCATCTGACTCCAGCAGTTGTTGGTTCCTCATGTAAGAACTGTGCATGTTTTCTCAGCCAGTTGTTCGGACCCTATTGTGGGGGAGGGGGAAGGAGAGAGAGAGAATTGTGCTTCCTTTTTTTTTTTTTTTTTTTTTCCCCTCTGGATGAGCTGGCACCAGTTCCCGTTAGGGCTCTGTGCTGGACTCAGAGCTGTAGTCCGACAGGCTCTCCCTCTGACTATATCACCGGTGGCACAGGGCCTCTGCAGGCTAATCTCACCTCGCTCTCCAAAGCTGTCATGTCCTCCAGCTCAGAGTTGCAAGGGTTGTGTGTTGAGTCTGGGCTTGTTGCTACGTGTCTCCACCTTCCGCACAGATCCACAGTAAGTCTCCTCTTTCTACAGAATCTCCACTGCAGTTTTCCCTCCAACTCTCCCCTGAGAATGTGGTTTCTCCAGCTTGTTTTGTTTTGTTTTTATACTAATGGTTTACTAGCCTAGACCTGCCCACCCTGTCTCTATTCTGCCATCTTGGATTCTTTGATTTTTAATAGTAGGCATTCTGCTGGGTTTGATATATCATTGTAGTCTTCATTTGTATTTTCCTGATGATAAGTGATGTTAAATATTTTTCACATGTATGTTGGAAAGATGTATATACCCTATGGAGAAATGACTGTGCAAGTCCTTTTGCCATTTTTAAATCATTATTATCTGTGCTTTAGCTATTGAGTTGTGTGAGTCCCTTATATATTTTGTATATTAATTCCTCAACAGCCATGTGGTTTCCAAATATATTCTCCTATTCCATGATCTAACTTTTCATTCTTTTTAATGTTTCCAAAACACTGATGAAGTAAATTAAAGAAGATACAAATAAATGGAAAGACATTATGCTTCATGAATTGGAGTATCTTATTAAAATGTCCATGTCACCCAAAATTATCTATAGATTCAGTGCATTCACAATCAAAATCCCAATAGCAATTCTTATAGATATGGAAAAAATAATCCTACATTTCATATGGACCACAGAAGTCCTAAAATAGCTAAAGCAATAGTGGAATAAAAGAACAATGCTGGAGCACATTTCATATATATATACATATATATATGAAATATAACAAAATATATTGCAAATCTATAACAATGCACTTCTCCTCCTTTGACTTTCATACAATTCTTGCCTCCACCTCCCACCAATCTCCCCTTGACTGAAGCTACCCAAAAGCAAAAGTGTGCTTCTCCATGGGGCTGGACCTTCTCCTGCAAGTGCTTGAGCAACACTGAAACAACAAAAGCAAGCTAGAAGATGCTCACATCAGATTAGAAAACAGAAAGGACCAAGGGTGCTATAGAGTAGTGGGTAAAGCTGTGTGGCCAGCATCCCATATTGATGCCAGTTCATGTCTCAGCTGTTCCACTTCCAACCTAACTCCCTATTGGTGACCTGGAAAGGCAGTGGGAGATAGCACAAGTGTATGGAAACCTGTAACCCAGATGGGAGATCTGGAAGAAGCTCCAGGCTCCTGGCTTGGGCCTAGCCCAGCCCTAGCTATTGCTGCCACCTTGGGAATGAACCACTGGATGGAAGATTCATTCTCTCTCTCTCTCTCTCTCTCTCTCTATCCTTCTCCCTCTGAAACTCTAACTTCCAAGTGAATAAAAAAAATTCTTTAAAAAATAAAAGAAATGGAAAGACAGAGGACTCAAGTGTTGTGGAAATATCATTAACCTGAAAGGGAAGAGATAGGCAGAAGCAGAAGTCCATGGGTTTGAAAAACACTCAGTTGAAGTGTTCCAAAATGGATCAGCAGAGTAAACATTCTGCAGTTTAAAGTGGTCACAAGAGAATATTTCTTTGAACATCACTGGAAAATATAAATGGTAGTTGAAGCCATATATGTGGTTGAGACAGTTTAGAGTGATAGAAATATCATGTCAAGATGTTCCCAGAATTATAACATCAAATCTAACAAGTGTAAGAAAAATCAAGTAATAGGCTCCTCCATGAGATTTTTGAAAATATAGCTTATATGGATTAATAAGTGTAGAGCTATGAAGGAGAACGGAGTGTTTTATGAAGGGCCTTCTTTTGTCCACTTAGTGTCACTCGTGTGCAGTGAGCCAAATAATAGCAGCATGCCCCCAAAGTGGAAATCATCTCAACTTTTTCAATAGAAATGGAATTACTGTCAAATAGGAAGAGTATATGAAATGTTTGTCTTACAAATCAATTCACCTCTTTTATTTTTTAGACACAAGTAAAATATTTAATGGTAGTTAGCAGAGGCCCTGGGAAAGAGAGAGGGCAGGGAGGGTTGGGGAAAGGCGTGTTAGTGAATACCAAGATAGAGTTAAAGAGTGAGAATGTCTGAAACCCTACAGATAATATTAATGCACTGTATCCTTCTCTAGAATAAGTAAAGTGTCTAAAGGATAGGAATTTGGTTATTTCTACCATAGCGAAATGTTAACTGTTTGAGTCAATAGATAGATCTACATTGATTGGACATTACATAATCTTGATATGTATCAGAACACCACATGGTACTTCATAGATATGTGCAATCCATACATATTTATTGAAATTTTTAACAGAAAAGGAAAAATCAATTTCTTTCTGAAAGTCCATATTTCAACATGATTCAAAGGATTTGAATTTCTGTAGAAATAAGATAGATAATGCCAGCACTATTTTCCTTTAGGTAGTTAGTATGTTATCAGATATAATGATGCTTTAATTCATATTTTTAGTAGAACAGATTAACACTGCCTCTGGGAGGCAGCAGTGCTAGCTAAAGGAATTGGACTCCTGCCACCACTACAGGAGATGTGAATTTCAATCCAGGTTCCAGGTTTTGGTCCTGGCCCATCTTTAGCTGTGGCTGGCATTTGGGAGTAAACTAGCAGGTGAGAGCATCATCTGTCTTTGTTTCTCAATCTCTCTTTTTATTCTATCTCCGTGTGTGTGTGTGTGTGTGTGTGTGTGTGTGAGGGAGAGAGAGACAGAGAGAGAATCTGCATCTCAAATAAAAATTAAAACCTTTTAAATAGTGTTTTCTAGAACAGTAACAGTAACATTTCTTGGTTCCAAAACACTTGAACTATGATTTCGAATATACACAGAAGTAACACCTGAAAATTAGTGAAAAAATGTACCAAGCTGTATATTTATAATCACAATAGTGAAAACTAGAAATTTATCTGATTACTTGATGAATCACAGAACATTTTAAAAATAACCAGGAAATCATCGGCCGAAGAAAACACCCTTCACATCAGAGAAATTTTAAAATACACAAATATACAAGTTATTTATAAACACTCTTTCATACACATATTTTAAGAACTACTCAATATCTTAAAAGCAATCACAAAATCAGTCTTTAGCTTTATCCTCATCTGCATTTTAATGATTTCAAAATATAGCCCCATTATAGGGCTTGAGGTTGCATATTGCTACATTACTGGTTTCATAGCATTGTGGCTTTTCATCATGATAGTAATAAATTCTAGTGAACATAGCCATTAACAGCATTTTTATAGGTTCAAATGGAGCTATGGCACTAGAAATGTGGTGTTAAGTAAAATCTGAAAGCTACTATGTTACAGTCAACTATTTATTAGGGCATTAAAATCGGGTCTTCTCAGCAATGTTTGTCATGATTTTTTCTCTTTTTGAGAGTTCCAGCTTTTATGGGTCAATGTGAAAAATAATAATTTCCTAGGGTTTCACCAGGTTTAAAGAGCTCAGTAAAATAAAAAAAATTATAACTGTAATTGACACTGATCATAGTAGTGTTTATAAATGTATAGAAATTTGGAAAAATGTAATAATGATTTTGAATATGCATAACATATGGAGCATCTTTGGTTAATAAATTCAGTAAAACTGAGATTCCCTAGTTCTCTAAATATATGTCAAAAAATTAGTTTTGTCTTAATAAAATATAATACCAATATAATATTATACTGTAAAAATAATCTTTTAGTTCTGAAAATTGTTCTATACTCACCTAAGCATAGTTTTAGATTGTAAAAATATATTACAATAAATTTTACAATATAGATGTGTATATATATATATATATATACAATTTCAATTTATAAACATTCAATGAAAAACTCACCAAAGCTTATTTTCACTTTAGCCTGTTTAAGCACTTGAAAAGATCTTGCTGTTAGAAATCATGGACTAGGAAAGTATATCCTAAATATCTTACAATGTTCAATAGATTTCTAAATGATTTGGAAAGATATCAGCACTGAAAAGAAGCCAGGTCTGTACCTCTGGTGATGTATCACTGGCGCTAGAGGAGATTTATAAGAGCAAAAAATTATTTTAGTGCGAGTGGAAATGAATGAATCATGTTTTCTATACATGATTTCACAGCTATTATTACTTGAGATGAAGATAAAGTCGGAATGTAAGTTTTATAAAATGAGTTGATTTTAAATAATATAAGTAAGTAATAGCAACAGTGGTGCATAGATATGATGAAAAATCCTAACTGTAGTATTGGAATAATCCTGGGGAAATATAGGTATACTTCATTTCCCTGCCATTATTATGAAACAACTTTTGTCTAGAGAAATTAGATAATTCACACCATTTCACAAAACTCTTAATTACAAAAAGAAGACTGCTTGCCTTCTAACGCAGGTACCTCTATTTTAGAAGAAATGATCACCTTACCCAACATCCTCTTTGTATGTGGATGTGGCTCAGTATGTTAATCCTCCACCTGTGGTGCTGGCATCCCATATGAGTGCCAGTTTTATTCCTGGCTGCTCCACTTTCAATCCAGCCTTCTGCTGTGGCCTAGGAAGGCAGTAGAAGATGGTCCAAGCGCTTGAGCCCTTGTACCCATGTGGGAGACCCAGAAGAAGTTCCTGGCTCCTGGCTTTGGATCTTCTCAGCTCCGTCTGTTGTGGCCATTTGGGGAGTGAAAGAGTGGATGGAAGACCTTTGTCTCTCTGTCTCACTGCCTGTAAATCTACCTCTAAAAATAAATAAATAAAATCTATAAAAATAAAATAAAAATAGAATTACATGCACAAATTATATGAGAGTACTTATGTAATTAACTTTTTAGAAAAATTCTAGACACCATTTCAAACAAAAAATCTGAAATAAACAAAACTAGAAATAATTAGATAAACGCATACTTTTTCTCTTTCTAAAAAAAAAGTAGGGGCATTGTCTTAAATCATCTATGAAGTTTTTGGTGAGAACTCTGATTTTATCTTTTTGACTACATTTCTTACTAATTTAAATTTTCAAATAAAGTACACATGTTTTAAAAATCTGACATGATATTTTTACATGTTTTGTTTGCATGCCATTCCATAATAAGCATTTCAAACATTGTCCAGATGAGTATAATTTACACATCTTTACCCTTTATATGTCATGCATGGACACAGTGGTTTTGGTTGTGCTTACATTATTGATGTGACTTCCTTTCAAAGCAAATGCAAAACAGAAAACCCAATAAGTGACTGACATCACTTTTCCTGCATATTCCATGAAACTTTTCCCTATGGATCTTAGAGAAATTTCTTTTAAAAG
Source organism: Oryctolagus cuniculus (assembly GCF_051225735.1). Lineage (NCBI taxonomy): Eukaryota > Metazoa > Chordata > Mammalia > Lagomorpha > Leporidae > Oryctolagus > Oryctolagus cuniculus. Next base: position 162,304,262 of record NC_142869.1, read on the forward strand.
TTCATTTAAAGGCCAGCGCCGTGGCTCACTTCTTTAATCCTCCTTCTGTGGCTCCGGCATCTTATATGGGCACCTGGTTCTAGTCCCAGTTGCTCCTCTTCCAGTCCAGCTCTCTGCTGTGGCCCAGGAGGGCAGTGGAGGATGGCCCAAGTGCTTGGGCCCCTGCACCCTTGTGGGAGACCAGGAGGAAGCACCTGGCTCCTGGCCTCAGATTGGCATAGCTCCGGCCGTAGTGGCCATCTAGTGGGGTGAACCAACGGAAGGAAGACCTTTCTGTCTGTCTCTCTCTCTCACTGTCTAATTCCATCTTTCAAATAAATTTTTTTAAAAAGTTCATTTAAAAGTATTTTACTCTTCATCTTCTTTTCTGGAGGGCTTACAATGAACTATACTTTTACTAAGGTATGTGTCAGGATATGCTAGCATTTTTGTAACCATAAATCTTGATAATTCCTTCCAATACAGTAGAACTCGGTAGTTTTTTAAAGTAAATGATACACTTTCCTTTTCAAAGTCCTTAAAGTAGAAACTTTTCATGAGTTATCTCTTAGGTGTCTACTATATTTTTTCTAAGATTTTTGACTCTAGCTATCAGAGAAAATAATCTTATTGAATAAGTTATATTTATATAAAAATATTTGATGTTTTCTCAAATTTTCAAAACCAAACTATGCAAGTTCTTTATTTGGAAATCCCTCTAGCTTTATACTCTTTTGGGAATGTAGCCATTTTTTCTTTGACATTTTACAGCAATGGAACAGTAGACGCAAATGAGAGATGCAATAAATACTTCATCACATTTACTTACATACTGATTAAAATCTCATTTAACTAAACTTTCCAAAACTAGTATGAATAAATTTAATATCCATTTTCTAAATATTGGCTAGCCACAGCCTCTTTCACTATGAAAATTAAAATTTTTTATAACTAATTATAAAATCACAATGAGATACTGCCACACACCTGTTAGAATCATTTTAAAAATAAAATGGCCATACTAACTGCTGGTAAAGATACACCATAACTAGAATCCTCATACATGCAGTGAAGTAGTCATTTTCAAAAGAGGTTTTTGGTTTTTTTTTTTTTTCAGTCTGTCATGAAATACTATACAAAATAGTAATTACTATAAAAAATAGTAATTCTATTTTGAGGTATTATCAAATAGTAATAAAATTTGTTCACATAAAACTATAATATGAATGTTTATATGATGATAACTGAACTTAGTCATGGGTAAACATGCATAGACATCAAGAGATGAAATAGAGCCCAGCATAAAAGGAATGTGCTGACACTATCTCACCAACTAGAATAAACAGTGGATGTATAATGTTAAGAGAAAGAAGTCACCCTCAAGCACCATATAATATATCATTTCACTTATATGACATTATAGAAAAGAAACGGCATAAAGATAGAAAACCAATCAGTGGCTGCTATGCACTGGGAATGGAGGCAGAATTGTATACTAAAGGCAGGGGGACGTTTGGGCGCATGAAGAAAGTTAATTATAGGGCCGAGAACTTGACTTAAAGCATTTGTTAAATCACAAAATGGTGAATTTTGCCATAATAAAAATCTAGAAACTTTTGCCTATAGAAGTCTGGATGCTGAGTTAGTGGAATAAAAGTTCTATTTGAAATAAGCAGTTCCAATTTTTATACTGATTGAGCTCTTTGACAGTAGTATGACCTGAGCACATATCTTCAACTATTGAAGATTATATTTTTCATAATTTTAGTGTATGGCTTTATTATTAGAGTGGAATTAATGCAATAGTTTAAGATGTTATCATCTTGATTAAAATTAACAGATAATTAATTAAACTAGATTAAGATGATGGAGCATTATCATTTCCTAGATTTATCATATGTAAGAAACTTTTAGTGTTACAGTAGAAATTATAGTGTCAGTATTAAATAAGTAATTGTGTGTGTGTGTGTGTGTATGTGTCTATAACCACCCACATCTTGTTCAATGTCACCAACTCCAAATAAGTACGACTTGCAAAGGATATTTGCAAAGGATATATACTTGCAAAGTATATTTTAAACTAAAACTAACTTATATGGTTTAAAAGTTTGTTGCAAAAAGTCTTACACAGAATCTAAAGCATAGTATTTTAGAACATTTAGAACCTGCAATATAATAATTCACTTCAGAGATAAATGTCCTGTATTTTATTTCCCATGTGAAAATCTGCACAATATGCTAAGTGACATGTCATTAAGGAATTAGCTGTGCATTAATTTAATTTTTAATAATTTATTTTTAATAAAAAAGAATAGATTTCATGTAGTTCAGAAATACAATTCTAATAACATAATGCTACTTCATTCCCTTGCTCTAACCATCTTAACCTCCTTCCTTTATATTTCTTTATTTTTGAATTTTTGTGATAACATTTTTAAAATTTGTTTTATAGTCACAGGCTTAATGTTCCAGTAAATAAAGAGTTCAACAAGTAAAAATTAGGAGGACCACCGTTCACCATGAATATAGACCAGGGCTGTAATAGTAATCAAATCTCAAGATGTCATTTAACTAATATATTAACTTTTTGTATTCAATTTCTTACAGCATGTCTCTTATCTTTCCTATAGTAACTTGATGGCTTCAGGTCTTATGTTTAGATCCTCGATCCATGGTGAGTTGATTTTTTTATGAGGAGTACAATATGGATTTTGTTTCATAGTTCTGCATACAAAGATCCGATTTTCCCAACACCATTTGTTGAAGAGACTGTCTTTATTTAAGCTCATCTGTCAAAAATTAGTTGGTTGTAGGTGCATCAGTTAATTTCTTGATTCTCTATTCTTTTTTAATAAATGTTTTATTTATTTATTTGAGAGTTACACACAGAGAGAGGGAGGGACAGAGAAAGGTGTTCCATCAGTTAGTTCACACCCCAAATAACTTCAATGACTGGAGCTGAGCAAATCCCAAGCCAGGCTCCAGGAGCTTCTTCTGGGTCTCCCACAAAGATGCAGTGTCTCAAGAACTTGGGCCAATATGTTGTGAAATATGGAATCGCAATGTCTCCAGCTTTGTTTTTGTTGTTTAAGATTTTTTTGGCTACTTAGGGTCTCTGTTTACATATGAGCTTTAGGATCATTTTCATCTAGATCTGAGAAGGCCATTGATATTTTGATTGGAATTGTATTGAGTCTATAAATTGCTTTGGGTAGTATGTGCCTTTTGATTATATTCTTCTAATCCATAGATATGGAGGATTTCCTCACTTTTTGTGTCTTCTTTTTTAATATTTTATAATTTTCATTGTAAAGATCTTTCATGCCCTTGGTTAAATGCATTTAAACTTTTTTGTAGGTTTGTGACTGGAACTGATCTTACAACGTCATAGAATTCTTAGTGCATAGGAATGCTATTGATTTTTGTATATGGATTCTACATCTTGAAACTTTGCTGGATTCCTATGAATTCCAATATTCTTTCACTGAATTCTTTAGATTCTTATATATAATGGATCACGTTATTTGCCATCAGGAATAATTGGAGTTCCTCATTTCCAACTTGTAACCTGTTCATTTCATTTTCTTGCATAACAGCTATTGCTAAGAATTTCTTAACAATATTGAATACTAATGGTAAGAATGGGCAAACTTATCCGGTTTGGGATCTTAGTGGAAATGTTTCCAGCTTTTCCCCAGTCAATATGATTATAATTGTAGGTTTATCATATATTGTTTGATTGTATTGAGATTTATTCCTTCTATACCAGTTTGGTTAAGGTTTTTATCTTGAAATGATGTTGTATTTTAACAAGTGTTTTCTCTGCATCTATTGAGATAGTTATATGGTTTTCAGTTTGTTAATGTTACATATCATTTCTATTATCCAGTATGATAAACAAGCCCTGCATCCCAGTGATAAATACCACTTAGTTTGGTAGATGATCCTTTTGATGTGTTGTTGGATTCACTTAACTAGTATTTGTTGAGAATTTTTGCATCTATGCTCATCCAAGGATATTGGTCCATAATTCTGTTTTTGTTGTTGTCATTCTTGTCATTTTATCTTTATTTGTTTTGAATAGTTTAAAAATTGGCTTCGGCTCTTCTTTAAACCTTTGATAGAATTCAGCAGTGAAGCCATCTGGTCCTGGGCTTTTCTTTGAATGGTCTTTATTATTATTTGGTCCAGGTGTTGATTATTAGTCTATTCAAGTTTTCTATGTCCTCATGCCTCAATTTTGGTTAATTGCATGTGTTGAGAAATTAATCTCTTTCTTCAAGATTTTCCACCTTTTTGGCATATAGCAATTTGTAATAATTCCTTAGAGTGGCTATACTTACATCACTGCCTGTATCTGAGCAAAAATTGACTCGTTCCTGACATGTATAAAAAGAAACCTAAAACAGCCCCTGAGTTGATGATTAAGAACTTTCTACAATGAAATCTCTCATGACTACCCAAAGCAAGAAAGTCATCTGCATAACACAGCAGGTGGTCTTGTACTGGACTCCACGCCGAGTGATCCCTTCATTCTTGGATTTAATATTGACCAAGTAAAGCTTTTTACAGTTGAAATTTCAAATGAGATAATCAAGCTAAGGCAAGAGACAAGTCTTTTTTTTTTTTCATTTTTAAGTTAACATACATTGCACAGTGAAATACATTTACAAAAAAAAATAAAAGGCTTTCAATATTGTTCCAAACCAAAATATGTTCAAAGGAAAACAAAAATATATTTTTATCTTTATGCCAAATTCTTCACACAATGGCTATTACAATTTTGTACCTTATGTTTCACTTTAAAAAATAAAGATTTGTCTATTTATTTGAAAGGCAGAGTTAGAGAGAGAAAGAGAGAGAGAGAGAGAGAGAGAGAATCTTCCATTCACTGGTTCACTCCCCAAATGGCCACAATGGCTGGAGCTGGGCCAGGATGAAGTCAGGAGCCAGGAGCCTCCTCTAGGTCTACCACATGGGTACAGGGACTTAAGCACTGGGCCATTCTCTGCTGCTCTCCAAGGCACACCAGCAGGGAACCATATTGGAAGTGGAGTTTCTGGGACACCAACCAGAGTCCATATGGGATGCCAACACTGCAGGCAGAAGCATAACCCTCCATGTGCCAGCCCCTAAGTGTCACTTTTACAGTGAGTTTTTATCTACACATTGATATTATAAAAATTATATTAAATAAAAATAGTGGAACTTAAACAGGATTCCACCCTCATCAAGTAGCATTTTGTGACCACACCAGTCTCAGGAGAGAACAACTCTATGTGTCTGTGACTTCCATCATTTTCTTAGCTCTGTCTGGAGGTCCACCACACTAATATATGTGTGTCTATGAAATGTATCTACAGTTGATTTTCAGCATTCCCACTTAGATCTTTATAGGCATTCCAAATATTGCATGCATAATGTTGAATTGTTAATTTATTCCCCAAAATCTGCTATTCCCTGATGTCTACATCTAAGGTTTAATATTTGATTTTCTATCCTGTATATTATTTATAATTTCTACTCTCCAATCCCTCAAAAAAGCCTTTCTGTTTCACCATTAACATATATCCCAAATCTCACAATAGCCAACACTACTTTTACATGTAAGTCATCATGTTTCCCACCTGAATATACAATGGCTACTACAGTGGCCTATTTAAATTTTATTTTCTACAGAGATTCCAAAAACTTAGTTTTAAAATATAAATTATATCATAGAATACACCATTTAGAATGCTTCAGAAAATTTCCATTTAGGGTGCCCATGAATTCTGCTGTGGTTGTTGTCCCACCACAAGGACTGGGACTGAGTGCCGATGGCACCTGCTGCTTCCCCGAATTCCATCACATTGTTAGTGATGATTTTATGTTATTTATGAGCCACTCTCAGCCAAGAACAGCATCAAAAAGCTCCTGAGGCAGACTCCGTTCTAGGGTCTATTAAATCCTACAGTTGGATAATGTTCCATGATAAGGAACTGAAGGCATTTCTGTAAGATAGGAAAAAAAGGCAACTATTCAACATTGCATTGAGGGTTTTAGCCCTGAACATAATGCAAAAAAAAAGAATATACAAAAGTCTTTATTTGTAGATGAATTGAAGGTACATTTATTAAATATTAAGTAATTTACAAAATGTCAAAAAATCTAAAAATGGCATTCTACAAGATACAAATTCAATGTATAAAATCAATTTTGTTTCTGTTATAGTAACAAAAATAAAATTTAAAAAAAAAACTTTCCATTAAAATGGAAAATTTTGGGTTTAATTTAATAAAATATGAGAAAAAATAACAGCAAAATATATAGATCATGTTTTCTTTGTTATGTGGCAATTAGTACAGAATACCAAAAATGTATAGGAATTAAATGGACATCTTGTAATATGATTGTTGGTTTTTTGTTTGTTTGTTTGTTTTTTATTTATTTGACAGAGTTAGACAGTGAGAAAGAGAGACAGAGAGTAAGGTCTTCCTTCCATTGATTCACTCCCAAAATGGCCACTACCCCCAGCGCTGAGCAGATCCGCAGCCATGAGCCGGTGCTTTCTCCTGGTCTCCCATGTGGGTGCAGGGCCCAAGCCTTGGGCCATCCTCCACTGCCCTCCCGGGCCACAGTAGAGAGCTGGACTGGAAGAGGAGCAACCGGGACTAGAACCCGGTGCTCATATGGAATGCTGGTGCAACAGAAGGAGGATTAACCAAGTGAGTCAGAGCGCCAGCCTTGATTGTTGTTTTTAAGCCTTGTTTATATTCTTGTGGAAACATGGTCTTTCTTTATGCTTATTGAATATTATGGCTAGTGGTAAATAAAATATATGATCATATAGTGGATTAAAATTATATCTTTGCAGAGATTGAAGAAAAAAGAAAGGAAAGAAGAGGGGGGTTGAGAGAGGGAAGGGGGTGTTGGGTTATCTTCATAGAACTGTACTTATAAAATCTGTTGTCTATTTATCACTTTGTGTTTCTATGTGGGTGCAAACTGTTGAAATCTTTACTTAATGTATACTAAACTGATCTTCTGTATATATAGAAAATTGAAAATGAATCTTGATGTGAATGGAAGGGGAGAGAGAGCGGGAAAGGGGAGGGTTGCGGGTGGGAGGGAAGTCATGGGGGGAGGGAGCCAATGTAGTCCATAAGCTGTACTTTGGAAATCTGTATTCATTACAAAAAAGTTAAAAAAAAAAAAAGGAAAAATCCTTTTAAGGCTATAAGCACAAAGTAAATACGTTTCAGTTGATTAAAGGTGATTTTTATTACTGAAACTTAATAGTATTTTCAACAAATTGCATTGATCATTGTTTTAAAATATTTGAGGGAAATATTAAAAGGTACAAATAAATGGCAAGATATAACTGATTAAAGATCTAATATAATTGAAATGATATTGTTTTCCAAAATTAATTATAGATTCAACAAATATAAAGTAATCACTTTTTGGCAAAAGCAAATGAGTATTTTCAATACAAATGCGAGAGAACTAAACTAAATCTAATAACTCTGGTAAGTAACAATAGACTGAGAATTTATACTACGTAATTTTTAAATGCATTATAAAGCTGCAGAAATCAAAAGTATGTGGGTTGATGTAAATAAACACATAGAACAGTAGAACAAAATAAAGAGTTCATAAATAGGTCCACATACATAAGGTCAATTTTTTTTTTTTTTTTTTTTTTTTGGACAGGCAGAGTTAGACAGTGAGAGAGAGACAGAGAGAAAGGTCATACTTTTTCTGTTGGTTCATTCCCCAAATGGCCTTTACTGCCAGCGTGCTGTGCTGATTCCAAGCCAGGAGCCAGATGCTTCCTCCTGGTCTCCCATGGCGGTGCAGGGCCCAAGCACTTGGGCCATCCTCCACTGTACTCCCAGGCCACAGCAGAGAGCTGGGCTGGAAGAGGAGCGAACAGGACATAATCTGAAGCCCCAGCTGGGACTAGAACCTGGGGTGCTGGTGCCGCAGGTGGATTAGCCAAGTGAGCTAGGGCGCCAGCCCACCAAGGTCAATTGATATTCAACAAAGGTGCTAAGATAATTTAACTGAGGATCAAATAATCTTTTTACAACATAATGAGGAAACACATGGATATACATATGGAACAATCTGAATATTGAATATCAGTATATGTGCTGCAGAAGCGAGCACTGAATATTGAATTTTATCATACATCATGTTAAAAAATTAACTCCAAATTGATGGAGGACCTAAAAGTAACAGGGAAAGCAATATAAATGCTGAAAGAGAACAGTGGATAAAATGTAAGTGGCTGTGGGTGAGCAACAATTTCTCCAGTAAGACAAAATAAGTAAATTAGATTTCTCAAAAATGTAAATTATATGCCCTTCGAAGACACAGTTAAGAAAATGAGAGAACACACTGGGAGACAATACAGGCAAACTGTGTATCTACTAAAGCATTTATATCCAAAAATACATAACACATAAGTAATTTTTATAATTCAGTAATAAGAATACAATAAAATAGTGATTTAAAGAGACAGTCTAATATGGAATAAATAGAAATAGCAAATTTATGAAAAATACTCAACATCATTAGGGAAAATTAAAATCTAAAATAAAATAAGTTGCCTACAATATATATAATCAAATTGCTAAAATTAAAGACTGATAAAACCTAGTGTTGTAGAATGATCTGTTGCAGTTGAAGCACTCATATATTGCTAGCTAGAATGGAAAATTTTCGCAGTTACTTATTATGTTAAACATTCATTTATTAACCATATATATAAAAAATTCTACTCCTAGGTTTTTAATAGATTTTTGTACAAAATTTTCACATGAATATACCCATAGAAACATTATTCTTAACCAAAGACTAAGCCAAAGACGTTTGGGAATGAACTCCAAATGTCCATTAATTGGTACATGGGTAAATGTGCTGCAATGTGTCTCAAAAATAGAACATACCTCATCAGTAAAAATAACAAATTACAGAGATGGGATGATATGGATGGATTTCAATCGCATTCAAAGTGAAAGGGGCCAGATAAAAATACTGCAAACCAAGTGAATATATTTGTAACAAATCCTATTTGTATTTATAATTTTAAAATAATTTAACAGATCCAAATATTTACATATTTATGGATTACTCTCTGACATTTTGATACATGTATACATCATGTAATGTCCACTCAGGGTAACTAGAAATATCTCTACAAACATTCAACTTTACTTTATGGTAAAAATTGCCTAAATCCTGTCTTATGTTAATATACTTTCTATTTATCTATTAAAAATAGAGTCTCATTCATATGGAATTCTTTTAAAAGGCAAAGCTATAATAATATAGAATTGATGAGTGTTTGTTCAGATAGATGGCAGGAGAAACTTCTGGGCAAAATAGAAATGTTCTGTGTGATCATTTTGTTGTTGATTGAATGACAGTACATATATTTGGCAAAATTATTGAATTATAGGCCTAAAATGGGCAAATTCTTGTTTTGTGAATTGTAATTCTTTATTATTGACAAAAACTAAATAAAAATTATTCACTCAAAATATTCTTTGTTCTCATGGGCTATATCTGTTGATATCTGACGTATTATAAATGACTACTGGGGCGGCACTGTGTCATAGCAGGTAAAGCCTCCACTTGTAGTGCCAGCATCCCATATAGGCGCCGGTTTTATTCCTGGCTGCTCCACTTCCAATCCAGCTCTCTGCTATGGCCTGGGAAAGCAGTAGAAGATAGCTCAAGTGCTTGGGCCCCTGCACCCACATGAGAGACCTGGAAGAAGCTCCTGGCTCGTGGCTTCAGACCCACGTAGCTCCTGCTTTTGTAGCCATTTGGGAAGTGAAACAGCAGATGGAAGACCTCTCTCTGTCTCTCAATGCCTCTCCTCTCTCTGTGTGACTCTGACTTTCAAATAAATAAATAAATCTTTAAAAAATGAATACCAGAAGAAATTTAAAATATGTATTTATAAACCCATTGAAAAAAATTTCTGTAAACCTAAAATTGCTGTAAACCAGTCAATCAAATACATATAATTTACAGAAGTGAAAATACAGATAAAATACAATCTTCGAAAATAGCAAATCTGATACATTTTAACAAATTATATATTATGACAAAATGACGTTTTTTGAAACAATGTAAATTCACTAAAAACCAACTGAGATACTGCATCCGGTGTTGTATTGTGATACATATTTCCAAAGATTGCTTAGTATGGAGCCCTTACGAATTTTTATGTGTGTCTGTGTGCGTTTGTGATTGGCAGAAATCACATATAGTCACACTAATTTAAAGAGGGGGGTGTAATATAAAGTGTCTGATATGAAAAAATTTGCTAAGAGCATGTTAAAAAGAAAACCCATATTTCAATCATATAGTATTTAAATTCAGCTTAACACAAACACAGGTTGTCACATGGCGCACAATTAATTTTCTCATGACTCTCAGCACGGTTCAATCTGAATCAGGGAACACGTGTTGTTTCCCATCCTTATTCTTCTGCTGTCCCATTAACTTCTGTTCTAAGCAAATGCAAGCGGTGCCCTACTTGAAATATGCCCAGAAGTTGCATCACAAACACCCATTCTTCTGAAAACAAATAAAAATCAGAAGTAAACTAAATTAAATTTCTCATTTACTTATTCTACTGCTCTCATTCTGGCTTGTGAATAGTTCTTCTCAGATCCATGCAGATTCATTTAAGTTGTGGTGATGCAAAACGGTGTTTATTTTCATGACTATCCTATCACATTTAACAATCAGGCAGTAACAAAAGGCTATATATTTTCATGGCATTCTTTCAGGAAATTGAAATATAATAACTTTGAATTCTGACCTCATTTTCACAGTTAGATATGCAGTTCATGAAAACACAGTATTGATGATTCTGCAATAGAATTGTTGATGTTATGCAGGAAATACATTCTCTGTTGTATTTTATAAGGAACAATTACAGGTTTTATTTCATAAGATTCATGGTTGAGTGACAAGTGGTTTAAAGAATAGCCTAGATTTTACTACACAGTCTTAGGGAAAATAATCAGAATTGCCATTGGGGTAATATTTGTCATGTTCTTTTTTTTTTGACCACCTAGAGATATTATTAATTTTGTTTAGCATTGACTTTAATGTCTTTCAAATTTATGACAACATTGGAATGAATTAGTGTACTCAATCCTCATTATATGCCTTTAATGTCATGCATTTTAATTGTAATATATAGGTGGCATTATGGTAAGCACAACTATCATTGACAGATTAATATGTCTGGAATTCAATGAAGAACCAAAGTTTTGTGTAATTATAGCTACTCTGAAAGAAAAAGAATATATGCTGTTTAATTGACAATATAATCTTATTTTGTTGACTCCCAATAATAAAAGATCTATTATTTTGACTGTTTATTGTATTTTTATATCTGACTTGAATAAAGTATATATAAAATACAAGGAGCCATCAGAAGTTGGTGAAAAAATAGACTTAAAGCATAAGTTCATTTGGGTACAATAACATAAAATCCTTGCACATTTTTCCATAATATTAATTTTTCATGAAATTATGAAGTCCTTGCATGTTGGTTTTATTGTCAAAGCATCACAATAATGGATCATTAGGGAGAATATCATACTTAGTTAAAAGATGTTTATATATTTTTATTTAGTATTACATAGATGAAAATAGCAAATAATATTAGCATTTTGTTATCCATATTGCAGAGAACCATAACATTATATATTAATATTCTGTGTTAATAATTGTTTAAGAATTATTAAATCTGTGGCCTCTTACTCTTCAGACTTTATACCCACAGGCCATACTCCAAAAATTCTGAGCATTTGGTTTTGCTGTATTGCTATGTTGAAATACTGCATTGTACCCCATAGAAACACTCAAGTCTTAAAAATTATTCAAAAATTTTTAAATGTAATTTAAAAATACAAAAATATTTGGAGATTTTATAAACATGATTCACAGAGAAAGGTTATTGTAATAAAAGTTTTTCTAAACATATTGCTGTTAACCTGAAGAGAAGATGAAAAGTACAACTACAGAGATGCTGAAAATCTTAAAACGATAAAGAACTAAGGGTCTTCTTAATAGTAAAACCAATAAATTCAGCACTTTCAAATTAGGGATACTGGAAATATATTCTCTCTTCCCCTCCATTATGACTCTATAATTCATCATAAAACTTATTTGTAACTTTGTTGAAATTTTAGATTTACCTAATCATGTGTGTTCTCGAGTCACATAAATGACACTTTGGAAATTACATTGCAGAAGCTATACCACAAGTTTACATTTAAAAAGAAATTGGAGAGGCCAGTGCCACGGCTCACTAGGCTAATCCTCTGCCTGCGGCGCCGGCAATCCTGGTTCTAGTCCCGGTTGGGGTGCCGGGTATTAGTCCCGGTTAGGGCGCCGGGTACTAGTCCATGTTGCTCCTCTTCCAGTCCAGCTCTCTGTTGTGGTCCAGGAAGGCAGAGGAGGATGGACCGAGTACTTGGGCCCTGCACCCACATGGGAGACCAGGAGGAAGCACCTGGCTCCTGGCTTTGGATCAGCGCAGCACGCCGGCCATAGCAGCCATTTGGGGGGTGAACCAATGGAAAAAGGAAGACCTTTCTCTCTATCTCTCTCTTTCTGTCTAACTCTGCCTGTCAAAAAAAAAAAAAAAAAAAAAAAAAAGAAAAGAAAAAAAAAAAGAAAAGAAATTGGAGAAAGATGGGGAAGTAAGCGACACATTACTGATGTTTCCAGCTTATGCCTTTTGCAATTATTCTATTCTAGGTTTAAATAAATGTATTGATGTCCTCCTCACTGGTAATTCATCCCTGGCCACTGCAGGTATTTGGAGGATGAATCAGCAGATAAAATTATCTGTGTTTCTCTCTGACACTAAACTATTTTTTAATTAATATTTTGAAACAAAGTCAATATAAACATACTTTCTTGCATTTTAGCTTCTTAATTCTAACTTTCATTCCTCGCCATTCACCTACCACCCTAACCTTCCATATTTTCCAAATGATAAGAAAGTGGTAACTTCTAAATTTTCCTGAGTATTTGATGGGACAGAAAAATAGCATAAATCTAGAGAAGGAATCATAATTCTTGGTTTGATATAATTCTTAACATTAACAGAGTAAGCCCAACAACAGGCATCTAGCCCCAAAGTATGCAGCAAGTTATTTGCAAAACAGCTTAGACTTAATTCTAAATAAACATTTGGAGGCTTGATTTATGCAGGAAAATACTCTCTGAAAGATCAGATATGAAAGACCCTAAATGAAAGAACATGAGAATGCAATCTCGGAATTTTTCAAGTATAAAATATCTCAATTATAGTAACCATGTACACTAGATCTCTTGAACTTATTCCTCTTAACAGAAGCTTTGTTGACATTACCTAGTTCCTGATAGCCATCATATACTCTCTACTTTTACAAGTTCAACATATTTAGATTCCACAAATGAATAAGATAATATGGTATTCATCTGTCTGTGCTAGGTTTATTTTTGTACATAATGATGTTTCAATTAAAAAGTAAATATACATCAAACACTGTACTTATCAAAATATAGAATTTGAAATAATGTTAGAACATATTTATTAACAATTTCTTTTTAAAAAATATTTATCTATTTATTTGAAAGGCAGAATTATGGAGAGGCAGAGGCAGAGAGAGAGAGAGAAAGAGAGAGAGAGAGAGAGAAAGAGAGGTCTTCTATTGGCTGTTTCATTCCACAGATGGCCGCATGGCCAGAGCTGTCCACTCCGAAGCCAGGAGCCAGGAGCTTCTTCCATTCACATACGGGGGCTCAAGGACTTGGGCCATCTTCTACTGCTTTCCAAGGTCATAGCAGAGAACTGGATCGGAAGAGGAGCAGCCAGGACTTGAACCAGCACCCATATGGGATGCCGGCATGGAGGCAGCAGCTTTACTTGCTATGAAACAGCACCAACCCCAACAATTTCTAAAATTGAAGACTTGTGCGATGCTGTCTCATCTGCCAATCTTTGTGCAGCATCTATTAAAGTATATAGATCTGGAACAGTTAAGTGTATCTTATAGAAATAAATAAATAAACTCATATTTTATTTGTAGTGAAAGAATATAATTATGAATAGGAGAGTAAAGTTACACAACAAAAAAATCTTATATTCAAAACACTTATTGGAAAAATAATGCTGTTTATTATTTTTAAAAATATTGTTTTGCTTTTTTGTTGTACATAAATTGATCAAACTCATCCAATAATATACTATACTCCAGTAAACTTTTCTGGAAGGATATACACCCGAAATTTGGTGCAGAGAAATTTTCTTTGTCTCAGGACACATTAAAATTAAGTTTAATACATCAGCAGAATAGAATAAATTAGCTATTGTACTTACTATGTCTCCGACAAGATAATAAACATTTTTGTAGCTTCAATCCAAAATCTGGGATGGGATCCAAAAAGGGAGGCAATGGGAAGACAAGATGTAGGACAAATGTCTTTGTAGGTTAATATCATGCCAAAATCCTACAGAACTGTCTCGGGGGGTTGAGTGTATCAGAGCCGGTTCTCCTGAAGCTGACAGACATCTCTGTATCTCTAATTGTTACATAATTGTAGAGGAATAATATCACCCTACTTTGATTGAGCAAATGAATTTTTTTTACAGCAACTACTATATCAAGGTTCAGTTGAAACAGCTTTGCAGCTCTTGTGTGAAGCAAAGAAAGGCAGATCTTTAAAGCATAGAAAAATCCCATACTTCCTAAGCCCCTTGAAAGAGAATAGAGGCACTTTGTTCCTAATACGAATAATATGTCTTCAAAAGGGCATTTTCAATAGAACCAAAACTCACTTTACAAGGGGGATTTTCCTCCCTTTTCCTTTTGATGTTAAAAATATATGACTAAAGTTGAGCAGAGAAACAAAGTTATTTCCAGTATTTAAGTCATACTCACTCTGCCCTCAATACCTCTTACATCGTTAATTTACAAAGCCCTAAATTATGCAGCACAGACCAAAATAAAGAAAAGTCTCTTAGTGAGTATGTGTTTACTGATAGAATTTTTCAGTACATATAAGAAATATTTACAAAATCCATGTTTTAATTTTGGACAGTATTGAAAGACTACTGATACTAAAAATGGTGGAAAATAGTCTTCATATACCCTAAAAATGTCCTGAAGCTTCTTGATTTCTTTAAGTTTATAATTAAGACTCAATTAAATAAGTACAAACTACAAGTTATATGCCCTCAGGGCTGAAAAAATAGACTATAACCCATATTAATCAGCTTTTCATTATGATAAAGAAACTCCTGAAGAAAGATAACTTCATAAGGAAAAACGTTTATTTTGGCTTGTGATTCTGAAGGTGACAATTCAAATTGAGCAAGTTCCATTGATTCACCTATGATGTTGACCTGCTTGCTGGCAGTGTTCCAAGGTGGCACAGGGCAGAGGTAGGGATTATGCATGTGTCTCTAGGTCTCCAGCTCTCCTTGCAAAACCTACAAGATTCAGTTACTCGGCTCCATTCAAATTACCTAATGCAATCTAATCACTTCACAAAGGCCCCATCTTTAAACACTGTAGTTTGATTAAATGTCCACCCTCTCAGTACCATTAACTTTTAACTTCGAGTTTTGAAGTTCAGCATAAGTTTGGTGATCAAAACATATTCAAACCATAGCAGATCCCAAAAGTTCAAAAATCTTTGGTTGGAAAAAAATAAGCATATCACAACATAAGATGACAAGAGATGGATAACAGTCCTGTACAGTACAGGACTGGTCAACTTATGCAATGGATAAGACTTTCCAACAATAGATACAGAATGTTGTGTTGCGATGGCAACCAGGACCACATAACTTTAATTGTTTGTATGATATGAGGAAATATCAGTAGGTCTTTAAATCATTGTTGAGGCCTGAATTCAAAACTTTAGAGTATTTCTTCTCTCTATGAATCTTCTTTTAAAGATTTATTTATTTGAAAGGCAAAGTCACAGAGGAGAGTGGAAGAAACAGAGAGAGAGAGAGAGAGAGAGAGAGAGAGAGAGGGAGAGAGAGAGGTCTTCCATCTGTTGTTCACTCCCCAAATGGCTGCAACAGTAAGGGCTGGTTCAGGTCAGGAGCCAGAAGCTTCTTCCAGGTCTTTCATGTGGTGGCAGCAGCCCATGCCAATTGGGTCATCTTCTACTCCTTTCTCAGGCACACGAACATGGAACTGGGCCAGAAGTGACTGCAGCTGGGGCCTCAACTGGTGCCCGTATGGGATGTTGGTATGACACGCAGAGTTCAACCTGCTGCCCTGTGAATCCTTTCAGAGAAAAATCTGTACCCAAATCAGAAGCTAAGAAGCAAGTTTTAACTGGAACCTTAATTTTGATTCAAACATGTACAGATGTGGAATTTGTCCTCTGACGTGTCTACTTGCATAGGATTCTCTGGATGGTCAGAAAGCCTCCTGGGAGGAGGACGTTCCTATCTACGTAGCTGGGAAGGACAGGGAGCTATCCTCCGTGTAGAGCAGAGAATCTTGGAGGATAGAATGCGTCAGTGGAAGGAAGCATCAGAAGTAAAACAACAGTGAACCTGGGGAGAAAGGACAGACACTGAAGGAGAGCCACGTCTCCAGTCAAGCATCCAATGTTTCCATAAGGGCCACATTGGGCCTAGCGCTTGAAGTCCCTGCTCCACTCCTCATTCCAGCTTCCTGCTAATGAGCACCTGGAGAGGCAGTAAGTGATGACTCAGCTGTTGGGTTCCTGGCACTTATGTGGGCAATTTGTACTGAGTTCAGGCTTCAGCATAGCTCAGCTGTTGCAGGCAACTGGGGAGTGAACCAGCAAGTGGAAAATCTCTGCTGTCAGTTCCTCCCTCTCTCTGTCTCTCTCTCTCATTGATAAACAAAACCTTTTTAAGATGTCTATAAAAGTGACCATGTTCTAAAGAATACATGAGAATGTCCAGAAACACTCAATACCTACAAATGACAATGAGAAGACTTCTCTAGAGGCCAAAGTCCTGGCGCTGAGGTCATTGGGAGAATGGGTCAAACAGATAGTAGGATCAGGGCAAATGTAACCTGATGTATACCCACAGTGGTAACTGGAGACTTCAGCGACTTTAGAGAGAAAGGTAAAATGTCACTTCTTGTATCAATTTACCCAGGGACTTAATTAGTTGAGTTAAAAATGTAGTTGCCTAAAATGATATCTGGATACCAAAGAGAGCACAAAATGGTCTTATTTTGCTAACTACGGGGAGCTGCCGGATGAGTGCTTTCCTGAAAAAAATATGTATGGAGGTATGAACCATGGACTAATAATGAACCTTAGAAATTAATTTTACTCTCTTTGCTATAGGGTACATAGCAAATAACCTTCTCTAATTCCTTCAA
Organism: Oryctolagus cuniculus; assembly: GCF_051225735.1. Taxonomy (NCBI): domain Eukaryota; kingdom Metazoa; phylum Chordata; class Mammalia; order Lagomorpha; family Leporidae; genus Oryctolagus; species Oryctolagus cuniculus. Next base: position 162,321,637 of record NC_142869.1, read on the forward strand.
TTGTTTACACATTGTAATAAAAAGGACAATATTCTTTCATCTATCGTAAGACCTAGGTACAATAGATTCATCTCTTGATAGTATATACAGCTTTCTTTTGGTACTCACAGTCACAAACAATATTATACAAACTGGGACAACATAGAATATTTTTTATTTTACTCAAGTGAATTTTTTGCCACTAATAACAAGGCACAAGTGAAATGCTTATGGAATTCAAATTAGCATATGGTTAGAAAAAGGGGGCATTAAGAAAATTATATTATTGATCACAATACAAAATTCAGTTGTCATCCTTAAAACAAGTCATAACCAGTGTGGCATTAACAAGTTTTGCTAATAATAATAAGAAATGGACTCAATCATTGGCAAGTAATTCAAGGTCACACCTCTGAGCATCCTGATATTTAAGCCTTTCTTTGATTGGGTGACTATGCAAGCAAATCTTTAAAGCAGTTCATGTAGCAGTGTCCGTCCAAATACACTTGTGTCTTCCTTTCCGTCACCTGCAGCCCGAAGGCACCTTTTAGCAACTCTTCCAAAGATCCTTCAGGGACCGCCACAGTTAATGTGCTGCCAGAAAATGCATTCACAGGAGAGCTATTCAGTCTTGTTTGCTAAAAGGTACTGGCTTTATTGAGCTCAAAAAGATGCTACATGTGGAAAAAAATGAGAAAAAAAATATGTGTCATGCTCACTCATTCCCTTGTAGTCAGAATATATGTGTACTAAGAAAGACATGCAATATGGAAACTTAAAAAGAAATAAAGAACTATAAATATTTTTTGCAAAGGGAGAACATTATTTTAAATAAGCAAGTAATGACAGTGTTATACGTATATATTGCATTTAAGGTACAAGTTAGAGGAGATAGAACAAAAAAAAATGTTTTCATTGCATGGCACCAAAGATTCCTTACTACCTCCTCCACTTTTCTTCATTTATTTTTTATATGAAAGTATTTTTAAACATGCTTTTCTTATGGATATACCACATGAGAATACCTTTGAAGTACTAAAAGTAAACAATTACTTGGCAGAGGGGAGGGTGGACATTTGGCCTAGCAATTCGGATGCCTGCATTACCTATTTTTCTTTTGATTCCCAGATCTGGCTCCTGATTGAACTTTCTTGTTAATGCAGACCCAAGAAGGCAGGGATGATAACTAATTGATTTCCTACCAGTCATGTAGGAGATCTGGATTGAATATCCAACTCACAGCTGTGGCCCTGGCCTTATTGAAGCCACTGGAGGTGTTTAGAGAGTGAACCAGAGGATAGGGAAGTTCTTTTTTTCTCTTTCTCAAATAAAGTATTAAAAGTATTGAAGGGGGACAACAACATGGCACAGTAGGTTAATCATCTGCCTGCAGTGCTGGCATCCCATATGGGCACTGGTTCTAGTCCCAGCTGCTCCTCTTCCAATCTAGCTCTCTGCTATGGCCTGGGAAAGCAGTAGAAGATGGCTCAGGTCCTTGGGCCACTGCACCCACGTGGGAGACCTGGAAGAAGCTCCTGGATCCTGAATTCGGATGGCACAGCTCTGGTCATTCCGGCCATTTGTGGAGTGAACCAACGGAAGGAAGACCTTTCTCTCTGTCTCTCCCTCTCATTGTCAATAACTCTACCACTCAAATAAATAAATAAAATCTTTTTAAAAAACGTATTGAGCAAATACTGTGCTATTTATTTATTTATTTATTTGACAGGCAGAGTTAGACAGTGAGAGAGAGAAAGGTCTTCCTTCCATTGGTTCACCTCCCAAATGGCCACGACAGCCAGAGCTACGCCGATCCGAAGCCGGGAGCCAGGTGCTTCCTCCTGGTCTCCCTGTGCTATTTATGTTACCAACTACTTCTCTGTGAAGGAAAGGGATTAGCACTTATTTAAAGCAAATAGAAATCGTATCTGACAAAATATTGTAAGATTTTTAATAGTACAGATAGAAAGAAAATTATAGTAAAAATCCAATATCAGTGCAATTTTCCTTTAAGAAAAATAAATCACATTTAAAATTAAAAAAAAAAAAAAACGCATTCTACTCTTCCTTCAATAGTTTCCTAAGTGTATCTAATTGGATTTAAATAATTGAATTTGTGAAGAGGGAAAACATTGTTTAACAACCGGCTTTGCATACTTACAAAAGAGCAATTGATGACAGATTTTGAAACAATTTTGACACTGTGGAAAAAATTAAGAATAAAATAGAAAAATTGCCTATGTTACTTGTATAATGAAGAATCACAAGAGGTATTAAAAAGACTGTCTTTATTAATGGATGAGTAGAGTCCAACAATATTGTTGAGACTAGAATTAGCAAAATTGCTAGAAACAAAGAGCAAACAATTGTACATAAGCTTTCTTTGGGATGAGATGTATTGCAGGAAATTGATAGCTGGCAGTGATGGCATTCCATCATAGAAGGTGGTAGTTTTTCACTGGCCTCTGTATCTCTGTCAAATATTCCTATAACATGAGCTTGTACTCAGAGGGATAGGTCATTCCAGAAACAGAAACAGCAGAGATCATCATCTTCATCATCATCATCAATCTCTTTCTTATCCTCGTTGCCATAATAGCTTTTATGGTTGTTGTTTATTGAGTATATGTGTGTGTGTGTGTATACATATATATATGTCTGTATAGACTATATATAGACATATGTATGTATGTGTATATATGTGTGTGTGTGTGTGTATATATATATATATATATAGTCTGAAGCTCAGAAGAAAAACAAATATCAAGGAAGAAAACCACCAGTAGTCAGCTCATATTAAATATGCCTCCTTCCCTGAAACTTTAATTCATCTTGATGTCATTGTTTCCACAATGCTCTGTTAGCTTAAAAATATGACTTGTTAATTTATCTTGCTTTTCTATTCATTTTAAGGACAATAATGGGACAACAACCTCTTTTATCCTACTCAGAAGCAGAAGTTTCCATGATCTTTTCATTAATGTGCATCCTACACAAAGCATGTGAACTTGACTTCATTCTCATTGAAATCAGAACTGAATGTATTTTTTTTTTGCTTAGTATAAAAAAGACATGTAGTAAAGTATGATAAATTACTGAATGAACATGTGAACAAACAAATGACAGCCTGGCTTATTCGGATTGAGCACTGAAATTGCTGCAAAACAGAACTGGTATGAATTTTTATCTTTCAAAAATAGAATTTGGACTTGGGGGAAAAAAGGAGCCTCAAGCTTTCAAATTACATTATCAACACCTTTGTTAAGTAGTTCTTGTATAGATTAGATAAGACCACTGAATGTGAAAAATTTAGCAAAAATACAAATATATAGAGTGGTAATTATTTGGTGGCCACTATTATCATTAAGATATATACGTCATTGTCCTTAAAAAAAAAAAAAAGAGAAGATTCTTGACAGACTTTTCAGAGTCACTTGATCCAATAAGTCTCTAAAATAGTCTAAAATTTTTTAAAAATGAAACTACTTTGAGAATTAACTGCAAAACTTGTTCTCAAACAGTACTTTATATGTTGTGTGTGGGGGGAGTGCAAACTGTTGAAATCTTTACTTAGTATAGAGTTGGTCTTCTATATATAAAGTTAATTAAAAATGAATCTTAATGAGAATGGGATGGGAGAGGGAGGAGGAGGTGGGATAGGAACAGGGATGGGAGGCGAGTATGGGGGAGAAGAACCACTGTACTCCTAAAGTTGTACTATGAAATTTGCGTTCATTAAATAAAAGCTTTAAAAAATGAGACTAAACAAAGACAATAAATGGTGTTAAACGTAGATTACTAGAATAACATCTAAGAAATTCTTTGCAGGCATCAAGTCATAAACAATACATAATCTGGTATTAGTAAGACTTGTCACATTTCAATATTGATTGCATTACCAGCCTCCATAATGTGAACTAGAGAAAATAACCCCAGTGTGACTAAAGAAAATAGTTTTCCTCTGACATACTTTTTACTTCATCACCCACTATTATTTTTATTCTTATATAGAAAAAATGTATTACCTGAGAATTTAAATGACCAAGGTAAATATGATAGACATTAAAATATAATCGCATTAGTAGGTAACATACAAATTTTAAAATTGGGAAACTTTTACATTTGGTAAATTCACTCACAGAAATGAATTTTAATGCGAGTAATTGCTCTGGCAAATGTGTTGTAAAATAAACATTATTATTCCAGTGAGTATTGGAAGGGAAGGATTTACCAGCATATTTCAAATACCCTAAAAGTTTTATCCATTTGATCCAAATGTATAGTGATGTTTAAAATACATTCAATCCTATGATTTTTATTTTTTATTTATATATGGGGACAAATTTCACACACTTCATATACACAGTTTTTTAAAAGCTGTCTTTATTTACTTGAAAGGCAGAGTTACAGAGAGTCAGAGGCAGAGAGAGAGAAAGTGAGAGAGGTCTTCCATCTGCTGGTTCACTCCCCAGATGGCCGTAACGACTGAAGCTGTGCTGATCAGAAGCCAGGAGCCAGGAGTGTATTCGCAGTCTCCCACCCGGGTGCAGTGGCCCAAACACTTGGGCCATTGTCTACTGCTTTCCCGGGTGACAGCAGAGAGCTGGATCAGAAGTGGAACAGCCAGGATTTGAACTGAAACCCATACGGTATGCTGGCACTGCAGGCCGTGGCTTTACCTGCTATATCACAGTGCTGGTCCCCATATATACAATTTTTAAAGCATTATGATTCTTCTATCCTACCTTACCTCCTACTTCTTTTCTTATTTTTCTTTTAGGCTTTCTCAATTTTCATAGTAATATGGTATAAATACAAAGTTAACAATTTCAATGGAGTTCATAAATATAATTCTAAGAATATTATTCTTTCTTTCATTTTCAATTTGTGAAATATCATATTTTTAATTAATATTATAGACAAAGGCTTAATGTCCCACCAAAGAAAGAATTCAACAAGTAAAATCTAAAAAGAAATAGTTCAGCAGAAATATATGCATTGGTTATAAACAATAATGAAATGAGAAAAAATGTCCATTCCGCTCATACACAGCAAATTTTAAAATTATTACAGGTCTCAATAGGCTAATCCTCCACCTTGCGGCGCCGGCACACCGGGTTCTAGTCCCGGTCGGGGCGCCGGATTCTGTCCCGGTTGCCCCTCTTCCAGGCCAGCTCTCTGCTATGGCCAGGGAGTGCAGTGGAGGATGGCCCAGGTGCTTGGGCCCTGCACCCCATGGGAGACCAGAAAAAGCACCTGGATCCTGGCTCCTGCCATCGGATCAGCGCGGTGCGCCGGCTGCAGCGGCGGCCATTGGAGGGTGAACCAACGGCAAAGGAAGACATTTCTCTCTCTGTCTCTCTCTCTCACTGTCCACTCTGCCTATCAAAAAAAAAAAAAAAATTATTACAGGTCATTAAAATTATAGCAGTAAACCATTTGTAACCATTGGTTGCCAGATATAAAGCAAAGTTAGACAAACTATATTTTCAGCAATACTGAAACACGGAGGCATGTCTTTCCTTTTTTGTTTTTGCTCTTTTGCTTTTTAAATTTTCATTCTCAAATATAAGGGAGCCTAGAATCAACCATGTGATTGTAAGCAAGTAAATAAATAAATAAATAATGAAGCATCATAATACTTGAATTCAAAGCATACTGTAAAGTCATATTAATTAAAACAGCATAGTACTGTCATAAAACCTGACACATAGAGCAATGGAACAGATTAGAGAGCCCAGTAATTAATCCATGTACATACAAGCAACTGATTTTTGACAAAAGTGCTGTGTTCATACATTGGAAAGACGATAATCTCTTCAATAAATAGTGCTGGCAAAATTAGATACATAGATGTATATATGCAGAAAATGGAATTAGATCCCTACTTCTCACCACATACAAAAATCAACTCAAGACAGAACAAAGGCCTAAATTTAAGACCCAAGATTATGAAGTTTGTGTGGGTGATGATTTCCTGGATAAGACTCCACAACACAGCTGTTAAAAGCAAAACTAGGCAAATGGAATTATATGAAACTCAGAAACTTCTGCAAAACAAAGAAAACAATTAATAGAGTGAAGGGACATCTGACAGAACAGGAGAAAATATGTACAAGCTACTTATCCAACAACAGATTAATATCCAGAATAAATCACCAACTCAAAAAGCTCGACAACAGGGGCCAGTCCTGTGGCATCATAGGCTAATCCTCTGCCTGTGGTGCCAGCTTCCCGTATGGGCACTGATTTGTGTTCAGGCTGCTCCTCTGCCAATTTACCTCTCTGCTATGGCCTGGGAAAACAGAAGATGGGCCCAAGTGCTTGATCCCCTGCACCTACATGGGAGATCCAGAAGAAGCTCCTGGCTCCTGTTTTTGAATTGACCCAACAGTCATTTAGGAAGTGAACCAGCTTATGGAAGACCTCTCTCTCTCTCTCTCTCTGTAACTCTACCTCTCAATTAAATAAAATCTTAAAAAAAAAAAAAAACCTCAACAACAACATAAACAAAAACCACCAATCCAGTTGAGAAATGGACAAAGGATCTCTGTAGATTGTTCTTAAAAGAACAGAACAAATGATCAACAAATACATGAAAAGTTGTTCAATATTATTACCCTTCAGGGAAAGGCAAACCAAAATCACAATGAAATATCATCTCACCCCTGTCAGAGTGAATATTATCCAAAAGACAAAAAATAACAAATGGTTGTGAAAAAAGGAGAATTCTTAGAGATTCTTTTTTTTTAACTTTTATTTAATGAATATAAATTTCCAAAGTACGACTTATGGATTACAATGGCTTCCCCCCCCTACCGTCCCTCCCACCCACAACCCTCCCCTTTCCCACTCCCTCTCCCCTTCCATTCACATCAAGATTCATTTTCAATTATCTTAATATACAGAAGATCAGCTTAGTATACATTAAGTAAGGATTTCAACAGTTTGCTCCCACACATACATAAAGTGAAAAATAATAGATGATTTTTTAAATGATGATGAAATCAGATCAGACCTATTGTCATGTTTAATCCCAGTGAGAGTCAAGTTGGGAATTGATAATAATTGATAATTTTTTTTTTGACAGAAGATCAGTTTAGTATGCATTAAGTAAAGATTTCAACAGTTTGCACCCCCATAGAAACACAAAGTGAAATATATTGTTTGAGTACTCGTTATAGCATTAAATCTCAATGTACAGCACATTAAGGACAGAGATCCTACATGAGGAGTAAGTGCACAGTGACTCCTGTTGTTGACTTTACCAATTGACACTCCTGTCTATGACATCAGTAATCTCCCTATGCTCCAGTCATGAGTTTCCAAGGCTATGGAAGCCCTCTGAGTTCTCCGACTCTTATCTTGTTTAGACAAGGTCATAGTTAAAGTGGAGGTTCTCTCCTCCCTTCAGAGAAAGGTACCTCCTTCTTTGAAGACCTGTTCTTTCCACTGGGATCTCACAGAGATCTTTTTGCCAGAGTGTCTTGGCTTTCCATGCCTGAAATACTCTCATGGGCTTTTCAGCCAGATCTGAATGCCTTTAGGGCTGATTCTGAGGCCAGAGTGCTATTTAGGACATCTGCCATTCTATGAGTCTGCTGAGTATCTCACTTCCCATGTTGGATCACTCTCCCCTTTATTTATTCCATCAGTTAGTGTTAGCAGGTACTAGACTTGTTTATGCGCTCCCTTTGACTCTTAGTCCTTTCATTATGATCAATTGTGAACTGAAATTGATCACTTGGAATAGTGAGATGGCATTGGTACATGCCACCTCAATGGGATTGAATTGGAATCCCCTGGTATGTTTCTAACTCTACCATTTGGGGCAGACCGCTTTTTTGTTTATCAATTTAAACTCCTTTGGGTAAATTCCAAGGAGTGGGATGGCTTGGGTCAAATGGTAGGGTTATATTCAGGTTTCTGAGGAATCTCCAGACTGATTTCCATAGTGGCTTGACGAGTTTGCATTCCCACAACAGTGGGTTAGTGTTCCTTTTTCCCCACATCCTCGCCAGCATCTGTTGTTGGTAGATTTCTGTATGTGAGCCATTCTAACCGGGGTGAGGTGAAACCTCATTGTGCTTTTGATTTGCATTTCCCTGATTGCTAGTGACCTTGAACATTTTTTCATGTGCCTGTTGGCCATTTGGATTTCCTCTTTTGAAAAATGTCTATTGAGGTCCTTGGTCCATCTCTTAAGTGGGTTGTTGGTTTTGTTTTTGTGGAGTTTCTTGATCTCTTTGTAGATTCTGGTTATTAACCCTTTATCTGTTGCATAGTTTGCAAATATTTTTTCCCATTCTGTCGGTTGTCTCTTCACTCTCCTGACTGTTTATTTTGCAGTACAGAAACTTCTCAATTTGATGCAATCCCAATAGTTGATTTTGGCTTTGACTGTCTGTGCCTCCCGGGTCTTTTCCAGAATTTCTTTGCCTGTGCCAATATCTTGAAGGGTTTCTCCAATGTTCTCTAATAACTTAATGGTGTCAGGACGTAGATTTAGGTCTTTAATCCATGTTGAGTGGATTTTTGTGTAAGGTGTAAGGTAGGGGTCTTGCTTCATGCTTCTGCACGTGGAAATCCAGTTTTCCCAGCACCATTTATTGAATAGACTGTCCTTGCTCCAGGAATTAGTTTTAGATCCTTGATCAAATATAAGTTGGCTGTAGATGTTTGGATTGATTTCTGGTATTTCAATTCTGTTCCATTGGTCTATCCATCTGTTTCTGTACCAGTACCATGCTGTTTTGATTACAACTGCCCTGTAGTATGTCCTGAAGTCTGGTATTGTGATGCCTCCGGCTTTGTTTTTGTTGTACAAGATTGCTTTAGCTATTCGAGGTCTCTTGTGCCTCCATATGAATTTCAGCATCATTTTTTCTAGATCTGCGAAGAATGTCTTTGGTATCTTGATTGGGATTGCATTGAATCTATAAATTGCTTTTGGGAGAATGGACATTTTGATGAGGTTGATTCTTCCAATCCATGAGCATGGAAGATTTTTCCATTTTTTGGTATCCTCTTCTATTTCTTTCTTTAAGGTTTTGTAATTTTCATCGTAGAGATCTTTAACGTCCTTGGTTAAGTTTATTCCAAGGTATTTGATTGTTTTTGTAGCTATTGTGAATGGGATTGATCTTAGCAGTTCTTTCTCAGTCATGGCATTGCTTGTGTATACAAAGGCTGTTGATTTTTGTGCATTGATTTTATATCCTGCCACTTTGCCAAACTCCTCTATGAGTTCCAATAGTCTCTTAGTAGAGTTCTTTGGATCCTCTAAGTAAAGAGTCATTTCGTCTGCAAAGAGGGTTAGTTTGACTTCTTCCTTCTCAATTTGTATTCCTTTGATTTCTTTTTCTTGTCTGATGGCTCTGGCTAAAACTTCCAGAACTATGTTAAATAGCAGTGGTGAGAGTGGGCATCCCTGCCTGGTGCCATATTTCAGTGGAAATGCTTCCAACTTTTCCCCATTCAATAGGATGCTGGCTGTGGGTTTTTCACAAATTGCTTTGATTATATTGAGGAATGTTCCTTCTATACCCAATTTGCTTAGAGTTTTCATCTTGAAAGTGTGTTGAATCTTATCGAATGCTTTCTCTGCATCTATTGAGGTAATCATATGGTTTTTCTTTTGCAGTCTGTTAATGTGGTGAATCACATTGATTGATTTGCGAAGGTTGAACCATCCCTGCATACCAGGGATGAATCCCACTTGGTCTGGGGTGATGATTTTCCTGATGTGTTGTTGTACTCTATTGGGCAGAATTTTATTGAGGATTTTTGCGTCTATGTTCATCAGGGATATTGGTCTGTAATTTTCTTTCAGTGCTGCATCGTTCTCTGGCTTAGGGATTAAGGTGATGCTGGCTTCATAGAAAGAATTTGGGAGGATTCCCTCTTTTTTGATTGTTCTGAATAGTTTGAGAAGAAATGGGATTAGTTCTTCTTTAAATGACTGGTAGAATTCAGCAGTGAATCCATCTGGTCCTGGGCTTTTCTTTGTTAGGAGGGCCTTTATTACTGTTTAAATTTCTGTTTCAGTTATGGGTCTATTTAGGTTTTCTATGTCTTCATGGTTCAATTTTGGTAGATTGCATGTGTCCAGGAATCTATCCATTTCTGATAGGTTTCCCTGTTTGCTGGCATACAGGTCCTTGTAGTAATTTCTGATGATTCTTTTTATTTCTGTGGTGTCTGTTGTTATGTTTCCTTTTTCATCTCTGATTTTATTGATTTGGGTCTTTTCTTTTTTTAGTTAGTTGGGCCAATGGGGTGTCAATTTTGTTTATTTTTTCAAAAAACCAGCTTCTCGCTTGGCTAATTTTTTGTAGTGTTTTTTTTTTTTTTTTATTCAATCCTGTTAATTTCTTCTCTGGTTTTAATTATTTCTCTTCTCCTACTAGATTTGGGTTTGGTTTGCTGCAGTTTTTCTAGGTCCTTGAGATGCGCTGAAAGCTCATTTATTTGGTACCTTTCCAATTTCTTGATATAGGCACCTATTGCTATAAATTTGCCTCTCAATATTGCTTTTGGTGTATCTCATAAGTTTTGATATGTTGTGTTGTTGTCTTCATTTACTTCCAGAAAGTTTTTGATTTCTCTTTTGATTTCTTGAATGACCCAGTGTTCATTCAGGAGCATGTTGTTCAGTCTCCATGTGTTTGCATACTTTCTGGGGTTTCCTGAGTTGCTAATTTCCAGCTTCATTCCGCTGTGGTCTGAGAAGCTGCATGGTATGATTCTAATTCTTTTAAATTTGCTGAGACTTGCTTTATGGCCTAGTATGTGATCAATCCTAGAGAAGGTTCCATGCACTGCTGAGAAGAATGTGAAGTCTGTAGATGTAGGGTTGAAAGTTCTGTAGATATCTGTTAGATCCATTTGGGCAATAGCGTCAATTAAATCTGCTGTTTCCTTGTTGATCTTCTGTCCTATTGATCTGTCTATTTCTGAGAGTGGAGTATTGAAGTCCCCCAGTACTATTGTATTGGAATCTAAGTCTCCCTTTAAGTCCCTTAACATATCTTTTAAATTGACCGGTGCCCTGTAATTAGGTGCATATACATTTATAATAGTTACATCTTCCTGTTGAATTGAACCTTTAATCATTATATAGTGTCCCTCTTTGTCTCTCTTAACAGTTTTTGTATTAAAGTTTATTTTGTCTGATATTAATATGGCTACACCTGCTTTTTTTTTGGTTTCTGTTGGCATGGAATATCTTTTTCCAACCTTTCACTTTCAGTCTGCATGCCTCTTTGTTAGAGAGATGTGTTTCTTGTAGGCAACAAATATTTCGGTTTTGTTCTTTGAGCCAATCAGCCAAACGGTGTCTTTTAACTGACGAATTCAGACCATTAATGTTCAATGTGACTATTTATATGTAGTGATTTTGCCCTGCCATTTCCCCGGAAATATTTTCTAGTATATGCTTTGAGCTTCCCATGCTCTTTTACTGGTAGGTGTTCTTCCTTTCCCTTCTTTCATATTGATGGCCGTGTTTCTGTGTTTCTGAGTGTAGCACATCCTTAAGTATCTTTTGCAGGGCCAGACGAGTGGCCACAAAGTCTTTCAATTTCTGTTTGCTATGAAAGGTCTTTATTTCACCTTCATTCACAAATGAGAGCTTGGCAGGATATAATATTCTGGGCTGGCAATTTTTCTCTCTTAGCACCTGTGCTATGTCTCGCCATTCCCTCCTAGCCTGTAGTGTTTCTGATGAGAAGTCTGCTGTGAGTCTGATTGGAGATCCTCTGAGAGTAATCTGACATTTCTCTCTTGCACATTTTAGGATCTTTTCTTTATGTTTCACTGTGGTAAGTTTAATTACCACGTGTCATGGTGAGGATCTCTTTTGGTCATGTTTATTGGGGGTTCTATGAGCTTCCTGTTCTAGGATGTCTCTGTCCTTCTCCAAACCTGGAAAGTTCTCTGCTAGTATCTCACTAAAAAGGCCTTCTAATCCTTTCTCTCTCTCCATGCCTTCAGGAACTCCTAGAACTCGAATGTTGTTTTTTTTTAATAGTATCCTGTAGATTCCCAACAATATGTTTTAGATTTCTAATTTCCTCTTCTTTTCTTTGGTTTGACTGTATGTTTTCCTGTGCTCTATCTTCTAAGTCCAATATTCTCTCTTCTGCTTCACCCATTCTGTTTTTAAGGCTTTCTAATGTGTTTGTCATTTGATCTATTGAGCTCTTCATTTCATTTTGATTTCTCTTCACTATCACACTTTCCTGTTCTACTAGTTTCTGAGTTTCATTTTGATTCTTCATTAAAATTTCATTTTCACGAGAGAGATTTTCAATCCTGTCCAATAAGGATTTCTGTAGTTCAAGGATTTGCTTTTGAAAACTTCTAAATGTTCTTATCATAAATTTTTTGAAATCCGTATCTTGCATTTCTTCTATCTCATCATCTTCATAATCTTGGCTTGGGGTGTTTTGTTTATTTGGAGGCATCATAGTGTCATCGTTGATCTTGTTCCCTCGATTTCTGTGTTTGTTGCTTGGCATAGTTAATTCTTCTTTCGTCACTGTGCGTTTTTTTTTTAATTTTTTTTTTTTTTTATTTTATACTATGTCCGTGTTAAGTGGACTGCCTGCTGTTGGAGGAGCCTTGGAGGCTTGAGATGGGTGTGGCCTGAGAGCTCTGCTTGGTTCTTCCTGGTTAAGGGTGTGCAAAGGTGACACCCTCAGGTTATGTGTGGTAAATCTCTCTCTATTTATTTATTTATTTATTTATTTTATTCAGGGGGTAAGTAGCACCGCACGGCACGGCTGTGCAGAATTGATGGTATTTAGCTTCCAGTCTCTTGCTTCTACCCAAAGAGTCTGTGTAGGCTCCTCTGGACTCCCACTGGGTTGCCTAGGCTACTGAATTGTAGTGACTCAGTTCCTTAGCTCTCCCCTGTTGATATGTAAATCCAGAGAGGGGGCCTGCTGTTTGTCTCTTGAGAATTCTTCAAGCCTTGCAGCCTTGTAACCTTTGCAAGGTTAGGGGAAAGAGAAACCCCCAAGCTTTTTTTTTCCTTCTTTCCGGTAGTGAGTTTGCTGCACTTTCTGGCCCCCCTCTAGATTCTGACCCCCGTTTCCCCACCAATGTCTCGGGTTATTGAGCTCACCTCCCCTTCCAGCGCCGATGTGTGGACTCGGAGCCCTGGACATTGCAACTCTCCCCACTGTTGTCTGTGTGACATGCACTCCCCTTCCTGCACTGGCGCGCAGACCCTGCGGCTTCTGTGGCACCCGCGGCTCCCGCGGCTCGGCTTGTGTGCGGTGGGCAACCTTGTTTTCCCAGTAGGTCCTCCGATTCACAGCCACTCGATCCAGAAGAGTTTCCTCTGCAATATTTTCCTGGTTCTTTTTTCTGAGGCTACTGTAACTCCCCTTTTATTAAACTAAATTTTCTGGACTATCGGTGTGCGCCCTCACTATTTCGCCATCTTGGCTCCGCCCCCAATTCTTAGAGATTCTTAAGGAGGATGTAAGTTAGTTTATCTGCTGTGGCAAACAGTATGGAGAATTCTCAAAAAACTAGAAATAGACTTTCCATCTGATCCAGCAATCCCATTACTGGGTATATACCCAAAAGACATGAACACATTTTATCAAAGAGATACCTGAACTACCATCTTTGCAATAGCCAAAATAGAGAATCAAACAATATCCCACATCAGATGAATATAAAGAAAATATGATTTATAAATATGAACCTACAAACAATGGACTATTATTCAGCTATAATTAAGGATGAAATTCTATCATTTGCTGCAAAAGGGATGCATCAGGAAGATATTATGTTGAGTGAAATAAGTCAGGAACAGAAAGACAACTATACAAAATGTTATTAAGTGGTGAAAGAAGAACAGTTGTAGTTCAATCACATTACAGACAATTATATCAGAACTAAAATTGAGTTAATAAAATATTTCATTGAAATACAGCATGCATGCCAAGAAATAGACATATGTGTATAGATTTATGATTTGTTTTGTCCACTGATGACACTCATAAATGACATCCAAATTAAAAAGTTCCTTCCCTCTCCAATTCTTTTTTTGTTTGTTTGTTTTTAACGTGGGAAAGAAGATTATTCATAAACAGGGGACTCGATGTGAACTCTAGCAAAGCAGTCATCCTTGCTCATTAGTGTTAATATCAATTCAGGTAAACTCTCATTATTCCCATTGTTCTCTAATTCTGCATTTCTAGTGCTGAAGGTACAACAGCTACTCAATCCAAATTACTGTTAGAGTCGGCTTCACTTTTTCAATACACCTGTTATTTCTGTCTGCAAAGTAGCTGTCAGAAATGTGGCAACAAAAGGTCAAGTTTGTTCATGTGCCACTGTGCACCACGTGGCTGTTCATAAATTTATAACTGTTTTTGACTTGTGTATTTTTAGCATTTTATTTCAGAATAGTTTCAAATTTACAAAGCAAATATTCAAATATTGTGAGGCAGTAATACAAAGAACTCCCATATAAAACCCTCAACCCATTTCCCCTATTAACATGTTGTGCTTGTATCTTTGTCACAATTCATACTGAAGTATTTCCCCTACATTTTTCTTCTAGAAAGTTCATGGTTCCTGGTCTTATACTTAGATATTGATGCATCATGAGTTGATTTTTGCACATGGTGAAAGGAAGGAATCTAATTCTATTCTTCTGCATAACTACAATCACATATGCCAGCACCATTTTTTGAAAAGCATATCATTTCTCCAAAGTATGTTCTTGGGACCCTTGTCAAAAATCAATTGTCCATATGCATGTGGATTAGTCTCTGGGTTCTCTATTCTGTTATATAGATCTATGCTCTGGTTTTTGTTCAAGTACCATGCTGCTTTATTTACTATGTATTTGTAGAATGTTTTGAGATCAGGTATTGCGATTTTTTTTTTTTTTTGTCAGGATTGCTCGGGTTTTTCTGGGTCTGTTGTAATTCCATATAAACTTTAGAATTGTTTTTTTCTAATTCTGTAAAGATTGTCATTTGTATTTTGATAGTGATTGCATTGAATCTGTAGATTCTTTCAGGTAGCTTAGACATTTTGAAGATATTAATTCTTCTAAACTGTGAACAAGAAATCTCTTTCCTGTTTTCTGTGTCCTTGATGGTTTCTTTCATCAATATTTTATATGTATTCCTATATAGATTGTTCACTTCTTTGCTTAAATTTATTCCTAAATATTTGATTTTTATAGCTAATGTGAATGAGATTTCTTATTTCTTTTTCAGTGAGGTCACTGGTAGTATATAAAACGATATTGTTTTTTGTATGCTGATTTTTTAACCTGCAACTTTATTAAATCGGTTCAACAGTTTTAACAACATTTTGATGGAGTTTTAGGGTTTTCCTTGAACAACATCATATCAGCTGCAGACATGGATATCATGCTACTCAGTTTCTCCAAATGAAAAGTGGGAATAAAGGCTGTCCATGAAATGCAAATCAGAACCACAATGAGATCACCTCACATTCACAGGAAATGCTGTTATCAAGTAATCAAACAAACCAACCAAAAATTACCCCCCAAAATAACAAATGTTGGTAAGGATGTGCAGCTCTGTACACAGGGAGTCTGAATATAAAGCAGTGCAGCCAATGTAGAAAGCAGCATAATGCAGCCTCAAAAAAGATAAACACAGAGCTACCATCACTTAGCAGTGTCACTTCTGGGTACACATCCAAAAGAATTGAAAGCAGAAGTTCAAAGGAGTATTTCCCAGTGAATGTTCATAAAGCTTACATTCACAAAAGCCAAATGGTGAAAGCAACAGAGGTAGAATATTACTCAACCTTAAAAAGCAAATAAATTCTGATTGGGCTAGAGTGTGGATGAACCTTGAGGACATTATGCAAAATGAAAATAGTCAGTCATAAAAAAAAAACTACAGATGATCTCAATTTTTATATATAGAGTAATCAAATTCATGAAAACTGAAAGTAGAATGGTGTTTGTAAGAGGTTGATTTTTTAAATGCGTATAAGGTTTCAGTTTGAAAGATAAAAAATTTGAAGATTAATTGAACAATATGAATATACTTAACATTATTGACCTATATACTTAGAAGGAGTTAAGGTGGTAAATTTTGTCATGAACTTTTTACCACAAAAAATATAATTTTTGTAAAGCACTGCTAAGCTCTGATCTAATGTCCATGTTAAATAATGTCCATGTAAAATGCTTCAAAGAATGCCTGAAATATTATAAGTGCATTAAAAATTTTCAATAAGCATCAACTATTATACTTCAGAACTGAATTCTTACTGTGTGCACCAGTTGTCTTTTGTCCATGTTAAACCTTTCTGAATACTGCTGAGACAATCAATGAATTTTCTATAAATTTGCTTTTATAATGGAAGTGCTTTCAGATTTAAGAAACACAATCATAGCAGATATTATTCATACTTTAATTTCCATCATTAGAAAGTTATGGCTCTTCAACACATGGATTTTTTTTTCTTTTTGACAGGTAGAGTGGATAGTGAGAGAGAGAGACAGAGAGAAAGGTCTTCCTTTTGCCATTGGTTCATCCTCCAATGGCCACCATGGCTGGCGTGCTGCAGCCAGCGCACCGCGCTGATCCGATGGCAGGAGCCAGGTGCTACTCCTGGTCTCCCATGGGGTACAGGGCCCAAGCACTTGGGCCATCCTCCACTGCCTTCCCGGGCCACAGCAGAGAGCTGGCCTGGAAGAGGGGCAACCGGGACAGAATCCGGCGCCCCGACCAGGACTAGAACCCGGTGTGCCGGCACCGCTAGGTGGAGGATTAGCCACGGCGCCAGCTAACACATGGATTTTGTTGTGTAATAATTTCACATACATTGAGCATGAAAAGCAATCTAAAGAAACTTGTAACTCCTAATACATATTTTTGTGTAGTTTTGTTAAAACCATAATGGATCATAAATTGTTCACTTTTATAATTTTAACTGATTTTTGTATATAGTAGTATGTGTGCAGAGTAATTTTCTTTGATTTGAGTTTGCACCAGGATATACAACTCAGCCACTTCCTGTATCTTCACTTACAATTGATGGAAACAAAAATAAAATCAGGGTTAAGTCATTTTTCATGTTTAGTAAGTTTTTTTTTTTAATTGCAACTATGAAACACAGCTGTGCTTTCTATCATGATTTGTTATTTTTGTATGGAATGGTAGAATTTTTAGTTTTGTCTTGTTTGCAAGCTTACCCAGATTGCTTTTTGCATATCATTGAGAATTGCTTTGCAATGCATTTCTGTTACCATTTCCATAAATGTGTAGACTCTCCTGCTGTCACTCTCCAGTCTGTTGCCACAAAATATATACATTTCTCTGAGACATCAATCTCCATGTTCAATGATATAATGGGATATAGATGAGTAATCTGAATTTTTAAGATGAAAAAGCAAGTAAAAATCTAGTCGACAAAATGTCATAACATGCTATATACCTGAAAAAAGAACTCTCATGGAACCCCCTTCATCATTGTAGCAGCTGTGATTGTAATCATTTTTAAATGATGTGCTCCACTGAAAAGAGTCGATCACATACTTTATGCAAAGTTGGAGTCCCCAAATATATCTCCTTGTCTTGTTTTGTCATCAGATGAATGAGAGCTTATCTGCAGCTCTTTATAAAGTCTAAAGAAATTCTATAAACCTCATCAGTGTAAAGCAGTTTCTACCCTTGGAGCCTAGCTCTGAATTACTCAGCTGTGATCCACATGTTTCATTTGTTCCTTAAGAGTAACAAGCTATAAATATATGTAAATGACATGTAGCTTTTAAAAACACTGATTCTAACACTTCCTCATTAATCATGGCAATATGTCGTTAATTAATTTGAATCAATGTGCAAATGTGGTGTCTCTTCTAGAGAACTACGAAGTGTTTTCTGTTTATTATCCATAGATCACAATGACTTAAATTATTTTCAGTAGGCGAGGATGCTAAACTTCTGTCATTTTGACAAATGTAAGGTGGACTATAAAGGTGATATGTCTGCTACACATCACTGCTGCAGATGTCGATGTTTGCATTCATAGAATAGGATGGTGTCCCAGAAGGGCTCACATGCTTCACACAAACTCCAACTGTACGAAAGGGTGCCTACCTGTGCCTAGGGCAACACAAGCATGCACACTCCTGAGTTTCAGCATTTCTACACCCAACCTTACTCGACCCACACACATAGTTTATTTTTTATTTTTAACCAATACATAAAAGCATGCATATTGACAGAATACCATCTGAAGCTTTGATATATGTATATTCTGTGTAATATTCAAATCAGAGTAAATATGTCCATCTCCTCAAACACTGATAAATTTTTCATGGTGGTCCTGGTGTTCCAATACATCTGTTTTTAACCACACTTCATGGGATGCCTAAATTCTAAACATGAAAATAGTACTCTCGAGTACCTAAAATTTACCTTTTTGTCTTCAGTCATAGCCTATTTGAGTAATACAGATTCTAACCTACATTCTGTCATTTTTCCTTTCTCTGTGATTTTCATTCTGCCCTAAAGTTATTTTCCATCTACTCCTTAATCCTGACTTCCCATGGGTAAAGAACTAATGCTGGGAACATCCATGTAAAACAATTATTACACACTGAGCTCTCCAACCTTCAACTGTCACTCAGATAGACTACTAAGCCTTGCTTACCTGCTTTGCATAGCGTATGTAGCTGTGTTCTGAACCTGCTAGCTCTTCTCTTCCTTTGCTGTGCTTCTGAATTTGGGTCAGTCATCCCAGGTCTGTTCTTAAAGGCAGGTTTCATGCTGGTTTCTGATCCTCTCTACTCACTGATGGAGATACACTGATATGAATTACCTACCTAACTTTTGCTTATGTCCTTCTGGTGACATGAACCACAGGAAAAACTTTTATGCACTGGACTAAAAGCTAGTGGTTTTAATACATTTTCTGCAAAGCTAATAAATAATACATACATATCATATTGTATTGCAATATCTTATGCAATTACTTTCAATACATGTTAATAAAGGAGTTAATTGCTAAATTCCCAACCATAGGTGCTTACCATTCTGTTTGCATTGCTACTCTATTTTACTGCTAATTAAAATTTTAATTTCCTTAAAGAATCAGTTTATACTTTTAGCAAGGCCTTGACTAAACTAGCCTAATGTAAGCATCAATCAGATTTTATTCAGTTCAAAATTATCAGCTTTCTATCATCTCTAATTCCATGATACAATTCCTTCTCTCAGTAAATGTTAACACTGTCTTGTAATACTAGATTGCTTATTATTAAATCATAAAATAGTTATTCATTAAATATGAACCTGATAATACTACGTTCTTATTTAATTGTCCTACATTTAAGAGATAAAGTCATTTAAATGCTACAATACATCCTCTGAAGCTATAAAATTGTGATGATACACTTCTTGTCTGAAGTCACCTGATCTCTTTTGATTCCCTTGTCCAATATTGCGTAATTTTAGACAAGTTATGCCTTTCTTATCCTGTCCTAAATCTATTACATTTATTCACAGAGTGACAAGTCCTTCAAATTTCTTTAAGAGGTGGTCTAGCTATTTACACCTGAGAGTATGGGAGTGACCATATACTTACCAGAGCCAGCAATGCAACCAGAAAAATGTAATCTGATCTTCCCTAAGTGTAATTTACCTTACTGGAACCTCTTGAAAACATCAACACATATTGTTCCAATTGCTCCAGTATTTACAGAATGAAAAAATATATAGCTAATATCAAACATGTATTTTATCACACCTTAGAGTGTGTTATTGTATTAATCTACCTAGCATATGCATACTCTAAAGAAATATTTATATTTAAATTGTATATAAGCACTATAAATATAATTATACATGATAAATACATTATAATTGCATATACTATAAATATCTATATAATCTGACAATTACATATATAGTGAATATATACATGTATATTTTAACATATCTGTGTACACAAAACTGCTTTTGAAAATTCTATTGTTAATATCAGTTAAATTTGTACAAAACTCAATGTAATACTATAGTCCCCTTTTTCACACACACCCCCTTCCCCAAGTGGTTGTACATACACACAGCAAGAGAAAGCCAAAAATACACTTGCTCTTAGGATTGGCAGTTTTGTTAAGTTGTAGGTGGGTGTACATTCTTCAATGACTCACATTTTTCCCTGTACTTGAATCTAGTGCTGTTGTACACTTGTTCATATCAAATGTGTCACATCATTTAAGATTTTGCAGCTCTAAATGAAGGACACTTCTACATAAACTGATTTAAAGACATATTGAATGTATTGTCTCAAGACTGACTGGACACCACTGAAAAAAAAATCCACAAAGTTATCATTTAATGTCAACAAACTAGATATAAAAGAAAACCTCCGCATTATTAATGAGAGCCTCTTATCAATGCCTACAGCTAACATTGAACTCAGAAGTGAAATTCTTTCTACCTAAGATCAAGAATAGGGCAAGGATACCTATTGCCACTACTTCTATTTAACATCACAGCTAATACAATAAGGCAAAAACATTAAAATGCAAATTGATTGGAAACAAATAATTTAAATAATTTAAATATGATGCTGGTTCCAGTCCCTGCTGCTCCACTTCTGATCCAGCTCTGAACTAAGGCCTGAGAAAGCAGTGGAAAATGGCCCAAGTCCTTGGGTCCCTGCACCCATGTGGGAGACCTGGAAGTAGCTCCTGGGTCCTGCCTTCGGATCTGTGCGACTTCAGCCCTTGCGGCCAATTGGGGAGTGAATGGATGGAAGTGGATGGAAAACATCTCTCTGCCTCTGCCTCTCCATCTCTCTCTGTGTAACTCAGACATTCAAATAAATAAATCTTTAAAAAAAAAAAAGAAAATTCCTATTAGGAATCTGGAAAGCATTATGCTGAGTGAAATAAACCAGTCCCAAAGGGACAAATACCACTTGTTCTCCCTGATCGGTGACAACTAACTGAGCACCAAAAAGGAAACCTGTTAAAGTGAAATGAACACTATGAGACAGTGACTTCATCAGCCCTCACCCTGACTGTTGATGAACAACTTAATACGTTATCCCTCTTAGTATTTTTTTTTGTTTGTTTGTTCTACTTAATACTTTTGGTTGAATACTGTAATCAATACACAGTTATTCTCAAGTGTTGAAACTTAACTGAAAAGTGATCCCTGTTAAATATAAGAGTGGGAATAAGAGAGGGAAGAGATGTGCAATTCGGGACATGCTCAAGCTGATTTACCTCAAACGGTAGAGTTAGAAACATACCAGGGGATTCGAATTCAATCCCATCAAGGTGGCATGTACCAATGCCATCTCACTAGTCCCAGTGATCAATTTCTGTTCACAATTGATCATAATGATAGTACTAAGAGCCAAAGGGAGCACATAAACTAGACTAGTGTCTGCAAATATGCAAATACTAACTGATAGAATAAAAAAGGGAGAGAATGATCCAACATGGGAAGCGAGATACACAGCAGACCCATAGAATGGCAGATATCCTGAACGGCACTCTGGCCTCAGAATCAGCCCTTAAGGCACACGGATCTGGCTGAAAAGCCCATGAGAGTATTACAGGCATGGAAAGCCAAGACACTCTGGGAAAAAAAAAAAAAAAAAAAAAAAAAAAAAAACACCCTGCATGAAAGATCTCCGCGAGTGAGATCCCAGTGAAAAGAACAGGTCATCAAAGAAGGAGGTACCTTTCTCTGAAGAGAGGAGAGAACTTCCACTTTGACTACGACCTTGTCTAAATATGATCAGAGTTGGTGAACTCAAAAGGCTTCCATAGCCTTGGTGACTCATGACAAGAGCCTAGGGTGATTACTGATGCCATAAACAAGAGTGTCAATTTGTTAAGTCAACAACAGGCATCACTGTGCACTTACTCCTCATGTAGGATCTCTGTCCTTAATGTGTTGTACAATGTGATTTAATCCTATGACTAGTACTCAAACTGTATTTTTCACTTTGAGTTTCTATGTGGGTGTAAACTGTTGAAATCTTTACTTAATGTATGCTAAACTGATCTTCTGTATATAAAGAGAATTGAAAA
Organism: Oryctolagus cuniculus; assembly: GCF_051225735.1. NCBI lineage: Eukaryota > Metazoa > Chordata > Mammalia > Lagomorpha > Leporidae > Oryctolagus > Oryctolagus cuniculus. Next base: position 162,343,688 of record NC_142869.1, read on the forward strand.
TGAATCTTGATGTGAATGGAAGGGGAGAGGGAGAGGGAAAGGGGAGGGTTGTGGGTGGGAAGGAAGTTATGGGGGGGAAAGCCATTGTAATCCATAAGCTGTACTTTGGAAATTTATATTCATTAAATAAAAGTTAAAAAAAGAATAAAAAAAAGAAAATTCAATAAGAATCTATAGAAAAACTATTCAAATAAGGGAATTTAACAAGATTGTAGGCTTTCAAGTTAATATGAAATGTATTAAATTTTATATTGATAATGAACAATTAGAAGATGAGATGTTAAAGAATTCCAATTTATAACAAAAAACTTGTGAATATATTTAATGAAACCTGTGTATGACTGAATACTCCAAAACATTACAAAGAGAAATTAAAGAAGGCTGCAAAAATAGTGAGATATATTGTGTTTATGGAAAGGAAGATTCAATGTTGTTAAGATAGTGATAGTGTTAAGCCAAATAAATCAAATAAAAAAGAGTGTATATCACATGATTTTATTCATAGGAAATGAAGGAAAAACAAAATAATAGTACAGAACAGATCTTTGACTTGAACAACAAAGAACAAAGGGGAGAAATTAACAATAGAAAGATAGGAAGAAACTTTCCAGAGAGATTTGATATCTTTCTTTGTATATTATACAATGGCTGCTAAACGATTCTATAAAATAATTATACTTAAAATGAACAAATTTCATGATAAATATATTTATTAACTAAATATTATATAATACCATATAATTATATATTATATAAATATATAAATTTAGATAAAATGTATTGCCCTCACATCCAGTACTGTTATCTATTGCTGTATATGCATAACCTGTGCATACAGGTTAGAAGACCTAATGATATGCTTGAGATTTCCCGCTAAAACTGGCTTATACTGACACAACACATAAATAACTAGGGAGAAGAGACTGCTAATCCTAAATCGTGGATCAGTAGTTTCCAAATTACTTACCATGGGATTGGTGAAGCCTGTTGTTGAATTGGGATATGGGAGTGATGGATGAGGATAAAGAAGAGGAAAGAAAACAGATTAATGGGCAGCATTCAAGCTTTCATGCTGCTCTCCCAAAAACCTTTCTCTCTTTTAAACATTTAGATGCCAATAAAATTTTGTGTAAATAATAAAAAACAAGCAGATTCTGAAATGCAAAGGAAACACTCATAAAAGTGAAGAGGCAACTGACAGAATGAGAGAAAATATTTGCTAAAGGGGCAGCTGATAAAGGATTAACATCTATAAAGAACTCAAAAAACTCAGCAGCAACAAAACAAAGAATCCAGTTAAGAAATGAACAAAGGAGGGGCCCCATCTGTGGTGCAACAAGTTAATGCCTTGGCCTGAAGCAGCAGCATCCCATATGGGAGCTGGTTTGAGACTAGGCTGCTCCTCTTCCAATCCAGCTCTCTGCTATGGCCTGGGAAAGCAGTAGATGGCCCAAGTGCTTGGTTCCCTGCACCCACATGGGAGACCCAGAAGAATCTCCTGCCTCCTGGCTTTGGATCAGCTCAGCTCCTGCTGTTGCGGCCAATTGGGGAGTGAACCAGTGGATGGAAGACCTCTCTCTCTCTCTCTCTCTCTCTGCCTCTCCTCTCTCTTTTTAACTTTGACTTTCAAATAAATAAATACATATTTAAAAAAAAAAGAAATGAGCAAAGGACTTGAACAGGCATTTTTTCAAAAGATAAAATCAAGTAGCCACTGACACACGAAAAAATACTCAGCCATCATGGAAAAACAAATAAAAAGCAGAATGAAATATCACCTCACTCCAATTAGAATGACTCTCATATACAAATCCAAAAATAATAATGTTTGTGAGAATGTTTGGAAAAAATGTTCCTAATCCACTCTTGGTAGAAATGCAAACTAGTACAACCATTCTGGAAGACAATATGCTGATTCTTCAGAAAGCTGAAAGATCTACCATATGACCCAACCATCTTACTACTAGGAATTTAACCATAGGAAAAGAAATCAGCGTATGTACCCTCATGTTAATTGCAGATCAATTAACAATAGTAAGATATGGAATCAACCCAGATGTCCATCAACTGATGACTAGATTTAAAAAAATGGCACTTATACTGAGTGTATTGGCCAGAAAAAAAGAATGAAATCCTGTCTTTTGCAACAAAATGGATGCAACTGGAAATCATTATACTTAGTGAAATAAGCCTGTCCCAAAAACACAAATACCATATGTTTTCCCAGATTGGTGGTAAATGATAGAGTACAAAAATATAATGTATAATTATTTGCATTGCATTTATCTGCATAAAATTATTCCTGTGCATAAACTGTTGGGAGGAGATGGTTTAAAGTCTAAAAGAGTGTAATTATTATCTTGTAACAACACAGGAAATATTTAGATGATACATTGTCCTAGCTTCTGTTTTGCTGAAATAAATTATGAATGACTAATTGAAAAAAAATATATGGATGAAATGCTTATTTATATATTCAATTGTTGTTTATAGCCATTGTTTATATTCCCACTAAACTTGAGTCTTTTTGTTTTTAAATATATTTGATAAAATATTAAGCTCTTAACTGTAATATAAATTTAAAATATATTATCTCAAAAACTAAAAAAAAAAGAAACATGGAGGGAAGGTGAAAGGGAGGGAGGGAGGAAGAAAGGGGATATCATTATGTTCTTAAACTTGTATCTACAAATTCTATTGACTCTATTAAAACTAATTAACTTTGAAAAAATTAATTTATTATTTGAAAGTCAGAGAAGGAGAGGCGGAGAGAGAGAAAGAAAGAGAGAGAGAGAGAGAGAGATCTTCCATCTGCACTCTCCAAAAGGCTGCAAGGTCTGGGCTGTGCCAGGCTGGAGCCAGGAGCCAGAAGCTTCATCTGGGTCTCCCACATGGGTGCAAGGGCCAAGGAAGTTCTGGGCCATCTTTCATTGCTTTCCCAGCAGGGAGCTGGATTGGAAGTAGAGCAGCTGGGACTCGAACCCATATCCATGTGGGTTGCTGGCACTGCAGGTTGTTGTTTCACCCACTATGCTAAAGCACTGGCTCCAAAATTATTTACAATGCAAATGAGAATAAAAAAAAACATGCATTTTACATGAAATTTTCGAATATTCCTTGTTTATACTACATTTTTAATCCATTCATCAGCTCATGGAAACTTATGTTGGATCCATAACTTGGCTGGGGTGACTAGTGCTGTAATTAAAGAATGTAGATATCTATTAAATAAACTGATTCAAACATTTTTGTAAACACCTAAATTATATGGTGATTTCATTTTAGTGTTTTTGAGGAATCTCCACATGTTTTTCCAATAATGACTGTACTCATTTACTCCTCTGCCAATAGTGTGGAAGTGTTTCCTTGCCTCTGCATCCTAACATTTTTTGTCTTTTATCTTTTTTATAATAACCATCTGAGATATGAAATGTTACCTCATTTTGGTTCTCATTTTTGTTTCCCTAATGACTAAACAAGTTGGACATTTATTATACATCTTATTATACATTTTTTCGTTAATTTTGAATGTCTTCTTTTGATAAATATCTGGTCAGATTCCATGTCTATTTTTTTTATCAGAATATTTGTATGGCTTCCACAGAGTTGTTTGAATTCATTCTGTATTTTGGACATTAGCTTTAGCAGATGTATATAGTCTGAATATTTTCTCCCATTCTGTAGCCCGTCTCTTCATCCTGCTGATTGTTTTCTTTGCTGAGCAGCACCTTTTTACTTGTAATTCCTTTTGTCTACTTTTAGTTTGGTTGTCTGCAGTTCTTGCATCAAATCTAAAAAGAAAAAAGGCCGGCGCCATGGCTCACTTGGCTAATCCTCCGCCTGCGGCGCCAGTCCCCCGGGTTCTAGTCCCAGTTGGGGTGCCAGATTCTGTCTTGGTTGCTCCTCTTCCAGTCCAGCTCTCTGCTGTGGCCCAGGAAGGCAGTGGAGGATGGCCCAAGTGCTTGGGCCCTGCAACCCCATAGGGAGACCAGGAGGAAGCAGCTGGTTCCCGGCTTTGGATCGGTGCAGCACGCTGGCCATGGTGGCCATATGGCGTGTGAACCAATGGAAGGAAGACCTTTCTCTCTGTGTCTCTCTCTGATTGTCAAAATCTGCCTATCAAATAAAAAGGAAGGAAGGAAGGAAGGAAGGAAGGAAGGAAGGAAGGAAGAAAAAATTGATGCCTATTGCCATATCCTGTAGCTGTGTGATTTCCTACAGCAATTTGGAAGTTTCAGGTTTCATGTTTAAGTGTTCAGTGCATTTTGAGTTGATTTTAGCACATTTTTTATGTAAGATTCCAATTTAATTCTTCCTTCCTCCCTCCCTCCCTCAAGTAAGTAAATTTTTTAAAAACACTGCTGCTAAGATGCAGAGCATCTGGGGCAGCACTGTGGCGCAGTGGGTTAAGTCTCCGCCTGTGGCACCGACATCCCATGTGAGGTCCGGGCTGCTCCTCTTCCCATCCAGCTCTCTGCTATGGCCTGGGAAAGCAGTAGAAGATGGCCCAGACACTTGGGCCCCTGCACCCTCATGGAAGAACTGGAAGAAGCTCCTGGTTCCTGACTTCGGATCCGCGCAGCTCCAGCCATTGCTGCCATTTGGGAAGTGAACCAGCAGATGGAAGACCTTTCTCTCGGTCTTTCCCTCTCATTGTCAGTAACTCTACCTGTCAAATAAATAAATAAATCTTAAAAAAAAAAAAAAGACACACGGGTCCTACATTAGAGACCCTTGTTTCACTTTGTATCTTTGGTTCCAGATTCTAGCTTCCTGCTAATGTAGATTCTGGGAGGCTGTGATACAGGCACATGTAATTTGGATCCTATCACCCACATAGGACACCTGGATTAATTCTTGTCTCCCATCTTCCACAGCCTGCCTGCCCTAACCATTGTGAGTATTTGAGGAGAGAATCAGAAGATGCAAGCTCTCTTTTTCTTTTTTTTCTAGCTCTCTATGTCTCAAATACATAAACAAATAAATATTTCAAAAATTCTGTGGAAATGTTTTTCTGCAAAATTTTTAAATCCATGTATATAGTTTTCAAAAATTCATGGAAATGTATATTATGAAAAAACATGTGCTTTTTAATTATGCCAAACATATACATTTTAATTCTATCATCCATAAACTTTTTGAAGAACTCTGTTGTGTTATAATTTCTTTTTGACAAAGACATAGAAGTAGAATTGGGTGGAGATATATATATATATATATATATATATACACATATATATATATATTTGTGGCTGTATTATAGAAACAGGTTTCATTTACAAGAGATTGTGGATTACCTAAAATTGCATACCATTTTACAGTCTTTCTAGCAGTGTGTGGGTATCTTAGCTATTCCATATTTTTTGGTCAATATTTGCTATTGACAGCTTTTAACTTTACCATTTTGGTGTACTTTTAATTTGTATTCCCTAATAAATGACAAGGATGAACACCTTTCTCATGTGGTTATTGGATTTTTTAATTTCTTCTTTGCAACATCAACACAAATCGTATGTTTTTATTAAGCAGTTTTCCTCTTTATTGTTATCTGTAGGAGTTCATTACATAGATAAAATGCAAATATGTTGCCAGGTAAATGTAATGTGAATCATTTTTTTTCCAGTCTATAGTTTGTCTACTTATCCCAGTTTAGATTTCTCCTATGGTGTATTGCACAGTGCAAGGATCTGGAAATTTTCTCAGAAAACAGAAGAACAGATAAACCTGAGCATGGATTTGTTCCTGATTGATCCTGGAGGTATACAATCATTCAAGCTGCCTTCGCCTTAGAGTATGTGTTGACTCCCTACTCCTGCCAGATCTTCAATGTGTCATGGAAATGCAAATATATTTTCTCACTATTGAATTACTAAAATAAATGCAATAGTTTTAATGTATTGTTCATGAATTCGCAATACATAAGGCCAACTGATTATTGTGATCATGCATTATAAATTATTAAAAATAAATAAAGTTATAGGGAACATTGTTTCACCATAAGGATGTTCGGTCTACACTAGTAAGTCATTGGGTTTTTGTAGAATTGGCTTCAGCAATAGCAGTGACTTTTTTAATTAACAAACTTTGTTTTTTATATAAAGCCATGGTCACAGCTGGATTTGCCCTTTGTGTCCTCATAGCTGGCCTACTGTGAGGAATCCTAATCAAGGGTTTCTTGAAGAACTATTCCAAAGTTTCCAGAGCTGCAAGCAGGGGGAAGCCCAGCAGAAAGCTCGTTAACTCCGTCTGATTGCAGTGGTGTGTGCCAGAGGGAGCGGTGAGAAACTCGGGCTCCGAACAATGCCTCCAGCTAGGTCTGCCTCACAAGATGCTTCATTTGATATTAATGGTTAAATCAGAACGTATTTACTGAAAATCCTCTTGCAGTCACTTAAAGACAGATAATTTAAAAACTTTTTTTCAGAAAGCCCATATTCTATCCAGGGCTTTTCTTTTTCCCATCAATTATTCTTTTTGGATTGAAAATCAGGATTACAGAGCTTAGAATGTTACATATTTTTCTCCACAATTTTTAAGCCACAGGAATTGCTAAGTGTCTGTGTAGTTTTAACACAGGAACAAAATATATAGACCCTTAGTACAATAACCAACAGATATCCATCTCTTTGGAATATATACATATAAACACTTAATAAAATATGTAGTGTGGTAGACATATAAAAGAAAAAGTTAACAGTTATAATGAGCTCCAAGTAATAGAAATCGATTATGCTGATTATAACGCACTTTTGCATGGCTCTCTCTTTGAAGCCATTTGATGTCGCAGTCCACAGAACACCCAGTTAAGTATTTATGGCCTATGTTCTTAGCCTTTCCCTGAATGAGAGGATACAGGCAAACGTAAGGCCTCTGCCCCACAAATATTTTACAGGCTGATAACAAGAAGATAACAAGAAGAGCTGAGTTTCATCTCTGTGCACATTCCCTGCTCATGCTCACACTCTGAAGCTAATGAACTGTGCACGGCTAGAAGGTCAGTGGGAAGTGCCAACAGAATAAGAAGCTGAGGTTCCCAGAAGTCGGAAAATTTGAATAGTAGTCCCCGAATGTCCAAGCTGTTACTTTAGTTTGCCACACGCACATTTTGTTGGGCACAAAGAATACAACTCGTCAGGTAATTAGCACAAATCCAGGAGTTTAAAGACCCTTTTTGGGGGTTTCACAGTAAACAAAACTTTCTACTCATGGACATATTGTTAACTCAATATCATATAATTTTACATTTTTGTTTATATAAGGGGAACAAATTTTATGCATTTAATATATGCATATGTAAGAGCATAATGATATTTCCCAACCTACTCTCTCTGATTCTTCATATTTGTAAAATGAATTCAACTATAGGATGCTATTTAATCCATTTTATATGTGTTGTTATAATTGAGGAGACAGGCAAAAATAGTTTGCACAGTTCTAAATTTTATATAGCTAATTAGTATCAGGTTATTGATTCAAACAAGCTTTCTAAGGTGTATTTATAACAACCCTATATAAATTATCTCCATAATAATTATGGTAAAAATTAGATGGCTAGGGATGGGGCTGTGGTGTACTAGGCTAACCCTCTGCCTTCGGCGCTGGCATCCCACACGGGCACCAGTTTGTGACTGGGATGCTCTTCTTCTGATACAGCTCTCTGCTTATAGTCTTGGAAAGCAGTAGAAAATGGCCCAAGTGCTTGGTCCTGCCTTTGAGTGGGAGACCTGGAAGAAGCTCCTGGCTTCTGGCTTTAGAACAGCCTGGCTCCAGTGTTGTAGCCATTTAGAGAATGAACCAGTGGATGGAAGACCTTTCTCTGTCTCTCCCTCTCTCTGCTATAACTCTACCTCTGAAATAAATAAATATTTTTAATTAAACATTCAGTAGTTAAAATTTTGGCAAAGGGAAATCAGAGATAAGTGAGTAGGAAGTTAAGAGATCTGGCCCACAGCAGGACTTAACTTTTCAGGGAGAAGGGCAAGGAGTGGAGAGGATAGTTAGCGAGGAGTCTGATCTCACTAAAGTGTATTCACTTAAAAAGAATCATTATTCACCAATTTGTAGGAATGCTGGCAGCTGACAGTTAGGAGAAGGTATTCCATATGCTTCTGGTACAAATAATTGGGACATGACAGGGGCTAGAATTTCAGATATACTTATGTGGTAGAGAAGTATCCTTCAGATACTTAACGCTTAACGGTTGATGATCATAGTTAAGTTTCTTAGATTTACTACAGGTAGAGAGAACATAACCTTGACAAAGATTTAGAGGCCTCAAAATGAGAAATTAAGGCAAAATGCTTGTTTTAGGACCTAAGCCAGGTGATTTTCAGTGGCTTTTGCAAGACTAGAAATTAGTCAACATTTGGGAGCATTTAAGCTATCACAACTTTAGATTTGTGAGCACAGAGAGCCAAGGGTCTTCAAGCAAGTCTTGATCAGGAAGCTGTTAGCTTTGATAAGTAATCCATTTAGCTGGTTCATACTCTTATCTTCTTGAAGCAGGTATTTCCTGGAGCAAGCAGCTAAATTATTTTCACTTGATTCCAGCATGCTATAACACAAGGACAGGGAATTATCTTGGGTTCAGTTCCCCATAGCATAGAAGAATTGAATTCCAGTTGTCTTTCTCTGTGTGTTTGTGTGGGTGAGGGGGGAGTGGAGACAGGAAGAGAGACTGAGATTGTAATAATTTAATGAACATGGGAAGTCAACATTTCCCTTATTGTTCCTGAAATGCAAGAGATAATTCTGATATTCCATAAATTAGGAATATCAGTCCTATATGCTAAACATTTAATTCATACAGAAAGGTTTGTTTTTCATAAAATTTGTTCTAAATATACATAAAAAGATTCATGTAATTTTTAAATGAAGAAATGGCAATGCATTGCAATCCTGGAAGATTTAGGATACTTGCAAAGGTCGTCTATGTGTGATGCTCATCCTGTCTGTTAACCATGCAAACCCATCTTACATTATTTAACAGTGATTCTATCAAAGCATCTGGCACTGAAGTTCACTATGCTATCCATTTTGGTCAAGGCACACAAAGACAGCAGGCATTCACGGGCAGGTATCTGGCCTGAGGTATTGTGGCTGATTAAATGAAGAAGGAAGAATGGCAATACAACAATTACAAAGTCTTTGCAAGGAAACAGAGAGAGGTAAGGAGAAAAATAGTTCATGGGGAGGCAAATTTGACGACATTTAAAATAGATGTTTCAAGCACATTAAAGCAGCAACATATTTGATAGCCTCACATGTTTTCCTAGATGCCTTTACTTTCTGTCTAAAAATATATGAAGAGGAAATTTACTGGGGAGTGTGACAGACACCAGCAGGGAGCTTTAGTGATGGCTATGGTGATTCAGCATCTCTATCAAGTATTTTGACACATCTATGCTAATTGCCTGGTAGTCATATATTATCCACATCCTAGGGGGGGAAAGAATTATTCTATTCAACAACTTTAAGCACTGCAAAGTTTTATTAAAGTTACCTCACGTGTCTCTAAAATGTGCATCACCATGATTATTTTTCTCATAAAAGGAATTTTTGAACATACGCTCTTAAATAAAGAAAACCAGTAATGGATTAAATTGATTTTATTTTGAAAATAATAGTTTGAGTTACTTAGCTATATTATTTTTGCATAATATGGAATCTTCAGCCTAGAAAGTTTCTAGTCAAAAGATTAGGTAGTAATATCAAAATATTTTTTATTAGTGAGAATTGTGCAAAATGAGAACAATTGTTTATTGTTTTTAAAGATTCGTTTTATTTATTTGAAAGTCAGAGTTACAGAGAGAGGTAGGGGCAGAGAAAGAGAGAAGTCTTCCATCTGCTGGCTCACTCAATAAGTGACGGCAATAGCCAGAGCTGAGCTGCTCAGGAGCCAGGAGCCTCCTGCAGGTCTCCCAGGAGAGTGCAGGGTTACAAGGACTTGGGGCATCTACCACTGCTTTCCCAGGCCACAACAGAGAGCTGGGTCAGAAGTGGAGCTGCTAGGACACAAACTGGGGCCCATACAGGATGTCGGCGCTGCAGGCTGAGTTTAACTGCTAAGCCACAGCTCCGACTGTTTCAATTGCTTTTTGACATAATGATTATAATTGCCAGTGGAATTGATAGAGAACTTGGTAAATTATTAACCCTCAAAATCGAGATAGAATCCTTACATTGGGAGAAAGGTTGGAACAGGTGACGTTTACTATTCTTAGACTCCCTGAAGATAACTTAAGAACTAGCTATCTGGATCAACGTATTGGCATAGCTGGTTAAGCCATCTGAGCATCCCATCTGAGCACTGGTCTGAGTACCAGCTGTTCCAATTCCAATCCAGTTCCCTGCTAATGCACTTGGGAAATCAGCAAAGGATGGCCCAAGTACTTGGACCCCTGCTCCCTTCATGGGAGACCCAGATGAATCTCGTGGATCCTGGCCTCAGCTTGGCTCAACACTGGCCATTTGGGGAGTGAACCAGCTGTTGAAAGATTCATCTCTGTCTCTTTTCCCTTCCACACCCCTGACACTATCATAACTCAGCCTTTCAAATAAATAAATAAAACTGAAACTGAAACTTTATTCAATACCTTAGTACAACATTATACTTTAAAATACCATTTCATATCTCCCAAGATGGCCTTGAGGTCTTTTGTCCCTATGTTGACTAAGCTTAAGCAGAATTCTTCCTAATTCTAGGTCCTTGACTTATTTCTCCTCATATTATTTACTTTGTGAAAACTTGTTTAATGTGACTTCTTCCTCTTCTAGATGCAAATGTTTTTAAAGATCTCTGCCAATTTTACAGCCCAGGAGTGTCTTTTTTTGGATATCTCTCTGAAATATAATCAACAAGGAAGAGAAGGCCATATCTCCCAGTCTTCCTAGGAAGCAGCAAGCCTGACTTCCATAGGAGCCAAATTTTGGTGGGTAGCGTTGATCTGAGCTGTAAAACTACCTCCTGTCATGAAAACAAAACAAAACAAAGAGTTTACTTTCCATCTGAATATGGCCAGTTAACAAACACAGAGGATTGAAGATCTTCCCAGCTCAGCTCTTAAAAACTAGTTCTTTGTCACTTTTGATAAAATAACATTTTATTCTGTATTTTCTCATGTATTCATTCAACAAATATTTACTTAAGGCTCCATCAAGAAGTTACTAAAGGGCCTGTGCTGCAGCTCACTAGGCTAATCTTCTGCCTGCGGCACCAGCACCCCGGGTTCTAGTCCCCGTTGGGGCACCGGATTCTGTCCCGGTTAGTCCTCTTCCAGTCCAGCTCTCTGCTGTGGCCCAGGAAGGCAGTGGAGGATGGCCCAAGTGCTTGGGCCCCGCACCCACATGGGAAAGCAGGAAGAAGCACCTGGCTCCTGGCTTCGGATCGGCATGCTGCGCCGGCTGTAGGGCTGTAGCGGCCATTTGTGGGGGTGAACCAACGGAAGGAAGACCTTTCTGTCTGTCTGTCTGTCTGTCTCTCTCTCTCTCTCTCTCTCTCTAACTCTGCCTGTCAAAAAAAAAAAAAAAAGAAGAAGAAGAAGTCACTAAAGACATATTACAATGAATAATTGGTTTCTCTTCTGAGGAGATAAAAGTTAGAAGGTATAAACATAGAAATGAAAATAAAATGTAAAATGAGAAAAGCATCCTAAGTAGATAAAAATAGAGGACTCTGGCAGAGTAGGGAAGTGGGGTGATTCCTACCAGACAGGTGGGGAAGTCAACTGGGTGGAGTAATGTTTGTGGAGTATTTGAGCTAGGCCTTCGGCAATGGTAAGAAAGTGGGCTTTGGATGAACAGAGAGGAATATGTGAGAGTTAAGTTTTCAAGGCCAAGGCTGAAGGACAGACAGAAGCAATAGGACTCCCCAGAGACTTATAAATGGTGCAATGTAACCAAATCAAAGTTTTGTCAAAGGAAATAAAACCAGAAAACTAGGTGATCCAGGTCATAGTGAATCTTTGGCAAGATATCGAAAATGTTGACTTTTATCCTATGAATAATGACAAAATTCACATGCTGGAAAATTCACATGGTAACGCTGTAGTTTTAGTCTAATATTTTGATTCCATATTACCTAAGAATGTTTTGGTGAAAAATACAACAACTCATTATAAAGTTGTTTCCTCAAATCTATATTTTTTTTAATGGGGCATTTTTCCAGAAGCTAAGGGAAACAAGAATTTTCATGAAGTGATGATCACAGAAACATTCAACCAATCCAGCTCCTTGCTAATGCTCCTGAGAAAGAAGCAGACGATGGCCCAAGCTCTCAGGTCCTTGCCACCGGCGTGGCAGACCTGGATGGAGTTCCAGGCTCCTGCCTTCAGCCTATTCCAGACCTGGCTTTAACAGCCATTTTGGGGGGTGAACCAGTATGTGGAAAATAACTCTCTCTCTCTCTTTCTCTCTCTCTGTCTCCCTCTCTGCTACCTCTCTAACTCTACCTTTCAAATAAATAGATAAATCTTTTTTTAAAGTTATTTAGAATGTGAAATAGAGCAGTTGAAATGGTTTTCAGTTTGTTAAATTTTTAAAATGCACTTATTTGAGAGAGAATGAGACAAACAGTTTCACTCTCCAAATTGCCACAATGGCTTGGGGGTGGGAGGTGAAGCAACGCCATGACCTGGGACTCAATTCAGGTCTCTCACATACAAGCCAGAAACTCATTTACTTGAACCATAATGGCTACCTCCCGGGGTGCACATTAACAGGAAGCTGGATGCAGGAGTCAGAGTTTGGACTCTAATCCAAACTCTGATGTGGAGTGTACAGCATCCTGAGCAGTTTGTTAACACTAGGCCAAACATCTACTCTACTTTGGGTTTCTTGACACAAAAGGAGTCACTGCAATATTTCCTGACTTAAAATACCACCTCTTGCTATTTTTGGGTCAGCACAGGAGTTCTGTTTGATTGAAGAGTACTAGCTGATCTTGGCTTGATCCAGTCTTGCACTGGTGATGTGTGGGTAGGCAGTCTGGAGTTTTGCTCTTGAAGGAGGGTCTTCTTCACATATATTGGCTGGGAGAGGAAGATAACCATGCATCTCATTTCCCACCACTCTAGTCCGGGTTTGATCCTGTGGAGGTGGCAAAGTACTATGATCAGAAACAAAGGCAACTTGGAGCCATATGGGCTGCAAATCTGACTTTAAGTCAAGGCAATTGTTTTTGTTATCCTTTAATTGGTTAATGTGGGTTTTTAAAGCCAAAGTTATTTAAGGCTACAAATCATTTTAAAAATATTTTAAAAATAATTTTAAAAAATAAATTACATGTTTGTCAGTCCAATGTAGTTATATCAGGAAATAGAGTAGGAAATGTCGGGTTGCTTGGGGAATTTAATAGAGCTCTTTGTGGGCAAAGCTGGGGCAATGATACGTGTTCCCAGTTCCTGGTTCCCGACCCTCTTACCTTACTTAAGGGGTAAGAGGAGAAGCTATAATAGTGAAAGGCGGAAATACTGGACAATATTCTAAGGCAAATCATGAGTCCCGGTGATTGCTTGAGAAAAATGGAACTGAGTGAAGCTAGAAGATAAATGTCTTCTATGTGAGTATGATAAATAGAGAGTTTAAACAGAAACACGCATATTTGTGCATCTGGGTCTCACTGGTCATGAGGGTTCTTGCTGTGAGATGCTGACATTCAGACTCACAGTCTTGTGAACAGTCCACAAGCCCTTTGTCAGGCCCACAATTGCCATATTCTCTCTATCAGCTATGACCTTAGGGGAGATAATCAGATTTCTGCTTAATCAAGTACTCTTTTTAATAGTGGTATATATAGTGGTGTGTGTGTGTGTGTGTGTATATATATATATATATATACCACAAACATACACAAATGTAATAATGTGAAGTGATAGTTAACTTGATTGTGGTAATCATTTCAACAACATATACATATACATATCAAAACATACATATATTGTATAATTTGAATACAGATACTCATTATATATACACAGATATATGTATACACTATATGTATATATTTATATACAGTGAGACAGGGAGAGAGAGCAGATAATTGAATTTCCAAACATTAGAATTCAAGTAAACAGCTTTGATATTAAGCCTATACCAAGCCATATATAATTTGTCTTTGTTGAACTAACAGTACTAATATAATAATCTGGAGTTATTATGATGAGGTTCATTATCATCTCATTGCTGAACTGAAGAAGGGCCTAAAATCCACAAGCTCTGAAATACCACACATTAGACAAAATGTGCATAAAAGGAAAGGAGAAAGAATGCTTCCCTTTCTGTATGATCTGCATAGAATTTCATTTTTCTGTTTATAAATTTTACAGATTTACAAATGTTCATTTTGGAATGTAAACAAAGACTGAGACAGAAGCAGCCCATAGCATTCTGGTAGTTATGACAGATGGAGTTAACCATGTGGGAATGCATGGAATGAATCTATAAGATATAGAAAAATAAATTGCTACTTAGTGGGAGCTTTGTTTCAGCGGAATTCCTTTTATGTTGAATGCCAATTATTGTAGCAGTCTAAGACAAATATGTACTGAGAATTTAAATCACTAAGAATCAGGAAATTGTGTAATAAAATCTTCATTCCACATGTATATGAGTTAATCAAAGTTAATAATTAACAGTCTAAATGTCATCTCTAAGTCAGACAAGTTTCATTAAAACAAGAATTTCTCAGAAAAAATACAAACTATTTCTAGTACTAGAATATTAATTTAGGAAAACCTCAAGGCAAAAATATTTTTCAAAACCAAATTCTCCTACAAGGTAGATATGGGAGTAATGCAAAAAAAGGCTGCAAGTCTGAGAAAGAAGAGTCATATATGTAATATTATTTTCAAATATGAAAAACGAAATTCTAATATGGGATCTTTATAATTAGAAAAATAAGCTTAAGTTCAAAGATATGTGCATATGTGTGTGCAGATATACAGATGTTTTGTGTATGCCTAGTGGTATATAAAGAGGGGCTCTTTAGATATCACAAGAATGATAGAGTCTTAGATCAGCATACCAGGATTATTTATTTATTGAAAAAGATTTAGTGTATGTCCACATTGTACCTAGCACTGAGCCAGCTGTTGTTATGTAATGATGATTTCCATTTATGCATTGGTGTTGTGAATTTAATACTAGGGAGAGCTAGATGGCCTTGTGATTCTGGAGATCCTTCTGCCTATAAATGCCTTTTCACTCATGAGCCATTACAGTCAAATATTTTAGTTTTTGTTATTTTATTTTATTTTTTATTTATTTGGAAGAGTTACACAAAGAGGAACACACACACACACACACACACACAGATCTTCTATCGCCTGGTTCATTCCCCAAATGGCCCCAATGGCCTGGGCTGGTTGAGGTCAAAGCCAGGAGCCAGGAGCATCCAATAGGTCTCCCACGTGGGTGCACGACCCAACCATATAGGCCATCTTCTGCTGCTTTCCCAGGCACCTTAGCATTGAGATGGATCAGAAATAGAGCAGTCAAGTCTTGAACAGGTGCCCATATGGGATGCCGGTGTCACAGGTGGCAGCTTTACCAGCTATGCCAAAACTAACAAATTCCAAATATGGAGCCTTAGGTCTTACTAACCATTATGGTCTGGGCTATTGGTCTTCAAAAAAAAAATCATACATTTCCTTAGAAACATTTATAAATCTATACACACGCAAATTTTATTTTGAATGTCCAATTGTTACCATGTTTTAAATAGCTGCAAAATTTTTAATTTATTAAGAATCATTAAAGAATGTGTCCAACAGCTCCTGAAGTTGTTGACAAGAGTATTGACAGCCACTAACAAAAATTTAATAATTTATATATAACTAGAGGACATTAAGCTAAGTGAAATGGAACACATACAGAATGTCAAATAGTACAATCTCACTTATATGGAAATCTGAAAAAGTACCGCTTACAGAAACTGAGTTACAGGGTATTTGCATTTATTTCATGGGTGGTGGAAATTCAGGATGTTGATCAAATGGTACAAACTTGCAATTATAAGCTGAATGATTTCTGAAGACCTAATGTATAGCATGGTGACCAATAATAATGGATTATATAATATACTTAAAACTTTAAGAGAGTAGATGTTAACTATTGTATCACACAAATACACAACATAACAATGTGAAGTGATAGCTGTTAATTAACTTGATTGTGCTAATCATTTGAACAATCTAAAATGTATACCAAAACATATAAATATTGTACATTTTGAATACAGATAATTCTCATTACTCAAATATACTTCAATAAACCTGATATATATTTATATTTAAGTATAATTTTCATTGTAATGGTTAGAAATTTTACAGCATTGCTTTTTCTCCTTTAAATCACATTTCCTTTCCAATTTTTTTCACAACAATGATATAATATTAGCTCATTGTATAATTCAATATATTTTTACTTTTAGATAATTTTGTCTATCATCTTCTTAGGCCACTATGTTGCCTAAAGGGATATTATTTACATAATATATATTATTTGTTAATTCTCTGGGGAAATATATACTAATTGAAACTTATTTTGTTTACATAGCCCATGGCCAGAAGTCTCTAAGATTAAAAAATTATTTAGAGATGGAGTTATAATTATAAAAATGACAAGTACCTGACTAATAAAAATATAATTACATTACATATTATAACAACTATAAAAACAAGCAGTAAAATTAATCAACAGTAAGACAACTATACACGATCAGTCACTATACGGTTCATTAATATTCAATGCTAGAATAGTAAAAGGTTCAGTATAATACCATCTTTCTCTAATTTTCACCTTCAGCTGTGCTAATAATGTTTGAACTGATAAATAGATGAGCAGGGAAAGAGTTTTTCAATAAATTTTCTGAACTGCCAATTTATACACCAAATATCACAGATGTCTTCTGTAAGACTTTATTTTTTTATATTACTACTCATTGATTAGTGTTAAAATCTTGTATTTTTTCCCAGAAACTTTTTATTTAAGGTATAAAACTTCATACATTTCTTTTTTTTAAAGATTTACTTATTTATTTGAAAGTCAGAGTTACACAGAGATAGGAAAAGCAGAGAGAGAGAGAGGTCTTTCATCCGCTGGTTCACTCTTTAATTGGCCACAATGGCCAGAGGTGCCCCGATCCGAAGCCAGGAGCCAGGAGCTTTTTCCAGGTCTCCCACACAGGTTCAGGGGCCCAAGGACTTGGGCCATATTCTACTGCTTTCCCAGGCCATAGCAGAGAGCTGGATTGGAAGAGGAGCAGCTGGGTCTCAAACCAGCACCCGTATGGGATGCAGGCACTTAAAGCCAGGGCGTTAATCTGCTGTGCCACAGCGCTGGCCCCCATGCATTTCTTAAATGCAAATTTATGAACACAGTGATTCTTCCCATTCTACCTGTAGTCCTACCTCCTCTCCCACCCTTCCTCCCCTCCCTCTTCTAGTCCCATTTTAATTTTTTACTAAGATCTATTTTCAATTAGCTTTATATGCATAAGATTAATCCTATACTCAGTAAAGGGTTCAACAAATAGTACTAAAAAACTTTATTTTAATCAAATGTTAGTTGGAAGCGTGTTTCCTATTTTAATTTTGTAGGAAACAATAAAATAAACAGAATGTTGTTTCCAGTTAATGCATTTGGCTCTACTGAAATTTCTGGCACCAGAAAACTGTAAAGAAAATGTTGTGCATATTATAATTATAACTAATTAAGTATTTGGGATTATTGTGAAGTATTAATTGCTAAAAAAACTATTGCATGTACAGCTGAAAAGTTTACTTTCTCTGAAAGAATTTGTGTGTGAAAGTTAATGGAAAATACATATAAAAATAAAAATTAAGGTTGTCTAAAACAAAAGCCACAAGCAAAAAAAAAAATAAAGTATACATGGTTGATTTAGAACATGACTATCACCCTTTATAAGACTCATTCACTGTTCCAAACCAACATCTACTTTAAACTTCCAAGGGTATTTTTTAATGTTTCATAATCCCTTTTATACAGTATGAGATGAATGCCTCTGTTTGAACACCGGCAGACTAATCTATCCAAACGCCCTCTGCCCTGTGTTCTGTGGATGTGCTGAGACTGAATGGCTGGATGGGCACCATTAGCCCTTTCCTTTCCAATATGTGCAAAAGCACAGATAATATGATTACAATAGAAATGAAAAAGAGCCTACAGAAAAAAAGAAAGTGTTTTGAGAGCTGGAAGGAACTTATACCATAGAAAAAAAGATGAAACATTTTATGACAGGGACCATTCTGAAAGGCAAGTACAAATGATCCAAGAATGTGTCTGTGTCTCATTTAAAAATATCCAGGAACAAGACATTTAAACTCTGCTTTGGTGATGTAAACTTCATGAACTGTATCTCATAACCTAAACCACTATTAAGTTAAAAGAACATCCTTTTATTCCAAAAAGCAATAGAAAATAAAGACTTGTCCATTAATAGCCAGGGCCTACTATTCCCAATACTGAGCCCTTGGATAATTTAAGGCAGAGCAAACTTTTCTAAAATTTAAATCTTCCTATTCACCAGATATCAAAAACTCCCAAGCACTTAGTACCTTGTGAGAATGAATGGAGAATATTAGCTGGTTCAAACTGTGTTCAGCGAGACAGATTTGGGCTCATCTTTCCCAATATGCCTTGTGAGTATGTAGCAAGACTGAAGTCACCATACTCATTGAAACTATTTTTTAAGCACAGTTACAGAGAGATAGAAGGAGAAACAGAGAGGTTTCCATCTACTGATTGATTCCCCCTGTGGGTGCAATGACTGCGGCTGGGCCAGGCCTAAGCCAGGAGACAGGCACTTCCTCTGTGTCTCCCACGTGGGTGCAGGGGCCCAAGAACTGGGACCATCTTCTGCTGCTTTCCCAGGCAATTTAGTAGGGAGCTGGTTGGGAAAAGGGGCAGCTGGGACTTGAACCAGCATCATATGGGATGCCATTGCTGCAGGCCACGGCTTTAACCCACTGTGCCATAGAATTGGCCCCTACACTTTCAATGCAGAATAATCCTGTAGACAGAAAATTGGTCTAACATATGCTCAGAATGTGACTAAATGATTTAAGGGTGCCCTCCTAGAAAGTGGGAGCAGTATGTACGGAGAACACACTCCCATCATGATGGATAGTAGGCTGATACAGGTGCAAAGAATGTGAAACATAAACTCTGCAAGGCGTTAGATCTGGCAGTCATTATATTATGGTAACTAATGTCTATCAGCACTAATAGCAATATGGTACTAATATTTGGTGGCTATTTAAATTTCAATTAATCAAAAGTAAGTAAAATTAAGATTTCAATTCTTTAGCTCCCTTTCAATGCTTAACAGTTACATGTTATTAGTGAGCATAACATTGGATAGATTTGGATGGAGAACATAGTCCTCATGACAGAAATGCTACAATAAGTAGGTGGATACTCTCTTTTCAAAGTTTTTGTGTAACGGACACATAGACATGGATTCCTTGTAAAATAAATACTGTATGACTCATCTCTGATGAAAATGAATAAATTATTAATTTCAATGGATATTATTACCTATAAAATCACATGATTATCATTTGATATATGGAAAGATGAGGTTATTATTATTGTTAATAACTAACCCCAGTGTCCTGTGTGTTAGTAAAAATTCTGAAATGGAACAATTTATAGAGGCGGGGCCTCTAGTGTTTAAAAATATTATTATGTAAAAAACATTGAACTAAGACATTCATATAATATTGAGAAGTAAACAATGGAAGCAGATTATTATTTAGGAAATCTTTTTTAAAATAAGCATACATTTATTTATTGTTTATTTATATCAAAGGCAGAGTTTCAGAGAGATAGAGGCAGAGAGAGCGAGAGAGAAAGAGAGGGGTCTTACATCTGCTGGCTCACTCCCCAAATGGTTGCAATAGCCAGAGCTGTGCCGATCCAAAGCCAGGAGCCAGGAACTTCTTCCAGGTCTCCCACCCAGGTCCGGTGTCCCAAGCACTGTACCATCTTCTACTGCTTTCCCAGACCATAGTAGAGAGCTGGATCAAAAATAGAGCAGCCAGGACTGGAATATGGATGCCAGCACTGCAGGAGGTGGCTTTACCTGCTATGCCACAGCATTGCTCCCTGTTTAGGCAATCTTCATTTTAAGATTCTAAGATAAATAGGAGTACCACTGTGATTATTATATTGTGTTATAGACACTTGTGTGTTTATGTGTGTGTATGTGTGTGTGTGTGATAGTTTTAATTGGGTCTTTGATGAATTTTGTGAAATAATACTCATCCATGTACTATACCTCAATCAGGATGTAAAACATTTGCATCACACAGAAATGAGGTCCGTTGCAGCCATAACCCAGTCCAACACCAGTTTCTGAAGAAACTATGTATCTGCTTTATATCAATATAAAATATATTAACATGTGCTTCTTAAGTTTTATGAAAACGGAATCATTCATTATGTACTCTGTCATGCCTGGATTATTTCATTTTGCATATTTTGAAGCCTAATCCATATTTATGTATTAATAAGACATCTGTTTTGAATACTGAGCGATACTATTTGTATTGATGTGCCCTAATTTGCTATTGGCAGTTGGGATGTTCTTAGTCTGGGGATTTTATGAATGAAGTTGCTATGAAGAGATCCTACATAATATTAGAGTTTCATTTCAAGGTCATGTAATAAAGTTAACTTTAAAATATATCTCGAGGCACTTCAAAATGTAATCGTATTGTTTAATTCCAACATCAGTATATAAGACTTCTGTATCATGGTAACTCTTCTGGTTCTATTTTGCATTTTCTTGCTGATGAAAGATTCATCCTTTCCAGTGAAGGTTGATTCTGTGTATACCCTGTGCGAAGTATGTTGAAATTTTTTAGGTGTTGCTTTATTACCCAGTCTTAAAAGTTCTTTAGAAATTATTTATCTACAGATAAGATATATGTACTTCACAAATATTTTATCCAACTACGTAGTTCTTTTTAAACATTTTTCGTTGAAAATGTCTTTCAAAGGGCTATTTGACTAAGTCAAAATTAGAAAAAAACATTTATGATTTCTTTTTGTGTGTGCTTATTCAATGTCATGAAGGTCATGAATATTTTCCTCTACCTTTTTCTCTAGAAGTGTTACAGTGTTCACCTTGATGCTTAGGTATTAGATCAGTTTTCTTTTAATTCTTATGTATGATAACAAATAGTAACTAAGGATTTTTTCAATATGAACATTCAGTTTTTCTAGAAGCCTCTGTTGAAAGATTACCCTTTCCCATTGAATTACTATGACATCCTGTGGAAAAGCAATGATTCTATGTATGTGGGTATGTTTCTGATGTTACTTAGCTCCATTCTTTTCCATTGGTATATATGTATATCCTTATTTTGATTGTCAGAACTTCATAATTCATCTTAGAATAAAATACTGTAACTCATATAGTATTATTTCTTTCTCTCCTAAAATTGTTTTGATTCTTCTAAACTCACAGCATTTCCATATAGATATCAAGTTGTTTTGTTCAATTCTATAATAAAAAGCTTGCTGAGATTTTTGATTGTCATTATGCACAATCTGTGAAGCAAGTTGGGCGTATTGGACATCTCAAAAGTATCAAATCATCTTGCTCATGAATATCGTATACCTTTTGGGTTTTTTGTTTTGTTTTGTTTTGTTTTCTCAGCTGGAATCAGTTTTCAATACACATATTTGTACATGTTTTGATAAATTTATCTTAAATAGTTTATACTTTTTTTCAACTTAGTATTTCATTTATTACTTTTTGAGATAATGTGTTTGTGAATTACATTACAAAGTCAAAGATTTAATGGACTTACTAAACAAAGTGCTCAACAAATCTAAAGTAAAAGAGCATAGTCCAGCAAAAAAATAGGCATAGACTATAAAAAAGCAAACAAAACTTCAACTTCAGTCATGTAAAGTCAATTTTAAAATAGTCACAAACTATTAATATTATAGTAGTATATAATTCTTATCTTCTGTTTAACATACAATTTTCAAGTAACATGTAGCATTTGCCAATTTTTCATATTGTGATTTATAAAGAAAACTTTTAAAATTTTTATTGGATTGAATATTTAAGATTACATTACCATATCAACATCAATTAAAATATATCTAGAAAATCCATAACTACCAAGAAACATAAATGATCATTTAAAGGGTTGATATTTTGAAATTAATGAAAACATGTATATAGAAACAGCCAAATGTTTCAGAAGAAAAAAAAAAACATGATATCTTAAGTGGATATCAGTCACCAATAAGGCCTGAAAATTAATTACCACAATTATCATTTCAGGAAGTTGGAAAAAATACTATCAAATCAAATAAAGTATGATAAAGAAACTAGTAAATATAAAAGTGAAAAAAGCATGAGAAAAGTTAAAAAATGCATGCAACTTGAATATTTATGTGTAGATATGTATGTGTGTGTATACAAGAGAAACAAAACAAATACAAATTGAGCACATTGCAAAGATTAAACATATTGGTAATGCTGGGCCTAGTGGTTAAGATTCTGGTATCTCATATTGTTCTTGTTATCCAGCTCTGCCTCGACTCTACCTTCCTGCAAATGCAGACCTGGAAGCAGTGGGAATGGCTCAAGTGACTGGCTTCCTGGACTCCACATGGGACAGCTGGATTGAATTCCTGGTTGGGAGCATTGGAGAAATAAAAAGCAAGTGGGAGTACTTTCACCTCCCAACTCCCTATTTTTGTCTCTCAAATAAAAAACTTAAAAAAATTAAGTGAAGTAAACAAAAGGAAAAAAAAAGCAAAGTCATGAATATCAGATAGCATGTTGCATGATATTTGAACCATTATATTACTAAAAATAAAATTGCAGAATATTATAATGAAAATTTGTACTACAAAATACTTGAAAATGTAGATAAGTGCATGAATTTCTCAAAAGCCACAAACTGACAGCAGAAGAAACTAAATCTACAGTAGAATACATTATTAAGAATCTTCACAGAAAACAAACTCCAGGCCCAAATTCTTCCATGAGTGACTTCCTGCATAAGTATAAGAAAGAAATAGTATCAATATTACCCCAAAATTTGAGGAAATAGAGAAAAGGAAACATTTATACCTCACATTGTGATCAAGCCAAAATTCAATACAAATTCCTGGTGATGTAATTTCTCTGTTAACCAAAACTGTAAATATTCTAAAGAATGTATCAATAAAATAAGTTGGAAATGAATTCAGTACTATACACATAAAGACTACAAAAATGGTTTAACATTTGAAAATATATTTAATTCATCATATTAATAGAAAATAACACAAATTATTAAATACCCTAATTACTTCAGTACATGTATAAGAAGCACTTGATTAAGTTGAAAATCTGTGATACAAAAAACACGTTTATGATACAAATACTTAATGAAGCAAATATGCCTCTTTTAAATCAACAATATCTATTTGCAAACATTATGACATTATGCTTATTATTGATACACTGGAAGTATATATAAGAATGGAATGAAAGTGTCTTGTTTCTATAAATCATTTTATCGAGATTAGTCTTAGCTGGTGTAATAAAATAATGCTTGTAAAAGAGATAAAAAGCCTAAGGATTGGAAATTAAAAAGTCATTATTTGATACTAGCATCCAAATTTTTAAAAAAATTAAATTTGATTTTTACATTTTAAACTAGTATATAAAAGTTGTACATATGTATGTGTCATCATATGATTATTTCATATGTATATTCATTGTATAGTGTTCAGGCAAGGTAAACATGTCTGTTTCCTCATTTACCTTTGAGATTATTGTGGATTCACATTCAAAGTAGGAAATAATCCACAGACCCCATTAGCTCTTTCCCAGTTTCCTCCTAGGGTAATATCTTGTGAAAATACACAAGACCACAGTCAGGACATTTCCAGTACCACAGGATCCCTCATTTTGAACTTCCACAAGTCACTCCATTTACTTAAAAATATTTATTTATTTATATATTTCAAAGACAGAGTTACAAAGAGAGAAGGAGAGACAGAAACAGAGAAATCTTCCATCCGCTGGTTCACTCCCCAAATGGCTACAATGGCTGTCCTGGGCCAGGCCGAAGCCAGGAGCTAGGAGCTTCAAGCAGGTCTCCCACATGGGTGCAAGGGCCCAAGTACTTGGGCCATCTTCTGATGCTTTCCCAGGTGCATTAGGAGGGAGTTGGGTGGAAGTGGAGTAGCTAGAACTCAAACCGGCACCCATTTGGGATGCCGGCACTGCAGGCAGAGGCTTAGCCTTCTACACCACTGTGCTAGCCCCTGCCACTTCTATTTCTATTCTTCCTCTCTTGAACCTCTTGAAACCACTAATGTATTCACTATTTTTTTTTAGTTTTATTATTTTTAAAAAGTTGGTAATTCCCTGATGATTCATTCATCCGAGTCACTGCATATATCATTAAATAATTCTTGTTTCTTCTTGAGTAGTATTCCAGGGTATGGATATACTACTGTTTGTTAACCTTTCCCTACTTAAAGACCATCTTGAATGATTCTGTTATTTTTGCTATCCAAAACAAAGCTTCTGCTAGAATTCATGCTCCAATCTCTTCACCGCTCCCTATTCCACCAAGAGAAACAAAAGCAGTAACCCCAAAACATAAAAGGTTAAATATGCTTTGCTGCCTCTACGCTAATTTCTTTCAATATTTTCTGAGTTGCACAGCCCTCTTTTATTTCAGATACATACATTTGTTTTTTATTTTGTTTTGTTTTTTTCTTTCATTACTCACTAACACTTGATATTTCAGACCATTTCCACCAGCTGACCTCAAGATGCTATGTCCTATCTATCCACCTGACTCACTTCATTACCTCCTGCAGCTTTCTGCTTATTTATGATCTTAGTAGAATCACCTTTCTTAACATCCTATAAAACTGCTACTACAACTATCCCCATTTTTCTGTATCACCCTAGACAGTTTTAGTTTTATTTGTATTATTTACCAACAGCTCATAAAGTACACCTAATTGTGTTGATGGAGTTATTGTAAGCTCCCTGATTTAAAATAAAAGTTTCACTGGGGGAGAGTTTGTGTATTTGCCTCATTCTTTATCCACGACACCTAAAGACGACGGAGCCAGAAGAGGAAGTAAATGAGTATTTTTTGATTTAAGGAATCTAATGGATATATAATGTCAAATATGTTTAGAATTTTTCTGGGTTTCTGGGTTGTCATCATAACTTTGGAGTATATTTTGAGAATCTTAGAGATATTTCCATATCTTGCCTCTTTCAAACGCCCAGTTATCATTAGGTTCTCTAAATGAGTCATCCTTATTCCAAGATTCATATAGTCTTTCAGATTATACAGGAAGGTGAAACGCTTCTCTGGCAGGAGAGGAGAGCATTACTCTATTAACTGATCAGAGCATTCCTATTTTACTAACTTTTATTTGCTAGTTATGCATACTAGAATTGTACTGAATAATATTAATTCACAAGGACTCAAAAATCAAGAATTTAAAACTTTCCAAAATCAATAAAAATTAAACCATTGAAATAAAATTACATTGAACCATATTCATTTACAAGAAATTAAAAATTAAAAACATCAAGATCAAACTAATTCAAACAATCATTAAAGAGGCCATTAGGGGGTGAACCAACGGAATAGGAAGACCTTTCTCTCTGTCTCTCTCTCTCACTGTCCACTCTGCCTGTCAAAAAAAAAAGAGTGTCAGAAGAGAAATTCAAAACATAGCAGTATTTTCCTCAATCACAAGAGGAAAAGGAAAAGATACTGCTAACAGAGACATTGTGTGAGTTTGTAGCTAAGCTGGGAGAATGTTAAATAAAAAAAGTAGCATGATAAAGAATGATAAACTTGGGTTGGCATTGCTGCACAGCGTATTAGTCTGCCCCCTGCAACACCAGCATCCTGTGTCACCTGGCTCCTCTGCTTCCGCCCAGTTCCTTGCCAATGCACCTAGGAAAGCAGCAGAACATGTGGGAGACCTGGATGACATTCTTGACTCCTGGCTTTGGCCTGGCACAGCCCCAGTGTTGTAGCCTTTTGGGGAATAAATCAATGGATGGAAGATTTCTTTGTCTCTCCACCTCTATTCTGTGATACTGTGAACATGACAAGGAAAATAGAGTGTGTGGGAGGCCAGAAATTCTACAGTCTCTTTATTTCTCTGGTCCTGTGGTATTCCAAGCAACCACAAAGACAATTTTAACCAATAGTTTTACAAGGGAATGAAACATCTAATTCACAGGTCACAAACTGACAGAGATTGTACCATATTTATCCTTCAAATGTGAATGCATGTGTGTGTGTGTGTGTGTGTGTGTGTGTGTATTCATGTTTTAAACAAGTGTGGTCAATATATTGGTATATGTTTATTTTGCGTAGACCTAACATTCAAAAATTGTATCATTTCACTTACAGTTTTGACTTGTAATTTGATTTGAAAAACCAGAATATTTTTAAAACATATTTTCACTTGTGAACAAAAGGCTATAATTGAGTAGCAATCACCCTTATTAGAAGGGCATAAGAATCTCAATTCATCAAGTTCTCACCCACCCCCATCTCTCTTATCTGTTTCAGTTACAATCTGCCCACTTCATCCAGCGATTTCTCTGTCTGATATATCAGGCATTTCTATTCAGAATTCTATTTTAACTTTTTAAGAAATTAACTAATCTACTTTCTTTCCTTTTCCTTTTAACTTTTTTTGGATAACTCTGTTTGGTGTCATGGGAATAAGCATCCATAAGATAAATAATAAGGCTGGTGCCACGGCTCACTAGGCTAATCCTCTGCCTGAGGTACCAGCACTCAGGGTTCTAGTCCCGGTTGATGCTCTTCCAGTTCAGCTCTCTGCTGTGGCCCAGGAGTTCAGTGGAGGATGATCCAAGTGCTTGGGTCCTGCACCCTCATGGGAGACCAGGAGGAAGCACCTGGCTCCTGGCTTCGGATCGGCACAGCGCACCGGCCATAGTGGCCATTTGGGGAGTGAACCAACAGAAAAGGAAGACCTTTCTCTCTGTCTCTCTCCCACTGTCTAACTCTGCCTGTAAAAAAAAAAAAAAGTACTGCAGGAATCACAAGGAGTTTATAAGAGGCAAACAGTTATGTATAAAGAATTCAGATTCCCTCTCCGACCACAATTGTATTTTCTTATATAATTATATTTTTGCTTAGTTAATCCTTGGGTTTGGCAGTACCCAGGGAAATTAACCTTGGGTATAAGAAAAAACCCTCTTCTAGGTTTTGTAACGCACATGGGTTCTATAGGAATATCAAGCCTATCTCATGAATAACTCTCCTAAATTCAATTTTTTCCAGAATTGACCTTGTTTTATCTTAGCTAGCTTTACTGCAATCAGTGCCTACATGGGAAGACAATGATTCTTTGAACAGCAAAGCCAACAATGATATAAATTTTTAAGGGTGGATTTTTCTTATTACGTGGGGAGAAAAGTGTCTTACTACTCCACCCAACCCTTTTATGTCCATTGCCTTGACTGTGGTGCGCTTTTCAGATTTGGTGTTGCATGAAGCTTTACTGCTCCATTCAACCCTTTTAGGTCCATTGCCCTCACTGGTGCACTTTGCAGATTTGGTGTTGCACGAAGCTCTTCCAGGAGCCTCTTCATGACTTTGCAGGACTAGTAGGACTTCAATATGTCTGGATTATTGACTAGCACTACCTTAGTTTTTGAAGATTACAGGCTTCCCAAATCCCAACCTTTACAACTGGTACTGATTATATGTGGATTGTACTTAGGTGGCACATCTACTTCTGAAACTAATTTTTCAAGGTTTCCCTGTTGATGTTTGTGAATAGAGAGAGCATTCCATTCCACAACAGACTGAGATCTTGAAACCATTCATACATGGGCACGACCTAATAACAAAACTGTATTTTCAGCGAATGTATTCATGATACATGATCAGCCAGCACATTCAGTCTTATTAGTCTTGAGAACTATCTGGAATAATCAGAATACCTAAGTGAAAACAGACACAGTCATCACTTGATATGCATGGGGATTGGTGGAAGAATTCCCTCCACACCAAAGTCTGCGTGTGTTCAAGTCTTTTATATAAAACAGTGCAGTAAAATCTGCATGTCACCTATATTGTCCTCCCATATACTTTAAGTCACCTCTAGTTTGTTTAAATTGCAAAGCATATTCTACATAAATAGATGTTATGATGTATTGTTTAGGATATGTTCAAAAAAAGCCTGTACATGTTAAGTATACATGCAATTGTTTTCACATATTTTCAACTGTGGTTCTTTGAATCTGTGGATGAGAAATGCATGACTACAGAGAGTCAACTCTACACTTAGCTTCACTAACACCATCAGGAAACAGGTGAAAATGGCAGAAGCATTGCCCTGTCTAGTAGTTACTGAAATCAGTTCTAGCCATACCTAACCTATAGAAATATTACCTAGCCACGTACATAATCTTGGTATAGAATGAGAAATAATTATAACACATGTTTAATTTTCTCTAAAAATGTTGTTCTGTGAAATATTGTTCTCTATCTAGTTGCATGAAAGTTGGTGCTTAAGTAGAACTCCCTATCTAGTTTTAAACCATTGCATCTTCATGATTGGGTGAGTTTCATAGTTCATCACAGAAGAAATACGAGTGAGCCATACTCATAAATTTACCATTAAGGACAATTGTGCATTAGAGTAGCTCTGAAAAGTACTAGATTATCAGTAAGATACAACAAACATTAGACTTTAAACATCCCTTAAAGCACATCAAATTAAAGCACAATAACAACTTGTAAAATGCAGTTGTTCTTAGACTTTGTTAAAATTCAAGCCTTAGTAAAACTAATTTCTTGTAAATATTTGCACAGCATCAGTTTATAATGATGGCTATACTCTACAAGCTGTTCAACTTCTTTAAGAGGATCTTAAAATCTCTTTTATAGAAGTAATTAAAGTCAGTTCTTACTTGCATGGATTTCTTCAGCAAGGTAGATAGATTTGATGACAGTAATAATTCTTGGACAGGCATAATGATTCGAATTTTTAAGATTTTATTTATTTTTATTTGTGAGTCAGTTTACAGAGAGAGATGGAGAGACAGAGATAGAGACAAAAATGTCCCATCCACTGGTTCAATCCACAGATATATTCTGTTTTATTATTCTTTCTTTCCTTTTTTTAAAAGATTTATTTATTTATTTGAAAGGCAGAGTCACAGAGAGGCAGAGGCAGAATGAGAGAGAGCGCTTCTATTTGCTGGTTCACTCCCCAGATGGCTGCAATGGTCAGAAGCTCCGAAGCCAGGAGCCAGGAGCCAGGAGCTTCTCCCGGGTCTCTCACATGCGTGCAAGGGACCAAGGACATGGGCCATCTTCCAGTGCTTTCCCAGGCCATAGCAGAGAGCTGGATTAGAAGCGGATCAGTTGGGGCCAGTGCCGTGGCTCACTTGGTTAATCATCCGCTTGTGGCGCCAGCACCCTGGGTTCTAGTCCTGGTCGGGGCGCCGAATTCTGACCCAGTTGCTCTTCTTCCAGCTCAGCTCTCTGCTGTGGCCGGGGAGGGCAGTGGAGGATGGCCCAAGTGCTTGGGCCCTGCACCCACTTGGGAGACCAAGAGGAAGCACCTGGCTCCTGGCTTCAGATCTGCACAGCGCACAGGCCATAGCGGCCGTTTCGTGGGGTGAACCAACGGAAAAGGAAAACCTTTCTCTCTGTCTCTCTCTCTATCTAACTCTTCCTGTCAAAAAAAAAAAGAAAGAAAAGTGGATCATCTGGGACTTGAATCAGTGCCCATGTGGAATGTCAGCACTGCAGGTGGTGGCTTTACCTACTGTGCCACAGTGCAAGCCCCTATTATCCTTTCTTAAAATGAGTCATCCATTTGTAAATTGTTGGGATATTGTTCCTCTGGGCTTTTTACATAGCATTTAGGATAGCACCATTCTCTCACCCAAGCTTCACTATAAAGTTGATATTGGTTCTTGCTTCAACTTTAGCAGAGTTAATGTTGCCCTGGGAGGGTCTTCTAAAACAGATGCCTTATCCTTCTTAGTGCTTCAAACTAGTTTCTAATCATTAATGTTACAAGAAATCCTTATGGAGCCGGCGCCGTGGCTCAATAGGCTAATCCTCCACCTTGCGGCGCCGGCACACCGGGTTCTAGTCCCGGTTGGGGCGCCGGATTCTGTCCCGGTTGCCCCTCTTCCAGGCCAGCTCTCTGCTATGGCCAGGGAGTGCAGTGGAGGATGGCCCAGGTGCTTGGGCCCTGCACCCCATGGGAGACCAGGAAAAGCACCTGGCTCCTGGCTCCTGCCAGGATCAGCGCGGTGCGCCGGCTGCAGCGGCGGCCATTGGAGGGTTAACCAGCGGCAAAGGAAGACCTTTCTCTCTCTGTCTCTCTCT
This sequence comes from Oryctolagus cuniculus, assembly GCF_051225735.1. Taxonomy (NCBI): domain Eukaryota; kingdom Metazoa; phylum Chordata; class Mammalia; order Lagomorpha; family Leporidae; genus Oryctolagus; species Oryctolagus cuniculus. The sequence goes on from NC_142869.1 coordinate 162,374,104, forward strand.
CTCACTGTCCACTCTGCCTGTCAAAAATAAAAAAAAAAAAAAAAATCCTTATGTTTATTTTGGTGCAAATAATTTTTGAAATCCATATTTTTCATAATATGCATTTCCATAAACTGTTTGAAAAGGTCTCATTTTATGTTTGCAGGTCAGTTATAGATGAGCATTTTGGTTTCACATTTAAATGTTTACATCATATTTGATGTAGCATTTCTTCCCACTACATGTCTACAAGGCTCCACGGGAGTCTATGAAATTGCCACATCATGGAATGATTCCACTTCATTGTTTCACTCCAGAGGCTGGCTGCGCAAATGCTACTGTACAGAGGAACCTCCTGATTAATCCCTCTGTATTACACATGTGTTCTCATGTCCAGACTGTGTGTGATGCCAATTAACACACATCCATAAGACTGTATAGACCTTATTCATTATCATTGACTTACATATGTCATTATCTAGACAGAAATGACCTGATTAGTTCTAAGTTAGTTTTGGGTGTCATTTTTTTCCAAATAAATAATATTTCTCCTTCATGATCTACAGAAAGTTAAAAATCCAGGCTTTGGGACAAAGGTGAGACAAGGGTATGCTGCTGTGTCTGTACCATTTCTGTTCTCACCATGTGGCTAAGAGACTCGAAGCATAGCAGATGCTGTCAGGACTGCCACAAGCAAAATCATTTCATTAACCCCATTAACATGCACAAGCTCACTGCTCAGCACTCATTCTTGACTATGTAAATCAACAAGGTAAATCTACCATGCCAGAGTAGTGAAGATGGCTGCATCCCACAGCTGCATGCCTGGTCCACTTCCCGACTGGCTCTGGATCCTTACCCCAGCTTCCTGCTAATGCAGACACTGGGAAGCAGTAGTGATGACTGAAAAAGCAACTGATTCCCAGCCACCAACATGGGAGACCTGAATTGAGCTCCCTGCTCTTGGCTTAGGTCCATGCCCAGCCCTGTTGGTTGCAAGCATTTGAGTCCACCTGTGAATGGGAATTTCCTTGTTTGTCTATCTGACTACTCTTTGCTTGTCAACTTTTTTTTTCAAAAACAAAAAATGTATTCTACTGAGGGAGAGGAGGCCCAGTTTTTCTTCACATCAGCACAGAAAATCCCTGAAGTTACACATTTTTAGGAGTGAAAGAATACTTAATACCCAATATGATACCAATAATTCTGATAATCTCATACATACTGAAGCTATTCACTCTTGAATCATTTAATGTGGTCAGAAGATAAAAATAGGATGTTTCTCACCTTATGTCCCTGAAGTCAGACACACTATCTGCAAAGTGAACAGTGGGGATTTGAGTTTTTTTTAATCAATTGGGAGGTAATGAATAACTGCCAAGGGAATTTGTTTATGTAAGGTACTGTTTTTTACAACCTTAAAACAAACAAACAAAAGCCTAAAATCTATTCTGATCAGTTGAGATATGAAATTGTATGAAAAACTGAAAGAGTCTTTTAGGGTGTGGCCCTCAATAAACAGTACAAATGTTATCCATTGAGTACCAACAAAAGTTGTCAACCAAACAAAGGAAACTTACATCAATAAAGCTGCCAGGATATCTGCCAAATAAAACTTATTTGAAAATGCCCTCTGGGAACCTTCATTAAGTGTGTATAATAATTCTAGATGTGCTGTAGCCTCACTGTACACTGACATTTGTACTCTAAACCTGCTCCCATAGACTGCACTGCTTAACCTTGACATAAAATATTCAATTGCCTTAGTTCTCTCATAATAAATCCCTCCCACCAGCTGCTAATTTGTCTTCCTTTCTGTGGATATTTCTGGCCTGCTAACAGAGATATGCCACATTTTATGTTTAGTTTTTTTATTTGATTTATCTTGTACTTATTATGTAACATTTTGCTCAGAATATTTTACATTCATTCCTCATTTAATTGTCATAATAACTCTATTAGATATAAATGGTTGGTAAACTTGTTTTATAAGGAGGGAGGCTTAACAACAGAATGAACAACTAATTTTCTCAGTCATCCAATTCATAGTGTGAAGCTGTCTGTAGAAGCAAAAAATGCTTGCATATGTACTGCTATTCCTTGCTTCCTCTTTAACCCATGGTGAGCCAAGGCTGAGTGAAAAGTTGAAATACTACTTGGCCATATTCTAAGGCCTTTATTTGAAACAAATGTTATTTTCACTTGATTCTATAGTCAAACAGACTCTGCCTGTAAAGGAATAAATAATAAAGACATTACAATGTCTTTTCCCAATAAGGACTTGAGTAGATTCTTAAAAAATAATGTTGATGGCCAGTGCCGCGACTCACTAGGCTAATCCTCCGCCTGTGTCGCCGGTACTCTGGGTTCTAGTCTTGGTTGGGGCGTTGGTTCTGTCCGGGTTACTCCTCTTCAAGTCCAGCTCTCTGCTGTGGCCCAGGAAGGCCGTGGAAGATGGCCCAAGTGCTTAGGCCCTGCACCCGCTTGGGAGACCAGGAGGAAGCACCTGGCTCCTGGCTTCGGATCAGCACAGCGCAGGCCAAAGTGGCCATTTGGGGGGGTTAACCAACGGAAGGAAGACCTTTTTCTCTGTCTCTCTCTCTCACTGTTTAACTCTGCTTGTCAAAAAAGAAAAAAAAAAAGTTTTTCCTTTGAATAAAATAATAAGCACTAAAATAGAATCAACCAGAAATCTTGAACTAAGCATATGACAGACAAAAAAAGTTCAACATGTGGCTTCACACTAGACTGTACCATTGAGAAAAAGAATCAGCAAAATTGAAGACAAGTCATATGAAGTTAACCAGCTAGAGAAAGAAAAATGAATTAAAAAAAAAAAAAAAGTGAAGACTGTATCTGACATCCCAGGCACACAATCAAACAAATGAAAACACATAGTATGTGGGTCCCAGTAGAGTAAAAATTGTAAAGGATATAAAGCTGATGTGAAGAAATAATAGATTAGGATTTCTAACCTTGGGAGAATATGAACACTGAGATTTAAGAAGGTGCATAGACAACATAAACTCAAAGATTAATCCAAGACGATTAAGTAACAATATGGCCTTCTTTACCCATGCAATGGTCATTGTTACAAATCTCTTTTTGTGATATTAATAACTCTGTTTCCAAGAAAAAATAGCATGCACGTGTAAGTATATATCGTGTACATTTGAGGTGGGTGTGGTAAAATGTAAACAATGTTGGGGCCGGTGCCATGGCTCACTTGGTTAATACTCCACCTGTGGCGCCAGCATCCTTTATGGGCACCGGGTTCTGGTCCTGGTTGCTCCTCTTCCAATCCAGCTCTCTACTGTGGCCCGGGAGGCAGTGGAGGATGGCCCAAGTGTTTAGGCCCCTGCACCCTCATGGGAGACCAGGAGGAAGCACCTGGCTCCTGGCTTCGGATCGGCTCAGCGCCGGCCATAATGGCCATTAGGGGAGTGAACCAATGGAAGGAAAACCTTTCTCTCTGTCTCTCTTTCACTTCTATAACTCTACCTGTAAAAAAAAAAATGAAATAAAATTAATTTGTACATAATAAACTTTTAAAAAAACAAATAATTTAAAAAATTAAAAAAACAACAAAAAAAGAATAATGTTGATTTTTAAAACAAAAAAACTTATAAGTAAAAAAAAATGCTGAGACACATTATAATCAAAGTGGTCAAAAGTCAAGAACAAAAAGAATTTTGAAAATCAAAATGAAAGTAGAGTGGCTTACCATATATAAGGGCATTTCTTCCATATGCTATCAGGAATTTCCCAAGAAATCTTGTGGGGATGAGGGAAGACCACCAACCAAAAACATCACACAGGCATACTTCAGAGATATTTTGGGTTCAGCTCCAGACCACTACACTAAAGCATATATCACAATAAACATTATTAAAAATTTTCCAATACATATAAAATTATGTTCATACTACACTGTTTTCTATCAAGAACACAATGGCATTATATTTGAAAACATTACATATAACCCTACATTAAAAACTATTCAATTGGGGCCAGTATTATAGCACAAAGGATTAAGCTGCCACCTGAGAAACAAGCATCCCATAAGAGCACCCATTTGACTCCTGAATGTTCCACTTTCCAATCCCTGTTAATGCACCAGTGAGAGCAGTGGAAGATGGCCAGAGTACATGGGACCCTGCCACCCACATGAGAAACCCAGAGAGAGTTCCAGGGTCCTGGTTTTGGCCAGGCTCGGCCCGGATCATTGCAGTTATTTGGGGAGTAAACCAGTGAATGGTTCTCTGTGAAACACTGAGCCAGAGAAACTCTGTCTTTCTCTCATTCTGTCACTCAGCATTTCAAATAAACAAAATAAATCTTTAAAATATTCTATTGCTAAAAATATAAATTATCTTCTTAGCTGTTAGGAAAATGACAACAATGGATTTTCTTAACATATGGCTGACACAAATCTTCAACTTCTAAAAAAAAAAATCTGTGAAATACAACAAAGAAAAACACAGTAGAACAAGATATTCTTGTATCCAGCAAGGATGTCCTTCAGAAATGATGGAGAAGTGAAAAAGGTCTCTATAAAAAAAAGTTGGGGAAGTTCATTACCTCTAGATCCCATAACAAGAAACTCAAATGGAGTATTTCATGATAAAATAGAGAATATTGAATAAAAACCTTAAAACACATGAAACAATAAAACACATTGATAAAAGTAAATAGTCAAATTTAGAATATTCTAACACTGAAGTTATGGTGCATAAACGAATTTTAACTCTAGCTCAAAAATTAGAGGCAAAAGTATTAGCAACTATAGCTGCAAAAATGTTATGAGAGAAGCACAATATACAACACATAAGTAACAAGTTTTTGACCAGGCCGTTCAGCTGCCATTTGGTAGCCCCTCATATTGAAGTACCTTTGTTTAAGTCTAATTCCATGGGGCTGCCACTGTGGCGCAGCGGGTTAATGCCCTGGACTGAAGGGTCGGCATCCCATATGGGCTCCAGTTCTAGTACCAGCTGCTCCACTTCTGATCCAACTCTCTGCAATGGCCTGGGATAGCAGTGGAAGATGGACCAAGTCCTTGGGCCCCTGAACACATGTGGGAGACCCAGAAGAAGCTTTAGGCTCCTGGCTTTGGATCGGCTCAGCTCCAGCCATTGTGGCCATCTGGGGAGTGAACCAGTGGATGGAAGACCTCGCTCTCTAACTCTGACTTTCAAATAAATAAAATAAATCTTAAAAAATTCCGATTCCAATTACAGCTCCCTGATAAAGCTCACCTATGGAAACATCAGGTAATGCCTTAATACCTGGGTCCTTGCCATCCGCTTGGGAGACCTAGACTGAGTGCTTGACCCTAGCTTTGGTCTACCCATGCCCTAGCTGTTAGAGCATTTGGGGCATGAACCAACCAATAGAACATGTCATTCTCACTTTCTTTGATGCTTCTTCACAAATTAATTAACTAAATAAATAAATGATTTTTAAAAATATTTAAAGTGTGATATCAATTGTACAAAATATAGAGGCAGCAGAGCATAGAGGTTTTGTGTGAGACTGAAATTAAACTGATAACTGCTTAAAGTAGATCATTATAACCATAAATACTCTATGTAATCCTCACAGTAAGAAGAATGAAACCTTTTTAGTCTCATATTTATTTAACATCTAGTAGACATAGAAAGATAAAGAGAAAGGAATCAAAGTGTACCATCACAAAGTATCAATAAACAGGCTGGCGCCGCGGCTCAATAGGATAATCCTCCGCCTACAGCGCCAGCACACCAGGTTCTAGTCTCGGTCGGGACGCCAGATTCTGTCCTGGTTGCCCCTCTTCCAGGCCAGCTCTCTGCTGTGGCCCAGGAGTGCAGTGGAGGATGGCCCAAGTGCTTGGGCCCTGCACCCACATGGGAGACCAGGAGAAGCACCTGGCTCCTGGATTCAGATCAGCACGGTGTGCTGGCTGCAGCGCACTGGCCTCAGCAGCCATTGAGGGGTGAACCAACGGTAAAGGAAGACCTTCCTCTCTGTCTCTCTCTCTCACTGTCCACTCTGCCTGTCAAAAAAATATATCAGCAAACCACAAAGAGAGGAAGAAAGAATGATGGTGAACTATAAAGCAGAGTGTAATTAACAAAATAGCAATATTAATCATGCAATAATTACTTAAAATTACTTACTTGGATTAAATTCTCTAATTAAAAACTACAAAATGCCTGAATGGATCTTAAAAAAAATATGGGCCGGTGCTGTGGCATAGCGGGTAAAGCCAATGCGTGCAGTGCCAGCATCCCATAGAGGTGCCAGTTTGTCTCTGCTGCTCCACTTCTGATCCAGCACTCTGCTATGGCCTGGGAAAGCAGTGGAGGATGACCCAAGTCCTTGGGCCCCTGCACCTGCATGGGCGACCTGGAGGAGACTCCTGGCTCCTGGCTTCAGATCAACACAGCTCCAGCCGCTGCAGCCATCTGGGGAGTGAATCAGCAGATGGAAGACCTCTCCCTCTCTCTGTCCTGCCTCTGCCTCTTTTTATCTCTGCCTTTCAAATACATAAATACATAAATTTTCAAATACATAAATCTTTAAGAAAATATGACTCTAAAACATACTTCCAACAAGAGAGTCAATTTATATTTAAGGACACACCATAGACTGGCATAGAAGGGATAAAAATAAACATATTATATGCAAATGGTATCCAAAAGACCGAAAGGGTGACTATGTATGTATAAGACAAAATAGACTTTACGTTAGACTGTTTTAATAGGTAAAGGTAACTTTATAATGAAAGAGAGACCAATTTATTTATTTTTTATTTTTTTAATTAATTATTTTTTTTTACAGGCAGAGTGGACAGTGAGAGAGAGAGAGACAGAGAGGAAGGTCTCCCTTTGCCGTTGTTTCACCCTACAATGGCCGCCGCGGTCTGCGCACCACACTGCTCAGAAGGCAGGAGCCAGGTACTTCTCCTGGTCTCCCATGGGGTGCAGGGCCCAAGCACTTGGGCCATCCTCCACTGCACTCCCTGTCCACAGCAGAGCTGGCCTGGAAGAGGGGCAACCGGGACAGAATCCGGCGCCCCGACCAGGACTAGAACCCGGTGTGCCAGCGCCGCTAGGCGGAGGATTAGCCTAGTGAGCCGTGGCGCCAGCCCAAAAGAGAGACCAATTTATTAAGAAGATAACAACAATTACTCCTATACATGCAGCCAACTTTAAAGCACCTGAATATATTAAGGAACACATTAAATAAATATTAGCAAAACTAAAAATAGCAATATGATACAGTAGATAAATCAGTCATACAGACATCCCATTAAAATGGTCAATTCAAAAAATATTATAGACCAAATGGACTTTACAGGTATAAACAGAGTATTCCATCCGACAGCAGCAGATTACACATTCTTCTCAAACACCTTCATATTCTAACAAGGGAGATCATGTGTTAAGCCCCCAAACAAAGATTAACAAATTTAATATTGAATTCACATGAAGAATGTTTTCCTACCATGGTGGTTGGAAACTAGAAGTCAACAATAGGTGGATAATTTAAAAAATCACAGATATGCGGGAATTATAGTGAATCCTATGGAACAATCAATTGGTCAAAGAATTCAAATGAGAAATAAAAATATATCTTGATGAAAGCAAAAATTAAAAACACAACATATGGGCCGGCGTCGTGGCTCAATAGGCTAAACCTCCACCTGCGGCGCTGGCACATTGGGTTCTAGTCCCGGTTGGTGCGCCGGATTCTGTCCCAGTTGCCCCTCTTCCAGGCCAGCTCTCTGCTGTGGCCCAGGAGTGCAGTGGAGGATGGCCCAAGTGCTTGGGCCCTGCACCCCATGGGAGACCAGGAGAAGCACCTGGCTCCTGCCTGTGGATCAGTGCAGTGTGCTGGCCACAGTGTGCCGGCAGCGCTGGCCATTGGAGGGTGAACCAATGGCAAAGGAAGACCTTTCTCTCTGTCTCTCTCTCTCTCACTGTCCACTCTGCCTGTAAATAAAATAAAATAAAATAAAATAAAATAAAATAAAATAAAAAACACACAACATACTATAAGTTAAGGTATGCAGCAAAGCAGTTCTCAGAGGCATTTTTGTAACTATAAATGGCAATACCTAGTAAAAATAAAGATAAAAAAAAAAAACTAGCAAACATCTCAAAAAAAAAAAAAAAAACACTAAGGCCAAAGTTTGCAGAAAAAGAAAACAATAAAGATGAAATGTGAAATAAATAAGGCTTGGAAGATAATTTAAAGGTTAACAAAACTGAGCTTTTAAATAAGAAAAGCACACAACATATTCTTAATTAGGCTAAAAAAAAAGGACACAAAATTATGCTGAAAGTAGAAATGTTAAAACAGATACCATAGGGATACCATGGGCCATAAGAGATTAGTATGAGCATTCATATGCCAAAAGTTGGATAACCTAGAAGAAATAGGTAAATCCCTAAATACAACCTATAAATACTGAATTACTAATAGAACATGTGAACAATAAAATAACCAAAGAGATTGGAATAATAAACAAAGGCTTCCTAAACAAAACAAAACAGACTGGAACAAGATCTCTTCAAAGATGAATTCTATCTGGAATTTAAAGAAGAATCATTGGGGCCGGCGCCGCGGCTCACTAGGCTAATCCTCCGCCTAGCGGCGCCGGCACACCGGGTTCTAGTCCCGGTTGGGGCGCCGGATTCTGTCCCGGTTGCCCCTCTTCCAGGCCAGCCCTCTGCTGTGGCCAGGGAGTGCAGTGGAGGATGGCCCAGGTGCTTGGGCCCTGCACCCCATGGGAGACCAGGAAAAGCACCTGGCTCCTGGCTCCTGCCATCGGATCAGCGCGGTGCGCCGGCCGCAGCGCGCCGGCCGCGGCGGCCATTGGAGGGTGAACCAACGGCAAAGGAAGACCTTTCTCTCTGTCTCTCTCTCTCACTGTCCACTCTGCCTGTCAAAAAAAAAAAAAAAAAAAAAAAAAAGAAGAATCATTGGCACCAGTGTTGTGGTACCTGGATTAAGCCACTGCCAGCCACACCAGCATCCCACATGGGTACCAGTTTGAGTATTCTAGTTCCACCTCTGACCCAGCTCCCTGCTAATGCACCTGAAAAAGCAATGGAAGATGGCCTAAGTACTTGGGCCTCTGTCACCCACTGGAAGACCCAGATGAAGCTCCTGGTTCCTGGATTCAGCCTGGCCCAACACTGCAGATTGCGTACATTTGGGGAGTGAACCAGAAGACGGAAGATTTCTCTCCCCCCTCTTCCCTCTTCTTTCTGTAAATCTGCCCCTCAAATAAAATAAAATAAATCTTAAAAGAAATAAAATAAAGATGAATAGCTATGATATTTTCAAGCTTGTCAAGATTTGAAGTGGAAAGAACATTTAAAAACTCGTCTTCTGAGGCCAGCATTACTCTGATACTAAAGCCAATGGGATCAAATATAGAAAATTATAGGCCTGGGATTGGCATTGTGGCATAGAGTGTTAAGCTGCCACTTGCAATGCCTGCATCACACACAGGTGCCGGTTTATGTCCTAGCTGCTCCACTTCTGATCCCACTACCTGCTAATGGGCCTGGGAATGAAGCAGAGATTGGCCCAATTGCTTGTGCCACTGCACCCACATGGGAGACTCAGATGAAGCTCCTGGCTCCTGGCTTTTCCCTGGCACAGCCCCAGGTGTTGCTGCTATTTGGGGAGTGAACCAGAGGGTAGAAGAGCTCTCTCTCTGTCTCTCATTCTTTCTCTGTAACTCTGTGTTTCATATAAACAAAATAAGTCCTTAACAAAATAGAGAGAGAAAGAGAGAGAAAGAGAGAGAGGCCGGTGCTGTGGAGTAGAGGGTTAAGCCTCTGCCTGCTGTGTTGGCATCCCATATGGCTGCCAGTTTGAGTAAAGGCTGCTGCACTTTCAATCCAGTTCCCTGTCAATGGCCTGGGATAGCTGTGGAAGATGGCCAAAATTCTTGGGCCCCTGCACTATAAGGGAGACCTGGATGAAGCTCCTGTCTGGTGGTTACAGCCTTGTTTAGCCCTGGACATTGCAGCCATATGGGGATAATCTCTCTATTTCTCTCTGTCTCTGTAACTCTGACTTTCAAGTAAATAAATAAATCTTAAAAAATAAAAAGAATTACAGGCCAATATCTCTGATTAACCTAAATTCAAAAATTTTCAACAAGAAACTATCAAACTAAATTCAACAGCACATTGAAAGGATCATATACTATATCATTGGGATATATTCCTGAAATGCAAAGATCATTCAACATACACAAATTAATAACTGTGACATGCCCCCTTAATAGAATGAAAATTCCATAGATATAGAAATGATGCTTAACAGAATCCAACAGCCTTTCATATTAAACATTCTGAATAAATTTCCTGTGACAAAGGATGCCTCTGGGATGGATGCACCAACCAAATGGTACAAGAAGAGGTAAATTGTCCTGTAACACTTTTATATTTATAGAGAAAGGAATGAAGACAGAGTGGAGAGCTACCAATCAATAAAATTCACTTACTAAGAGAGGCCTTCAGAGCTCTGATTGACACCAAGTCTTTTAGTCAAAAAATTATTAGAAAAATGTCTTGATCTTTTTGGAATGCAATAAATGACTATAGACTGGGTGACTTAAACCATTAACCTTTATTTCTCTTAGTTCCTAAGGCTGGAGGTCTCAGATCAGGATGCTTGTAGTGCAAGGTTATTGATGAAGGTCTCCTGTTCCTATGAGAAAGCCATCACTTATCCTTTCCCTGATACCAAATGAGATCTTGTTCGTCCTCTTTCATGAGGGAGTCTATTTTCATCATGAATTTATTTAAACCTAGCATTTTACCTCAAATCTCCATTTCCAAATGCCATCATATTGGGAGATTAGAACTTCAATCATTCAATCCATAGTAGTGTATGTATCACAGATTATACATGTGTATACACACACACACACACACTCACACACACACATATGTATGTATAATTAAGCTAACTCAGATCTACTAAGCCAGCTTCTTGTTTGGTTAATTAAATAAGGAAAGGAATAATATTTCAGGGGATTTGAAACATATCCAAAATAAACTATTCAAAAAGTTTAAAAATCAAAAGATTTGGCCTAATAAATCATTTGTCCAACCTTACAAATGATGCTTATGAATGTGATCTGCACACAAACATAGAAACTAGTCATTATTATGAAGAAAATCTCCCAGTAAAAGTACAAAGGATATCTAAAGCAAACAATAGGAAACAACTAGTACAACAGGAAAGTGTGATAGTGAAGAGAAATCAAAATGAAATGAAGAATTCAATAGATCAAATGAAAAGCACAATAGAGAGCCTTACAAACAGAATGGGTGAAGCAGAAGAGAGAATATCGGACTTAGAAGACAGAGAACAGGAAAGGATACAGTCAGACCAAAGAAAAGAAGAGGAAATTAGAAATCTAAAACATATTGTCGGGAATCTTCAGGATACTATTAAAAAACCCAACATTCGGGTTCTAGGAGTTCCTGAAGGCAGGGAGAGGGAGAAAGGATTAGAAGGCCTTTTTAGTGAGATATTAGCAGAGAACTTTCCAGGTTTGGAGAAGGACAGAGAAATCCTAGTACAGGAAGCTCACAGAACCCCTATTAACACGACCAAAAGAGATCCTCAGCATGACACGTTGTAATTAAACTCTCCACAGTGAAACATAAAGAAAAGATCCTAAAATGTGCAAGAGAGAAACGTCAGATTACTCTCAGAGGATCTCCAATCAGACTCACAGCTGACTTCTCATCAGAAACCCTACCAGCTAGGAGGGAATGGCGAGATATAGCCCAGGTACTAAGAGAGAAAAACTGCCAGCCCAGAATATTATATCCTGCAAAGCTATCATTTGTGAACGAAGGTGAAATAAAGACTTTTCATAGCAAACAGAAATTGAAAGAATTTGTTGCCACTAGTCCAGCCCTGCAACAGATGCTTAAAGATGTGTTACACACAGAAACACAGAAACATAGTCATCAATATGAAAGAAGGTAAAGGAAGGAAACCAAGGAAGGAAACCTCACAGCAAAAGATCACAGGGAATTCAAAGCATATATTAGAACTTATCTTTGGCAAATGGCAGGGCAAAGTTACCACTTATCATTAGTCACATTGAACGTGAATGGCCTGAACTGTCCAGTTAAAAGACACAGATTGGCTGATTGGGTTAAGGAACAAAACCCATCTATTTGCTGCTTACAAGAAACACATCTTTCCAACAAAGATCCATACAGACTGAAAGTGAAAGGCTGGAAAAAGATATACCATGCCAACAGAAATGAAAAAAGAGCGGGCGTAGCCATCTTAATATTGGACAACATAAACTTTACCACAAAAACTGTTAAGAGAGACAAAGAGGGACATTATATCATGATTAAGGGATCAATTCAACAGGAAGATATAACAATTATCAATGTATATGCACCTAACTACAGGGCACCAGTTTATCTAAAAGATTTATTAACGGACTTAAAGGGAGACTTAGACCCCAATACAATAGTACTGGGGGACTTCAATACTCCACTCTCAGAAATAGACAGATCAATAGGACAGAAGATCAACAAGGATACAGTAGATTTAAACGACACTATAGCCCAAATGGATCTAACAGATATCTACAGAACTTTCAATCCTACAGCTAAAGATTTTACATTCTTCTCAGCAGTACATGGAACCTTCTCTAGGATTGACCACATACTAGGCCATAAAGCAAGTCTCAGCAAATTCAAAAGAATTAGAATCATACCATGCAGCTTCTCAGATCATAAACGAATGAAGTTGGAAATTAGCAACTCAGGAATCCTTAGAGCATATGCAAACACATGGAGATTGAACAACATGCTCCTGAATGAACAATGGGTCATAGAAGAAATCAAAAGAGAAATCAAAAACTTTCTGGAAGTAAATGAGGATAACAGCACAACATACCAAAACTTATGGGACGCAGCAAAAGCAGTGTTAAGAGGAAAGTTTATATCAATAGGTGCCTACATCAAGAAATTGGAAAGGCACCAAATAGATGAGCTTTCAATTCACCTCAAGGATCTAGAAAATCTACAGCAAACCAGACCCAAATCTAGTAGGAGAAGAGAAATAATTAAAATCAGAGAAGAAATCAACAGGATTGAATCAAGAAAAACATTACAAAAAATCAGCCAAACGAGGAGCTGTTTTTTTGAAAAAATAAACAAAATTGACACCCCATTGGCCCAACTAACTAAAAAAAGAAGAGAAAAGACCCAAATCAATCAAATCAGAGATGAAAAAGGAAATGTAACAACAGACACCACAGAAATAAAGAGAATCATCAGAAATTGCTACAAGGACTTGTATGCCAGCAAACAGGGAAACCTATCAGAAATGGATAGATTCCTGGACACATGCAACCTACCTAAATTGAACCAGGAAGACATCGAAAACCTAAACAGACCCATAACTGAGACAGAAATTGAAACAGTAATAAAGGCCCTCCCAACAAAGAAAAGCCCAGGACCAGATGGATTCACTGCTGAATTCTACCAGACATTTAAAGAAGAACTGACTCCAACTCTGCTCAAACTATTCAGAACAATCGAAGAAGAGGGAGTCCTCCCAAATTCTTTCTATGAAGCCAGCATCACCTTAATTCCTAAGCTGGAAAAAGATGCAGCATTGAAAGAGAATTACAGACCAATATCCCTGATGAACATAGATGCAAAAATCCTCAATAAAATTCTCGCCAATAGAATGCAACAACACATCAGAAAGATCATCCACCCAGACCAAGTGGGATTTATCCCTGGTATGCAGGGATGGTTTAATGTGTGCAAAACAATCAATGTTGTGGGGAGCAACTCGGACTAGACTAAGTTACTGGAATTAAGACTTATTCTATGCATCTGCTCTCCCACAAAATGGCGCTGAGAAGGGAGAAACAGCTTCTACACAGCTGCCTCCAGTTCAACCAATATACTGTAGGACTTACTCCTGATTGGAGAAGAGCAGTGTACTCGGTGTGTGGGTAGCAGAGTTGGGATTGGTGGAAGAGGACTATAAAGGAGGAGCGAGACAACATGCACCAGGAACATCTAAGAGGAACATCTAAAGAGGAACATCTATCTGAAGGAACACCTGTGCAGCCCCCAAGAGAGCCGGCCGGCGGTGTGCCACTCTCCTGCGGAAGTGGGGAAAGTGGCTAGGGGGAACCGCCCTTCCACGGAGGTGGAAGGGACGGTAGCCAACCCGGGAAGAACCAGCAGCAAACCCAGGGAGGGCCGAGCAGACAAAAGAACAGCGCAGGTCCTGTGTCGTTCTTCCACGAAGACGGGGAGCGACAAATGTGATACACCACATTTACAGACTGCAGAAGAAAAACCATATGATTATCTAATAGATGCCGAGAAAGCATTTGATAAAATACAACACCCGTTCATGATGAAAACTCTAAGCAAACTGGGTTTGGAAGGAACATTCCTCAATACAATCAAAGCAATCTATGAAAAACCCACAGCCAACATCCTATTGAATGGGGAAAAGTTGGAAGCATTTCCACTGAGATCTGGGACCAGACAGGGATGTCCACTCTCACCACTGCTATTCAATATAGTTCTAGAAGTTCTAGCCAGAGCTATTAGGCAAGAAAAAGAAATTAAAGAGATACAAATTGGGAAGGAAGAACTCAAACTATCCCTCTTTGCAGATGACATGATTCTTTATTTAGGGGACCCAAAGAACTCTACTAAGAGACTATTGGAACTCATAGAAGAGTTCGGCAAGTAGCAGGGTATAAAATTAATGCACAAAAATCAACAGCCTTCGTATACACAGGCAATGCCATGGCTGAGGAAGAACTTCTAAGATCAATCCCATTCACAATAGCTACAAAAATAATCAAATACCTTGGAATAAACTTAACCAAGGACGTTCAAGATCTCTACGAAGAAAATTACAAAACCTTAAAGAAAGAAATAGAAGAGGATACCAAGAAATGGAAAAATCTTCCATGCTCATGGATTGGAAGAATCAATATCATCAAAATGTCCATTCTCCCAAAAGCAATTTATAGATTCAATGCAATACCAATCAAGATACCTAAGACCTTCTTCTCAGATCTGGAAAAAATGGTGCTGAAATTCATATGGAGGCACAAGAGAACTTGAATAGCTAAAGCAATCTTGTACAACAAAAACAAAGCCAGAGGTATCACAATACCAGATTTCAGGACATACTACAGGGCAGTTGTAATCAAAACAGCATGGTACTGGTACAGAAACAGATGGATAGACCAATGGAACAGAATTGAAACACCAGAAATCAATCCAAACATCTACAGCCAACTTATATTTGATCAAGGATCTAAAACCAATTCCTGGAGCAAGGACAGTCTATTCAATAAATGGTGCTGGGAAAACTGGATTTCCACGTGCAGAATCATGAAACAAGACCCCTACCTTACACCTTACACAAAAATCCACTCCACATGGATTAAAGACCTAAATCTATGACCTGACACCATCAAGTTACTGGAGAACATTGGAGAAACACTGCAAGATATTGGCACAGGCAAAGAATTTCTGGAAAAGACCCGGGAGGCACAGGCAGTCAAAGCTTAAATCAACTATTGGGATTGTATCAAATTGAGAAGTTTCTGTACTGCAAAAGAAACAGTCAGGAGAGTGAAGAGACAATCGACAGAATGGGAAAAAATATTTGCAAACTATGCAACAGATAAAGGGTTAATAAGCAGAATCTACAAAGAGATCAAGAAACTCCACAAAAACAAAACCAACAACCCACTTAAGAGATGGGCCAAGGACCTCAATAGACATTTTTCAAAAGAGGAAATCCAAATGGCCAACAGGCACATGAAAAAATGTTCAAGGTCATTAGCAATCAGGGAAATGCAAATCAAAACCACAATGAGGTTTCACCTCACCCCGGTTAGAATGGCTCACATGCAGAAATCTACCAACAACAGATGCTGGCGAGGATGTGGGGAAAAAGGGACACTAACCCACTGTTGGTGGGAATGCAAACTGGTCAAGCCACTATGGAAGTCAGTCTGGAGATTCCTCAGAAACCTGAATATAACCCTACCATTCGACCCAGCCATCCCACTCCTTGGAATTTACCCAAAGGAATTTAAATTGGCAAACAAAAAAGCGGTCTGCAGCCTAATGTTTATTGCAGCACAATTCACAATATCCAGGACCTGGAACCAACCTAAATGCCCATCAACGGTAGACTGGATAAAGAAATTATGGGATATGTACTCTTTAGAATGCTATACCGCAGTAAGAAACAATGAAATCCAGTCATTTGCAACAAAATGGAGGAAAATGGAACACATCATGCTGAGTGAAATAAGCCAGTCCCAAAGGGACAAATACCATATGTTCTCCCTGATCGGTGACAACAGACTGAAGACCAAAAAACAAACCTCCTGAAGTGAAATGGACACTATGGGACACGGTGTCTTGATCAGCATAGCCCTGACTGTTAATGAACAACTTAATACATTATCCCTCTTAGTAGTTTTTTTTTTTTTGTCTGTTCTACTTAATATGATTGGTTTAATTCTGTAATTAATACACAGTTATTCTTAAGTTTTGAAAATTAACTGAAATGTGATCCCTGTTAAACATAAGAGTGGGAATAAGAGGGAAGAGATGTATAATTTGGGACATGCTCAAGCTGACTTGCCCCAAATGGTAGAGTTAGAAACATAGCAGGGGATTCCAATTCAATCCCAAGAAGGTGGCATGTACCAATGCCAGCTCACTATTCCAAGTGATCAATTTCAGTTCACAATTGATCATAATGAAAGGACTAAGAGTCAAAGGAAGCACATAAGCAAGTCTAGTACCTGCTAACACTAACCGATAGAATAAATAAAGGGGAGAGTGATCCAACATGGGAAGTGAGATACTCAGCAGACTCATAGAATGGCAGATGTCCTAAATAGCACTCTGGCCTCAGAATCAGCCCTAAAGGCATTTGGATCTGGCTGAAAAGCCCATGAGAGTATTTCAGGCATGGAAAGCCAAGACACTCTGGCAAAAGATCTCTGTGAGTGAGATCCCAGTGGAAAGAACAGGTCTTCAAAGAAGGAGGTACCTTTCTCTGAAGGGAGGAGAGAACCTCCACTTTGACTATGACCTTGTCTAAACAAGATAAGAGTCGGTGAACTCAAAAGGCTTCCATAGCCTTGGAAACTCATGACTGGAGCATAGGGAGATTACTGATGCCATAGACAGGAGTGTCAATTGGTAAAGTCAACAACAAGAGTCACTGTGCACTTACTCCTCATGTAGGATGTCTGTCCTTAATGTGCTGTACATTGAGATTTAATGCTATAACGAGTACTCAAACAATATATTTCACTTTGTGTTTCTATGGGGGTGCAAACTGTTGAAATCTTTACTTAATGCATACTAAACTGATCTTCTGTAAAAAAAAAAAAAAAAAGAAATTATCAATTCCCAACTTGACTCTCACTGGGGTTAAACATGACAATAGGTCTGATCTGATTTCATCATCATTTAAAAAAAATCATCTATTATTTTTCACTTTATGTTTCTGTGTGGGAGTAAACTGTTGAAATCCTTACTTAATGTATACTAAGCTGATCTTCTGTATATTAAGATAATCGAAAATGAATCTTGATGTGAATGGAAGGGGAGAGGGAGTGGGAAAGGGGAGGGTTGTGGGTGGGAGGGACGGTATGGGGGGGAAGCCATTGTAATCCATAAGTCGTACTTTGGAAATTTATATTCATTAAATAAAAGTTAAAAAAAATAAGAAAAAAAAGAGGAAATTCAAATGGCCAACATACAAATGAAAAAATGTTCAGGATCACTAGCCATCAGGGAAATGAAAATCAAAACCACAATGAAGTTTCACCTCATCCTAGTTAGAATGACTCTCATAATGAAACCAACAAAATAATTTCTGGCAAGGATGTGGGGGAAAAGGTATGCTAATTCCCTTTTGGTGGGAATCTAAACTATTACAGACATTGTGGAGGACAATATGTAGATATCTCAGAAAGCTAACAATTTGTATACTATATGACCCAGCAATCCAACTCCTGTTGATTTAACCAAATAAAATGAAATCAGCAAATGGCAGAGTTATCTGTACCCCCATGTTTAATGCAGCTCAATTCACAAAAGCTAAGATATGAATTCAACCCATATGTCCATCAACTGGATCCATGACTGGATAAAGAAATTATGGTGTGTGTATATATATATATATATATATATATAATTTATATATAATATAATATTATACATAAATTTTATAGATATAAAATTAACACTATATATTATGTAATTATATACATGGAATTATATATATATGAAATCATATACATATATAGAGAGACACAGAGACACAGAGAGAGAGAGTATGGTATACTACTCATCCTAAAAAAGAATAAAATCTAGTTTTTTCAACAAAATGGATGCAACTGGAAACCATTATACTTAGTGAAATAAGCCAGTCCCCAAAAATGCAAATATTATATGTTCTCCATGATCTTTGGTAACTAATATAGTACCTAAAAGGTAATCTATGTTAGTAAAATTGACATTTTGAGATGTGATGATTTTTAACACTCATTGTCTGATATTTAAGGAATAGTTATTTTTCTTCTTCTTACCTTTTTTTGAACTCTTTACTTAGTGCAGGGTTAATCTTATGAGCATAAAGTAAACTGAAAGTAGAGCATTGTAAACTTAAGAGAGGGAATAAAAGTAGAAGGAAGAAAGAGTCAGAGTGTGGGTAGGAGGGAAGGTAGGGTAGGAAGAATCCCAATCGTCCTAAACCCGTATATATGAAATATATAAAAATTGTTTACCTTAAATAAAAAGATACTGGGGACCAGGTAAAAATACCTTCATATAATGCCAAAATGTGAACTCAGAGTGAAACACATTATCAAACTGTTTATAAGATTTATGATAGTAAAAGTACAACCCGCAGTAAATTTCTTTTTTATTTGTTTATGCATTTATTTACTTTGAAAATTATGACACATACAGTTTTCCCCTTAAATGCCCTCAACAGCCAGTGCTGAGCCAGACAGAAGTCAGCAGCAAGGAGCTGGGAACTCATTTTGAGTCTCCCACATGGATAGGAGGAACTTAAGTACTTGAGCCTTCACCTGCTGCCTACCAGCGTGTGTATTTGCAGAATGCTGGAATCAAGAGTGGAGTAGGACTGAACCAAGCATTCCTATATGGGATGCAGGTGTCCTAAATAGCATCTGTTTTTAAAAATTTTTTTAAATTTATTTAATGAATATAAATTTCCAAAGTACAGCTTATGGATTACAATGGCTTTTTCCCCCCATAACTTCCCTCCCACCTGCAACCCTCCCATCTCCCGCTCCCTCTCCCCTTCCATTCACATCAAGATTCATTTTCAATTATCTTTATATACAGAAGATCAATTTAGTATATATTAGGTATAGATTTCAACAGTTTGCACCCACACAGAAACACAAAGTGTAAAATACTGTTTGAGTACTAGTTATAGCATTAAATCACAATGTACAGCACATTTAGGACAGAGATCCTACATGAGGAGTAAGTGCACAGTGACTCCTGTTGTTGATGGTGTCAGTAATCTCCCTAGGCTCTTCTCATGAGTTGCCAAGGCTATGGAGGCCTTTTGAGTTCGCCGACTCTGATCATGTTTAGACAAGGTCATAGTCAAAGTGGAAGTCCTCTCCTCCCTTCAGAGAAAGGTATCTCCTTCTTTGATGATGTGTTCTTTCCACTGGGATCTCACTCACAGAGATCTTTCACTTAGGTTTTGTTTGTTTGTTTGTTTTTTTGCCACAGTTTCTTGGATTTCCATGCCTGAAATACTCTCATGGGCTTTTCAGCCGGATCCGAATGTCTTATTGGCTGATTCTGAGGCCAGAGTGCTGTTTAGGACATCTGCCATTCTATGAGTCTGCTGTGTATCCCGCTTCCCATGTTGGATTGTTCTCTCCCTTTTTTATTCTATCAGTTAGTATTTGCAGACACTAGTCTTGTTTATGTGATCCTTAAA
Source organism: Oryctolagus cuniculus (assembly GCF_051225735.1). Classification (NCBI taxonomy): domain Eukaryota; kingdom Metazoa; phylum Chordata; class Mammalia; order Lagomorpha; family Leporidae; genus Oryctolagus; species Oryctolagus cuniculus. Next base: position 162,394,144 of record NC_142869.1, read on the forward strand.
TAGTATCTTTCCTCCTGCACCTTAAATAAATTTCTAATACTTAGCATTCATATGTATTAAGACATTTACAAAAATAAACTGCATATTAACATCTAAATGAATCATTAATTAACTCAACAAAGTAGAAATAGTATAAATTACATCATTGGTCATCATGTAAGGAATCTGGGAATTATTAATATGTTTATAAATAAAAGGAAATGAATACACATGATAAATCCCTACCATTTGAAAATAATTATGATAGTGGTAATAATAATATAAGAATAAAACTATTTTAATATTATAGGTCAGAGAAAGTTAAAATTACAAAATATTTAGAAACATTTTGCTCAGTTAAGTAAAGCAGTAAAAATGCCTGGCAAAGTAATTTAGTAATTACATTCTTAGTTCCAGTTTTTATTAAATTGGTGATTATATTGATGACCATTCCTATGAGAGAGTAGACAATCTTTTATAAATTTTTCATTACTATTCTTTTGGACAATTTTATTAATTGTTGTTAGGGATCAAAAGAATTTTATAATTTTTCCACAATCTTGAATGTTCACAGGAACTGGGAATTCAACCCACTCTATGATTTATTGTTGAATAACCACATGTGAACCAAAATAAAATAGTCATCAATAAATTGAATTTCTTTCCTTCATGGTGTTTTAATTTGTGTAAATAGTTTGGGGTTATACTTGCATCTTAGATGTGATTCACTGCATCAAGTGAACTGCATAAGAGGGAAGGTTTTGTAGCACAAAGGCTTGAACCACTGCTTGAGACACCTGCATCCCATACCAGGAAGTCTCAGAAATTTAGGAGCTGGTTGAGGTCTCAGGCACCTGCGTTCAAGCCTGCTAAAGCCCCTGGGAGTCAGTGAATGATGATGGTCCTAGTACCTGTGTTCCTGCCTCCCATGCCAGGATGATTTCTGGCTCCTGGATTTGATCTGGTCCAGCCCTGACTGATGCATGTAGGCATTTGGTGGGTGGATCAGCAGATAGAATTTTTCTGCCTCTCTCTGTCTTTCTGTCTCTCTGTCTCTATCTCTCTTCTCTTCCCTTCCTCTCTTGCCCTTTGTCACTCAACCTTTAAAATACATCTTTAAAAATAGTAACAGGTAACAAATTTTAATATCAAGAATAAGTTTATGGGGTAGGCATTTAGTGCTGTGGTTAGGATGCACTTGAGACATCTATAACCTACACTGGAGTCCCTGAGTTTTGGCTCCATTTCTGGTCCAGCGTCCTCCTGAAGCACATCCTAGGAGGTAGCAGGTGGTGGAACGAGTACTTAGGTTCCCAGCTTTGGCTTGGTCCAGCCTCTACTATTGTAGGCATTTGAGGGAGTGAGCTGGTAGAGGGGAGATCCCCTTACTCCTCTCTGTCTTTCAAGTAAATAAAAAGAGTTGTATATTTTAATTTAGAAAGTAATAATTCTAACTTTAGGAAAAAATTTTCTGTCCACAGAGAAGATTATTGCCTTATGTTTGTTCTATTGGTTTGGACTCTGCTGGTGAATCCAGGTCAGGGGAAAATGTGGCAATTGTTATAGGTATAACAAAGGAGTGTGACCCCCGGGCTGGTAGCTATCAACTGCCACCACAATGTGTGTAATAACTACAAAAATCCAGAAAGTAAGATTCCTCCATGTTTTTATTTCCTTTGTCTATCCAGGCTGATTTTTACAGAAGCAGATACCTGAAAGGAGGTTGGCAAATTTTAGTAAGAACAAATGAAAAAGGAATCTGGATTGACATTGAGCATTTATTTCAAATCTCAAGTCTCAAAAAAGGGTGTGCCATTGACTCTTACATAGAAGGGAAATTTTGTAAATGATTTAAGTTTGAAAATATGTCTAATAGTTAAAGTGAAAAATACATTAAACTCGTAAGAATTTTTTTCCCATTTTTTCCTTATGGACCAGGAAACTAACCTGTCTGGCACAGTTATGCCCTGACTTCAGAAGTTTTTATAGCTCCCTAATGCCTTTACTCCCTGAACATGTCCCACAGACCCTTCCATAAGGGGGGCACTTTATCACCCCTTTGGTTTTGCTCAGTTTCCCCAAGTTAAGCACTACTAGACACAACTGATTATCTCTCTGCCCAGAATCAAAACAAAAATGTGTTGAGTGAGTGAATACATGCATTGGCTCTTTTAAGAGTTCAATTTTGTGTTTAGCAAACAAAACCCGGAGCTGGTGCTTGCTGCAGTAGTTAAGAGGCTGTGTGGGATGCCTGCATCCTGTACTGGAAGAGCCTAGGACCAAGTCCTGGCTCTGCTCCCAAATTCAGCCTCCTGCCAATGTGCTCCCTGGAAGGCAACAAGTGATAGCTCAAGTACTTGATCCCTGCCGTGCACCTGGGAGACCTACACTGATTCCCCAGCTCCTGACTTTGGCTTGGCCCAGTCCTAGCTGTTGCAGGCATTTGAGAAGTACAACAGCAATAGAAAGTCTCACCTCTCTCTCTCTCTCTCTCTCTCTCTCTCTCTCTCTCTCTCTCTCATCTCTCTCTCCCTATCTCTCTCTCTCCCTCTGCTTTTAAATAAAAATAAAGAAATAGTCTTTTAAAAAGCAATAATTCTTTGGATTTTTAAAACGGCTTTTAGGGGCCAGTGCTGTGCTATACCAGGTAAAGATGCTGTCTGCAGCACCATCATCCCCTGTGGACACCAGTTCAAGTCCCAGCTGCTCCACTTCCTATCCAGCTCCCTGCTAATACACCTGGGAAAGCAGTTGAGTATGATCCACGTCTTGGGCCCCTGCACTCATGTGGGAGACCTGGAAGACAATCCTAGCTCCTGGCTTCAGACGGGCACAGCTGCCTAAATTGCGGCCATTTAGGGAGTAAACTAGAGAATGGAATCTCTCTCTCTCTCTCTCTCTCTCTCTTTCTGTAACTCTGCATTTCCAATAAATCTTAGGCTCTTAGCCTTTGATAACTAATTATTGTGTTGTGCATAAAGAATCTTAGAACTCCTTTTCTGTTAAGGCTAGTATTGGAAACTCCAATTCCAGTCCATTATATCACCATGCAATTTCCTTTTTTTCTTTACAGTATTATAAGATCAGTGAGTTATATTTCAAAGAAATTAGGAAATGTGAGAAAAAATGTTAGCTGTCTGATTAGGTAGAGGTTTGGAATGGAAGGAGTTTCTCAGAATGGTAACCATGATAAACATTCTCTGGGATGCTGCTATTCTCACATTGCAAAAACACTTAACTATGCAACTTTCTTCAGTGTTTATGGAACATAAATACATGAATAACTAGGGCACCAAAACTGAAGCAATTTGACTTAAATCTCTTACTTAGGGGAAGCAATGAGTTAATTTCGGAAAGTACTGAACTACATTTTTGACACTTATTGAGATAAACATCCATAATTGAATCCTGAAATATAGAATGTTATCTCGGTTGTCATAAATTAAAGCAGATTTTCTGAATTTCTATTGTGATAAAATACTCAGCAAATGCCAGTCCATGGGAATGGGCTCAGATGGTGATACAATGAGTTTAATTTTGCTTGCTGTGCTTTAATTGCTATTCTAACTGCAAGAAAAAATATTATATATATATATATATATATATATATATATATTTGGTGGATGCTGTGAAACAAAGTTTAGATTATAGAACCAAAAATATGTCACTAAATGATTAAATGTTAGAATGAGCTATGACTGTGTTTACACACAATTGTTTATATCTGATCTTAGCCACTTAATAACTGAACCACAAAATATCACATATTTGGTTTTTTATCAAAGTATAGATCTTATTGCATCCTAAATGTCACTTGTTTATTAATTAGTAAGAATGATAGGCTATTTAATCTGTGAATTATGAAAGCAACTTTTTGTTATAGTAAGCAGATAAGAAAATTTAGATAAGAATAGTAGCTTTAATAAAAACAGCAGCAGTTAAGATTTAATGAGCTCTCATCAACTTCCACTTTTCTAATAATTTTATACGTAGTAACATTTCTTCTGTTACTACCCACACAATTGTCTCTTGAAGTATATATTATATTGCAAACAATTTTCTATACAAAATAACTGTCCTAATTTTATGAGTTCAAATAGATAATACGTAGCCTATTAACAGAGAACCAAACCTAGAATCCTGTCATCTTACCCACTCCATTGTAGTTAATTGTATCAATACACACATAATTGATGAGGCAAATTTATTATAGGAAAGCTCGTAAGGAAGTGATTTATGATCCAGATACCAATTCACTACTTGATAGTGCATATACTAAACTTGCTAGGAAACTTAGATAAACCCAAGTATTCAAAACTTTTTCTGAAAAAAGATTCAATACCCAAATTAGATCAAATGCATTTGTCTTGGGAATATAGAATCAGAACAAGGGATACTTTGTAATAGTAAGATTTATTTCTCTCTTAGTAATTAAAGATCACTTAAATAATTATTTATTAAATAAATAATAAATAATTAAAGGTCACTTAAAGTATTTTTAAAAGAAATAGTACACTCATCTATAGACATTTTTGGATGATGTGTTTTTCTAAGGATCATAGTTTCCTCCTCACAGTAATGTATTTTTCACTTCTGACTTATTTCAAAAAATTATTAAGAACTTTCTTCCCTTTTTTTAAGATCTTTCCACTTTTAGTAACTGAATCTTTCAATTCATTTTTATTGACAATAGTTTTAAGTATTCTTATTTTGATTCTGATCTCTATTTTACAAAACAACTCAAGCTGTCTTCCTTCATAATTTTTATGTCACTGCAACTTTGTATATTTTGAATAAAACTCAGAAAATATTGAATATTAACACTAGAATGAAAATTTTCCTTAAATACCAAACTAAGTATCAATTGCCTGAATCAAATTTATGTCAACAGTTAATTAACAGAAATTACAAGAATGCAAAACTGCAAAGAGATTTAGAAATGTAGACAACTCTATTTACTAGAATAAATCAAATAATGTAAAGACAATTGGAGCTCAGAATTTCATGCCGAGTTTTGAATCACCTACATCATAGAGAAACCATGATCGAGTAAGAGGAATAAAGCAAACAATCAGAAAGGCAGAGCGAGGTCGCATCAGAGAGATAATCATCCATTTTTCTTTCTTCTAAATTTAGATAAAATTTTCATTTCCAGGAACATCTATTAATGATTCTAATTATTCCCTGTAACATTCCCCTCAACTATTTCTTCTAGGCATTAACTTCAACTTACTTTATCAACATTGTCAGGATTGAAATTTCCATTTTAACCAACATTTTTTCATGTTATGAAAGGCAAAATATGCACATTGTCTAAAACTGAAAATCTTAGCAAATTTTCAAATAGAAAAAGTAAACCATTCATATTATTTTAATGAACACAAAATAATTTTAAATTTTGTTTTATATACTTTTTTCATCTTTAGCTTGCTGTTTATATTTCACAAATTGTGGATTTCTATTTTGACTTTAATGTTATATTATGAATAATTTTCTAAGCTAAAAATCTCCAAGAACAATATGTGTAGTAATATTAGCAGAAGCTTATCACTAAATGAAAAAAATCATTCTTTGGATATTTTCTTATTATTGGATTTAGATAGTTTGGTTAAGTACAATGTTCATATTTATATCTAATAATTCAGTAGGTTTTTTACGACTATATTTGTACACATATCAGATTATTATGTTATGACTGAATCTTTAAGATATAATCAATGAAATTAAAGATATGCACATTTTAAGGTCCTGATTTTATTTCTGTATTAAAGTTACTTTATTTCACATTCCTTCTTGCAATGTACCCATGTACCTCAAAGCTTACAATTTCATGAATTTTCATCAGCATTGAATGTTACTATTTTAATTTTTCCACTTTTTCTTTCTTTACGGCTAGAAAGTGGTCTTACTGTTTTCGATCGATTCTTTTTGACCCTTTATTATAGTTTATACACATTAGCAATCCGTTGCTTTGTTTTATTTTCCTAACTGTGTTTCAGAATAATTTTAAATTTACGAAACAAAAATTGGGTAGTTGTACAGAGTTCCAATATACATCATACACAACTTCTTCTATTGCCAAAATCTTTTATTGCATTTGTTATAATCCGTAAGCCATTTTCACATCCTCCTAATATTAGCATATCATATTACTAAAACATATCCATCACAATTAGTGAATTGTACCCAGGTTCCCCTATTATTTTAATTCAAACTTTCTCTATCCCTCCACTCCATCCAGCCCCTAGTATTCAACATTCTGTGCTCAAACTGAGGTGTTTTTTGTTGTTATTGTTTGGTTTTCATTTTCTTTTTTTGCACCAACAAGGAGAACTTACTGACTTGTTTCACTTAACATGATGTCTTCTAGTTCCATCAATTTTATTGCAAAAAACAAGATTTCACTCTTTTTGTAACTGAATAGTATTCCATATTTTTAAAACCCATTCATTCCAGGATGGACACTATGGTTGCTTCCATATTTTGACTATTGTGAACAGTGCTGCAATACACATAGTGCAGAAGGTATCCCTTTGATACAATGATTTAGCATCATTTGGATATGTACCCAGTAGTGGGATCACTGGGTTCTATTTCTAGCTTTTTAAAGAAATCTCCATACTGTTGTCCAGTAACTGTCTTAATCTACATCCCCACCAATGTGGAATAAGAATTCTCTCAGGGTCAGTGCTATGGCATAAAAGGTTAATCCTCTGTGTGTCGTATTGGCATCCCATATGGGCACCAGTTGAGTCCCAGTTGCTTCCTTCTAATCCAGTTCCCTACTAATACACCTGGGAAAGCAGTGGAAGATGGCTCAAGTGCTTGGGCCCCTGCATTTATAGGGGAAACCCAGAAAAAGCTCCTGGCTCCTGGCTTCAGCAAGGCCAAGCCCCAGCCATTGTGGCCACTTGGGGAATGAACCAGCAGGTAGATTTCTCTCTCTCTCTCAGTATATCTGCCTTTCAAATAAATAAATTTTATTTTTAAAAAGAATTCCCTTACAGAATTTGTCACTTTCTTTTTCATTCTTTGTTTTTCTGAAATGTTAGTGTTGTGCTTACTTTTATTAATACATTAATCTCTAAATATAACAGTTTATTATGTATGTTTATATATTATTTTCATGAATGGGCATTTGGTGCAACAGTTAAGTTGCTATTTGGGGCACTTCTGTCACTGGAGTGCTCAGTTCTAGTCCTGCTCTGCTTCCAATCCATCTTCCTGGCAATGTACACTCTGAGAAGGCAACAGATAATGGCCCAAGCATTTAATCCTTGCCATCCACATGGGAGACCTGGAGTGAATTCCTGGCTTCTGGCTTTAGCCTGGCCCCATCTTGGCTTCTGTGCACATTTGGGGAGTGAACCAGCAAATGGAAGATCTTCTTCTTGTCCTTCCATCTCTCTCTATGTCTTTCTGCTGCCTTTCAAGTAAAACCAGGAAAACCATTAATATTATCCTCTATACATTGAAATTTCTAATAACTTTTATATGTGATTATAATTATGTCTTATGTATAAGAAAGAAGGCTATCTTCATTTCATCTGAACATTGCAGAATGAGCAATAGTCAGCTATTTGTTAAAGCATTTAATTCTGGTGGAGTGTGGAGCCATGTTAGGTTCAGTGTTATTGTGTGGCTCTGATTGACTATTAACATCATCCTTACTTTTTTTTCCTGTGTTATGTTTTTAGCTTCCTGGTTGCATTCTATGGAATTCATGTCATGCAAGCTGCTTTCAGTGACATTAAATCAATAAAGGCAAAGGAAATGTCCACAAATGAAGAGTGCACATGGGTGGATACAGACTAATAAAGTTTGACAATGGACTGACTCATTGATGACAGACACAGCTCAACCCACCTGGAAGAACTGTTTAGTGGGTAACCCAGACCTCCAAATTGCACTGTGCACTACCATCTTTCTACCTCCACTCAATCCTATTTTTTCCATTCAAGGAACTGGCAGAAATTTTATCAAAGTAGCATCCTTTTGCAACTTATTAAAAAAATTATGCTAAAATACATATTAATATGTATTTGGAGGAAGAAAATTAAGGTGTGTGTCCAACAGTGGTATAATAATTAAGTGGCAAAATAATATCCAAAGAAATCCAGCACAGATCACCCCTACTATTCCATTTAACTTGAATTTTAAATAGACACACATGTAAATTTGTGGCTTTATATTATGCCCTCTTGTGTGTGGTTGTACATATAGGTGTAATTTGTTGTTGTTGTTGCAGCAAAATTCCTGGCATGGATGCCCAAACTGAGTTTACTATACTCCAATGTGCAGTAAGTAAGATAGCGCTGGAATTGTTAGAAATTGGTCACTGCTGTGTGGTACTGGTACTATTCATTTTCCATGGCTCACACTGAACTCTCTGGAGTCACTGCAAAGGAGACATTTTTCATGGCAGAACCTTAATGAAATCCAGTAAAGCCTGGGTTTCCACCGAGGCCATAGATGATACCTGATTTTAAAGGACCTGCTGGCTTATAGGACAGGTCACTTGCAAACTTCATTTCCAGGAAGGAACAAAATCTTGAGAATGGGTTCTAATGTTTTTCTTTATTGCAAATATTTGTATATTCTTTAAGCCAATTGTATATCATGCTCCCTGAATGTTTAAATCAGTTGCTAATGCTCTCTGACACTCCAGTGATACACTGTCCTTTGCTTTTCAACATTTCCTTGATATTTAAAATACTAAAACCATATCCAAATTTCTAGGATTCACATTATTTTCATAAAAGAAGATAGATTAAAACTATTGAGAGTAGATTTCTCTTAGTTGGCAAGAATCAAAGTTGTTTAGAACTGATCATGCAATGGAATGCTTTCAGCATTTTATTAATGCCTGGCATTTCACAATGAGATCTGAGACTTTGTTTCTACTTGACTTCAGTTTAAATGAAATGGAAGCTCTATGCTACCTTCAAATAATGTTTCATCACCATACACTGACACCAAGTGTGCCCACAAAACAATACCAGCCCAGTTCTTTAACCACATCATCCATCTCACTCACCTCCCCCGAACCCCTGCCCAAATTGATCACATGGAATATTGTCCAAACCCTGACTGCTGGGAGGAAAAGTGAGTAGTTATTAATTATGCTTCTGAGGACAACAGATTTAAAAAGGATTATCTCAGAAAAACCAGGCCATACTGTCACTCTATCTTCCTCCAAACATCATGAACCCCTATCATTTCCCACATTCTCTACGGTGGCCTCATCTCCAAATCATTGATCATGTTATTGCTTTTCACTGAACTGCCAAACCTTCCCCTCATTTGAACTCACTCCTGTGGCAAATTTGCTCTAAGTCCTGGATCAAGTGAAACCCTTGCTCTGTCACTTCTCTTCCCAGTATGAGACCTCTGAAGACACATGTGATAGGCTATGTACATTGTACTGTATATTACTTGTACCATAAGTGATATGTGATAAATATTTAGATGAAAATAACCTCATGCAATTGGATGGGTGAAACGTCTATCCTGAAGTAGTAAAACTTTTATTTGGTTGATTTTTCTGACAGAACATTTAAATAAAGAGAGGAAGTGTGTATGGTGGGTGCATTGCTGAAAAAGGAAAAGGAGTATGTTGCAAAACGGGAAAATGTCAGTGAAACATTAGGTCCAGGGAGATTTCCCTGCCTCACAGTTTCTGAAAGTCTCATCTGAAGCTAATCATATAGTTTGGGAATTGGTTTATGTTTGGTGTGAAGTATTTTGTGTTAATTGAACAAGCCTCATTCTCATTCTGCATTTAGAACAGATTTCTAAATTAATTTTTTACTCCTTCTTGTCATCTGAAAACATCTAAGGTAATGCAATTTCCAGCAATTTAAAAACAAATGACTTCAATCCAAGTGCCCTATATTTTATGCCTTTTAAAAAATTAACTGTTATCACAACTCAATGTGCCAAGTGTCAACCTTATCAAATTTCTCAGTGCCCAAGAAAATGAATGTAATTGCTTCCTCTCTATGATATATTGTATGTAATTGGATTCCTATCACAAAGCAGCTGGGAAATATTCACAAAATCCTAAAGAAGTCAGCATACATGCATATCACAGACTTAAAAGGTGTATTTTCACTTTAATATAAATTGTCACAAAAGCAAAAAGAATAAATATTTATTTAAAATTAATAGTATTTACAACAAGATCTTTTTATAAGTAAGAGAACTTGAAATAAAAGAAAAAATAAAGAAACTCAAAAGATCATCAACTGATTTGAAGAGTTTTTTATATTAAAAAAAACTGTTGAGGTCAGCATTATAATGCATCTTTGACATTCTATAACCTTATCCATGTGATCACAGTTACATGCCATCTCAAATGTTTTAAAATATATAAGATTGTTAGTATTGAGATTTCAATATATTCTGCATCACTTATGAGCTCATATGGAAAATCAATGACCATACTTTTAGCCTTTATTCAGCTAAAACTTTTTGGGCTCTAGCAGTTTGTCAGATTTCCTGAGTGAGAGCTATTATCCTTTATTTGCTGGCCTGTACCTCAATCACAAGCACTAGTAGTCTTCTTCATGTACCCCAGACAGACACAGAGAAGCCAGATGAACTGACCTGTATGCTGGTGATAAACTTGCCCTGCTCACATCTGCTGTAGGTGGGTGAATGATAATTTCCCATTTTTGATAATTTACACTGCAGTTGTTTTAAGAATGTACTCACACAAAAACATGCTTAAATATTTAAGGCTTAAAGGGCATTATGTCTGAAACTTACTCTCAAACAGTTCAGGAAAAAAATAGATCTATATCATAAAGAGTGGGGGAAGAGAAGGTTACTGCAAAAATTATAAATGTTAAGATTTGGGAAGTCCAGGTTAAGAATCCATTGGAAATAATTAGCACCATTGTACTTTTCTATAAGCTTGATTTCTCAAAATAAGAAGTTTTGAAAAAAATGAACCACAAGTCGTAGCCAAAAATGTATTTTCTTGGTATTTAATTTGAGGCATATGGAACATATTGCTTTCATTTAATATAACATTGTTACTGCTGTAGTTTAAGTTTCAGTCAATGAGTTAATAAATAGAAACTATAGGAATTATAAATTCTTAAATAGTAACAACCTCTAAAATAACCATTATAATTTTAATAGTAAATAAAGGATTTGACTGCAGAATGCATTATTAGCAATTAGATAAATCAAAGATTCTAACTGCCAGGTTAATCTTTAATTGATAAGAATATACACACTTGGGTGATTCTGGGTTTTTGTCTGTGTACTGAATGTAATAAAGGCAAGACTTTGTGAGTAAACCATAGTGGTTTTTTCTCTTTTCTTTGAGTTCTTTTTCCTTCCATATTTTCCTATTTCTGTCATAAGTAAAAACAGATGACTACTGAAATTATATAAATTAGAATTAAATGAAAAAAACAGACAATCCGAATTGTATAATAAGAAAAAAAGATCAAAATTTCCAAATTTATTTGTTTATTTCACTTGAAAGGCAGGGAGACAGACAGATGATAGGTGAAGATCTACCATCTATTAGTTCACTTCCCAAATGCCTCCAATAGCTGAGGCTGGGCCAAAGCTAAGCAAAGAGCTAAGAACTCTACCCAGGTCTCCGACATGAGTGGCAGGGACCCAACTATTTAGGTCATCAGTTGCTGCCTCTCTAAACGAGCAATGGCAAGAAGTTGGCATCAGGAGTAGAGGCAGGGTTGGAACCTAGGCATTCTGAGATGAGATGTGGGCATCACAAGCAACATCTCAACCAGTGCACCCAATGTCCCAGAGATTACAAATTTTGATCAGCACACAATTTGCTATCACAGCCCCAAACAGAAGAACATCAAAGAAAGGCCACAAAAGATTTGACTCTTGATTTCCGCTTCATAATTGAGGACTACAAAAGACTCCCACAATTCTAATGAAGGTCACATCCAAGTAGTCAAAATATGTCTAAACTTACAGTTGCCACAGAGAAAAGTACACAACTAGCAGACTGTCCCATGCTGCTCCAAATATTCCATCAATTCTCAGTATGTATTTACATCTGACAGGAGTCTCCCTGAAGGTATGCTCTTGCTCATGAGATGACTGTAGTGAGGACATTGGTTTGTAGTCTTCATAGCAGTATATGAAACATGAAAATAATACAGGGTTTTCAGCAAGGAAATAAAAATTGGGGGAGTCTTGACAGAAGATTTCCAAGTTAGATAAGCAACTTGAGCAATATGGATTAGTAGATGCCGTGCTGTGCCACTCAGATCCTTTGTTAAGAAAAAAGAGAATTTCTCTGAGCTGCTGGCTAGTAGGTTGCAGACAATGTTCCTTTCAGCTAATTGCCTCTGCTGAATACAACCACCTTCATCAAGGAAAAACACTCTTTCTAGGAGCAGGCTGTGTCCATGACTGATTAATGTGGAGATACAAAAGTTCAGCCTCCTGGGTGCCAGCTCTGTGGTTCAGCAAGTTAAGTCACCAACTACAACACCAGGATGCCTTATCAGAGCACCGGTTTAGGTTCAAGTCTTTGTTCATCCACTTGTGAACCAGCTGCTTGCTCATCCCCCTAGGAAATCAGCCGCTGCTGCCACCCACATGGAACCCAGACAGATTTCCTGGCTCCTAGTTCTGGCCTGGTCCATTCTCAACCATTGCAGCCATTTGAATAGTGAACTAGTTAATGGAAAATCTTTTTACCTCTCTCTCTCTCTCCCTCTCTCTGTAACAATGCCTTTCAATCAAATAAATTAATCTTCTTAAAAAAATGTTCAGCATCCTTGTCCGATCATGGGACAACTCCAGTGGACCATTGCAGCTTCAAGATTCGCATAGATCAGTGGCGGCCTTGCTATGATTTTCAGGGTTCAACATCTAATCTAAACATTGAGACTCTCTTTTCTCCATAGGTATTGATTCCAAAAACACTCACCAATATAACCCTGCATTCTATTGTGTGTCCTTGAGTCTGTTTCCCTGGTAACCCAAACAACAGTAGTTATTGCTATAAATGGTTAAAAAAGCCACTACTTGGAATTTTGGAGCATGACAATGAAGACTGAATCACTACAGGTAGATTAAATACATATACATCCTAGAACAAGCTGGTGATATAACTCAGTATTTTTTCATTATTGGTACACTAGGAAGGAATATTAAAGAGATGCTATTGATGGATAAATGGATACTACTAACTGAGAAAAGGCCAAGGATGCCAAGAGATAAGAAGAATCTGCTAAGGGTGGAATGGGACTAGATGCTGAAGGAGCGGCAGAACCCAATCAAATTCTAAGGGCAGGAAGCATAAGACTATGCAAGACACAGTATTCAAGAGGTCACCACTGTGGCATAGTGGTAATGCCACTGCCCGCAGTGCCAGCATACCACATGGGCAACAACTTGAGTCCTGACTGCTCCACTTCTTATCCAGCTCCCTGCTAATGTACCTAGGAAAGCAGTGGAGAGTGGCCCAATTTCTTGGGCCCTGCACCCACTTAGGAGACCTGGAAGAGTCTGCTGGTTCCTGGCTTCAGATTTGCCTAACCCCAAGTGTTGTAGCCATCTGGGGAATGAATAAGCAGATGGAAGATATCTCTCACTGTCTCTCCCCTTTTCTCTCTGTAACTCTACCTTTCATAATAAATAATTTAAAAAAAATAAGAATTCTGAAGATGCTGGATCAAGGACATGGATAGTTTACAAAAATGGTAGCATACTCCCAGGGTATAGGACTTAACATCCTGACATGGACACTAGAAGTCATTGCAGACATGCTTTGAAGACAGCTCCTAGAAGTCTGAAGAAAGCAATGCCCACCCCAGATGAAGGGAAAGTGCCGTAACTCCTGGGACAGATAATGGAAAAACCAGACTAGAATTTGAATTTTCTTCTTTTGGTTTCTCCATTACACAGAGATGTGTAAATCATAGGTAAGTAAGTTAGAAATAATTTAGTTTATACCACTTTACATTCCTCATAAACAATTGTCACTGGATGTCAATTTGACAATAAAATTAGAAACTACTACTCATATCAAAATGCATGTGCCATAGCTTTTTAAAATAGTATTTGTTTGTAAGTAGGAGGTTTTAAGTGTCTTTTGTAAATCAGATAACCAATCAACAAACCAGCATTCTATTTAAATTAAGATTTACCACACAGACAAAGAATGTGTTTCTCAAGAGCTTGTTCTGGGAAACAAAAATATAGTATTCTTGTGGCAAGTTGCCCTTTTCCTGTAGTTTACCATCTAGAAAACAACATGTGTCAATGCCTTCTTACTGGCAGGATTAAAGTGAAGAAAAATAGAACTGAGGATTCCCAGTTCCTCCACACACACATGCATCTTATCTTTGTGACATTTTGGAATGCTTCTGTAAGAACATTGAATATGAGCCTGGAAGTGATGATGGAGGGGTGAAAGGACAACCATAGTGTCAGAAATAAGGGAAAGCTATGCGGTGTAAGAAGGTAAGGCATTCAGGAAGATGCCTATCTCTCCCCCTTAGCAGCTTACTTACTGCCCAGAAGGATCATCAGTCATCAGGTTCATCAGCTCAGGTCACAGAGAAATGTCTTCAGCTATCAGCCCAAAGAAACTTGATGGCAAATCCAACTGAGCTTGAGGAATTTCACAACCACCTCACTTCCAAAACGTTTCTCTCTCTCTCCTCCGCCCCCTCTCTCTTTCACACACACACACATACACACACACCCCTCCAATTGTAGGAAGGTGAATGACCAAGCCATTCAGAGTAAATAATTATCTGCCCTCCATTGGTAAAGAATTGATATGTTGGAATTATCATTGTCCTTTAGTTATTTTCTTCAATGTTTTTAAATTTCCTAAGAAGCAAATCCTGTTGCCTGAAAATATTATATATATATATATACTTATATTTATCTCTTACATTTATATCTTTTAGGCAGAAAGACTTCTCAAGAAATTTAAAATATTGAAAAAATAACTAAAGCACAATAATATTTTAAGATTTCATTATTGTCTCTACTGTTGAGGAACATTTTTTTCTTGGTATTTATTGAGTTATTTAGTGGGGGGTTAAGTATGATTATAAAATAAACTGAAAGTATGTCATTTAAAAAGATATAAGTACCTTTAAGTATTAATTAGATAAATATGTGTTGAGCACCTTCATAAATAAAATCCCTTTCTTATTCAAATCAAAATAAGTTATGAATATTAAGATTAAATCCAACTGTCATGCACATGCATTCCCAGAGATACAGGGAGTTGGAGGGAAGTCCATGATCTCTGGTCACCTTGGGAGGTAAACCCAGTTTTTGAGCTATCATCTGATGTCAGGATTTTTCATCTGCACTTTGAATTAACTTTGTCCTAAAGTTCATCAATAATTTTCCATTCAAAAAATGAACAGGGTGGAAATATTTTATTAAGTGCTTCATTATTTTGTGTTGAAATATTTTGTTAAATTTTAGTTTATTTTTCTAAAATCTTGATTTGATGCTTTAATGAAGAAATAACAGTGCAAATAAGATGAAAAAATATCATGCTGGCTGTGCAACCTCAAATTACTGCAACTCTGTGTGCCTCATTTTCCTTGTCGACAAAATAGAGATTCTACCAGTTCCAAATGTATAAAGTTATCATAAGAATTAAGTGGATTCATAGATGAAAGTACTTACCCCAGTCCCTGGGAATATAATAATTGCTCAGTAAATATTATTGTTGTCATTTATTCTTCAGTTTGAGGAATTTGAGGATTAATGACCATGTGTGTGTTTAATGGGAAGGAACAAACAGTTATTGAAAAGTCACTGTATACCTAGATTCTGCCCAAGCTTCTTCTACAGTCAGGATTCATTAGCTTCTCAACATAGGTGAAGAAACAGAACTATGGAGAGGCCCAGGAATCTGTTAAAGTATCACATTAGGAAGACCAATGAGGCAACAAGCTTAACAGCAAGACTCTTGCCTTCCCACCATTTGATCTCACCTTTCAAATTATTTTTGTGATGGATGTGGAAAGTACCCTTGACTGGGGATCTTTGAAACATTTCCCCAGTACGAATTTCAGAGTCACAAATGTGGTGCTTTATGTCTTCTCTGCAACCAGGTGTTACCACCAGGGTCAATAACAAAATTACAAAGATCCAGGACGTATGACATAGTGTGTCATTATCATTTGTTCTCCTTCTCACTGTTACTGCTCCAGAAAAAAGAATAAGAACCTTAAGAGAACAAATATGTAAAGAATAGTATTTAGGGCCTGTACCACGGCTCAAAAGGCTAATCTTCCGCCTGCGGCACCAGCACACCGGGTTCTAGTCCCGGTCGGGGCGCCGGATTCTGTCCCCGTTGCCCCTCTTCCAGGCCAGCTCTCTGCTGTGGCCAGGGAGTGCAGTGGAGGATGGCCCAAGTGCTTGGGCCCTGCACCCCATGGGAGACCAGGAAAAGCACCTGGCTCCTGGCTTCTGATCGGCGCAGCGCGCCGGCCGCAAAGACCATTTGGGGGTGAACCAATGGCAAAGGAAGACCTTTCTTTCTGTCTCTCTCTCTCTCACTGTCCACTCTGCCTGTGGGGGAAAAAAAAAGAACAGGATTTAGTAGGACAGATAATGGTTCTATTGATCACTCTCTTCTGGAACTGGAGAGACTTCACTTAAGGCTGCTGGGCACGAGACACTCCTGAGCTGGTGGAGAGAGGATGGGATGTGAAGACCCTCCTCAAATAATGTTATGATTAAAATTGGTTTACGAAGCTACTTCTTCCTCTGGAATCTTTGTAAAGTTTTTGAGTCTGTTGGATTTAGTCAGATACGTTAGTGAAAATCACAGGCTCCCTTGAACCTCCGGGCCATTAGGAATACCCCAACCATCTTCTCAGAAATCTTTGTCTCCAACACAGACAGATGGTTCTTTCTCTCCACCCATCCACCTTTAAGGAGTGGAGGCTATATAGAGATTAGATAAGGTAAAGCATATTTGTATGTGTATATTTGTAAAGGTCACATTAATTTGTCATTCCAGACTCTCTCACGACAAATACAAACTGAAATGGTATTATGAAAATTTAATCCTAACATACTTAGATTTTCAACTATAATGAGACATATCCCAAATGAAAAATCAAAATTAAGATTGTGTCTTTTTTTTCAGTTGTTTAATCAACATGAAACATTTGGAAGGATAACCTCAAATGCCACAATATGTTTATAAAACAGGACACATAGGGAGCTCATAATTCTGCCCGTGGTTATTCTGACAGGCACCTCCGAGGACTGGACAGCTATTTTTCCAGATGACAGAAGGTGTGCTAGTGAACTGTGGCTTGTGACGTAGAGTGACAACTGTATCAACCATGACATCACAAACAAAAACTAACAGTAGTTTCAACAACGAGCTCCAAACTATAAGCCTCAGTGGTTGACCATTCAAACTCTGCTGCAGATTCGTAATGGAACTTTCCTCACATGGGTATTCTAAATATTGTACATCAGAGACTATGACAATACAGATGCTTATTTAATGATCTGAAATAATATTCTCAAGCAAAACCAGGATTCAGGTAAGTGTATAATAAAAACTACATTTTAAATCAAATTTCATCAAATTATTTCCATGTACAAGTCTTTATAACTTCCATTTTTTAAAATAGCATCTTTTTAAAAATAGCATTTTTATCATATTTATTTTATTTTTTCTATTAGACTGATTTTTTAAAGATTTATTTATTTATTTGAAAGGCAAAGCTACAGAGAGAGAAAGAGATAGAGATAAAAAGAAAGAAATATATATATATAGAGAGAGATCCATGACCCTCCATCCAATGGTTCACTCCACAAACGGAGACAATGGATGGAGCTGGGCCAGTCCAAAACCAGGAGTTTCTTCTGGGTCTCCCATGTAGATAGCGGAGTCCCAAGGATTTTGGCCATCTTCTACTGCTTTCCCAGGTGCATTAGCAGAGAGTTGGATCAGGAGTGGAGCAGCTGGGTCTCAAATTACCCTCCCATATGGGATACCAGCTTCACAGGTAGAAGCTGAACCTGCTATAATGCAACGCCTATCTATCTATCTATCTATCTATCTATCTATCTTCTGTCTATCTATTTTTCTTTTGACAGGCAGAGTGGACAGTGAGAGAGAGAGACAGAGAGAAAGGTCTTCCTTTACCGTTGGTTCACCCCCCAGTGGCCGCTGCGGCCTGCGTGCTGCAGCCGGCGCACCGCGCTGATCTGAAGGCAGGAGCCAGGTGCTTCTCCTGGTCTCCCATGGGGTGCAGGGCCCAAGCACTTGGGCCATCCTCCACTGCACTCCTGGGCCACAGCAGAGAGCTGGCCTGGAAGAGGGGCAACCAGGACAGAATCCGGCGCACCAACCGGGACTAGAACCCGGTGTGCTGGCACCACAGGTGGAGGATTAGCCTATTGAGCCGCAGCGCCAGCCCTATCTATTTTTATAGAGACAGAGTAGGATCCCCTAACTGGTGTTTCGCTCCCCAAATATTCATAGCAACCAGGGCTGGGAAAAACTGAAATAAAGAGCCTGAAATTCAATCCAGGTATTCCATATGGATGGCAAGGATCCAAGTACTTGAGCCATCACTTGCTTCCCCCTAGGGTGAACATAGGAATGGAGCTGGAATTGGAGAAGATCCAGGTCTCAAAATAAGGAGTTCCAATGTGGGATATAGATGTCCCAACTGGCTTCTTTATCATAATACCAAACTCTCACCCACAAATAGTTTTCTTAAGCTATTGAAAAAGTCCCACCTTCTCATTTCTTCTATGATTACTGTCTTGCTTACCCATTTAATAGAGAAAATGTATGAATGAAAAAATGGCAATTAAAAGGATAGGGACTGGGATTGCAGCATCCCATATGGGCACCATTCAAGCCCCAGCTATCCCACTTCAGATCCAGCTTCCTGCTAATGCTCCTGGGAAAGCAGAAGATGCCCTACATGGGCCACTGCATCGACATGGGAGTCCTGGATCAATCTCCTGGCTCCTGTCTTTGGCCTGGCCCAGCTCTGGCCATGACAGCCATTTGGGGAGTGAGCCAGCAGATAGAAGATTCTCTTGCTCTCCTCTCACCCTTTCTCCATCTCTCTCTAACTCTGTCTTTCAAGTAAATGAATATATCTTTTTTAAAACATGTAGAGAGGGAAGTTCTGGATGAAGGTATGGTTTGTGATTACTGGATTGTGAAATGAGATACACAGCAGACCCATAGAATGGCAGATGTCCTAAACAGCACTCTGGCCTCAGAATCAGCCCTTAAGGCATGCGGATCCGGCTGAAATGCCCATGAGAGTGTTTCAGGCATGGAAAGCCAAGACACTCTGGCAAAAAAAGAGAAAAGAAAAAAAAAAAACCTAAATGAAAGATCTGAAAGATCTCCACAAGTGAGATCCCAGTGGAAAGAACGGGTCATCAAAGAAGGAGGTACCTTTCTCTGAAGGGAGGAGAGAACTTCCACTTTGACCATGGCCTTGTCTAAATATGATCAGAGTCAGTGAACTCAGGGGGCTTCCATAGCCTTGGGCAGCTCATGACAAGAGCCTAGGGTGATTACTGAGGCCATAAACAAGAGTGTCAATTTGTTAAGTCAACAACAGGCGTCACTGTGCACTTACTCCTCATGTAGGATCTCTGTCCTTAGTGTGTTGTACATTGAGATTTAATGCTATAACTAGTACTCAAACAGTATTTTTCACTTTATGTTTCTGTGTGGGAGCAAACTGTTGAAATCTTTACTTAATGTATGCTAAACTGATCTTCTGTATATAAAGAGAATCGAAAATGAATCTTGATGTGAATGGAAGGGGAGAGGGAGTGGATAAGGGGAGGGTTGCGGGTTGGAGGGACGTTATGGGGGGGAAGCCATTGTAATCCATATTCTGTACTTTGGAAATTTATATTCATTAAATAAAAGTTATAAAAAAAGAAATAAAGGTGCTATCCAACTCCCTCTTGGCCTACTTTTTTACTAAAGTTGTACACAGAGGAAACAAGAGGTTACTGACTCCTCCAGGGTGCTAAGCAATCTGTGAAGAATATTGTAAATTTTTGATGTATATTTTCTCAAATTAGCAACAAGTACTTAAGAAAATTCTGAAAACTCCTCTTTAGACAAGCTTCCCTCGCCAAAAAATAACTCACTAAGCTGTTCAGTAGCTTCGTAGAACCACTCTTTTTATGTTATTTATATTTATTTATTTACTTGAAAGGAAGAGTGGAAGAGAAAGAGACTTTTCGTCTATCGATTCAATCCCCAAATATCCCCAACAGCCTAGGCAGAGCCAGGAAGAAGCCAGGAGCCAGAAACTCTACCCAAGTCGCCCACATGAGTGACAGGGATTGCACTTACACCAAACTCTGCTGCCTCCCAGCATGCATTAGAAGGAATTGGATCGGACATAGAGTAGCTGGGACTCTATGCGGGCCTTCCAAGCAGCTGTTTGCTCCACTGCACCACAACACTAACCCTATTAGAACTAGGCTTAAGGGCTTTTTTTTCAGCCTTGATGTCTCGAATGCTCGCTGTTCTGATGTGCTCTGCTTCCTCCTCTGCTCCTGACAAGCACACCGTTCTGACACTCAGCTCCTTGCTAAGAGATCTTATCCTCCTGCTTGGGCAGTTTGCCTTATAATCAATCTCCTACTGATAGTCAGTCTCCTACTGTCCAACCACTTGCCTCCAGCTCCATGCCTGAGAGTGCACTTCTTTTAGAAGGAGACGTCTGCTTTGACAACTCAGGAGTTCGGTTATTAAAATGCTCTTGAATCACACACTATATTTTTTCTATCTATTTTTCTTTTAATTTTGTCTTACTGTGGTAAAAATGTCAAATGTGAACTTCACCCTTTCAACATATTTTTAACTGCACAATATTGCTAACTGTGGGCACCTCAAACTTCTAGGACTTACTCATCCTGCATCAATGAAATTTTATACCAATTGCCTTACCACTCCCCATTTTCCCCTTCCACTGCCCTTCATAACCACTATTCTGCTCTTTGCTTCTGAGTTTTGACCATTTTTGTAAGTGGAATCAGGCAGTATTTGTCTTTCTACATCTTTCAATTTAGCATGTTAAAATATTGAAAGATTTTAATTAGCATAATATCCTCAAGGTTCGTCCACATTATTATGTATCAAAGAATTTCATTCTTGTTAGTGCTAAAAATAGTGTATTATATTTTAGACCACTTACTTATTTTGTCCATCACTGAATACTTAGATTGCTTCCATGCCTTGACTACTGTGAATAACAAGGCAATGAAATGGGAGTACTAATTTTTTTTAAGATTGTGATTTCAATCCTCTTGGATAAATGCTCAGAAATATGACTGCTGACCCATATGATAGTTCCAGTTTGAACTTTTGTGGAACTGCTATACTGTTTCCATAGCAGTTTACGTTGCATTCTTTCCATGTCTCCCATTTTTTTTTCTATTCACAGCATTAGATATCATGGTCCTTTCTCTCAGTTGAAAACTATCTTTTCTGAATTTATTAATCTATAAGGCACTTGATGGTTTCTAACCAAGTGGCCCTGGTGAATTTCCAATCTTTCTTAAAGATTGATTGGACCTTAGAGCATTTTGTGATTGCCGAGGCTGATAGAGGTATGAAGTAAGTATTAACATGCACTGGACCATTATGCTTTTTTTGGCATACCATTCTATTTTAAGGATGAAATGCACTTTATTTATTCAGCTAAAGCAATACAAGAATTTCCTGAAAATGCTGCAAAAACATTCAAATGTGTTGCAAAGTGGAAAACCTTCAAATCTCCATAATGCATTAATTCCAAGTAACTTCAAGTGAATAACCGTGTGTGATCCACCTGGATGCCTGTAATAGTTTTCATCAGAACCATTTAGTATAATCTTTAAGAGCAAACAAAACTGGGTAAAACACTATTTTATGTTAAGTTCTGATCAGCATTGCTACTTTTAACTCCCCAATCCTATTCCATCTTTCAAAAATTAAAAGTGGCGTTCCTTTGGGCATGATGATAATAACCTGCTATGGTTTCCTTTTGAAATAAGTGTAGAAATGTATCTTTATGCATTTACCAAGAAATATTTACAGTTTGATCATAATGCATTTATATTAAATATCGGAGTACATAATAGAAAATGGTGTGTAAGACCTTGAATTAGAGAAAAAATATATTCTGTGTTGTTAGACCTTTGTCATTTTTCCCACATATTCAGTCCACTTACAGAGCATGTTGATCAGGCATCACAGTGAAGCAAGCTTTCTTCCATCCCCCGCCTCCCGTTGTGCCATGCCTCCTTCTTCCTCATGGTGCCCCCTTCCCCTGAATTCTCCAAAATTGCTCTCTGCTTCCTCTGATCCGTGCAGCATCGCCTGATCTTTCTCCCCTCCAGAAGTTCTGCCACATTCTAGATCTCCCTTTCTTCATTTCCTCCTTTCCAAATGCTCCAACAGTTGAAAATTGAAGTAATAAATTATTAATAGCTAATAGCAGATCAGTATCTCCATGGATATTTGAAGTTTAATCAGAAAACACGGCATGTACAATTCAGTCGAAAGAAATTTTGCTCTAATAGTAGTATTTCTTCCTCTATGGCTGACTACTTGGGAAGATATTACTGATTAATAACCTTAACCACTATGTAGCTGGTATCCTTAGCATACGTGCAGTAGGTATCTTATTTGAAATTTTGTTTGTTTTTTCACTCAGTCTAAACTCTGATCGAGATCTTGAACAAAATTTGCTTTTATAAAGATATTTGTGGAATTTCTTACCCTGGATTTGAAATCATGATTATGAGGGCTTGAGGCAACTTAAACATTCCCTTGTACAAGACTTTCATTTCAGTTGTAGAATTTGAATTATAGATAAGTTAACAGGCCTTGGAAATATCTTAATGGAAGGATATTTTAACTTTAATCAAAAATAGGGATTAATTTCTAGCCTCACTCCCATGGCTTTCATAATGTAGAGAGGATATAAAACATGTGGCTTGTATATAGAACTTTAAACAATTACCCTTTAGTTGCTACTGGACTTTTAAATGTTTTAAGCCCTCAAAAACTGGTTGCTTACCAGTGACTCACTTGTGGGCTATAGCTTCCCTACTGGCTTGGATTGAATTGTCACTGGCATAACACAGCCATTATTCAGCATTGATTTAGGTCACACAATGAGGTAGATATTTCAAGCAGAGTTTAAATTTTCAACAAAGTCAATAGCCTGATCTCTCTCGTGACCAAGAAATATAAAGGACTAGAAACCAAGGTTGAGTTTTTGGAGAGTGAAGAGAACATTGACAGAGGTTGGGATTGGGGCCAAGATCTTATGACTTCCATCAACATAAAAAAAATGACAGTGATCACCTGCTTAGGCACAGCAGTGAGCAAAGGGAGCCCACAACTACTTATAACTCCTGATGTGAAAGAAGAAAGGGAGAGGAAAAGGGAGAGGGAGAGAAAAAGGGAAAGGGAGAGGGAGGGTGGAGAGAGAGACAGAGAGAGAGATGGCCAGCGCCACGGCTCAATAGGCTAATCCTCCACCTGCGGCGCCGGCACCCTGCATTCCAGTCCCGGTCGAGGCCCAGATTCTGTCCCAGTTGCTCCTCTTCCAGTCCAGCTCTCTGTTGTGGCCCGGGAGTGCAGTGGAGGATGGCCCAAGTCCTTGGGCCCTGGACCCGCATGTGATACCAAGAAAAGCACCTGGCTCCTGGCTTCTGATCAGCGCAATGCGCTGGCCGCAGCGCGCCAGCCGCAGG
The DNA here is from genome assembly GCF_051225735.1 of Oryctolagus cuniculus. Lineage (NCBI taxonomy): Eukaryota > Metazoa > Chordata > Mammalia > Lagomorpha > Leporidae > Oryctolagus > Oryctolagus cuniculus. The sequence goes on from NC_142869.1 coordinate 162,417,877, forward strand.
GGCCATTGTGGCGGGGGGTGAACCAATGGAAAAGGAAGACCTTTCTCTCTGTCTCTCTCTCTCACTAACTTTGCCTGTCCAAAAAAAAAAAAAAAAAAGAGAGAGAGAGAGGGAAGGAAGGAAGGAAAGAAAGAGGAAGGAAGGAAGGAAGGAAGGAAGGAAGGAAGGAAGGAAGGAAGGAAGGAAGGAAGGAAGGAAGGAGAGAGAGGGAGAAAGAGAAAGAAAATAAAGAAGAAATAAAGAAAACTATTTTTAGAATGTACATAAAATTCTGAATGGTTTAGGCTACAACTCGTTAACTCAGAGTGCACCACACAATAGTGGGACCAAGGCCAAGGCCATGAGTGTTCCTTTGGGGACAAATTTTATTTCATTCTGTTTATGGTTTCTGGCTGCAAAATGCTGTTGCTGTTAGGGAGCTGGAAAAGCTTGCTACTACTGAAAAATAACTCTGCTCCCTGTCAGAAAAATGGAATCATAAACATAGTGATATGAGATTCATTTTTTCTGAATAAATCACTTAATTTATACATAAAAAACTCATGTGGGCCGGCGCCGCGGCTCACTAGGCTAATCCTCTGCCCAGCGGCACCGGCACACCGGGTTCTAGTCCCGGTTGGGGCACCGGATTCTGTCCCGGTTGCCCCTCTTCCAGGCCAGCTCTCTGCTGTGGCCAGGGAGTGCAGTGGAGGATGGCCCAGGTGCTTGGGCCCTGCACCCCATGGGAGACCAGGAAAAGCACCTGGCTCCTGGCTCCTGCCATCGGATCAGCGTGGTGCGCCGGCCGCAGCGTGCCGGCCGCGGCGGCCATTGGAGGGTGAACCAATGGCAAAGGAAGACCTTCCTCTCTGTCTCTCCCTCTCACTGTCCACTCTGCCTGTCCAAAATAATAATAATAATAATAATAATAATAAAAATTAAAAAAAAACTCATGTGAATTGTATAGTATATTTTTACTTAATTTTAGACAACCTATTTAAGTATATGTGATAATGAAAATAAATGAATACAATTCTGGTAGTTTTCAAAACTATTATAATTATCCACAAAGCATATAGGCATTTGTATTGCTTTGGACTCTAGGATCATTTTAATATATCTACTCAACTTATCAACTATGCCGGCAAAACGGACACTGCAACTGGATTAAACCTAACTTGATCCTAAATGACCTAAATCATTCGCTGAAGGATGGCAAAGAGCAAGCAACAGGAAATCAAAATGAGAAGTCTGAAAGAACAAGGGGAAGAGATGAGGGTCACAAATATATTCTCATATTTTTCCATTAACAATGTTTTTACTCTAAGTTTACCTGTAGGTTATTTAATGTGCAGAGCGCTTCTGTTATAATCAACTGTAGGTAGGAAACTTATAATGTTTAGCGAACCATTTCCTAGTAAACTCTCCTGCTTTAATTTTTATTTTGTAATTTATGCACTTTTATCTTTCCCTGTACCTTTTAGTATAATTTTTCATATTCCATAAAACAATATAAAAATTTGTAAATTAATTTGTGAAAATTATTATGTTTAAAAATTAGATTGTACCACCCAAGATCAAGATATGTCTCCACTTATTCAAACAATCTTCTATGTACTTTATTTTAACTAAGTATTTCTCACTCTCTCTTAAGGTAATTCCTGTATTAGCTTCACACAAATATTTAGACTTTAATATTTTAATACAAAAATGCATTTTGTGTCACCTGTAAATTGCTTCCCAAACTCATACATATTGTTGGAGTAACTATAAATCAAACAAGCTTGGAATAGTCTTTTAATAATGATTTCAAAGCCTTTCTTACCACATAGGCTGAGATCAAAGAATTACTTGGCTGCACCCTTGACACATAAACTCAGTATATCTTGAAGCCTTCACATAGACCATTAGTTTTCATTGCCTGTGAAAGTCGCAACAAACTCACGGTTTGGGTGAATATTTTAGTGCCACATGAAGAGCAGATATAGTTCCTATAAAAATTAGAAGCCTGCATGCATCTGCACAAGTGTTATGAAATGGCTAATGATAGGTTTGCACTGAGGAAAACATATGCACATAAACATATTTGAAAATATAGAACTGAAGTTAACCAAAAGTTAAATTCAGGAAGACAATTTAAAGGCAGGTGCTTAAATTGCAATACGCCATTGTAAAAATTGAAAGAAAGAATAATAAAGGAAGGAGGAATGTGGGAAGTATCACTGCCCCTATACCTGTATATAAAAAATACACAACATTTATTCACCTTATATAAATAGAGAATATTAAAAGGAGATACATTTGACACTTAATACTTTTCAAAGTAAACTGAAGATAATATTTAATTGTATCTGGGGAAAAATGAAGATACTTAACAAAAACCAGTGATACTGAATCTCTGAGATAGTAAATCCTGACTGGGAGTGACAGAAATTTTAATATTGTATCAAATGCCTGGTATTACATGATAGGTAGTGATTAACAAATTTCTTGGCATGAAATAAAATAATAAAATTTCAATAATGGATGAACAATTTATAAGGAAAATAAAGTTATGGATATGTTAAGCTGGAAATCTGTGAAATTCTATGACACTTTCATTCATCTGCAACTGTTTTTTCTTCATTTCCATTCAGCTTAAGTCTAATTCCAACTGGGAATTCTTATTAGAAACTGTTACTTGATGTCCAAATCTCAGTTAATATTTGCTTAGTGAATGTATGAATGAATGCCAAGAATGGAAAAGCCAAGGACATAACATAATTTTTCCCCCAACTTCCTTCTAAATCTCCCTTATCAATCCTGAAGTCAAACCATCAGCTGATATCAAGACTACATATTTTACAAAATCAATTGACTACATTCATATTTTTAAATTTCAATGGGAAGCATGTAAAAATTTTAGGTGCAATATACTATTTATCTTTTAAAGGAACATCAGAGCTCAGAAAAAATAACGTCTACATCAAGATAAGAAAAATGAATAGGACGAAGCATACAAGCATGGGAAGCTGGGGATAGTATTTTACTCTATTACTTACTAATCTGAATAAAATGAGGTTCTGTTCTATCAATCATTAGGGGCATGTGACACATCATACAGCTGGTTCAAAGTGGGAAGTGGAACTTGTTGCCCACAAAGGGCCCTGACTCTCAAATGGTAACAACCCCTGTAAAGGAGAAGGCTAGAAAGAAGTAGAATTTCAAAAATATGCTGTGCTGTGGAGAGAAACTTCTCTCTTCTGATGTGAAATATTGGAAATAAAAAATAAATTACCCTAGAATTCTTAACCATCTGATCCCAACTTAAGTTGGGGATTACAGTCATAATAAATACACAGTCCGTAAATAATAATAGAAGAAAAAAATTTGAATAGTAAGTGTTTCCTTAGGTTGATAAACAGTATCTACCAACATTCAAATGCAAACATCACACTTAAAGGTCTGAACCCAAAGTTCTAGAGAAATAGAAATTTATCTATCTCATTGCTTTTATCAACATTATACTGCTGTTTTTGATATTATATTATAACAAGAAAAAAGAAACAAAGACATATTTTAAGGACTGGAAGATAGGAAGACAGTGCCAATGTGGAAAAATTACGTGATTATCTATGTGTACATCCAAGAGATTTTAGGACTGAATTAATACAGTTGATAAGTGACAACATTGTCTCCAAAATATGATTGATATAAACAATCAAGATCATATATATGTGTGTGTGTGTGTGCATATTTGTAACAAAAGGTTAAGAAATATAACCAAAAACCTAAGGCATTAGCACTTAGCAGTAACTATAATGTATCTAAGAATACTTTTTCCGAGATCAGACGAGATCGGGCGCATTTTGAGTGGTATGGCCATAGACAGCTAAGAACACTTCTAACACAAGATATTTAATTTTAATGGAAAATTTAAATACAATTGAAATATGATGTCAAAATTTTTTAATTAAACAAAGACCTACTTACTGTTAGTGATTAGTAAATCCAATGTAATAAAATACTAGTTTTATCCAAACTAATCCATAAATTCAAGTTAATTATAATTAAAATACTGCCAGTGTTCTTTCTGAATTTTAAGAAACTAATCCTAATTTTGTATAGGTGCAACAAAAGACCAAAAACTTTGAATAAGTGAGACAAATTAGGAATTGAGCTACAACGTATTAAAGCAAAACGTTTGTTTTGAAGTTGATGTGGCCTTGACAGAAACAAGAATGAATAATACAGTGGATAAAATGGAGACCTCAAGAAAAGAACTGAACATAAAAAATATATGTGATAAAGGAGATATTCCACTTAGGGGGAAATAAGAAACCTTTATCTAAACACTTCTAGTTAATTGAACAATCATGTGTGAAGTTGTATAATTAAATCTCGATTTCATAAAATATGTAAAAATCAGTTCAAAATAGATGAAAGCGTAATTTTTGAACTTTTTAGTAATAGTTAATAACACATGTTTTAGGGAACAAAAATGTACTTTAAGTTACATATTCCAGAGATAATCTTGCACAGTTGGTACAGCTAGATATGTAAAATTGTTTATTTCTTTTCATTATCAAAAAAAACAACAAAAATTAATGAAATATCCATCAATAGAAAACAGGAAAAATCAAATTGCACCATCCTTACATGAAAATGAACCAATCTGTGCGACCTGTAACATTTTGGACAATGCAATAAGCATAAAAACAACTAAAAAGAAAAACATGTTAGAGGAAGAATAATAAAAATCATAGTACAATTAATATTACATTTGCACAGTTAGGAATGGTACGATATACTTGGAGAAGAAATAAATATGCATGCATGTATGCCTGGAAAAAATAACAACATCAGGATAAAGCAGTCATTATTGTTTTCACCAATATTTCTAGTCCTTATGCAATCTCAACTGTGAAGGGATTCACTTTCTCCTGCCCTTTGGGTCAATGGAACCACTGAGTTTTTAATGAAAATATTGTGATTTAATTTTAGGCAAATCATTTAGTTACTGTGAGATTCTCCAGTAATCTCATTTTTCCTAACAGCATAAGGACTGTCAAAGTTAAAAATGGTGGTTACCCTGTTATTGGGAGTCTCTGAATGCCTACTCACCTGGACGATCAGCATGAGTAATAAATGTACCATCACTGTTCATGAACACCGTCTTATCTTGCCTGTTCTTACTGATACATCATGTGCTTAGCTCTGATGTGACTGTACTGAATTAAAAAGTAGATTTAGTTAAAATTTTAGCTTTTTATTCCTTAAGCAGTGTCATGCATACACACATTTTAATTTTTTCAATTATATTTGTGTTTCAAAATATTTATAGGTGCAGGGATTTGGTGTAGTTTTTTCGTTTGATTGTTCATTTTTAGTGTAGCAATTAAGACAGTGCTTGGGATGCCAGTATCCCACATCAGAGTGTTTGCTGTCATTTCCAAGCTCCACTTCTAATTCCATCTTCCTGTTAATTCCACATCCTAAAAGTCACCTCAGGCTTTGGGTCACTGCCATTCTCATGGGAAAACTCTCTGTTAATCTCTGTCTCTCTTCCTCACACCCTCCCTCTCTCTTTCTTTCTTTCTTTGCCTTTCAAATAAAATAAATAACTAAATATGTATTGAAAAATAAAATATTTATGGGAGACTAGACAAAAGAAATATTTAACCAATATGTAGTTTTTTTTAAAGAAATGGTTAAATGTGGATTGTGTTTTGTGCTTGGTAGTGAAGTGAAGAATGCCAATGATTTTGGAATTTACATTTCCAGTGTACTTTAGAACTAGATTCTGCTTTCTCTTTCTTTTCATTCTCTCTCTCTCTCTCTCACACACACATACACTCACTCAGTTCTTTCTTTTCTTTCTTTACACTGTCCCCTGAACAAGAGAGCTCAGAAGAAGCATCTTTGTACATCATGAGGTAGCACAACCCATTCAAAGCAGTATATGTGGCTGAGTTCACACCACCTCAGAAAAAAAATCAAATCAATAAAAATCATTACACCATCAATGATGATGATGATGGTAATGATGATGATGGTGAGTCAGAAATGGTGCCCAACTAAAACAAATTTAAAATAATATATTTTAATGCATATCAGAAAAACCCTAGGGAAACATTGGTTCTAAATCTAAATACCATTGCATAAATATTTCCTTATTATAGGTAAAAATTTAAATAGTTTAAAAGTTCTTTAAGAAATAATAGCAGCAGAGGAAATTTGTGAAAAATTAACTACATTTCAGTAGATAAAAAGACTTTAAAAACTGAAACTATATTTTAATCATTTAATGCATTTATTCATTGGATAGAATACAGTTGAAAATAATGTTACTTACTTACTCAGAATACTTTAACCAATTTTTATACTATAAGATAATTATGGTGCTTGAAGTAACTAAGTAATGGAATATTAACTTCCTGTGGTGAATTAAAAGAGAAATCAGTGTGATAGCCCTATTGAAAAGGGAGGAGATGAAAGCAGTTCATGAGGAGGAACTGTTATTTGAGGATCAATACTTTCTTCCTAGTATCCACAATTGCATAGAAATTAGGCATACTCCATGCATGGAAGTTTTTGCCACAGGGTGTTTTCCCATAATATCATGGTGAAGTGCATACCTGTGGGATCTGACTCACCTGTGATCTACTCCTGTCTGTGTGTGTCTGTAAGATATCAGGCAGCCATCTTTTTTTATATCCATATGAAGACAATATTTCCCTCAAGTGTGGTTGGGGTTAAATGTGTTATTGTGGCAAAAAAGGTGCTTAATAAATGACGTCAACATAATAACCATTATCATCATTACCATCATCTCTATCATCAATGGGCTTGCAAATTAGGAGTTATTGTTATTAGTTTACACTTACAGGAACTGAGGCTCTGAGAAGTTAATTAATAGACTCAATTTCATACAGAACATAATGAGAAAACACTAGACATTCCCAAATCTTCTATTTTCTTGCAGAGACACATTATTACTTAATAGTTTGAATATACATCCATAGATGTCAGTAGCAATTTTTGATTAAGATATTCAAATTTAAATATACAAAAGTGAGTACAATAAGAAACATTTTTCTGAGGAAAAATCTAAGGACATCTTATTCCAAATATTGTATTGGTTGCAAATACCTTTAATTTTTATTTACAACGCAAATAAAATTCCTTTTTTTTTTATTTATTTATTTGACAGATAGAGTCAGATAGTGAGAGAGAGAGACCGAGAGAAAAGTTTTCTTTCTGTTAGTTCACCCCTCAAATGGCTGCTACGGCCGGAGCTGCGCCAATCCGAAGCCAGGAGCCAGGTGCTTCCTCGTGGTCTCCCATGTGGGTGCAGGGCCCAAGGACCTGGGCCATCCTCCACTGCCTTCCCGGGCCACAACAGAGAGCTGGACTGAAAGAGGAGCAATCGGAACTAGAACCTGGCGCCCACATGGGATGCCGGCACCACAGGCGGAGGATTAACCAAGTGAGCCACGGCACCAGCCCCAAATAAAATTCTTATTACAATTATTAATTTCCTTGATTTTCAATGAAAAGTTTTCTTACTTCAAACTATAATTTAAGTAATAAGATATCAGGAAAAAGAAAAATAGAAACCTATAATACAATGACGGATGTATATTATAAATAAAAATTCTGCAGTACCTGAATGCACCAAAACATCTTTTGTGTTATATTTCTGGGTTCATACTTTTTTATTTTATAAATAACTTCACAAAGGGACTTCTAGGAGTTTATGGAAAACATGAGTTATGAAAATCCTACACATATATTTCAAGTTTTTTCTTATACTAAAAATGAGCTTGTCTTTTAATCACATTTTTCCATGTGCTTTTTGGAATAACCTGTATCTTACAAACCTACCCAATGGAGCAATGTCTGCCAGGCCCTGGGTATACAAAGGCTCTATCCTAACCATAGAAATAGTCACCTTCTAACCTTGGGAATATGATATTAAACCAAAATTCACAATAAACTCAGTATCCTTGTGGCAGAAGTAACCAGTATGCTCAGCTTCCTTCTTGAGGTTAATGTCTAAACAAGTGCTATAAGTGTATTTGGAAAAATAAATTATGAGGGGTCTTTTAAGTGTTCATGAACATGCACATTACAGAAAATCTGCATGAACTTCAAAAACTTTACACCAAATTAAACCAGTACTGACTTGTTGTGATGTGTCCTAACAGGATCTATTTGAGGCACTGAGAAGGATAAGACACCAGTTTAAAAAGAATCCCTAATAGAGCTACGTGAATTCTGCTGGAACTGAATCAAGAACAAACATCTAAATTATGGTGATGGTTAGACAAAAAAATGGTGACATCAGCACTTTATGAAAAGTTTACACGGATAATTCACCAAATGAATCAGTAGTTAACAAGTGGATAAATGGATAACTCTATTTCTCTATTTGTTTATTTTTACTTTCTTTTCTTTTTTTTTTTTTTAACTCTGCAGTAGAAAACAGCCCAAGTACTTGGGTCCCTGCACCCACATGGGAAACCCAGAAGAAGCTCCTGTTTCCTGGCTTCCACCTTGCCCAGCTGGCCATTTCAGCCACTTGGGAAGTGAACCAGTGGATGGAAGGTCTCTCCCTCTGACTCTTCCTCTCTCTCTCTTTAACTCTGCCTTTCAAACAACATAAGTAAATCTTTCAAAAAAAATTCTTTACATCAGAGTGTTGGTAATTGGAGAAGTTAAACGTGATCTCTCCTATTATAGCTATAAATTTAGAAAGAAATCATTAGAATGCAAGGGGACAGAAATAAGGGACAAGACACTCATGAAGATCAAGCACACAGCGGCCAACCCTTAACACTAGTTTGTGAGGAAAAATATTAATTTTATGTATGATCTCTTTGTAGAAGACAAAAAAAAAAAAATAATAGCAGAAGTAATTGTCAATACCACTGGCATGCCAGTTGGTTCCGATTCTACAATTGTGATTGAAAAATTAAAGTGAAGCAAACTTTATGCTCACTGGATGCCAAAATTATTTGGTCTCAACTCTGCTGCAAACAAGAATGAAGCTTCCAGTGAACAATTTCAATAAGTGATATCAAGATCCTGAGCATTTCTCTAAAGAACTGTAACAGGAAATGAAATGTACCTTTATCAGTGCCCTCCTGAAGACAAAGCACAATCAAAGAAATGACAAAAATGTGCAAGCGGTCCAGTAAAAACGAAAGCTCAGTCAAGAGCAAACATCATAAAAATAGCTTTGTGATGCTCAGGACATTTTGCTTGTTGCCTTTATGGAAGATCAAAAACCAATAGTATCCGCTTGTTAGGCGAATGGTTCATTGGAAAAACATCTTGGGAACTTCACCAGAGGCTTTCTCCTATCCATCCCTCTTATCAAACAAAGGCAATTTTGTAAGACTTTTGATGAGAAATCTTTAGGCATCTGCCTGACTGCCCATATTTGGCTCCTTTTGACTTATTCTTTGTTTCCCAATCATAAAAAATATTGGGCAATAAATTCTTCCTCAGATAATAACATAAAGAAGATTGCACAGATGTGGTTAAATTCCCAAGACTCTGTTCTTCACAGATGGGTTAAATTCCTGGTATCATCATTTGTGAAAGTGCTTAAACTGGATGAAGCTAATATTGAGAAACGATGTCTATAATTTTCATATTTATATTTTGATTCAATTTTCATGATTTTTTATGTTTGCCCATACAATATGACATAGGCATAGTAAATGATGAGAGGAAAAAATAAATAAATGGTGGATACATGGAATAATGGTGAAAGTTTATATGATGTTTGTAGATCCTGTTTTAGCTAGGCCTCATAATTAAGGCCATAGAGTAAAAACAGTTTACTGGTGCTGGAGCCATGGTGTAGTGGGCAAAGCCTCCGCCTGCAGTGCCAGCATCCCATATGAGCATGGGTTCGAGTCTTGGCTGCTCCACTTCCGATCCAGGTCTCTGCTATGGCCTGGGAAATCAGTAGAAGATGGCTCAAGTGCCCAGGCTCTTGGGCCCTTGCACCTACATGGGAGACCCGGAAGAAGTTCCTGGCTTCAGATTGGAGCAGCTCTGGCCGTTGCATCCATCTGAGGGCCTCTCTCTCTCTCTCTGTGCCTCTCCTTCACTCTCTGTGTAACTTTTTCAAACAAATAAATAAATCTTAAAAAAAAAAAAAAACAGTTTACGATTGAGATTGACATTCCTCAATTCACATTTGTAAAAATTGCCATGTCAAAACCTGTAGGATAAAAATAACATGAATATATCTCTCCAGTCATGTATACAAACCTTTATTCATTCATGTGTTTTGTTTTGTTCATCTACTATGTGGAAGGCAATCTAATACACGGTAGAGATACAATGATTACAAAATATGAGCTTATTTTTCCTATTCTCTCTCCTCTTCTTTTTTCCTCTTTCCCTATCACAGAGATTATTGAGAAATGTCAGAGACTTTTAGTAAACAAATACAGATAATCTAATAATTTAGTAATAATACAGTAAACCATATAGAAGATGATAATAATTGGATATAAATATCCAGCAGCGTTATTAGACAGGCATGAAAGGCTAAGAATGTATATAGGAAGTGAAATGTAGTGGACATGAAGAAATTCAAAGAAAAGGCAAAGAGATAAGTTTAATAGGACTTCAAGGTGTGTGTTCTGACATGTTCATGGAATTACGTTGCTTCTCTAGTTTTTTTTTTTCTTTTACTGACTATGCTAAATCAAATAAATTGGTACAATTTAAGGCACCCATTCTGAACTTTATTCATTTATTTACACATTTCAAATAGCTTTTCACAGTTTGGCAGGATTAGAATTGTTACCTCACACAATGGCAGTCAACATGGGAACTGATATCCTAAATAGGTTTTTCTATACTTAACATAAAAATGCTTTCTTCATTCAGGTTCAGTGCATTACTTTTATACTTTTATAACCTATTTAGTATATTGTCAAATATAGTTAAATCCCTTTGAGCGATGAGACCAAATATTGATAAAATGAGGACACTAAACTCATTACATTGTTTCTGGAAGGCATTTCTTTCTCTATTCCAGATATGACCAACATTTCAGGCAATACTGGGTTGTTTTGAATAACATATTAGTAAGTGAATTAACAAAAGTAAAGACAGCCTTTCAAGTATATAAAAATAATGTATCAGTTCAAAATTTTCCTTCACCCTATAAGCAGGTAAGAAACAAATAAAACAACTATTAACACAGGGGAGGTGAATGTCCCTTCACTTATCACCTGCTGAATACCACTCTTTAAAGTGAAATTGAACCCAAAATCAGTCTTGAATTTTTCTGCTTCTCTTCTAAGATAATTTAAGAGTGTTATCTAAAACAACTCCAGAATCACTTTAATTCACAGAACTGTATCAGGACTTCCTGTAATTTCTTGTGGGTATCTGTTTATCGAACACTCATATAAGCATTCATACACTGAGGGGTGCTACAGATTAAAAACCAGACACTAAGTATTCTGGTTATTTAAAGGGCATAATGCATTTAAATTCATTTGGTAAACATTTTTGGTCCAGACTAATAAATGTTTTCCACTACTGAAGAGTGTACAAAAAAGAAGTCATTTATGAATATTGCCAATATTCAATGAAAGCTAAAGAAATGTGATAAAGCACACCTTTCAACAGTGATATAATAAATAAGTTCAGAGAAGAAGGGATTATGGCAGAAGAGGACAACCAAGAAAGCTTAAATCAGTAAATTTATACATAACTTCAAACACAGTGAGTATTAGGAATTATGTATGACAGATAACATTGCTGGTAGAAAAAGATAACAATAAACTTCATTTTGTACAGATGTATTCCATGTTGATGTAAAGAAATACAATCCATGTGTGGTAAAAGCCAAAAGATTACAAGGAAAATAATTTCTACAAAAAATTTAAAGTGGGAAGTCATCTATTATGATGATAGGAGTTTTTTTTTTTTAATGTAAGAGTCAGAAGTTTGATTCAAGATTTGAAAAACTCATAACTTGAAACAAATGGGGCACTTTAGTAAGAAGGGACTATATCCAGTAAGATGTAATTTTTTAACTTTTATTTAATAAATATAAATTTCCAAAGTACAACTTTTGAATTATAGTAGCTTTCCCCCCCGTAACCTCCCTCCCACCCACAACCATCCCATCCCCCACTCCCTCTCCCATCCCATTCTTCACCATGATTCATTTTCAATTATCTTTATATATAGATGAACTTAGTATATACTAAGTAAAGATTTCAACAGACTGTACCCACAAACTATTGAGTACTGTTTGGGTAGTAGTTATACCATTAATTCTCATAGTACAACACATTAAGGACAGAGGTCCTACATGGGAAGCAGGTGCACAGTGACTCCTGTTATTGATTTAACAATTGACACTCTTATTTATGATGTCAGTGTTCACCCGAGGCTCTTGTCATGAGTTGCCAAGGCTATGGAAGCCTCTTGAGTTAACCAACTCAGATTTTGTTTAGACAAGGCCTTATTCAAAGTGGAAGTTTTCTCCTCCCTTCAGAGAATGGTACCTCCTTCTTTTTTTTTTTCAACTTTTATTTAATGAATATAAATTTCCAAAGTACAGCTTATGGATTACAATGGCTTCCCCCCCATAACGTCCCTCCCACCCGCAACCCTCCCCTTTCCCACTCCCTCTCCCCTTCCATTCACATCAAGATTCATTTTCGATTCTCTTTATATACAGAAAATCAGTTTAGCATACATTAAGCAAAGATTTCAACAGTTTGCTCCCACACAGAAACACAAAGTGAAAAATACTGTTTGAGTACTAGTTATAGCATTAAATCTCAATGTACAGCACACTAAGGACAAAGATCCTGCATGAGGAGTAAGTGCACAGTGACTCCTGTTGTTGACTTAACAAATTGACACTCTTGTTTATGGCATCAGTAATGACCCTAGGCTCTTGTCATGAGCTGCCAAGGCTATGGAAGCCCCCTGAGTTCACTGACTCTGATAGTTTTTAGACAAGACCATGGTCAAAGTGAAAGTTCTTTCCTCCCTTCAGAGAAAGGTACCTCCTTCTTTGATGACCCGTTCTTTCCACTGGGATCTCACTCGTGGAGATCTTTCATTTAGTTTTTTTTTTTTTTTTTTTTTTTCCCCCAGAGTGTCTTGGCTTTCCATGCCTGAAATACTCTCATGGGCTTTTCAGCTGGATCCGCATGCCTTAAGGGCTGATTCTGAGGCCAGGTGCTGTTTAGGACATCTGCCATTCTATGGGTCTGCTGTGTATCTCACTCCCCATGTTGGATCGTTCTCTCCCTTTTTTATTCTATCAGCTAGTATTTGCAGACACTATACTTGTTTTTGTGATCCCTTTGGTTCTTAGTCCTATCATTATGATCAATTGTGAACAGAAATTGATCACTGGGACTAGTGAGATGGCATTGGTACATGCCACCTTGATGGGATTGAATTGGAATCCCCTGGTATGTTTCTAACTCTACCGTTTGAGGTAAGTCAGCCGACTCTGATCATATTTAGACAAAGCCATGGTCAAAGTGGAAGTTCTCTCCTCCCATCAGAGAAAGGTACCTCCTTCTTTGACAGCCCGTTCTTCCCTCTGGGATCTCACTCACAGAGATCTTTCATTTAGGTCATATTTTTTTTTTTTTTTTTGCCACAGTGTCTTGGATTTCCATCCCTACGAAACTCTCATGGGCTTTTTAGCCAGATCCAAATGCCTTAAGGGCTGATTCTGAGGCCAGAGTGCTGTTTAGGGCATTTGCCATTCTATGAGTCTGCTGGGTATCCTGCTTCCCATGTAGGATCATTCTCTCCTTTTTAATTCTATCAATTATTATTTGCAGATACTGGTCTTATTTATGTGATCCCTTTGACACTTAATCACAAGGTTTCTAAAAGCAGCATTTGCCCTGCAGACGATACCAGCCATTGGTTTCAAATACTGAGAAGTTTAATTTTGTCAGGGTGGGTCAATTGCTGAAGATGAGACTCACATTACTCAAGTTCACAAAGCCTGAAGTATAAATGAGAACACCCACTTAGTAATTTACACTCTAAGTACATGTTCTTGAGAAACCAGTTGAGAAGCTCACCTAGTGGACAAGAAACAAGAGCAAGAGCCCCAAAGGATTTTTTAAACATATTTAGTAAAGCATTTACCATGACATTATGTTAATCGCTCACCTCCAATTCCAGGGTATATAAATTCATAACTCAGTTAACTGAGTCTTTGAGTTTGAATGTCAGCCATGTGGAGAAGTGCACTGTACAATCATGTGGATGAGTTATACTAATGTTTGTTTCACTTGGTCCAGTTTATCTATGTTTCCATAATAAGACTTGCCAATTGCATACTGGAACAAATTCTTTGATTTTAAAATTTATTTTCATTTTATTTTAAAGGAAGAGAGACACAGAGAGAGAGAGACAGACAGAAACAAATGGAGAGAGATCATCCATCAGTTTGTTCAATCCCCAAATGCCTGCAACAACCAGGGTCAGACCACGCTGAAGCCAGGAACTTAGAAGTCCATCTGAAACCCCCATGAGTGGCAGGGACCCAATCATTTGAGCCTCGTGAAGAAGCTGGTTTAGAAGCAAGGGAGCCAGGACTTGGCCCCGTAAAACTGATATGAAAAGTAGACATCCCAAGCAGCGACCTAATCATTGTGCCAAATGCCTGCCCCTGGAACACATTCTTTATTGAGGAAGAAAGATATATAATTTTATTCCAAATTTTATATTGCTAGGAAACACAGTTAGGACTAAAGGGCATTGCAGCATTTAATTCACCACTGTATATGTGGTAATCTTTATTAAAAAGTAATATATGACCATAATAAAAAAATTCAGAAAATATTAAAATGTTTGAAATAAATAATGAAACTATCCCTCTTTGTACTACAGCCTTAATTCTTCATCTCAGTCATATCTACTGTTAGTAGTTCAGGGTATATTTTTCTAGCACTTCTATATGCAAATAGAGAAGCATGTGCATATGATATTTTAATGAAATGAAATTTATATATTATATATATATATATTGATATCCCATTCACTTCACTCAAAAATATAATTAACAATATCTTCCTTGGATAAATTCAAATTTATTGTTTACCTTTTATTAATGACTCCATAATATTGCATTATAAGGACATAACTAAATCTATGCCTACACTTGAATATTATTCCTATTGCAATGAAAATTTTGTATATTTAATGGGTATTTATATTTTTCATTCCTACCACAATGAAAATGAGAACTTATTCAGACTGAACTCCAAATAACATCTATAGCTTGTGTTTGGAAAATCTGCAATATTTCCCTACAAACATTCATACAAAGTATGAATATACTTCTACCCAAGTCTTATGACAATACTTATTTTCTCATGTTTTAAATAACATGAGATTTAATACATAACATTTTATAAATGTTTTCTATATTTAGCAGTCTAGTGGGTGAAAAGGTGGCTAAATTATGTTTTAATTAGCATGTTTCTATTAGTGAGGTGAATTATTCTGTGTATTATTAATCATTTTGTTCATTGTTTTCTTAATGAATCATTAATGTTTATTTGTACATTAAAGAGGTTATATCTTTTTCATATGCATGGCAAACAATTTTCAGAGTTTATTTTTTCCTAAATTTTATTCACTGTAAGTCATTTAGAATATTTATATCATTGAGAATTTACTTTATTGAGAAACAAGTTTAGCTTTTTTCTCTCAAAAAAACTAGTTATCCTAATATAATTTATCATCCAATGTATTTTTCCATAACTGATTTTTGAAAACCTGTGCTTACCATGTATGAAATATTCCATGTAAATGTCTATATTTTTGTACACTGTTTTGTTTCATTGATTTGTCAACTCTGGAGTCATAATAATACAGTTTAAATAGCATGGTTAGTATATACTTAACAGGAGTAATTGTCTAACTTTAAATTTTTTTCTTCTTGTTTTATACATTTATTTATACATATTTTTAATATATTTATTTGAGAGGCAGAGTAACAGAAAAAGGGAGAGACAGAGAGAGAGAGATCTTCCATCTGCTGGTTCACTTCCCAAATGGCCACAATGACAGGAGCTGGGTCTACCCAAAGCTTGGAGCCAGGAGATTCTTTCAGGTCTCCCATGTGGGTGCAGGGGCCCAAGCACTTGGGCCATTTCCCACTGGTCTCCCAGGCTATGAACAAGGAGCTGGATTGGAAGAGGAGCAGCCAGGACTGCAACCAGCATCCACACGGGATGACACCACCACAGGCAGAGGCTTAAACTACAACACGGCTCTGTCACCTATACACATAATTTTTGTCAAGTTCCAAATCAAGAATCAGAAAGAGGAGAACATGGGGATGGAGAATAGAGTATTATGATGGTATTTGGTTTAAAGATTTGTATTTGTATTTGTATTTATATTTCAATTTGAATTTACAATGAATCAACATGACTATCCTATGGAAGCACATATATCACTTTCAAGTTGTTTAAGTTTTATTTTGTGTCTCAATAATATTTTAAATTCTGTTTATACATAGCCTGTAAATTACTGATTACCTTTATTTCTAGGTGTTAGCAGTTTGTTACCATTTTAAGGGGCATCTTTTCTGCACAGGAAAGCAATATTTTAGTTAATTGCTACATTTGACCTGGTTACAGTACTGATTTTTTTTTAGATATGGTTCTCATTGGCTCCATTCTTTATCTTAAGTCTTAAACTCATGTATTTGCCAATGCTTCTTAAATGCCAACAAAGCCCAAATATGTTCTATCATTTCTATCACTATAAACTATACCCAAATTCAAATCATCTTATAAACTATACCCAAATTCAAACTTATAATATAATTGCTGGATTATTGCACACTCAGTTTCATTCTTTTTTTTTAAACTTTTATTTAATGAATATAAATTTCCAAAGTACAGCTTATGGATTACAATGGCTTCCCCCCCATAACGTCCCTCCCACCTGCAACCCTCCCATTTCCCGCTCCCTCTCCCCTTCCATTCACATCAAGATTCATTTTCGATTCTCTTTATATACAGAAGATCAGTTTAGCATACATTAAGCAAAGATTTCAACAGTTTGCTCCCACACAGAAACACAAAGTGAAAAATACTGTTTGAGTACTAGTTATAGCATTAAATCTCAATGTACAGCACACTAAGGACAAAGATCCTGCATGAGGAGTAAGTGCACAGTGACTCCTGTTGTTGACTTAACAAATTGACACTCTTGTTTATGGCATCAGTAATGACCCTAGGCTCTTGTCATGAGCTGCCAAGGCTATGGAAGCCCCCTGAGTTCACTGACTCTGATAGTTTTTAGACAAGACCATGGTCAAAGTGAAAGTTCTTTCCTCCCTTCAGAGAAAGGTACCTCCTTCTTTGATGACCCGTTCTTTCCACTGGGATCTCACTCGTGGAGATCTTTCATTTAGTTTTTTTTTTTTTTTCCCCCAGAGTGTCTTGGCTTTCCATGCCTGAAATACTCTCATGGGCTTTTCAGCTGGATCCGCATGCCTTAAGGGCTGATTCTGAGGCCAGGTGCTGTTTAGGACATCTGCCATTCTATGGGTCTGCTGTGTATCTCACTCCCCATGTTGGATCGTTCTCTCCCTTTTTTATTCTATCAGCTAGTATTTGCAGACACTATACTTGTTTTTGTGATCCCTTTGGTTCTTAGTCCTATCATTATGATCAATTGTGAACAGAAATTGATCACTGGGACTAGTGAGATGGCATTGGTACATGCCACCTTGATGGGATTGAATTGGAATCCCCTGGTATGTTTCTAACTCTACCGTTTGAGGTAAGTCAGCTTGAGCATGTCCCGAATTGCACATCTCTTCCCTCTCTTATTCCCACTCTTATATTTAACAGTGATCACTTTTCAGTTAAGTTTCAGCACTGAAGAAGAATTGTGTATTGATTACAGTATTCAACCAAAAGTATTAAGTAGAACAAACAAAAAAAAAATACTAAGAGGGATAATATATCAAGTTGCTCATCAACATTCAGGGTGAGGGCTGATCAAGTCACCGTTTCTCATAGTGTTCATTTCACTTTAACAGGTTTCCTTTTTGGTGCTCAGTTAGTTGTCACCTATCAAGGAGAACAAGTGGTATTTGTCCCTTTGGGATTGGCTTATTTCACTCAGCATAATGTTTTCCAAATTCCTAACAGGGATCACTTTTCAGTTAAAATTTAAACACCTAAGAATAATTGTGTGTTAATTACAGAGTTCAACCAATGGTACTAGAACAAAAAAAATACTAAAATGGATAAAGTATTACATTGTACATCAACCATCAGGACAAGAGCTGATCAAGTCACTGTTTCTCATAGTGTCCATTTCACTTCAACAAGTTTCCCCTTTGGTGCTCAGTTAGTTGTCACGATCAGGGAGAACATATGATATTTTTCCCTTTGGGACTGGCTTAATTCACTCAGCATGATGTTTTCCAAATTCCTCCATCTTGTTGCAAATGACCGGGTTTCGTTGTTTTTGACTGCTGTATAGTATTCTATAGAGTAGGTTTCTGTCTCTATACTTTGAACTTTCCATCCTCTCATCCTTCCTAAAATACACCTGTATTGATTCCCCCTTTCACTTGACTATCTTGAATTATCCATCTATAAAAAGCAGAATACCTTCCCCAACATTTCTCCAGCCCTAGAATGAACTTTATATATTAACTCAGCTCTTCCATAATACCCTGTATACAAACTTACTTAATGCTACACTTTGCATTATAATTATTTTTAAAAGATTTATTTATTTATCTGAGAGGTAGAATTACAGAGAGAGAGAGAGAGGGAGAGAGAGAGAGAGGTTCTCCATTTGCTGGTTCACTCTCCAAATGGCCGCAACTGCCAGAGTTGAGCCAACCCAAAGCCAGGAACCAAGAGATTCTTCCAGGTCTCCCAGATGGGTGCAGGGGCCGAAGCACTTGGGCCATCTTCCACTGCTCTCCCAGGCCACAAGCAGAGAGCCGGATCAGAAGAGGAGCAGCTAGGACTGGAACCAGCACCAAAATGGAATGTCAGCTCTGCAAGAGGAGGCTTAACCCACCACATCGTAGCACCGACCCACATAATGATCTTAATGTATTTGAATCATAACTTAAAAGTAACAATAGTCACACACATTTATGGGTACAGTATGGCATTTCGATACAAGTATATAATGTGTACTCTTCAAAACAGGACAATCAACATTTTCCCTTCTTTCACACTACTTTATGGTTGGAAGCTTGGAGCTCTTTCCATTTTTTTAACTTTTATTTAATATATATAAATTTCCAAAGTACAGTTTATGGATTACAATGGCTTCCCCCTCAACTTCCCTCCCATCTGCAACCCTCCCATCTCCCGCTCCCTCTCCCCTTCCATTCATATCAAGATTCATTTTCAGTTCTCTTTATATACATAAGATCAATTTAGCATATACTAAGTAAAGCTTTCAACGGTTTGCATTCACACAGAAATACAAAGTGTAAAGTACTGTTTGAGTACTAGTTATAGCATTTATTCACATTGTACAACACATTAAGGACAGCGATCCTACATGAGGAGTAAGTGCACAGTGACCCCTGTTGTTGACTTAACAAATTGACACTCCTGTTTATGGCATCAGTAATCACCCTAGGCTCCTGATATGAGTTGCCAATGATATGGAAGCCTTTTGGGTTCGCCCACTCTGATCATATCTAGACAAGGTCATAGTCAAAGTGGAAGTTCTCTCCTCCCTTCAGAGAAAGGTACCTCCTTCTTTGATGGCCTATTCTTTCCACTGGGATCTCACTCACAGAGATCTTTCATTTAGGTTTGTTTTTTTGTTTTGTTTTTGTGCCCAGGCACTTTAGCAGGGAATTGGATCAGTTGCAGAGCAGCATGGACTTGAACCAGCACTCATATATGGAATATTCGTGTTGCAAGCAGTGGCTTAACCTGCTGCACCAAACAGATAGCCCCTAAAAGTCAAATCTTTAAAGACTGAGGAACAATTCTGGGTTACACAAAAAATTGTTCCTTAAACTGAGGTACACCACTAGAAGTTAACATTGTGGTACAGCAGGTAAAGCTAAGCTAGCATCCCGTATAGGCACTGATTTGTGTTCCAGCTGCTCCACTTCCAATCCAGTTCCCAGCTAATGGTCTGGAAAAAGCAGTGGAGGATGACCCAAGTGATTCAGCTTCCTGCCACCCATGTGGGAAACACAAATGAGGCTCCTGGCTCCTGGCTATGGCCTGGTCCAGCCCTGGCCATTGCATACTTCTGAGGGAGTAAACCAGCAGATGGAAGATCTCTGTTTCTCTCCTTTGTTATAAGTGTGACATTCAAATAAATAAATAAATATAAAAAAAAACTATGGAATACCAGCTTTTGTTACTCAATCACAGGGAGGTAAGTATAAAAATGGTGAATAAGAATATATGTACTTTCAAACCAACTGTATATGTTTTATAGGTATAGGTTTTATAGGTAGCAAGTAAACGGGGGTCAGTAGGAAAGAAGACATTCAGTCCACCTGCAGCCCCCATGGCACCAGCGAAGAGGACGAAAGCACAGCCACCACATTCAATTTCCTAGGAATAGAACAAAGTCAGCACTAGTGACAAGTTACCCGGAGAACCAGGTGATTCTTTTTTAGCTCACAAGGACAAGAATTTCTTTACTCAACTATTGAAATAGTATAGGCCTAGTGCCTCCCATGCTACAGTTTGAATGCCCCATCTGAAACTCACATTGAAATTCAGTTGCCATTGTGATGATATTAAGAGGTGGGACCACTTAAAGATGATTAGTCCATGAGAGCTCTACTTTCACGAAAGGAGTAATGTCATTGACACAGGTGTGGGTTACTTATCAACAGACTGGGTTCCTGGTAAAAAGGATGACTTTAGCCTGATACTTTCTTGGTCTTATGTGTGCTTAGCACAAAGGTTCTCTCCGGGAGCAGTGACATGCTTTCAGGCTTTCCAGCCTCCAGAAATATGAGCAAAAATAAGCTTCTGTTGTCCATCAGTTACCCAGTCCTCAGTACTGTCTTTCAACAGCAGAGAACAAACTAAGACATTCATTCTACAGTGTTGCCAATGGCAGTCTGGAAGTCTTACGCCAAAGCACTTATAACATATTTTGTATGCTAAAGACTCCACAGGGCAAGTCCAGTATTAGCAATCCGATGTTCTACATGGTAACATTCTAAAAATAGTTGAATGGATAAAACAATTAACCTTGACAGATGATTATAGACCAGTTGTTTTAGAATGTTGAATTTTATTCCAGCTATTCCTCATTCAAAAATAGGGTCTCACTTTAGCAATTTGGGTCTTCAGATCAGCTTGATTGAGGTTCACACCACTCAAATTTGTCCAAAGATATTTGCAACCAAAATCCATTTAAATTATTTATAACTGAGATTGGATTAATGTACTGCCTGGTACATATATCTTTTAGCAATTGGAACACTGACCCAAGAAGGTGAACTGAAATAAGAAAAGTTTTCTTGATGGATTTTGGATCAGACCAGAGGCGGTTGAGTAGCCTTAAGGAATCATTCATCAAGTGGTAGAGGTGTGGTGAGACACTGTCTGTTGTAAATAGACACAGCTGTCCAAGGCAGGAATATTTCTGGTGACTGGCGAGGACATGGTCTCCTTTGAATGATGCTAGAGACAGTGACAAATTCTTAGTTTTAACTTTCATTTCTCTAGACCCCACGGGGACCACCAACTTTCAGTTTGCATTTGTTATTAAATCATTATCCTTTCCACATCTCAACGTGAAATTCCCAAATGAACAGATTATTTTTCATTGATTACAGTTTTTGTTGGCTGCCCTATGATAACATTTTTCATCGATTGTGATTTCAGGTTGGCTGTTAAGAAATGCATCTTAGTTGTCATCAAATGGCACTGTGGTACCAGCTGTCTCACAGAAGTTTTCCTACAGATAGAACAGAACCTCATGGATTATAGGTTAATTCCACATATACAATCACATAAACTTCTGTCAAAGAGAGTTGCAGTGACTGCCTTGTCCCAAATTTGATTTCCCTACCTTTTGTTAAAGGATATATTTATTTATTTATTTTGAAAGAGTTACAAAGAGATAGAGACAGAAAGAAAGAGAGATCTTCTATCCACTGGCTCACTCCCCAAATGGCCACCATGGCCAGCACTAGTCAAGACTGAAGCCAGGAGCAAAGGAGCTGCGTCTGGGTCTCCCACATTGGTAGCAGAGGCCTACACACATGGGCCATTTTCCACTGCTTTCCCCAGGCCTTTAGCAGGGAGCTGGATCAGGACACCAATTGGCACCCATATGGGATGCTAATGTCACAGTCAGTGGCTTTAACATGGCATGCCACAACGCTTGTCCCTAAGGGCCCTATCTTAATATCAATACAACTACCTTTTTGTAAAGAACAAACTCAATGTCTGCAGTTCCCACCCCATACATCTTGTTAAATAGAAAGCAAAGCTGAAATATTGCAGCACACAAAGCACCCTATAAGTAGAACTTTTATAAGTGATAGGTTGGCAGTGCAGCTAAAACTTTAGTTAGATTATGAATGATCTAGTGGCTTTATTTAAATTAATATATCTGATATGAACATTCAATGGCTCTGGGATAAGACCCTGAGACTGCACTTTTAGAGCAAATATGACACTACTCGGGCCACGACAATTTGGCTGTCCACTCTTAAAAAATATTTATTTATTTGAAAGGCAGAGTTACAGAGTGAGGCAGAAACAGAGAGAGAAAAACCTTCTATCCACTATTTTACTCCCCAAATGGCTGCAATGGCCAGGGCTGGGCCAGACCAAAGCCAGGAACCTGGAGCTCCTTCTGGTTCTCCCACATGGGTGCAGCGGTCCAAGGGCTTGGGTCATCCTCCACTGCTTTCTCAGGTGCATTGGCAGGAAGTTGGATCAGAAGTGGAACAGCCAGGACTCAACAGTTGTTTGTATGGAAAGCCAGCATCACAGGCAGCTTCTTAATCTGCTGCACCACAATGCCAGCCCCTGGCTGTGCACACCCTAGGAGGCTTTGTAACTAACACCAACATTGAGTGAGTAATGCTTTTTGGATTCCCAATAACAATTGCACCCTTAGAGGACTTCTATTATTAATGATTCTGAACAGCTTAGTTGCTCTGCAGTAGATCTTAACACAAGCTTTTGCCATCAGATTCCTAATGGCTCTCACATCTTTGAAAAATTCCTTTGAGTAGGTAGCAGGTTGTCTAGGAAAAAAACACTTGCTAAAAATTTGTGAGGCCAGTGTTGTGGCTCAAAGGGTTAAATCACCACTGGTGATGCCCACATCCCATATCCTGCAAGCCCTGGCTTCTCTTCTTCTTATCCAGCTACTTGCTAATACACGTGGGAAAATCAGTGGAAGATGGCCCAAGTCCTTGGCTGTGGCCACCCATGTTTGAGACACAGATGACGTTCCTAGCTCCTGGTTTTGGCCTGGTCCAGCCCCAGCCATTGCAGCCATCTGCAGAGTGAACCAACAGATAGAAGATTAAGATTCTCTCTCTCTCTCTCTCTCTCTCTCTCTCTCTCTCTCTCTCTCTCTCCCTTTCCCCCAACACACCCTTCCCCTTTGTAACTCTGCCTTTCAAACAAATAAATCCTTTAAAAAAAGAGTTTAGGTGCAGCAATTTAAATGCAAAGACACTTTAGGAAATTTATTAAGTAAAACCTCAGATTCCTCAATTACAAAATAGGTGAAAAAATCAGAGTAATAATAATAAAATGTAACTCCTAGGAACATTATAAAGAGATGACATCAGATCTATATAAAGTCCAAATATGTAGTACTCAATACATGTTCATTATATTGTTTATTTTTTTTTTTTACTTTTTATTACTTTATGGAATCAGTACAATATGTACCCTCCCTCACTGCTTTTCTGAATTCTGAGGCATCTTTCCCCAACTTAGCAAAAGGTGAGGTTTAATCCCTGAGTGAGGTAGTGTCTGCACTAGTTATAATTCCTGAACTTATAGTTTGCCAAAACTCAGAAAAAAATAAGAGTCTCTCCGTAATCTCACCTCACCCAAAAGTTAAGGTATCCATACAGATTGAATTTAAGAAATTCAATAATTTTCCAAGGTGCATCTAAGGTATTTTGAGTGACTTAGGAAAACCAGCTATTTACTTAGAACAGAACTCATCATTCACAGTATGTGTTTGGCAGCTGCTAGAGAGCAGTGATGTTAAGTGACAGAGGTGAATTCCCATGCTCTAGTTCCACTCTTTAGAATAGAATTATAGATAGCTTCTCAGCCTTTTGGCTAAGATCAAGTGTGAATAGAATTATTAGAGTATTTACCTAGGATTAGGTCGATTCCATTTCTGTATTTAGCAATAAAAAGAGAACTTCAAGAAAGGTTTAATTAATCCTTGAATCATGTCCATTTTACCCTTCACTGGATAGGTACTAAGAATTTGTATTTAACATACTTCTTTTCTCTTACATTACCTGCTGATTCCTGCATGACATCTACCTAACCCAGTAATTAGTTTCCTATTTTGAAATTATGTATTAGCAACATCTAGGTGACTCCTATTAATAGACACCTCCAGGTGCAGGAACAAAGAGTTATCTATTTAGCCCTGATGCACATTTTTGCTCTGGCCATGAGCAACCTGAAGCTGACCAATGTGTGTACTCTTTTAGGACCTTCCACTTAATCGTTAGAGAGAAGTATAACAGGGAATTTGTAATATTTTAAATTGCACAGTATTTTTTTATTCCTGTTCACTTTGGTCATGATCCTTTCTGGTAAGTATTAGTAGTCATTTGCCTAAATAAGCAACAAATTCTCCAAACCTCTGAGTTGTTCCTTATCTAAAGTAATAATCTACAATATATGTTTTTACTTTCTAAGACACATAGCAGAAAGGAATACTATTAAAGGAAAGACTTTAGCACTTAGACTGGGACACGTAAAATTGGCTTGATTTGTGAAGTAATTATGTCAATCCTAAAGCAAGTGCATTAACAATCACAAGTTCCCTCACAGAATTTCTGGGCAACTGATAAAATGCAGGGAGCTGTCAGCTCAATCATGGGTAAACAGTCCAACAAATCACTCACACATAAGATAAAGTGCCTTTTTTTCTGTCCTCGACTCCCAGCCAGATTTATACTCAAATCAGTTCAGCAAATGAACTCCTGGAAAGAAATTTTGCAGAGGAGTGAGTGGCGATAAGGCTTTCTCTACCCTTCATATGTAAACGTGAATCTGTGTGTGTCTAACCCGGAGTCCAGCCTCCCAGAGTGTGTCCAGGGCTGCACTTCTGGGAAGACAGAGGACTAGAGTTGACGGGTCTCCACTTTATCCAAATAGCCTCATTAGTGCTACTAGAGCAATTTATTTTTTTCCTAAGACAATGTTAGAATCATTTAAAAATAAGTAGCAATCATGGTGACGCCTGATCACAATTGGACATTCAACCCACAAAAGGGAGTACATTTTGGAATAAATTTATCTTAATTGAGAATGCAATTCATTGTAGGTTTTCCCATAATGCAGATGACTACACTTTTTGTTTCCTAGTGATATTGCTGGATTTCAGGGTATTTTGACCAGCATTTCTTCTTACGTATAATGTTTACAGTAGACTATCCACATCAGTATTTTCTCCCAGAGAGCTACGATCCTAACATCACTGGAAAACTGTCAGTCATGACCGTGACTGTGTAGATACACACACTGACTGGTTGACTTTTTGATGGATTTGTCTAATGTAAGGATTCAAAATGATCCAGCTGGCGCAATTGTCAACATGGCTCATGTATCAGATGCTACCAGACTCAGCTGAAATGAGTGTGCTTTCTTTGCATCGCTAACAACTGTTTTAATAAAGCTGCCAGCATTGCCAAACCCAGCTTGTTTCATGTTTGGGAAGCTGAAGTCGTGTAAGGACTCACGTTACTCATCTAAAAACATTTGAAGGAATACTACATGGCATATTAATTAAATCTCTTGCTTTCTCATTTGATCCTTGATAAATAATTTTTGAGCATTTTCAGAGCTTGTACTACCTTCAATAAAGCAAAATTGTGAAAAAATTTGTAATATTCCTATAAAGTGTATATAATACATACCAAATTGAACTTTTTTTATTCCATGATTCCATGAACTTTT
The DNA here is from genome assembly GCF_051225735.1 of Oryctolagus cuniculus. NCBI lineage: Eukaryota > Metazoa > Chordata > Mammalia > Lagomorpha > Leporidae > Oryctolagus > Oryctolagus cuniculus. The sequence continues at coordinate 162,444,036 of NC_142869.1, forward strand.
TTAAATTCTTGCATATAACATATGTCAGCACTGTGGAATTAAAGTTGTGTCCTCCTGTGTTCCTTGTATGTGAATTATATGATTCACACATTTTCTTTTTCTACCAAGTATACACACAGCCATACCCACATGCACACACAGGCACAGACAGTTGTCTCAGATGAGATTATTTTATTTGAAGTCTTTTTAAAAATTTTTAAAGATTTTTTTTTTTAATATTTATTTGAAAGAGTTACAGAGAGAGTTAGACAAAGAGAGATCTTCATCTGCTGGTTCACTCCCCAAATGTCCACAATATCCTGAGTTGAGCTGATCTGAAACCAGGAGCCAGGAGCTTCTTCCGGATCTCTTATGTGGGTACAGGGGTCCATGGACTTGGGCCATCCTCAGATACTTCCCCAGGTGCAGTGGCAGTGAACTGGATCGGAAGTGGAACAGTCAGGACTTGAACCAGCACCCATATGAGATCCAGCACTTCAGGTCAGAGCTTTAACCCATTGTGCCACAACACTGGCCTCTAGTTTGAAGTTCTTAAATTAACCTTACACTGATATATTTTGCCTTTTATGCTTCTTAGAATTATTTCAATTATCTATTTTTTATTGACAGCAAGATTAAAAGATAACACTATGGCCTTCTTTCACATTCTTTGTATTCCCAAAGTGTTGAAAAAATTTTGGCACAGAAAAATAAGGAGCCCATTGAAAAAAACATAGATGCAAATGGATTTATTGAATGTCCCCACATGCTCTGTCTGGGCATATGATTCACCAAAGTTAAGTAGTATCTTTAATAGTGTCCTATATGTTGTTCCAGAATACATAAACACAAGCATATACACAAACCAGTAAAGAATTATCTAACAACCATTAATATATGCAGTTCTTTCTTTTTTTTTTTTTTTTTTTTTTTTTTTTTTTTTTTTTTGACAGGCAGAGTGGACAGTGAGAGAGAGAGACAGAGAGAGAAAGGTCTTCCTTTGCCGCTGGTTCACCCTCCAATGGCCGCCGCTGCAGCCGGCGCACCGCGCTGATCCTGGCAGGAGCCAGGAGCCAGGTGCTTTTCCTGGTCTCCCATGGGGTGCAGGGCCCAAGCACCTGGGCCATCCTCCACTGCACTCCCTGGCCATAGCAGAGAGCTGGCCTGGAAGAGGGGCAACCGGGACAGAATCCGGCGCCCCAACCGGGACTAGAACCCGGTGTGCCGGCGCCGCAAGGTGGAGGATTAGCCTATTGAGCCACGGCGCCGGCTAGTTCTTTCTTTTTAAAAATATTTTTAGCCATTTTAAAGGCAGAGAGATAGAAACAGAAAGAAATTGAAGGAGAGCAAGAGTGAACAAGTGAGCTCCCATCTGCTGGTTCATTACCCCCAATGCCATGACACCCAATGGAGCTGAAGTCAGAAACCAGGAATTCAATCCAGGTCTTCCACATAATGGAATAAACCAAGTACTTGAGCCATCCTTGCTACCTCCCAGGGTTTTCATTAGCTGGAAGCTGGCTTCAGAATCCAGAACAAGGGATCAAACTAGGTATTCTGAGGTGGGACGTGAGCATGATTTAAACAGTGTCACAATCACTGGCCAAATGTCATCCCCACACAGTTTGTCAATTTAACTAAACAAGTCATCTTCTTGTGCTGCTATGTACACATCAACTTCATTCATTTGAATGGCTGAAGAGCATTATGCCATATAAATATGATATGATTCACCTGCCAAGTCCCTGTCCATGGTCTTTCTTTCCAGCTATTTTCACTATTACACAATATCCTTGACCATATAGGATAATTTTGCAATTATATCTTTAGGGTCAATTCTTATCCACAAAAGTGTTGGTTCAAAGAGCATGACCATTTTTCGGTTTGATGAATATTAAATACTTTCTCTCCACCAAAATTCCACTGGCTTAAGGGTTTGTGGTACAACTACATTTAACCAGAGTACTTATATAGCTATTAACAATTGCATAATTAACAATTAAGAACCAAATAATTATATCAAGACATTTCAAAATAACTAAAATCAGGATTTTATAGAGAAATTCGTACAATAAGATTTTTGATTCTAAGTCTAGGATCCTTAAAAACTGTTGATGTTGGCCCTTTCATTTTTCCCTAGGTTGAAAGCCCACCCTGGTTCCATCTACACTCCCAAAGCTCTATTTCTAAGAAAAGTTGTTTTCTCAAAGATAAGGTAAGTAAAATTTTCAATAATTTTTGTAGTAGTCCTAAGAGAGGTACTCAGGAGAGTAAGCTTATGCTACGGTAACAATAACTCCAAAAATCAAAGTTAGAAAACACCAGAGCCAGCGCTGTGGTATAGCAGGCTATACCTCTGCCTGCTGTGCTGGCATCCCATATAGACACTGGTCCCTATCCTGGCTGCTCCTCTTCTGATTTAGCTCTCTGCTTGTGGCCTGGGAAAGCATTCAAGGATGATCCTAGTGCTTGGGCCCCTGCACCCACTAGGGAGACTCAGAGGAAGCTCCTTGTCCCTGGTTTGGGATCAGTCCAGCTATGGATGTTATGGCCTTTTGGGGACTAAACTAGTGAAGGGAAGACCTATCTCTCCTTGTCTCCCTCTCTCTGTCTGTCACTATGCCTCCCAAATAAATAAATACATCTTTTAAAAAATAAAATAAATTAGATAACACCACATTCATGCAGTCTGGATGATTTTCGCAGCTGTTATATCTTAACATACATGTGTAATAGCAACAGATTATAAGAACTCAAACTTCAACTCTCCAGTTATATCCTAATGGTTAGAGTATATCATGTGCTATGTGTGTGTGTCTCTGTGTGTGTACTATGCCTCTGCCTAAATGTAATGATACTGGAAAACTCAGATAGGCAAAAATAATGTTTGAGAATAATTACTCTTTCTGCTGCAATTGCCTGTCCAACAAATTTTTGAAATTATGAATACTTAACAGTTATGATTAGTATGTATTAGGCACTGTTCTCAGATATTTGCATGTGTTATCTTATTTAAGCCTCATGGAAATCCTATCATAAATTTGAAGTTTGAAAGTTTGGTAGCATAAAAGTTACATAGCTTGCTCAATGTTATCGAGTTAATAGATAATACTGGAATCCAAATTCAGCAGTGTGCATCCTGAATACCTATTTTACCCACCATTCACTTCCTTTTTCATCTTCTCATTCTCTTCACAGACACTTAGCAAAAACCTAGAGAGCCTGCAACACTTCAGTGTGTGCTAACTGATACACATAGTCCTGCTCCTGTGGAAACTTATAACCCCAGGAAGGATGTAGGACAATGGAGCTGGGAAGGTGACCACGGTCAACACACTGGCATATGCAAAGATGTGAGAGTGTTTGGTGGGTTAGAAGTGACGCCAGTGAGCATATATGACTGGAGCTTAGAGCATGAGAAGAGTGTCAAGATGGTTGGCTAAAGAGGCAGGTGGGAGCCAAAACTTGAAGAATTACAGAAGTCCGAAATTAGCCATCTGATAGAAATGATGAAATGGCGAGCAAGTTCTTTTTATATAGCTGTGCTGAAGTTAAATTCTCCTAGGATACAAGCCTCCATTAGAAAATCTAAGTTCACCACTTCCACTGCGCTGGGTCTCCTTCCCACATCAGTCCAACTACGTTTCCCCATGGTACCCGAGGAATTTCTTATGGCTTCTAGACTCTCATCACTCCTCCCACTAGAATGTAACAGTTGAAGGGCACACGCCAGTCATGTTTTCTTTAGATACCCAGAAGAAAGGCCAAAGTGCACAAATGCATTTGGCTCTTTATTTTCACTTTCTGTTTTCTGAATTATATGATATTTCTCCAAATCTCAATTGCCTTAATCCAATCAACAATATTGTCTTAATAAAAAATATTTTATCTGCTGCTAGAATTAAAAACCATAGCAATTATTCATTTATTAAAACCATGAAATATATTAACTATTGTAAAAATATAAAAAATAGAAGTATATGGAGGCCCCAAAACTGAACATTGCCTATGATAGTTTTTCAATTTTCATGTATATAATAAAAAATGTATCAAGTTGTAAATCAAATAAGTATTTTGTAAAAACAAAAACAAGGTTGTAGATATTTTTTCTAAGATATCATCTCCTGGTACATCATTAACCAGTTTCTTCTCCTCATAGTCATCGATCCTAAACTGAATACCCTACCTTTAATAATTGGTGTCGGGAGAAAAATAGTCTCTGGATATCAGCATCCATTATGTTGGAAATGTCAATAAGTTCTCAAGCAAATGCAAGGTTGCAATTTAAATTTACTTAACCTATCAGCCAAAATGAGAGACTACATTTTCAGATACCATGAACAAAATAATTTTAAATCACCTTTTTCTGCTTTTTAAATTTAACTTATTTCTTTTTCTTTAATGTATATATTAGACTCTCAAAGACCTAACAGTAACACTAGCTTATTTTTTCCTACTTCCTAACATGTACTATGAAAAAATTAAGTAGCATGCTGGGCATTTCATATTTCAGTGTCAGTGATGCCTTGATCCATGGCCTTCTGTGATAAAGTCACAGGTGAGCCCTGCCCCATCTGTAGTCTGCACAGGCTTTGCAACCCTTCCTGGCTCTGGGGGCATCTCTGCAGAAATCAGACCAACACTATTTAGTCTCTTACCTCCAGCTGATTTTTGTGTTGACTTGACATATCCTGATGTTATACTGCAATATTTTTCATATTTCTATTGAACTGCTAGGAGGGGAATCTGCCTCTTCCAGCATTTTCTTTTTCTTCTTTTAGGAACATGACCCCAGTATTGGCATATTGTTTCTCTGAGTCTCACTCCAGTTTGCCTGATCAGGGTGTGTGTGTATGTATGTCTTAGTACTCCAAAGGACTAGGAAGCACGTGGAAACAATAGCCTCATTTTATAGAGAAATGAACATTAAGTGGTCTGAAGAGGATGAATGATTTATATAAACTCACGAAACAATTCAAGGCAGAACCATGAGAAGTGCCAAGGGTCCCAGAGTCACTTCCACTTCCACCATGTCATATACCGTCCTTCTTCTGCATCTGTCTTTAGTGAGCATTTGATTGTTGAGATGATCAGCATTCATGCTCATGTTTATACTAGTACAAAGAACAACAACATATTACTTCACTTTCTTATACAGAAGCTGAAAAGAGGTTAGCTATTTCTTTCCCCCACTCACTATGTGATTTGAGTGTGACTGGTCAGATGATCTTGTCTTATTTTTAAGAGAATAAAACATAGGGAAGGGACAATAAAGGATTTTTATAGTTGCATGGGGAGGGGAGTAGAATGCAGGAATGTGGTGTGTCAAGTGTCCAGAGTACTGGAGTCTAGCAATAAGAGGATACCTAGAGATGATGACAGTTAGAAAGAACAGTCATCAGGTACATCCGGGTTGTCTCAGTGTTACCTGGCTTGATTCTTTTTTTTTAAAGCTTCATTTATTTATTTGAAAGGCAGAGTTACAGAGGTGGTAGGGAGAGGCAGAAAGAACTTCCATCTGCTGGTTCACTCCCCGAATGGCCACAATGGCCGGAGCTGGGTCTATCTGAGCCAAGAGCCAGGAGCTTCTTCTGGGTCTCCCATGTGTGTGCAGGTGCCCGAGGAATTGGGCCATCTCCAGCTGCTTCCCAAGGCCATAATCAGAGAGATGAATCAGACATGGAGCAGCCGTGGCTGATACCAGCATCCATGTGGGATACCTCTGCTGTAGACGGCAGCTTTATCAGCTATACCCCAGCACCGGTCTCCTTGCTTGGTTCTTGTCACAGCGGGGTCCAGCCTTCCTAGAGGTTCTGTGAGATACCCCACTCCCTTCCAGTGATTTTCTTTCCATTTATGTCAGAGTCCTTTATGGTGTTTGTGACTAATGGAGTAGCTGCAGTAAACCCACTAGGGATTCAGGTGCTCATTTGCTTGGCATAAAGGCAATTTCTCTTCCCTCTGCGTCTTGTCAGATCTCTCTTTATTTAATCCAAATTAATTTCCTTGTGTATATCTCACCGCATCTTACACTATGTAAATATTAAAATAACAATTCTTAAAAACAGGATGAATTGAATGAAAAGGGAAGCAAGAAAGACCATACAAACGAAATGGAAATAAAATTTTTTAGTCATCAGCATGTTACCAACATACCCAAGGTCCTGGACAATATTACTTAGGGCCAAAATGCAGACAGAAATGGGGAAAAGAGCCACACTGAAATTCCAGGTACATTTCTATATTTCTATTTCAAGTAGAGCAGGCAGCTCTTTCAATGAAGTTTGAGAAAGAGAAGCCACAGAGAAATAAGAGGACTGTAGGATAACAGAATCAAGAAAAGTAATAGTCAACAGTACTGAAGACTAAGGGGATTCTAATAGGAAAGAAAAGTAGTGAAATTATTGTTACTATTGTATTTAAAAAAACACATATTTTTGTATTCTACACATTATAAGTTCATTTTATCAGTTCTAATGGTCTTTTTATGAAGTCTTTAATTTTTATATTTAGAATAATATCATCAGCAAACAGGGATTTGTTCACCTCCTTTCTTATTTGCATATCTTTGTTTTCGTTCTCTTGTACCATCACTTTGGCTAAGAATTCCAGTATGATGCTGAGTAAGAGTGTTGAGATTGCACAGCCTTGTTCCAGAGCTTGGAGGAAAAGTCTTCAACCCATCACCACACAGTGAGATGTTGACTGCAGGTTTTTCATAGTCTTTTTCCTACATTCCTTCACTAGCTAATTTGTTCAGATTTTATTATAAAGGGTGTTTAATTTTATTGACTATTTCTTTCATTATCTATTGAGATAATTATTTTTGTCCTTTGTTTTAATGATGTCATAAAGGGAAGTTGGATTAATGAGAATGAAAAATGACAATATGGAAGGAATAAGTTCTGGTGTTTTATAGCATGATGGGATGACTAGAGTTCACACTAAGTTAACATAAATTTTAGAAATAACTAGAAAACGTGATCTTCAATGCTCCACAAAAACTAATGAAAAAGGAGACAGAAATGTTAATTGCCCTGGTTTGATCAGTACATATTGTGTGTATGTACTGAAATATCACACTGTACCTCAGAAATATGTACAATTATTATGTGCTCATATAAAATATTTTTGAAAAAATGTTTAAGGTGGCAGAAACACTGGTTACCCTAATTTGAACACTATACAATGTATAGATGGATTGAAGTGTCACACTGTGGCCTCCACAAAAATGTGCAATGAGAATGTTAAAAGAAAAATCATGTACATAGTAAAATAAAGTAAAAATTTATGATTTTAAAAAGGGAGGAAAAAAACATTATATCGAGCACCACCCAAATCATCAGTAGATTTCTTTGGCACCTGTATTAGCGTCCTTCTTTGGTACACTTTTAGTGGAGTGGCACAAGAAAAGTCTTGATGAGCACAGGTAGAGGAGAAGTTTACATGAATAAATAGTAGCAACTACAGATAAGTCCCAACGTGTTTCTGTGAAGAGAAAGCAAAACAGCTGTATCATTGTTTTCAGTCCCCAAAATTAGACCTTTGGTATTCCTAACTCTATCTAAACTTCTGTTCTCACATCCTTAGTTGTACTCTCCAGTGCTTTATGCACAGGTTTTTTTTTTTTTTTTTATGAAGGATTTCACTTATTTTGATTGTATTAGTATATTTATATATTTAATTCCTACACTTAGTTCCAAGTGATTCCTTCCTTCTGAAGACAAAAGTCTTACTGGCTCTTGAGAGACAGAGAATTTTCTCAGGGCAGTCTGAACTGTCTCCGTTTTGTGGGTCCCTTAACCTGCACACAGAAAAAACTCAAATCTTTTGGACACATCCTGAGAGTAGGGTGATGTCTCATTACCAAAAATCCCCCTTTCATACCATTGGTTACCGCCAGCCAGTTAATTTCTCTGCATACATATATATACAGATGCTCCTTGATTTATGATGAGGTTATGCCCCAATAAACCCTCAGTATGTTCAACATATAGTCAGTTGAAAATGTACTTCACATGACAAACCTACAAAACATCATTGCCTAGCAACACGGCACACTATAAAGTATTGGTTGTTTACCCTCATGATAAGATGGCTGATAGGGAGTTATGAATTACAGCTGGGGAAATATAGAAATTCAAAATTCAAAGCATGGTACCTGTTGAATACATATGTCTTTCACACTAAGTCAAAAATTGTAAGGCAAACCACCATAATTTGAGGACAAGCTGCATACACACACACACACAGACACAGACACACAGACACACACACACACACACATACATGTTTAAATAGATAAATGAAAATTACATCTTAAATATTATATATTATATAATTATATAAAATGAATATATGTCAAATTAAAATACAAATAAGCTGTCATATATAAAAATAGAAATTACAAATACGTAAGTGCTCTTCATAATAGATCATGGAAAATATTATGTAAAATCTATGGATGAATTTCAAATTTTTGTACCAATATATTCTATCTTTAATTATGCTTTTCCACAATTTTTGAAGCACCCCATATAATAATATTACATATAAAGCAGAAGCATATATATATTTATATATAACATAATGAGACTAAGACTATTATAAGCAGTGGGGCTGTCATACCTAATAAACCCATGCATGGTTTCAGTAGAGCATGTCACAGACAACCTTAAAGGGAAGAGCTTTAAACTTCTAAACACAGTGTGTCCCCCTCCTTACTAGTAATTATGGCAGAGGGAGATTATAATATATTTCCAAACTTATTCTCAAAAATCCTGCTTTCTGAGAGAGGCATTTGGTATAGCAGTAAATACTCTGTTTGAAATTCTCACATTCCATAACAGAATGCTTGGGTTCAAATCCCATCTCTGCTCCTGATTCCAGCTTCCTGCTGCCCTGGGGAGTAGCAAGTAATGGCTCATGTAATTGAGTTCCTGCAGCCCATATAGGAAGTCTGGATTGAGTTCCAGGCATCTGACTTCAGCCTGGCTTGGAGATGGCTATTGTGGGCATTTGGTTATCGAATCAGTGGAAAGTCAGTCTCTCTCTCTCTCTCTTCTATCTCTCTCTCATTATCTCCCTCCTCCTTGTCTTTGTGTCTCAAATATATATGAAAACAAATAACAATTAAAATTCAACTCACCTTCCCAACAACCTCTGGAGCTTTTATATTCAATTTGTAAGTAATGTGTTTAAAAACCATGAGATCATTTTAAGCTAAAGTCCTATGATATGTATGTCTTTGACTTTCTTTAAAATGTTTATTAAGCTATATTTTTATTGAGCCATAATTTATATGCAGAAAGTTGCATATATTTAAAATATAGTTAGATGAATTGTAACAAATGTGTGCACCTGGGATTCCATCACCATAGTCAAGGTACTAAACATATCCATTTGAAGGTACTGGATTTTGAGCCTTTAATTGGAAGATGATCTCTACTGTATCTTACTATCACAATTAATATTTATCTTTAACATTATTTCATATTATGTTTCTTAAAATCAACTTTATCCTTTCTTTGAAGTCCTGGGTTCTCTTATTCTTTTAGTGTTTAATGATTGACAGACAACAGAAGCTGGGAGGTATGAGTGAAAAAAGAAACAAAGAGATAAGTTGCCTGCATTGTGGCACAGTAGGTTAAGTCACTGATGCAACTCTGGCATCCCATATAGGAGCTACAACCTTCCAATCCAACTTCGTGCTAATGTGCCTGGAAAGGCAGAAGATGACCCAAGCACTTGGGCCCCTGCCACCCTTGCAGGCGACCTTGGGAATTCCATGCTCCTCTGGAATGGCCAGGTCCAGTCCTGGCAATTGTGGTCATTTGGGGGAATGAACCAACAGATGGAAAATCAATCTCTCTCTCTCTCTCTCTCTCTCTCTCTCTCTCACACACACACACACACACACACACACCCTGCCTTTTAAGTAAACAAATAATTCTTTAAAAAATAAGTTGAAAGTTAATTCAACTAAGACTCTCCCTTTTCCTTAGCACCCAGATTTTCCTGGGATATATTTCTCAAATTTAACTTACTCCCTTATATCTACTTCCATCTTCCCTTCTTAAAGTTCTTAGCTAGATCACTGAACTCTTGTTGGCAATTTTGTCTTTCTCCAGTCTCAACCTCTAACCCATTTTCATAAGTTATCAAATCATATAGTGGGACCAATCTCTCCATTATTCAGAAAATTTTTAATGATATCCCATTGCCTGCTGTAGAAATTCTAAACTCCTCATAAGCTGATCTCTCACCAGAATTATTCCCTGCTAGCTCTTTCTCACACACACTAATCTCCAGCAATATTGAATTGCAGTTTATACAGGGGTTACAGGAGGACATTTCTTAAATAGTCAGAAATAAATTAAATAAAAAGAAATTATCCTTACATGGTTAAACAATAAAGTAGCACGACAATGGAAAAGAGGAGAGAGATGCAAATTCATCTATAAGAGAAAATATCATTCTCAGCCTTGTAGGCTCATTGTGCCAATATATCATCAGAGGAAAAAAAGGAATCACTACCAGTAGCAATGGACTCTGATTTTTATGCAAAGATAAACTTGCTTCTACAAAATAGAGGCCATATGGAGTAAAGAAGTTAGGATGGAGGTATTGTGGAGCCCTGTGGTGCTTCCATAGCTAGTGGAAAAACCTAACTGGTCAATTGCACCATTATCTCACCAAGGGCTCTGAGTTCTCAGGGATAAAGATTCTGAGAATTGGTGAGGAATGAGAGGAACTTAATTGTGATTGGAAAAGAGGGAAGATGGGGGTGGTGCTGTGGCGCAGCGGGTTAAAGCCCTGGCCTGAAGCGCTGGCATCCCATATGGGCGCTGGTTCTAGTCCAGGCTGCTCTTCTTCTGATCTGGCTCTCTGCTATGGCCTGCAAAAGCGGTGGAAGATGGCCCAAGTCCTTGGGCACCTGCACTGCTGTGGGAGACCAGGAAGAGGCTCCTGGCTCCTGGCTTCAGATCAGCATAACTCTGGCTGTTGTGGCCCTCTGGAGAGTGAGCCAGTAGATGGAAGACCTCTCTCTCTGTCTCTAACTCTCTGTAACTCTTTCAAATAAATAAAAAAATCTTTAAAAAGAAAAGAGGGAAGATAATTATTATTGTTTGAATTTCTCCTCCAGAAACCCCTGTTGATATTTAAGTGCCATTGAGAGTTTATTAAGATGTAGGATTATTAAGGGGTGATTTGAATGGATTGATTTGATTATCCTAAGAATGGGTTAAATTATCCTAGAAGCAGCTTCCTGATAAAAGGGTGAGTTCAGCCAGATCTCTCTCTAGTCACTCCCCCTTGTGCCTGTTATGAGGCATCACAAAGGCAGGTACTGTGCTCTTTGACTTCCCAGTCCACAGAAATTCATGAGCCAAATCAATCTATTTTCTTTACAAATTACCCCATCTGTGGCATTGATTATAGCAGTAGAACAGACTAAGACACTTATAAATATCAATTCTTAAGGTTAACTTCAACCGCAAGTATGTCTTTCCCAATTGTAATTCTGTCTCTCTTTGTCTCTCTTTTCCTTCCTGCCTTCCTTCTCTCTTCCTATTGAGCTTCTTAATAATTTTGATATCATACATTCTCATTTTCCATCGTCAGTGCTGACATCCCAACTTGAGGATTTGCCTATGGGGCAGTGGAGCTTAAACCAGCTGTCAGAACTCTAGAAGCCAGTGTAGAACATGCTCCTTAGGATTGTCCCACTAAAGCAAGGAAACAAGAACATTTGAACATTAACTCCAAAGAGCAACATTTAAGGAAATAACCCCAAGAAACAGTAATTCCACAATCTTTTTGACCTGCTGTATTCACAGACAAAGCAGGCATCAGAGACAAATGAAAGCTCTCCAACAAAGAAATGCAGTTGCTAGCACCTGGCACGCCTACAGTGAGGAGGGCTCTGGAGATGGGCAGGATACACAAACCTTCTGCTACCTAAGTCCTGGAAATTTTAAAGTTTTCAAGATATTTCTCAGTTTTAGCTTTCTTCCCAACAAAATCTTGACTTTCTTGAATGCTTTATTTCAAATTCAAAAAGGAGTATTGAAATTTTCCTAATACCTCCTTCAAATGTCATTATACATGGCATGGACCAGCATGTCTTCCCTTGATTCCAAGCCTGGAAAATGACTCATCATTCCATAGACTTGAAATTTGCCCTATTCCATGATCATGACCTGTTTTTCTGGCCTTCTCTATTGTCAATGTCCTCTCACTACTCCTCTTTTATGGAATGTTATGCTTCTCCACTTTGGTTTTTATTAAGCCGCAGTATAATCCAGTGTATGTCCTAAGCCATGCCAGGTTTTTATTGGCCTTGCTCATCAAAGCTTAGCCTAATGTCCAGTATAGACTAGATGGTTTATTGTGAATTAAGGAACTCAATTAACCTTAAAAAGTGTAGCTTTTCTCCTTTGGTTTAGGTATCTTCATAAAAAGATGAAAAGACATGTCTGATTCATGAAATAAACAAAAAGATAATTTCATTAGGCTCTATTTACTAATTCATCATCTTATATAATGGACACTATTTTTAGAAAGTAAACTATGAAGAATATATAGAGAGAATCGGTTTGTTGAGAGGAAAATTCAGAAGAAAATTGAGTTTCAGACCAAGTGTATTAATGGTATTGGTCTGTTAAATAAAGATATATTTAATTAATTAATTATTGCATAAGAATGGTTACTATATTTCTAGTGGGTAAAGAATTATAAAACATTGTTTATTCAAGCACTCATTAACCTGCAATGTGAAATGCAGTGGTGATGTCTGGCAAATAAAGTAAGGAATAAGCCTTATTAAAGACCCATCAGGGCAATGAAACTGCTGCCCCAACTGTCCAATTCTAAAGTATCCACTTAAATTATCATTTGGGGACCAGCTGTGTTTAGACACAAGTCATTAAAAATGTCTGAAGCCAGTGTTCATAAGGGAAGCACAGAGACATCTCAAGGGAAGTAAATGGTAGAATAAGAAAATAGTGCTTGGCTTCTATTTTAAAATGATGGGTTGTCATTTTGGTCAGCGTTCTGCAGAGACAAGAACCATCAGGATGTGTGTTCACATGCAAACAGTTCCCAGCTTACCATGGTTCAACTTATGATTTTTTGACTTTGCAATAGTGCAAAAGCAATATATACAAAAGAAATTATACCTTGAAATTTGAATTTTGATCTTTTCCCAAGCTAACAATAGGCCCAAGATATGCTTTAGCGGTGCTGGACAGTTCCCAGTCAGTTCTGTGTTCCTAAGGGAACAGACTAAGACTACATTGTACTGTGTTGCTGAGTTGTGTGGTTCAGTAGGTTAAATGGGTTAGATGCATTTTCAACATGATGTTTTCAACTTACAATGAGTTTGTCAAGACATAGTTTCACCATAAGTCATAGAGCTGTAGTTATCTATTTAACTATCTATCAGTGGGGATGGGGGACTTAATTTGCAGCAATTATTTCATATAATTGTGAGACTTGATAGATCCAAAATATGTAGGGTGGGGGCTGACATTGTAGCACAGTAGGTTAAGCTACCACCTGCAATGCAGACATCCCATACAACTGCCAGTTTCAGTCCCAGCTCTCCACTTTCAATCAAGCTCCCTGCTAATGTGCCTGGGAAGGCAATACAAGATGGCCCAAGTGCTTGGGCCCTTGCCACCCACATGGGAAATCTGAATGGAGTTCCAGACTCCTTGCTTTGGCCTTGCCCAGCCCTGGCTGTTGCAGCCATTTGGAGAATAAACCAACTGATGGAACATATTTCTCTCCCTGTCTCTCTCTATCTCAGTAACCATGCCCTTCAAATAAACAAATATATCTTTAACAAACAAACCAAACAACAGAAACAAACAGCAAATCCTTAGGGTGGATTAGCCACTGTAGCCACAAGAAAGATGCATAGCTTGCCTCTGAAGGCAGCAACCTGGCAGACTCCCAGACTCATAGGGGAGGGAAGCCTGTTCCGTGAAGGCCTGTAACTGATTTGGTAAGGCCCACTCACCTTATGGAGGGTAATTTGCTTACTCAAGCTCCCTAATTTAAATATTAATCTCAGCTAATCAAATATCTTCACAGAAGCATACAGAACAATGTTTAATCAAATATGTGGTCACCATGGCCTAAAATTCACCATTACAATTGCACATGCCCTTTTATCTCCTTTTCCTTCAGACACTCCTGCTAAGTTCATTTTTAAAATGCTTAAAACTAAACAAGGGAATGAGAAAGGAAAGGTTATGAAGTCAGAAAAAGAGAGTTCAAAATGGCAGTGATAGACACAATAGAACAGAGGAAATTAGAATCTAAAATCCCTGTAGTGATATTGACAAGAAGTGAGCCAATTCATCCTGCTGAGTCCCAAGAAAATTGACCCAGACAAATGCTGTATATCAGGTGAGTGACTCCCCTCATTCCATTCCCAGACAAACAGCACGATCACAGCTTTATGGCTCATTCTCTGGTGGAAATAAATGGGAGTACTCCATAGTCAGGGATGTAAGACATGCGGGGAAGCTCAGAGAGAAAATCACAGACACTCACGTCTGCATTCTGAGTGGTGGGAGCTTTATTTTCTTTATCTTACTGTGGCCAGAACATTGATGTCCAGAAACACACTCTGCCAGTACAGGACTGAAGGAGTCTTCACAGAGAGAGAAACAGGCTCTTCTGCAGGAAAAAAAAAAAAAAAAAAAAAAAAAAAAACTGCAGCCATTTATATGTGAGAACCCCTTGATGGAAAGCCATGGGGTGAGTGATGCAAATCCTTATTTCCCAAAGCAGGAAGTGAAAGGCCACAATGTTACCTTTGCTAAGCAGGAAATGGAATATCATTGAGAAATGTTTGTTAGGGAAATAATCCAGAGATACAGAGGAGCTCTTGTTTGGGAGAAAGAATTAGGGAATGAGGAAAACAAATGTTTCTAAGTTTGTTGGTATTGTGAACATGTCATTAAAAGACATTGTCATCTGAACAATCACAACAGCCTCCCAGCTGGTCTCCTCTCTTCAGTCTTTCTGCTGCTTTCCCAGCTCACTCACAGTAAAAGCTGAGTCCTCACAAGCCTGACAAGGATTGCATTACCCATTCACTCCCATCATCCAACAGAGGATGCCTTCACTCCCAGCCTCCCCACCCCACAGGCTTCTTCAGGTTTGTCCTCTACCTTCTCCCATTGCTCTCCTGCTATTCCACTCAACCCAAACCACATTGGTCTGCTTACCATTTCTAAAGCAAGCCAGAATCTCTCCTTCTTGTGAACTTTTCTTGACTGTTTCCTAACTCTCCAAACATATTCTTCTAGATATTCTGCTACCTCACATCTTTGCTCCATTAGTTATTTGCTGAAATGTGACATCTTTCATCCTTCCTTAACCATCCTGGAATTCTTTATTTAGTGGAGGGTTAAGCTTGTGATTACAAAGTAAATTGGAAGTATGTCATTGTAAAAATCAAAAGGAAAATAAAGAGGAAATGAGGGATGGAGGGAGGTAGGGTTGGAAGTATCATTACGCTCATGAAACTCTATATATGAAATACATGAAATATGTTCCTTTTATACTAATTTTAAAGAGTAAAAAAAAGTAACCTACAATTATTGCCCTTTTTACCACACCCTAAAGCTTTCATCTACTTCCTTAATTTTGTTTTTGCATCTTATAACCTTAGCATCTGAGCCCCAATTAGAATATCTATTCTGTCAAGATAAGAATTTTATGCCTTTGTTTTATTTATTCTTATTTTGCCACTGTATAGAAAAATGCCTGACTCAAATAGGTACTCAATTATGCATTAAAATTTGAATTAATTTAATCTTTGATTTTAAAAAATAATTTTCAGAAAAGAAAAAAATCATTTGAAATCCATACAATAGGGGACAGGGTGCTGTGACTTTGTGGGTGAATCTCTGCCTGGGTGCCGGCACCCATATTGGTGTCAGTTCATGTTTGGCTGCACCACTTGGAATCCAGCTCCCTGCTAATGGCCTGGAAAAAGCAGAGGAATGTGGCACAAGTGTTTGGGCACCTGCCAACCCCATGGGATATCTGGACAAAGCTCCTAACTTTAGTCTGGCCCAATCCTGGTCATTCCAACCATCTGGGAGGTGAACCAACAGTTGGGAAATTTCTCTATCTCTTCCTATCTGTCTGTAACTCTTTCAAAATAAATGTTTAAAAAATAAATAAAATAAAAATCATGTAATAAAAGCCATATAATTTGAGAGTCCAAGGTGAGAATTTACATTATTTTAAAATAAAGATATAATTTTTTCTACACGTCCAATACCAGAGGAAGTTATTGGAGAAGGGAATTTTAAAAGCAATATTTAATTGGGAGTATCTGAACTCATGTTATAGAATGTGATAACAAAGTAAGCATGACTATATATGTACCATATACACATATGCACATAATAAAATTAGCTACTATATAACATTTATTGAATTTCTCATTAATAGAAAATTATTGAAATCTTCAACAAACAATGGAACTAAAGGAATATGTTCTCACATTTTTTTTCCCTTAGCCACTCCACCATGTTGTTTTAATACCATTTAATCTACAGCAAAATAACTTTGACTTTGAACTTTTCATGAATTCACACAAATATCAGTCATCTGTCTACCACTGTATCAATATTATAATTTTTATTGAATGTATGTTTATCACTATATCTCTCTTTTGAATTTGTTACCCATGAATTGATGCAAAACTTTGACTTCATGTGTCTTCAAAAAGGATGGGAACACTTGGTGCAGGTGCCAGTTAGAGGAAAAATCTCTCTATGGGCTAAAGATTTCATGTATGAATGCCATCTCTGACCAACCTGTTCTTACTCTCAGATGCAGCAATGAATGGGAATATGGGATTTCCAAGCATTGTGACACTAAGTGATTCAATGATCCAAATCCCCTGAAGTCATTGCTCCTGTGTCATACTGGGAAATGCAGCTCTCTGTATTTTTCATTCTCCCCCTAAAGCTTTGCAATTCATCACAAGGTATAAATTCTCTAATTGTGGCTTCATCCTGATTGTTAAAGGGCAAGGTGAGTTTTCTTTCCAGCCTCAAATCTTTTACACAAACGAATGGGCTTGAGTCTACTGTTGGTGATATGACGAATTTTGAAGTAAATTTCCCGACTGGAAGCAACCATGAGTAAGAAATCTAGAACGGGTCTCTGCATTCATCTTTTGGAAGGACAGGAGCTATTAGACTCTGGAGAAAATAAATAGCAACTATAGAACGCATGGAGGAGTCCAGGTTGGATTAGAGATGTCAGAAATAACGAAGCTGTTCATTTAAGGGAGACTAACAGAAAATAAAAGGATTTGAGTTGTTTGTCTTGGCTGAAAGCACTTTAAATGTAGAAAGGCAACTCCAGCATTTATTTATAAACTTAGGTAAAGAATTAAATTGAATTTCACTGAGTTCTTTTATAGCTCTTTTCATAGACTTAGCCTATATTTTATTGGATTTCATTCTAAGACCATCTTTTGACCAAATGAGCTTTTCCAGTATAAAATATTTCAAAGTAGCACCAGCTCTACCTTTCTTTAAAAGATGTTTATTCCTGTTCACTACCATAATGAATAGATACATTTGTCATCTATACCCTGGGAACAGAGTCACACTGCTTGGCCACATAATAAGAATTTCATGTATTAGATGTCAATACACTCTACACTGTAAATACATTATATCATTTAATCTCCTCAAACATTTTGAGAAGGAAGCAATATTTTCCGCAGTTTATGAGCATCACAAAAACACAGTGACTTGCTTTTGGACAGAAGACCTCTTGTTAGCAAAGCTAATGCTTGAAGCCATGATTGTCTGATTGGTGGTAATAAGTACACAAGGGTAAGATTTAAACAGATGTGCACATTAACGTCACATGAGAAATTTCCCAAAATGAATACCTCAGGCTTCACCACAGACTTATTTAGGACCAGGACAACACATTTTTAAAAACCAAAAATCTTAGATCTAGAGATAGAATCCTAGGGTTATCCCTCTGGTGAAGGACACATGCCAGGTTGTGTGTGTTTTCATAGACTCAATTGCAGAGCTGTTGGTGAAGGCTCTGCTTGTCTCATCATCACTCAGTGTCTAATGAGTGCAAAGTTAGGAACTCATGTTCCTTGTGGCTATGTAGTGGACAGCACCAAATGCAGCACCAGTGTTTTGCTTACTCTGTTCCATAAGGGAAATGACAGGCTTGGGTAAAAGGAGAGTCCAACAATAATTCAAAAAGAATTTTTTTTAGATTATATAATTCTTTCAAAGGGAGATTGATGGAGAGAGAGAAAGGCACAGAGAGAGAGAGAGAGAAGAGAAGAGAAGAGAAGAGAAGAGAAGAGAAGAAGAGGGGAGGGAAGCGGAGAGGGGGGAGGGGAGGGGAGAATTATCAATCTGCTGGTTGACTCCCCAAATGGCTCCAAGGACTGTGGCTGGCGAAGGCCAAAGCTAGGAGTCTGGAACTCCATCTGGGTCTCTCACATGACGGCAGGGACCCAAGTACTCGACCACATTCTGCTGCTTTTCCAAGAGAATTACAGAGAACTGGATCAGAAACAAAGCAGCCAAGACTCAGACCGGTTCCCCAGTATGGATGCCAGCATTACATTCAGCAGCTTAGCTCACAATGTCACAATGTCAGCCATGAAAGAGTTATTTACTAAAGGAGATATTGAGGCCAGCGCCGTGGCTCACTTGGCTAATCCTCCACCTGCGGCGCCGGCACCCCAGGTTCTAGTTCCCATTGGGGCGCCAGGTACTAGTCCCGGTTGCTCCTCTTCCAGTCCAGCTCTCTGTTGTGGCCCGGGAGGGCAGTGGAGGATGGCCCAAGTCCTTGGGTCCCTGCACCCGCATGGGAGACTGGGAGGAAGCACCTGGCTCCTGGCTTCAGATAGGCACAGCACTGGCCATAGCGGCCATTAGGGGAGTGAACCAACAGAAGGAAGACCTTTCTCTCTGTCTCTCACTGTCTATAACTCTCTCTATGTCTCTCTCTCTCACTGTCTAACTTCGCCTGGCAAAATTAAAAAATAAAAATAATAAAAAAGGAGATATTGAGTAATCATTTTTGGATAACAATCTGCGATATCAGAAAATGCAAGTGTAGAGAGTAAAACTCTACCTCTATTTTCACTTGGGTGTTTTGTTTGTCCTGAGAATTAAATTGATATAAATCAGACTAAAGAGAAAAGTATACAAATAATATATTTGTTTTACATGACATCAGAACCCTTGTAATGAAGTAGACTCAATGATCTGGCAAGACCTAAATGTTATGTGTAGTGGTTTGAGAAAAGAAGACAAGGAGCTAAAAACATGGACAGGCTAAAGTAAAATAGTTGCTTTGCCTGGACTTAATTGCACAGGATTCCCTCTGTCTCCACTTCTCCTCCTTGATGATGAGAATCTGATTTTTCTTTGGTATAGAGAAGACGTCTTTCACATGGAAATTTAATCTCCTGCTTTTAAGAAAAAGTAGCAAGGTGACAGTGTTTTCCTTGCAGCTGATGTTTTCAACCGCTTGCCTTTTTTTTTTTTTTTTTTTTTTTTTTTTTTTTTTGACAGGCAGAGTAGACAGTGAGAGCGAGAGACAGAGAGAAAGGTCTTCCTTTGCCGTTGATTCACCCTCCAATGGCCGCCGCGGCTGGCGTGCTGCAGCCGGCGCACCACGCTGATCCAATGGCAGGAGCCAGGTGCTTATCCTGGTCTCCCATGGGGTGCAGGGCCCAAGTACTTGGGCCATCCTCCACTGCCTTCCCTGGCCACAGCAGAGAGCTGGCCTGGAAGAGGGGCAACCGGGACAGAATCCGGCGTCCCGACCGGGATTAGAACCCGGTGTGCCTGGGCCGCAAGGCGGAGAATTAGCCTAGCGAGCCGCGGCGATGGCCTCAACTGCTTTCAACTCAAAATAATCCTTATGCCATCGTAGGGTGGTCTATTCTGTTGCTCTGGCCTAGCTTGGTACTTTCTTCCTGAAACCATGGCTGCTGGCAAGTGGACCAGGTTACTTTGAATAATGTGGTCCAGGATGGCTATCAGTACCCTCTAGTGAAGAGAGGAACTACCTACTGAAAGACAATGAATTATCATCATGGGGACAGCCATGTAGTAAAATTTCCCTGGGCTATAATGCTCATAGCAAAGTAATTGCACAAAAATTTACACAGCAAAAGCTTGTGTAAGCTCTGGTCCTCTTTCCCATGGGAAACACTTCAATATAGGGGCTGTTTTTGTGTTAATTCATTTATGGAACAAATACTTACTAATAATATTCTCATGACTTATATACCAGGTTTTCGGATACAAAGCTTATAAATCAGGCTGTTTTGTGTGTGTCTGTGTGTGGAGCAATATAGAGAATGAAAAAAAAAAGCCTTCAAACCAATTAGTGTGGTCACTTCAGGTTCTGAATTGCTGATAACACATCTTGCATTTGGTAGATTTTTGTTTTGGTTTGGTTTGGTGTTTCAGTTTTTCTTGTTGTTGTTGTTGTTAATTTAGAAAAGAAACTGTTCTACTCATTCCTGGAGGTGAAAACATACCAGAGAGTAATAAAGTAGTGCCCACTCCCATTCAAGATAGAATGTAAGTTTTTCTTCTTCTGAAAATTGGATGATTAATTTTTGTGCATTTCTAATTAATTAATTTATTTGAAAGGCAGAGTTACAGAGAAGCAGAGAGAGAGAGAAAGAGAGAGAGAGAGAGGTCTTCCATCCGCTGCTGATTCACTCCCAAAATGGCCACAATGGCTGGAGCTGGGCCAATCCAAAGCCAAGAGCCAAGAGCTTCTTCCAGGTCTCCCACACACGTGCAAGGCCCCAAGGACTTGGTCCATCTTGTACTGCTTGCCCAGGCCATAGCAGAGAGAAGGATTTGAAGTGGAGCAGCCAGGACTCGAACCGGCACCCATATGGGATGCTGGCACTGCAGGCCAGGGCTTTAACCCACTGCAACACAGCACAGGCACCAAGAGAGACACCAATTTGAATAGCTGTACTCCCACCAACTTACTGTCACAAGAGGCACAGAAGGCAAATGACACACCTCAGTAAGAGGTTTCAGTATAGAAGTAGGAAAGGATGCGTTGAAGGCAGGCAGAAAAGAGTTGCCTATCTCTGCCCTCCCCCAGCTCTAAGCAGTGCAACAAGGAGGAAGATGCTCCCGGCTTGGGGGAGGGAAAGTGAATCTCTGGAAGGAGAAGTATAAAGGAAGCTGGATTATGAAGACTGTGGGAAAGAAGTAAATCAGTCTGCAATGTGCAAACAATGTAATATGCCAAGAAATGGCAATAACTTTCAGGAAACCATGACCTCCCCTAACAAACACAGTAAGATCCAAGAAACCAATTATTTCAGGTCTGGTATTGTCAAGTAAGCAGGTGAATAATTTAAAATAGCTGTATAAGGAAACTCAAAAAAAAAACTTCAAAAGAATACAGAGAAACAGTTTAATACTCTAACAGACAGACTTGGCAGAGAGATGAAAGTATTTAAGAAATCAAACAGGAATCCTTCAACTGTATAATACATTGTGAAATCAAAAAGTAATAGAAAATATCAACAGAAGAATAAGTCACATAGAAGAATCAATGAGACTGAGCATGGAATATTTGAAAATATACATTTTCAGTAGGAAACAGAACCAAGAGGAATAAAGTAAGTTTACAAGAAATTTGGGACAGCATGAAAAGAGCCAATGTCTGAGTTTTGTGGGTCTAAGGGGAATTTGAGAATGCCAAAGCAGTAGAAAGAATACTCAAAGAGAAAATTCGCCAAACCTACAGAATGATACAACAATCCAGGGACAGGGAGGGCAGTCATTAGTCACAGAAACCCAAGCCAGTCTACTACAAGACTTACTGTAATCCAGCTCTCCAAGGTTAAAGGTAAAGAGGGGATCTAGAAAGCTTAAGAAAAAGTAAACAAAGAATGCATAAAGGATTCCCAGTTCAGCTGACTGTAGACTTCTCAGTAGAGACATTATGGACCAGGAGGGAGTGGCATGAGACTTGTACAGTAATAAGGAAAAAAATTCTAGCCAAATTACTGTACTCAGCAAAGGTATCCTAAAGACATTGACAAATAAAAGCTGAGATAATTAATCGTAATTAGACCTGTCTTATAAGAAATGCTAAAGGGAGTTCTTTAAACTGGAAGAAAGTGGCTTTAATGAGTAATCAAAAAATATTGGAAGGTAGCAAACTCAGTGGCAGGAGTAGATATACATACAACTTCAGAATGCTCTAATATAGTAAACATAGTATGTAAACTATTCACATCTTTAGCATGACAACTAAAAAGCATAACACCTATGGGATACAATAAAAGCAATACTAAGAGGGAAGTTTATAACCATAAAGCCCTTTTATCAAAGCAGAAATAAGACAGGCATTTGGCACAGAGGTTAATATACCAATTAGGATGCCCACAACCCATAAGTGTCTTGGTTTGAGACCCAGTTCTAGTACTTATTCTAGCTTCCTGCTAATGTACTTCCTGGGAAGAAATAGGTATGGATCAAATAGCTGGATCCATGCCATCCACATATGGAGATCTGGACTGAGTTCCCAGCTCCCAATTATTTGGATATTGATCTGGCAAGTGGGTGATCTCTCTGCCTGCCTTCCCTCCTACCCCAACCTGTCTCACAAAGTAAATAAACAAATATTTTTTAAAGATAGAAAGATCTCAAACAACTTACAGCTTTACCTCCAGGAACTAGAGAAACGAGAACAAATCAAACCCAAAATTCGAAGAAAGAAAGAGATAAAACTCAGATGAGGGGCTGGCACCATGGCTCACTTGGCTAATCCTCCGCCTGCGGCGCCGGCATCCCAAGTTCTAGTCCCAGTTGGGGTGCCCGTTCTGACCCGGTTGCTCCTCTTCCAGTCCAGCTCTCTGCTGTGGCCCCGGGAAGGCAGTGGAAGATAGCCCAAGTGCTTGGGTCCCTACACCCACATGGGAGACCGGGAGGAAGCACCCAGCTTCTGGCTTCAGATCCACGCAGTGCTGGCCATGGCAGCCATTAGGGGAGTTAACCAACGGAAGGAAGACCTTTCTCTCTCTGTCTCTCTCACTGTCTAACTCTGCTTGTCAAAAAAAAAAAAAAAAAAAAAAAAAAAACCTCAGATGAGGAAAAAAAATAGAAACTGAAAAAGTTATATAAAATAGAAATGATTGATAAAATGAAGACATCATATTTTTTAAAAGACAAAATCAACAAACACTTAGCTAGAATAAGGAAAAAAGAAAGAAGATTCAAATGCCTAAAATCAGACATGAAAAGAGAGACATTACAATTGACATCACATAAATACAAAAGTTTAGTAAAGATTATGAGCAATGTAGCAAGAAATTTGGTCATCTAGAAGAAATGGATGAATTCATGAACACATATACCATACCAAATTCAGTCACAAAGAAATAGCACACCTAAAATAGATAACAGGTACCAAGAATGAATTATTAATACAAGGTCTCTGAACAAAGCAAAGCCCAGGACCAGATAGAGTCACTGCTGAATTCTATCAAACATTCAAAGAATTGATAGCTATTCTTCTTAAATTACTTCAAAAAAAAAAAAAAACAGGAGGAGAGAATTCTCGCAAAGTCATTTTATGTGGCAAGCATTATCTTGATAATAAGAGAAGGATCCACCTAAATTAGAAAGATACAGGTCAATATTCCTGAAACTAGTCACAAAATTCTTCAACAAAATACTATTATACCAAATCCAACAGAACATTTAAAAGATTATCCAACATAATAACCTGGAGTTTATCCCAGGGTTGCAAGAATGATTCAATATAGTCAAATAAATAAACATGGTACATGACATCAACAGAAAGAAGGTTGAAAATCATATGAGCAGACAATTAGATGCAAAAAAGGCATTTGAGGCCGGCGCCGCGGCTCACTAGGCTAATCCTCCGCCTAGCGGCGCCGGCACACCGGGTTCTAGTCCCGGTCGGGGCGCCGGATTCTGTCCCGGTTGCCCCTCTTCCAGGCCAGCCCTCTGCTGTGGCCAGGGAGTGCAGTGGAGGATGGCCCAGGTGCTTGGGCCCTGCACCCCATGGGAGACCAGGAAAAGCACCTGGCTCCTGGCTCCTGCCATCGGATCAGCGCGGTGCGCCGGCCGCAGCGCGCCGGCCGCGGCGGCCATTGGAGGGTGAACCAATGGCAAAAGGAAGACCTTTCTCTCTGTCTCTCTCTCTCACTGTCCACTCTGCCTGTCAAAAAATAAAAATAAAAAAAAAAAGGCATTCGATAAAATCCAAAATCCCTTAAAATTCTGAAGAAATTAAGTATAGAAGGAACATATCTAACTATAATTAAAGTCATATATAACAACAATAGCTAACATCAAAGTGAATGGGAAAAGGTAAAGTGTTGCTAAGATCTGAAACAAGACAAGGATGGTCAATTTACCACTGTTCTTCAGCATAGTACTGGAAGTCCTTGAAATAACAATTAAACAAGGAAAGGAAATAACATTCTTCCAAAAAAGAAAGGAGGAATCAAACTGTCACTATTTGTAGATGACATGATCTTATATATAACTATTATAATAGATGAATTCAGCAAAGTCGCAGGACACAAATTCAACATATGAAATCAATAGAACTGTCATATGCCTATAGTGAATTATCTGAAAAAGAAATAAACAAAGCAATCTAGGGGCCACCACTGTGGTGTAGTGGGTAAAACTGCCGCCTGCAATGTTAGCATTCCATATGGTTGCTTGTGGGGAGCAACCCGGACTGAACTGTTACTGGAATTAAGACTTATTCTATGCATCTGCTCTCCCACAATATGGCGCTGGAAGAGGAGAAAACAGCTTCTACGCAGCTGCCTCTTGCCAACTTGAGTGATGACCTCCAGGAGCTGATCCTGCTCCTGATTGGAGGAGAGCAGCATACTCGGTGTGTGGGCAGCCGAGTTGGGATTGGCGGAGGAGGACTATAAAGGAGGAGAGAGACGGCATGCACCAGGAACATCTAAGGGGAACACCTGTGCAGCCCCCGAGAGAGCCAGCTGGCGGTGTGCCGCTCCCCCGCGGAAGTGGGGAATGTGGCAGGGGGAACCGCCCTTCCACGGAGGTGGAATGGACGGTAGCCAACCCGGGAAGAACCAGCAGCAAACCCGGGGAGGGCCGAGCAGACGAAAGAACAGCGCAGGGTCCTGTGTCGTTCCTCCACGAAGAGGGGGAGCGACAGTTGCTGGTCTGAGTTCCAGCTGCTTCATTTCCAATCCAGCTCCCTGATAATGGCCTTGGAAGAACATCAGAGGATGGTCCAAGTGGTTGGGTCCCTGCAACCCTTCATGGGAGATCTTGAAGAAGCTTGTGGCTCCTGGCTTTGCAAAGGTTCACTCCTGGCCATTGTGGCCATTTGAATAGTGAACCAGTGAATGGAAGACCTAAAAAGACAAATATATATTTTCTCTGATATGTGATAGTTAATTAGAATACAAAAAAGTATAAAAATGAAATGGACATCTTATGATTTGATTATTATTTTTAGCACTGCCTATACTCCCATAGAAAAATGTTCTTTTTTCTCTTTTATTTGTTGAATATCATGGCTAGTGGTGCATTAAGCCTGTTATAAAGTACATTGAAATTATATTTTTTTCAAAAATTAAAGACAAAACAAAAGAAGGAAGTAGGGGTTGGAGGAAGGGAAATAGGGAGGGAGAGAATTACGGTTATATTCTTAGAATTGTAGCTATGAAGTGCATTAAATCTCTTCTCTATATATTAATAAAAATTTAAAAAATAAGTATCACAAATACCTATTTGGAGTCTAAAACATCCAAAAACCAGGATCCTAAAGAAGTTAAACATATATTGATGGTTACTAGAGGCTAGTGAGGAAAGAAGAAACAGAAATGGGGAAAGGTTGATTAGCAGATATTAAATTATAACTACATAGGAGTAAGAAGTTCTGAGGTCATATTTCACAGTAGGATGACTATAAATAATATGAGGGTACTATGTGTTTCTCTATTGAAAAAAATAAATTAGAAGATAGGGTTTTAGATGTATTGCCATGAAGAAATGTTCAATATTTAGAGAAATAAATATATTTACTCTGAAAACAGACAAAAGATGAAATCTTATCATATGTACCAACATGAATGTAACTGAATGTAATTTTTCTAAGGGAAATAAGCAAAGCACAGAAAGAGAATAAGCACATGGTCTTATTCATTTATGCAATGTAAAAGAATTGTTTCATAGAAGTTAAATAAAGGAGATTAATAGAAGGAAGGAAGAGGGTTAGAAAAAGTTTGCCTAATGGTTGTAGATACATAAGAGTAAGAAGTTCTGTGTTCTGTTTCATAATAAAGAAATTATAGATATTGATAATGTATTTTATATTTCTCAAAAAGCAAAAGAAGGTATTTTGAATGTTTGCAATATAAAAATGTTAAATATTTGAAAATATAAATGTTTACAGAATTGTTTATGTAATTTATTACATAAATGCTTACAAAGTGTATATACATATAGAAACTCACATGGTATCCCACAAAAATGTGCAATTCGCCACTTAAAAATAAAAGAAGGGGGCCAGCACTGTGGCATGGTGTTAATCTACAGCCTGCAATACCAACATCCCTATGGGCATCAGTTCAAGTCCCAGCTGTTCCATTTCTGATCAAGGCCCCTGAAAATGTGCATGGAGGATGGCCCCAGTACTTGGACCTCTACACCCCCGTGGGAGACCTGAAAGAAACTTATTGCTCCTGGTCATGACCTGGCCCAACCCAAGCCATTGCAACCATTTGGGGATGAACCAGCAGATAGAAGATACCTCTCTCTCTCTCTCTGCCTTTTCAATAACAAATAACAAATATATTTTTTTAAATAAATAAAAGTAAATTTTAAAAACCTAATGAAATGACCTAAAGTAATTGAAAAAAATCCTAGGATATAGACATAACTTCAAAATCAGTTATCTTATTAAAGATTATCTCTCTTTTCTATTGAGTTTGGAAAGGCAAGTCTCTTAACTCAGGCAGCTGTTAAAAATACCAGTCTCAGGCCAGCACCGTGGCTCACTAGGCTAATCCTCTGCCTGCGGTGCCAGCACCCCGGGTTCTAGTCCCAATTGGGGCGCTGGTTCTGTCCCGGCTGCTCCTCTTCCAGTCCAGCTCTCTGCTGTGGCCCAGGAAGGCAGTGGAGGATGACCCAAGTGCTTGGGCCCTGCATCCGCATGGGAGACCAGGAGGAAGCACCTGGCTCCTGGCTTTGGATTGGCGTCCCGCTCTGGCCATAGTGGCCATTTAGAGGGTGAACCAACGGAAGGAAGACCTTTCTCTCTGTCTCTGTCTCTCTCTCTCTCTAACTCTGTCAAAAAAAAAAAACAGTCTAGTGGCTTAGACAACAGAAAATCATTTTTCATATTTCTAGATGCTATATTAAAGCACCACCCAATTTTATTTCTGGTGGGATTCTATTACTGATTTAAACATTTCTTTTCTCACTGTGTCCCTCACTTGCTAGAAGAGAGAGAGAAAGTGAATGCTTTTTGGTATCCCTTCTTTTGTGGACACTGATCCCATAGGATAAGATCCCCACCCTGAAAACCTCACTTAAGCTTTATCACTTTGTCACAGACCCTGTCTTCAAATAGAATGGCATTGGGGATTAAGTCTTTTACATATCAATTTGTGGGGAACCCATTTATTCCACAACAATGAGTAGAGGGATACTTGAAAATTTTCAAGTCAGTATAGGTATCTAACTTTTTTCTGTTTTTTTTTTTTTAATTTTCTGGTTATATGAAAAATATATTTTATAAATAGAATATCATAAATCAAAACTTACAAGAAAATTTTACAATCAAAATTTTCAATAAAAAGACATTTTTTTTCTTTTTGTTAGAAGCCAGGTGCTTATCCTGGTCTCCCATGGGGTGCAGGGCCCAAGTACTTGGGCCATCCTCCACTGCACTGCCTGGCCACAGCAGAGAGCTGGCCTGGAAGAGGGGCAACCGGGGCAGAATCCGGCCCCCTGACTGGGACTAGAACCTGGTGTGCCAGCGCCGCAATGCAGAGGATTAGCCTAGTGAGCCACAGCGCCGGCCGACATTTTTATTTTTAACTAATTCTCAGAAACATTATTCATGCTGGTTATTGAATGTTATTTCAATACATAGTCCAAAATATTGTTTCCTATTTTCTATCACAGGATTCTTTTTTTTTTTTTTTTTTTGACAGGTAGAGTTACAGACAGTGAGAGAGACAGACAGAGAGAAAGGTCTTCCTTCCATTGGTTCACCCCCTAAATGGCCGCTACGGCTGGTGCTGCGCCGATCCAAATTCCTCCTGGTCTCCCGTGCGGGTGCAGGGGCCCAAGCACTTGGGCCATCCTCCACTGCCCTCCCAGGCTACAACAGAGAGCTGGACTGGAAGAGGAGCAGCTGGGACTAGAACCCAGTGCCCATATGGGATGCTGGCGCTGCAGGCAGAGGATTAACCAAGTGACCCACGGCGCCGGCACCTAACACAGGAATCTTAAATGCTGCTCAAATTGAAAATTTTCCTATCGTGAGCTTAGTGAAATTGATATGTTAGCTTTAAGCCTACATGGGAGAGATTCGTGTGATTTCTGCTTCTCTCACTTTATAACTTTACTGTTCAATCTTCAGAATTCATAGCTGAAAAAATTCAGCTGTTCAGTCAGTGAACTGATTCAAAGGGTTTAATCTGAAAATCTTCCAGCTTTTTTTGGTTTTATGGTCACTAAATTACTCTTCCAGTTGTGACTCACATTCACCTAAAGTAGGAACCCTTGGGATGGGTGTTGTGGTGCAGCAGGTTTAGCCACATGTATGGACAAGCTGCATGCATATTAGAGTGCCTGTGTTTAACTTCCCACCTGTGCTTTCTGCTAATGTTCACCCTTAGGGAAAGTGGATTCTGACCCAAGTCCTTGGATTCCTTCCACTGATGTGGCACTCCTAGATGGAGATCTTGGCATCTGGCTTTGGCCTGGCCTGGTCCAGCCCCTGTTCTTGTGAGTGTTTGAGAATGAATCATGGGATGATTCATTTTCTCTCTCTCTCTCTCTCTCAAATAAATAAAAATAAAGGAATCAACAAAGAGTAGCATCCCTGGTTTTTCATCATGTTTTGTCTTATAGCAATTTTGTGGAAAGTTACCTGGTAAGAGCATTTCAAGATGTTACTCACTGGAAGATGCTTAATGGTTGACACAGGAAGGCAACATTGGATATACAAGAATAGGCACAGCAAAGTATGATACAATGGAAAACATGCTGAGATTATCTTAGTCTATTAAACATACACAAAATAGATTTTGTTTTATCCTGTTAGAATAGGAAAATCACTAAAAATAGTAAATAATTCAGAGTTTTGTTTACAGATTGAATTAATTATAGTGTGTGGAAGGAGGCAAGTCACAAGAGCGTTGAGTTGGTTCTCAATGCAGCAAAACTATGTGATAGGGAAACCATACCAGAGATGAAAAGAAGGGCAGTGTTCAGTTCTATTTTGTAACTGCTCATTAAAAAGTCAACAAAATTATTGTGCATTCCTAATATATGTCAAGGACCATTGCGGGCAAATGCTAGTTAAACCTGATAGGACATTGGAAGATTGCAGGGTATGTTGGAATTCTTTAAGATCACTATAATGAGCATGTCGTTATCATTTAAGATAGAGACTAATAGCTATGTTTGGTGTTTGGTTATGTGCCAGGCAAAGCACTATGTGTTTTACATGTAATATTCTTTTTCATTATACAATTCTAGTAATCACTTAGAAGATGAATATTAAAAATTAAAATTTGGAAAGTAAATTGGTGTTAGTGTACTGTTTTATCCACTAGAAAATAAATTGCCTAGATTTCTAGCTTGTCTAAAGAACATATGCCTGCAGAATGGAACTAGATATATCACACAAGACATTCCACAGAATTTACAGTGAAAATGCATAATGCATTAAAATTAAATTACTTAATATAGGCTATGTAAGCTATTATTAATAATAAAACTTTTTAAAGTAACACCCTAGGAGAAAGAATGCTTGCCTTTTTAAAACAGTGTTTTTATTTAGTGTCAATTCTGTAAATATTAAGTATTGAATCTATCAAGATTATGACATCAGGGGCTGGAATTTGGTGCAGTAGTTAAGTTGCTGCTTGGGATGCCCATATCCAATTTGATTTTTTTTTTTTTTTTGGACATGCAGAGTGGACAGTGAGAGAGAGAAACAGAGAGAAAGGTCTTCCAATGGCCACCGCGGCTGGTGCACTGCGGCCGGCACACTGTGCTGATCCGAAGGCAGGAGCCAGGTGCCTCTCCTGGTCTCCCATGGGGTGCAGGGCCCAAGCACTTGGGCCATCCTGCACTGCACTCCCGGGCTACAGCAGAGAGCTGGCCTGGAAGAGGGGCAACCGAGACAGAATCTGGCACCCCGACCGGGACTAGAACCTGGTGTGCCTGCGCCACTAGGCCGAGGATTAGACTATTGAGCCATGGCGCCGGCCTGCCCACATCCAATTTGAGAGCAACTCTCCCCCTCCCCCTTCCCCTCCCTCCCTGGTATTTTCAAGTAAATACACAAATAAAAAAGAAGAAAAGACTAAGCCAACAAAAAAGGAAGGAATAGTAGACTTGATTCTTGATTTCTTGTAAGAAAACAAAGCAATGCAAATAGGTCTATGTACAACAAAAGTCTGGATCACAGATTAGAAATGATCCAAGTCATTTTCCTGTCTTTTAAACGGGGACAAACATAGATATGGCTTGCCAGAAGAACAAATTGTGCTTTACGACTGAGTAACAGAAAATCACATTTTATCTGGTGGAAGGACACTATAAAATCAGTAAAATCAGACTATGACTAGAACGGGAGGATGAGGACTACTTTTCTGAAAGAAAGCCCTACAGCACAGATGTGGAGACTGTATAAATTGGTGCATGCAGATGGACAACCCAAATAGGATCTACTGTGTATCTTACAAGCTAAGTTAAATCATGAATTATTTCATAAAAATATGGAGTATATATATAAGTCCTTTATAAGAATTTAACACATACAATTAATGCAAATTGAACCTGAAAACTTTTAGATATGCATTATACCCATGATTACACAATTAGGGTAATATTTTTAAAAAGCATAATACGAATAGATGTGTGTATTCAATTCACAGTGTTAGAATAACAAGACAGCCATCTGGAATAAGGTAAAAGTTTTTTCATAACTTTCAGCAGGAAAAAAGGAAACAAAGATACAAATCTTAAAATCATAAAAACATGAAATATTTGTCAGAAGTGTAAAAAAAATTAAATACTGTATGGAAGTGTAAAAAACTTGTTGAGATACTTACTTTTTAAAGTAGAAAGTAAACCCGAGTTCAACAAAACATGGGTAAATCTGACAACATAATTTTTAAAAAATCTACATGTGCAAAGGTTCTACAACCAAAGCCAAAGTGAAAGAGTTTGTTTCTCTAGAAGATATAAAGTATTGACACATCAATAAGAAAAATGTTCATCAACAGAGCAGAAACAAGTGTGGTCAAAGCTTTGGAGGGGATGGGAATGAGGGAAAGAACAAGGGAAGGAGGAAGTTCAGAGAACAAGAAATACAAATAATTTTTAAATATACAAATAGATTCTGAACTTCACCCCAACAACATATATGTGAATTCAAACTAGTAAGTGAAGGCAATTGCGTTCAATAACATACTGTGTTAGCAAAGGCATGGAAAAACAGGATTTGCTGACATGGAATATGATTTGAACAGATCTCTTTGAAATTAACTTGGAAATATCAATTAAAAGCCAGTGCCGCGGCCCACTAGGCTAATCCTCCACCTGCGGTGCCAGTACCCCGGATTCTAGTCCCAGCTGGGGCACCAGATTCTGTCCCAGTTGCTCCTCTTCCAGTCCAGCTCTCTGCTGTGGCCCAGGAAGGCAGTGGAGGATGGCCCAAGTGCTTGGGCTCTGCACCCAAGTGGGAGACCAGGAGGAAGCACCTGGCTCCTGGCTTCGGATCAGCGCAGGGTGGCTGCTGTAGTGGCCATTTAGGGGGTGAACCAACGGAAGGAAGACCTTTCTATCTCTATCTCTCTCTCTTTCTCTCTCTTTCTCTCCCCCCCTAACTCTGCCTGTCAAAAAAAATAAAACAAACAAAAAAACACACAAGGAAATATCAATTAAAATGCAAAAGCACATTTCTATTGAATGATAAATTTATTTTTTAATATTTTTCCTATACCTTTAATTGTATGTTAGAAAACTGGAATTTATGCAAAGCTTACAATATGATTTGTTATAGCAGAAAAAAAATTCACTGACCTTCAATAGGCTGTGCCTTGGTCTATTCCAGCTGCTATGACAAAATAAATAAATAACCAAACAAGCAAACTGAGTCGCTTATAAACAGCTGAAACTGACTTCTCACCATTCCAGAATTGGAAACTCCAAGATTAAGGTGCTGGCCCACTCAGTGTCAGGTGAATGCCTGCTTACTGGTTCACAGGGACCAGGTGCTGGTGAAAGGGGCTTGACTTTCCTTTATAAGATCCCTCTTCATGAGAGCCCACCCTCACTACCTAATGCCTTCTAAAAGACCCCCATCTCCGAATACCGTTGCATCAAGGATTACGTTTCAACATATGAATTTGGAGACCACACAAACATTCAGTCTACATCAAAACTAAGTGTTAATAATGAAATAGGATATTATTCAGCTGTACAAAAAAAAAAACCTGCAGGAGCCCTTTATGTACTGAAATATAATGACTTGATTTTTAATAATGAAAATGCAATGTACATATATTATTATATATTAGGTTAATTTTGTATTGTTGCTGCTGAACAAAGATCACAAACTTACAGGGCTAAAACAACAGGAATATAAAAGTTGTGTGAGTCAGATGTTTGACACTGTTCTTATCAGGGTAACTCAGGTGTTTTCAGGTTTGCTGACAACCACTTTGGTTTCTGGAGATCTAAGAAAGAATCTATTCTTTTGTATTTTCCAGCTTCTAGAAGCCTCCCATAGTCTTTGGCTACACTTCCCTACTTCCCTCCTTTATCTTCACAGTCAAAGAGTTGCACCACTTCCTGACACTTCTGCTGTCACACCTCCCTGTGATCACCTCCAGGTTTCCACTTTGAAGTACTCAGGTGATCAGGTCTTTAATCACATTCTTTCCACGTAAATTAACATAATCATAGCTTACAGGCATCAAATTAGGGTGTGGGGGTCATTCTATCTACCAAAATCACATGCATGTGAATGGGATGATAATGATTTGTTAAAAATGCGGAATACATGTGCATGTGCATTACCTCCCTGGAACTGCAAGTCAAATCACCAGTGCCACTTGTTTATATGGAAAAGAAGTCCAAGTGAAAGTGGGGCTTTTCCATGAGTCATCTTTTCTATCCTTTGAATTTTGAATCATGGAAATACACTCACACACAAAAAAACGTAGAACCAAGACTCTCTGTAAAATAACAATTGAAGAGAGCTGTGGATTGATTTCATTCCAGTCAGAAATGTGAACCTTGACATTTGATGCATAATGCATGTGGCTCACTAACACACCAGGGACCCCACGGAGCAGTGCCCAGTGGTGAGAGAGCTATGGAAGAGTGCTAGGCTGGGGCACCAGCGTAGGGCAGGAATAGCAGGGGTTGCCTCATTGATCTGTTCCTGCTACTGAGGTCTTCTATATTTTTATGTCAGCAATTCCACAGGAGCTTGAAGAGAAACTAGCATTACAACCAGCCGCAGGAGAGACATAAAAGGGGGAGGGTGAATTCTGCCTGTTCTGTTAGCGTATCCCTTTCAGAGTCTGAACCTATAGACAGCCCAACCACGGAAGATAGAGCACAGCTGCAAAACTAGAGAAGTTTGTTCCTCTCTCATGTTTCTGTGCTCGAAACTCTGACTCAGGAACATGAATTTTCCTTTTTAAGGATTATCACCACTGTTATAGAACTGAAAATTCTGCTTATGGTGGGTTAATTGGTTAAGATTAACTGCATATGTTTTAAAGTGAAAAATTTCATCCATACAATTCCATCCAATGCACCATTAAGAAAATGATGAATAATTGACTAGATAATTGGATAAAAATGTCAACAGAAATTCACAGAAATGAAAATTTAAATGATTTAAATATATGAAAAGTTAACTACACTGTTAGTGGAAATTAAATGCAAATTAAAGTAACAAGAAATATCATTTCACACTTAATAAACTGGTAATTTTAAAAATTTGACAATAGTGTTGACTTGGAATTGCAGAACCTCTATCTTTGCAGTACAATTTATCAAAAGCAAGTAAAGATGAACACATACATAATAATTCATAAAAACTCCATACCTAGCTGTGTACCAAGAAAATTGTCACTTGTCCACAAAAAGGTATACAAGGTTGATTTCATATCAAAATAATAGAAATGATGCAAATGATCATCAAAGAGAAAATAGACGAATAAATTACCAAGCTTAAGGAGTAGTGTATTGCAGTGAGAATGACTGAACTAGAGGAGGGATTATCATCATGGACTAATCTCACAGTAAGAGAGAAAAAACAAAGAGCATAAGACCACATACAAAATGATGCTCTATATATTAAGCTTAAAATCTACAAAAATATTATCAACCTTTGTAGGAAGAGTGTAAACATGAGAATGAGGAGCAACAAGTTCAGAACTGTTAATCCCCTTGGGAGACTAGAATACTGGTGGGTGAAAGAAAACAGAGATATCAGTAAGGATTAGATAGAAAGATTTAAAAATATTTACAACATCTATGCTCCAAATTTGGTGGTCTTGAGTATTTGTTAGATTATTACTAATATCTAAAATATTTTAGTTGTTTTTTAAAAAAGCAAAGCCTTTTGTTAGTATATACAGCTTTGTTTTTACATTCTAATTTTTGCAAAAATCTATGGAGCCAAATACAATTGTTTCACTAAGAAAAAAAAACAAACAAAAATACTATTGTGTAGATCCTGATTCAGCAAGAGAAAGCTAAGGAAATGGTTAAATAACAAAGACAGGGATAGTACTTTATTTCTCTCAGATGTTACTAAAGAGATACTCTCAGGAAAGATTGTGAGGCAAAACTCAGGAGGCCAACCTCCTGCTGTTTTTTTCTCTCTGCCATCCTCAATATTTGGTTTCCACTGCCTTCTTACATTGGCCAATCCAGCTCCTGTCATTTCTCTGTTTCAGACAGGTACTTCAAGGAAATGAGAACAAAAGCATGTGCTTTCCCTTGATGTATACTCAAAAGAAATCTGAGCACACCTCTTCTGGTTCCAACCCATTGGCAGCATTATAACAAGGGAGGATGGGAAATAATTTATTAAGAAAAAGACTAGGGGCACTAGGTTAATCCTCCACCTGTGGCGCCAGCATCCCAGATGGGTTCCAGTTCTAGTCCCAGTTGCTCCTCTTCCAGTCCAGGTCTCTGCTGTGGCCTGGGATAGCAGTGGAGGATGGCCCAAGAGCTGGGGCCCCTGCACCCACATGAAGACCAGAAAGAAGCTCCTGGCTCCTGGCTTCGAATTGGCGCAGCTCCGGCCCTTGTGGCCAATTGGAGAGTGAGCAAATGGAAGGAAGACCTTTCTCTCTGTCTCTCTCACTGTCTATAACTACCTGTCAAATAAATAAATAAAAAATCTAAAAAAAAGAAAAAAAAACAAATAAGTGTTAAAAAATTTTGGCAAATTTATATTCAAAGTAGGATGTGCATTGTCTTCAAATGCTAATTGTGTTGATACTAACTTTAGAGACATATTTTCATTATCATTGTACAAAAGAATATCTTGGGTTGTTACTGATCTGTTTATTGATTACAACACCAAGACTAAATGAATATTTAAATTAAATTGAACAATAATGTATACGTATAAGGTAAATACTTAAATATCGAAAATTTCTAATATATAATGTTGTTATCTTTATGTCAAATATTTGTTAATCTTCTAGATGAAATTTATAATCAAATTAAAATCCTTTCCATCAGCTGTCTCCAGAAATATCCACATAATTTGGTGAAGAACCTATAATATTTTGGGATTAGGTTGTTTACATTATATGTCCAAAATGCTATAGCTCTGTACCTACTAAAACACATCAATACAACTCAGCAAACATTCTATAGTCTTTCATAAAAGTATTTAGTGTCTCTTTTTCAACAATAGGAAAGCAATAAAAACTTCTAATTTCTTCTTATTTTTTGTTTACCACCTACCAAAGGCTAAAGACATGTTAATTTATCTTTTCCAGAAATTACATTTTGTAAATGTCTCACATTTATATTTGATCTAATAATTTTATTCCTGATATATTAAAGTTAATTACATCTTTTATCAATGTGGAAGAAATATATTTGATATTTTCATCCAT
Source organism: Oryctolagus cuniculus (assembly GCF_051225735.1). NCBI lineage: Eukaryota > Metazoa > Chordata > Mammalia > Lagomorpha > Leporidae > Oryctolagus > Oryctolagus cuniculus. The sequence continues at coordinate 162,480,469 of NC_142869.1, forward strand.
TTTCCCTTGAATTCAATTTTTTCATGAATTATTATCTTTGTTCATACACTTGGTTTATACATTTCTAATTAATCTTTTTGTATCCTTTGACTTTCACCATCGAATTTCTCTAGATGTTTCTTTTTAAAGTTTGTTTATTTATTTATTTAAAAGGCAGAGTGGCAGAGAGAAAGGAAGGCAGAGAGAGAGAGAGATCCTCCATCAGCAATTTCACTCTCCAAAAGCCTGCAACCAGCAGGATTGGGCCATGCCAAAGCCCACATCAGGAAACTTGCCATTATCTGCTTGTATCAGGCACATTAGTAGGAAACTGTATTGCAAGCAGAGGCATATTCATCCCACCTCTCGTGCACAATGAGTGGTGCCACAGCCCAGATAGCCACATGACAACCCTTACTCTTAGAGGTGTTTCTTTTGGTCAGCATATAGCTCGATACATTTTTAATATGGAGATAGGCTACATTTATGTAGCTATTCCCTTAACTTATGTGATTGCCTATATTATTGTCGCCTAATTTTATCTCTTAGTATTAACTGTTATTTTCTTAAAATATATGAATTGTGTTTTGATTCCTAAGTGATTCAAAATTCATGCACTTAAAATCTTCAATAATTTCCTTTAAGATTCTTAAAGACATTTTTCAATGTATACTTCTCAGATTAATCAATCAAGAAGTCATTGCTTGCCCATTCTGTAAACGACATCATAGAACCAGAAGCCTTTCTGTTTTTTTTTTTTTTTTTTTTTTTTAAGGCTTACTTATTTGTTTATTTGGAAGGGAGAGTTACTGAGAGGCAAAGGCAGAGAGAGAGAGAGAGAGAGAGAGAGAGAGAGAGAGGTCTTCCATTGTCTTGTTCACTCCCTAGATGGCCGCAATGGCCAGAGCTGCACCGAATCAAAGCCAGGAGCCATGAGCTTCTTTGGGTCTCCCACACAGGTGCAGGGGCTCCAAAGACTTAGGCCATCTTCCACTGCTTTCCTAGGCCATAGTAGAAAGCTGGATGGGATGTGGAGCACCTGGGACTTGAACTGGCACCCATAAGGGATGCCAGCACTGCAGGCAGCAGCTTTACCTGCTAAGCCACAGCGCTGGCCTCCGGAAGCCTTTATTTCAATCTTCTACTTTCCTCCTTCCCCCTTTTCTCTCCCCACCAATACAACTTAGTCTTTGTTATTATAAAATGATCACCTGTGCACAAATCATTGATATCACATTATGTATTCATCTTTATCATTTTATAACCATAACTACAATAATTCTTTTTAAAATCTTGTGTTTAATCCATTTTGATGCCTTCTATCTGACCTCTAGCCATCATATTCTCATTCTTGTACTTTTTTTTCTTCATGTTTTTGCTGGCTGAAGTAAGTTTTCCCAAGGTCATTGCAGGCATACATATTTTTGAAATACTTTATGTCAAAATTTGTCTTCTATTTCTATCTTACATGAAAGCAATACACAAGAATATAAAATTCTTTGTTCATAATCTTTCATCTGGATTTTATACTGATCCATGCTTCAGAATTTTTTGGTTTCAAACATCTGTAAGAATTCAATGAGAAATCCAGCTCCTATATAGAAAAAAATATTCTATTAAAAATAGTAACATAATTTTATGTGGAGTTTTCTGATCCCAGAATCTTCAAGAATTTCTTAAAATTTCATTTTGGGAAACCTATAAAATTAAGCTTCTAATTTTTGCAGGTAATATATTTTATCTACCTAAATATTTATTTGCATGACTTCCTTTTCACGATATAATTTACATTTTTTCTTTCTTATTTTGAGCTAGATGATTTTTATTTCTATTTTTAATCCCTCCTTCCTTGGGCCCTGGGAGACTGACTTCACTCCTATGAACCATGTTAAATGGCCTCCTGCCCTCTGGTTTTAATCTGGATTCTCTATAGTGAAGGAACCAGGAGGAGATTCGAGGATGGGAGAAATGGCTGGAGTTTATCTCCAGGCTTCTTGCATCCATGCCATGTAGCTGGAGGTGGGCTGCATCTTTATTATAGGTTAGAGTTCTGGATAGGGGCCCCTGATGGACAACTATTCTCTGATTTCTGACGGGTATTCATTCCCTCCCTTCGCTCCAGGTTTGAGACAGCTGACTCCAATATATCCAACTGATTGCCCTGATTCTCCATCTCATTGTTTTCGCTGCTTTATGCTTTCCATTGCAACATGCTTTCTACTTAGGATTTTTATTTTATTTTTTTTTTCCTGTTTGCTGCTTAGCTTCTGCCCTTTTCTGTTTCTTCCCCCATGTGTCTTAAGCCTAAAGCTGGCAGGGAGCGGGAAGACACCCGGCCTGCAGATTGTATAAGGCCAGCAAAACCATTTGCTGTGGCTCTCCTAAGGAAATAGCAGGAAGGACTCAAAATTCAAAAAAAAAAAATCTATAGCAGGCTAACTTTTAAGTTGATAATTTTATACAAACTGTGAATGATGTTGTAAGTATCCAAACAGCCCTTGTCAGACAAAGGTTTCCCCACCTTGACTGGAACTGCCAATCCCTACTCAGCATGGAGTTGCTCCCATCCTCTCATGGGTGAGCCAGGCCATGCTTGTTGATCCAATTCCAGAAGGGCAGTGAGTGCAGTCATAAACCAGGGCGAAATACTTGTGAGCTCACAGGTGGCCCAAGAGCTGGCAGTGACACTGCAGATGCAGAGGACAAAGCTTATCATTATCCCATATTTTTCTTACTTTTCTAATAATTCTGTTCAAATTACTCTGTTCATCTCCAGTATTGGTCTAGGGGGCCCTGCACTGAATTCAGGTACTGAGTTTCAATGTACTCTACATCCTCTAGGCTGCAAGGTTCTGGTCACTTCTAGAATCACTCCCTACTTCTTAGATACACTCACAGACAGCACATGCACTGCCACCAAGTGGAAAAGACCTCCACGCATAATTATTCCTGTGCCCTGACCTTCACAGCTTTTTATCTTTGGGTCTCCTGGATTGTAACATCTGGGGTGAGAGTTGGTCATGAGATACATGAGATTTTTCTATTTATTTTGATGGAAATCAAAGAAGAGTTTTTAAAAGCATTTGGGTGATTTTAGTTTCTGTCTATTTAAAAGATGAATTATTTATTTATTTGAAAGGCAGAGCGACAAAGAGGGCGCTACAGAGAGAAAAAGAGATCTTCCATCTGTGGGCTCACCACTCTGATGGCTGGAGCCAGGAGCATGGAATTCCATTTAGGTCTCACACATGGGTGGCAGGGGACCCAGCACTTGGGTCACTTTCCATTGGCTTCCCAGGAGCATTAGCAGAGCCCATGTCACAAATGGCAGCTTTTCCTGCTGCACCACAAAGCCTGCCCCGGTTTTTGACTTGTGATTTGTATTAGGATTTTTTTTTTCCCAATAGCTGGATTATTGCTTTCATTCTAATCCCTTTTTTCTTCCAGAGATGTATTGAACTGTTTTGACTGAATTTTCTGTCCTTCCATACTGTGTGTTTCTCCTTTTCTTCTTTTCATCTTTGAAGAATTTCTTTGTAGAATCAATTCTGTTATTTACAGCTGCCAGTAAAGATCTCAGAACCACAATCGTACTTTAAATGCTTTTCATAATTTTTTTCACTATTCTTTCTTCGTCTCAATCACATTTGGATTTTATTTATTGGATTGTTGAAAAGATCCTTCCATTGTGTTTTATCTCAGTAATTCTCTTTCTACGACTTTTCGATACCAATTTTTTAAGTTTCTTGTGATTTCTTATTTAAAAACAATTTTTTAAATTATATTATTCTCTTAATTAGAATAATTTTTCTTTCAAAACTTCACTTTTTATTGTTGGTGTTGCTTCTTCTTCAAAGAATAAATTATCTGATCCAACTCAAAATGTGCCACTGAAAGAAAATACAGATTTCTTGTGGCTCTGCTCCCATTCCACCATCGAAGGCCAATCAGCTTCTATTCTTGGACTTAGAGAGGAGAAACAGTGTGATTCTCAGCAGCCAGCCCACTCCAAATGTCCAGCCAGTTTCATCTCTTGCAGATCTGCTGGGCCTTGAGCAATTCATTCTGGGAGCTGCAGTCTCCATCATGATGCGGGCACCTGGAGAAGCAGGTGTGGCTGTCCCAGCCATTAGGGGGTTGGGGGGAGTAACATAAAACTGAAAAGGAGGGCATCATGCAGGCATTTGCCAAGGAATAGAAATATCATTATCCGGCTTTTGCGTGGGTACAAATCTGGGCAGAAAATTGGAGAAGGCAAAATTGTCTTTTCAATATTCTTTGTAAATATATGGAGAATAGGTAAGCTATGGAGACTTTTTTTCCCCTCAAAGACTTGTGTCACCCATAATTCATAGAATTCCTCTGAAATTATAGATATGTGGTTGGTTTTCAGTTTGTTGATAATGTTTTAATGATTTTGTGATTATTTTAAAATTACTTTATGTATGAGTGAAGTAGGAGATCTTTTCCTTTGATTATTGTTTATTGCTCTTGCCTGTTTCCCTGCTAGACTATCATCTTTTCATTTTATATTTGCTGAACTCTTTGTTTAGTAGAGCCATTAAGCCTTTGACCATTATATAAATTGAAATTAAATTATTTCAAAAAATAAATACAATAGTATACTCAAAAAGATAAAAAAGTTCAAACAAAAATGTGACGGTCTTCAAACAAAGATCAAAGTCCGCTATCTCAACATTATTTTAAAATAAATAGGACCAACACTGTGGTGTAGTGGGTAAAGCTGTCCCCTGTGCTGCCGGGATTCCATATGGGCACTGGTTTGAGTTCTGGCTGCTCCACTTCCTATCCAGCTCCCTGCTATGGCCTGGGAAAGCAGTGGAGGATGCCTCAAGTGCTTTGGTCCCTGCACTCATGTGGGATACCAGACAGAGCTCCTGGCTCCTGGCCTTGGCCAGCCCCAGCCGTTGGAGACACTTGGGGAATGAACCAGCAGATGAAAGATTTCTCTCTCTCTCTCTCTAATCTCTCTCTCTCTCTGTAACTCTGACTTTCAAATAAATAAGATAAATAATTTTTGAAAAAGAAATGGAGCTTAAAATATTAAAATCATGTGTTTTTCCTTAATAAGTAAAGTTATGTACATATATATGAAATACTGTCAAGTTTGATGATGTAAAGAATTGTTGTCAATATAGACTCACTAACTATTTATTTTAGATACCTCTAATTGAAAACATGCACTAGTTTATTTATTCTTGTTTAATGCTTTTCTCCCCTGATTGGAACCTAAGCTCTACTTCTTACTGTCTTGATCTTTTCTATATCCCTATACCTAAGGACAGCTCTTGTCCCCATGACCACTGAGTGTTTGTAGAATAAATAGATGAATAAGCCAGCAGGGTATCAGGGATAGAAACATAGTTTATAGTCCTTAACCTGCTGGGTCTCACAGTAGCCTTAACTCTTGAATTTCAAATTTAGAACATTTTGTGTAAAAGTGTCCAAATGAAAGTTGATAAAGATAGAGAAAATGTGCTATTAAAGAACAAATGCAAATTCTGGAAAATAACAGATCCAGATACTTATGGCAACTTCTATTTATGTTCTTCAAATAATTTTATTTCAAATAGAATTTATAAAAGTTTCTTACCTGAAAATCTACTCAGCTACTCCTTATTTAAGAGAGATATATTTAGCTTTTCCTCACAAAAAATTTTAACATATATAAACTACTGATTTCTAAATGTGCCTAATTGTTGTATGCTACAAATCCAAGGAAAACTTGAAGAGGAATATCAGATTTACTCACAACCTTTCACTTGGAACTCATGTTTCAGAGAATATTTTGATCAGAATCAAGCTCTCCTAGAATGTAAATAGTGTAGCCTTGCTATTATACTGCAATGTTTTCAGTTGTCTTCTCCCTTCCTCCAAATCCCATCAGTTGTTTTTACATATTTCAGTTATTTTTACATATATAAAGGGTTAGCAATGTGATAGAACAAATTAATCTCAAATTTTGGAAAAATATTCTAAGTTGATCAAAAATAATGTACCCCTGTCTGCATTGTGGCACAGCAGGCTAAGCCTACACCTTCAATGCCAGTATCCTATATTAGAATGCCTGTTTACATCTCAGCTGCGCTGCTTCCAATCCAGGTCTTTGCTAAAGCACTTGAGGAAGCAGAGAAAGATAGCCCAAGTATTTGGGTCCCTGCCATCCACGTGGGAGGCCCAAATAGAGTTCCTGGCTTCTGGCTTTAGCCTGGCCCAGACCTGATTCTTGGGGCCATTTGAGGAGCGAATCGGGATGGAGGCTCTCTTTGCCTGTCTTTTCTCTGTCATTTTGCCTTTCAAATAAGTAAATCTTTAAAATTAAAATTATAAATTATAAAACTACCATCCAAATAAATATAGTTCTACAAATCAATATGTTTTGGAGCCAGGTTGCTACTTTTCCAACCTCTGTACCTCTCCTCACATGGTCATATTTACCTCTTGAAACCTCCATTTCTTTATCTGCAAAAGGGAGTAATATTTCTGCTAACTGACCTCGTAGAGTTTTACAAGGTAAATGAGAAGATATACATAAGTAAATATAACTCATAGTAATTACACATTTAAGTGTTTACTTCCTGCCAAGGCACTCTTCTATACATATAAGGGATCTTCAAAAAGTTAATGGAAATGGCTGGTGCCACGGCTCACTAGGCTAATCCTCCACCTGCGGCGCTGGTACCCCGGGTTCTAGTCCCGGTCGGGGTGCCAGTTCTGTCCTGGCTGCTCCTCTTCCAGTCCAGCTCTCTGCTATGGCCCGGGAAGGCAGTGGAGGATGGCCCAAGTGCTTGGGCCCTGCACCCGCATGGGAGACCAGGAGGAAGCACCTGGCTCCTGGCTTCGGATCAGCTTAACGAGCCGGCAGTAGCGGCCATTTGGGGGGTGAACCAATAGAAGGAAGACCTCTCTCTCTCTCTCTCTCTCTCACTGTCTAACTCTGCCTGTCAAAAAAAGAGTTAATAGAAATGAATATTATGAAAAATCCCCATGAATTTCAAAATATTTTACATCAAAATAAAGTTATCTTTTATTTCCATTTTTCCGTGAATATTTTGAAGTTATGCCATATAAGTATGGTGACAATGCCTTTACATAAAGTGGTGCTTCTATAATCATCAATTTGCCCATGAAATACTTGCTGTACATATTAGAGTTTGTTTAAGGTAAAATATGAAGTGACTTCAAGAAATTCAAGATATATAAACACTATATTTTAACTTGATTTTCCCATGCAATTTTTGAAATTCCTTCATAATGAATAGGATATGGGCACCGTTAGAGGCATTATTCTGGGTATCACAACTTCTGAAGGTAAAACCAGAAGTACTGGTGACTGATTAGGAAAGGGGAGAGAGGCAACAGGAAATAGAGGGCAATCCCAGGATTACCAGCGTTTAAAATGCTATACAACTCTCTATGGACAAAAGGCCATGCTGAGCCAGAATAAGAAACACCTAATTGTGTGTGAAAAGTGTGTATTTTTACAGGAGAAACGAACATCTTCTGAGTCTGGAAGGGTGACTGGAAGCTTACCAGGCAGAGAAATATCAGGAAGTTTCCTGAGAAACCAACCTGGTAATGCTAAGGGACATGATGCACGGTTTTACATTCCCATGAAATTTTAACCTTCTATTTCTCTAGTTTTTCCTGAGCTATTTTAAAATGGGGTTCAGCTGGATCTTGAATTCAAACCCGAAGCAAATAGTGAGCTATCCCAGGGACTGAGAGACCAACATTACACATTCCATATGCTCAATTTCACTACAAACGAGCAGCTTTATGATCTGACTCCCTTGAGAGTCTTCAAACAGAAATTTAATTAGAAAACATTAGAGAAACCCATCCTGGATTAACAAAGGCAGTAGTAACAGTAGGAAGACATTACCCCATTGAGAACATGGTGGATTCACTGTAGGCACTATTAAGTAAATGTGCATGTGCGGAGGTTGCCTCTGACAGCAGCATTTTGCATCATCACAAGAGGTACTGGAACATGCAGACTTGCTATAGAATGACGAATGTTTTAAAAATCAGTTTTATTCATTAAAACTTAGTGTTTGTTAGTTTCTACATTATCTCTGAAAATACATCAGATAGGGGCTGATGCTGTGGCATAGCAGAGAAAGCCACCACCTGCAGTGCTGGCATCCCATGTGGGTGCCTGTTTGAGTCCCAGCTGCTGCAGTTCTGATCCAGCTCTCTGCTATGACCTGGGAAAGCAGTAAAAGATGTCCCAAGCCCTTGGGGCTCTGCACCCTTGTGGGAGAGCTGGAATAAACTCCTGGCTCTTGGCTTCGGATCGGCCCAGCTCTGGTCATTGCAGCCATCTGGGGAGTGAACCAGTGGATGGAAGACCTCTCTCTCTCTCTCTGCCTCTGCCTCTCTGTAACTGTGCCTTTCAAATGAATAAATAAATTTAAAAAAAAAAGAACTATAATTAAAAAAAGAAAAAAAAGTTTAAAATTAAAGAAACTACATCAGATAGATTGTAAGAAATGTAGTAAAAAAGTTTTCTGGAAATCACTACTCTTCAATAATTATGGGTACTTCATCATAATTTAAATCTTGAATTATATTGTCAGTGTTCAGAGCAAATATTTATAAAGGTGACCTAAGATTTTTTTTTTTTCATTTTTAGGTGGCTGGTACAGCAATTGATAATTTGATTTACTCTTAACACTATTGATCTAATTTTCGAAGTAATATGATCTCTTCAGAGCCAAGGGTTCATTGTGCAAACACTTCTAAAATACATATACGCATGAAGGTATACTTACTATATCACAAAATGGCAATGATTTTTGTCTAACAGGAAAAAAGATAATTTGTTTGAATCATTTATGCTTATTTCTATGCTGAATTGTGGGGAGCAACTCGGACTAGACTAAGTTACTGGAATTAAGACTTATTCTATGCATCTGCTCTCCCACAATATGGCGCTGAGAAGGGAAACAGCTTCTACACAGCTGCCTCCAGTTCAACCAATAAACTGTAGGACCTGCTCCTGATTGGAGGAGAGCAGCGTACTCGGCGTGTGGGTAGCAGAGTTGGGATTGGTGGAAAAGGACTATAAAGGAGAAGAGAGACAACATGCACCAGGAACATCTAAGGGGAACATCTATCTGAAGGAACACCTGAGCAGCCCCCGAGAGAGCCGGCCGGCGGTGTGCCGCTCCCCCGTGGAAGTGGGGAAAGTGGCCAGGGGGAACCGCCCTTCCACGGAGGTGGAAGGGACGGTAGCCAACCCGGGAAGAACCAGCAGCAAACCCGGGGAGGGCCGAGCCGACAAAAGAACAGCACAGGGTCCTGTGTCGTTCCTCCATGAAGAGGGGGAGCGACACTGAATCTTTTTTTTTTGTAGGTTATACTGTTGTTTGACCCTAGTCCTGAGTAGCTATTTCCAGGAGTTTTTATTTCCTAGTCATGTTTTTGTGCAGGTCTAACATGTATTTGAAGTAAAAATGTTTCTTATTCACTGGTCCATTCATGAAAACTAGGGTGTAGTGGAGAGTTAATGGAGTACTTTGTAAGACTTAGGGTAGGGGAAATGGTTCTTAAGATGAGTGATCAGAATGAAAGTAAAGAAAAAAGGAGGATGGTGTGAAGAGCAGAGGTCTCACACACACACACACACATCCTGCACATACACACACACACCCCTGCACACACACACAGATACCCTGCACATACACACACACACCCCTGCACATGCACACACATACCCTGCACATGCACACACATACATCCTGCATACACACACACATACACATCTGCACATACACACACATGCACACACACCTGCACATGCACACACACATACTCTGTACATGCACACACATGCACACCCTGCACATACACACACGCACACACATCCTGCACATATACACACATACACACAAACCCTGCACATAGACACATACATACACACACCTGTACACACACGCACACACACCCTACACATACATACACACCCTGCACATACACAGACACATGCACACACATCCTGCACACACACACACACACCCTGCACATACAAACCCTGTACATACATACAAGACCTATTACTACTTAGCAGTTATAAATGACCTGTCATATTATGCAAGTATAACAGGAAGAAATTAGTATTGTGATGAAAGTACACAGGATAAGTGTTTCTCACAGATACTGAGGATAGAGTAGCAATGGTCACGGAAATTGTGAAAAGAGGACCTACAAGCAAAAACATGCAATAGAGAGAGCAGTCCATGGGAATGTCTGAGAAAGAGCTTCTAGGCAGAGAGAAGTGCAGATATGTCGTGATCCAGAAAGCACGGGAAAGTTAGAGTGCCGGTGTAGAGTGAGTGAGTACAGGAACAGTGACACAACTTGTGGGAGGCCACAAGAGCCTTGATTGTACTGAGGACTTTCGACTTACTGTGTGGTACTGGCCAACTACATATTTTGAGCACTTGAAATGTGACTAGTGTGATTGGATTTTTAATTTCACAGGTTAAATTAATTACAATTTGCATTTACATTTTATTCTTGGTTCAGTTATTGGGAAACTTTCAGGTATGCCTCAAACAACTTGGGAATGTAACTATAGATTTCAAATGTAAATTTAATCAAATCTGAACACGAATCAAGTATTCCCAATGAAGCTCAGTGTCTCAATCAAAGTGGCAGATGTATAAAATACACACTGGATATCAAAGAGCTAGCACCAAAAGAAAAATTCCTGAAATTATCTCATTTTTATGTTAATTAAATATTGAAATGACAACATATGTAACCCAATGTTCAGCCACCAAAAAAGGAAAAAAGAGTGTTATTCAATGTGTGAGAAATGAATACCAATACACTTCTTATTGGGGTTATATATTAGAACACTTTTGGAAAGACATTTTTGTGACTACATACCAAAAAAAAAAAAAAAAAAAAACTAAAACATAACCTTACTTATATATCAACCAAGTGTATATGTAGAATTATATTATATTATCATACAGAAACAGATATCAAAAAAGCATTCATGCCATATCACAACTTATCTGAAGTAAAATCAAGCAAAATATCCTCAGAGACATTAAATTAATCATGGTTTGTGCAGGGTTGTGGCACAGTCTATTACGCCACTGCCTGCAATGCCAGCATCCTAAATGAGCACTAATTTGAGTCTCAGCTGTTCATTTCTGATCCAGCTTCCTGCTAATGTGTCTGGGAAAGTGGCAGAAGATGCCCCTACGTACTTGCGCCCCTGTCACCCACCTGGGAGACCGTGATGGAGTTCCGGGCTCCTGGCTTCACCTTGGGCCAGCCCTGAATGTTGTTGGCCATTTTGGGAATGAAGCAGGATATGGAAGAACTCTCTTGTTCTATGTCTCTGTTTCTCTCTCTTTCTCTCTCCCCCTCTGCCTTTTAAATAAATCTTTTTAAAAATGGTATATTCATATGATGAAATGCTAGGAAATCATTACAATTATAAATGTGGGTATGTCATTATATGAGAGTAGTCAAGAATCATTATCAAATAGAGTGAACATACATGATACTATAAAAGTTTATCACATATAAGTGATAAATATAAATAGTTTCAAAGAAATGCTTATCTAGCTCAATTTCTATCTTCCTGAAAGATAGGGATTAAAGTTTTACAATGGTTCATTATGGATTATAATAATACAGGTAATTTTTTCCTACAATTCCTTACATTTTCAAATTACATACATGTTTGCAATATAAAGATTTTAAGACTGCTGCAATAATCAGTAATGTGAAAAATGAGTGTTTATTCTTATTTTTGTTGAGGGATTTTTAGGGGTATGGTTTGAGAAAAATGTATACTGAATATGTTTCAAATCATAGATCACTGTTGAAGTTTAATGGCCTCCTTTCCGTCTGGGAAATGAAATTTTAATAGGTGCCATCACTGCTAATGCTCCCATTTTTAATACTTGAGCAGGTTTTAAAACACATTTTGTTAAATAACTTTTGGATTTACATCAAGGAAGTATTAAGGACACATTTCTAGAACAATAAAACATGAGTAACTCCATGATAATGTCATATAGGTTACATTAAAAAGAAATAAAAATAACAGAAAACAAATCACAGTTTCACAAGAATCCCATGGTGTCATGGGTTGAACCTTAAGTGAATATAAGTTCTGTCAAGCATGAATAGATTTCATTTTATTTATGGTCCATTTTGTTAGCTATAGCTGACTGCACTAACTCCAATTTTTAGATGAATTAAATATCATTATGATTTTTTAGTAGAAAATGTAAAGGAAAATCCATTCAATGTGTGGAAAATATTATTGATATTACAAGAGGCAGAAATGAAGAGAACAGAAAAAGGACAGTAATGAGCCCTGCCTGATAATTTAGAGAGAACAAATCAATGCAGGTAGACTGGAAACAGCTGAAGGAGATTATTGAGGCCCTTACAAAAACCTACAAGGCTCCAGCACACAAAAAACTCATAACCTCTTGGGCAGAATTTTGGGGACTGAAATGATGTCTACTGGAGATGCTACAATGATTAAGACCCACTGACCCCTTTTAGAACTTGAAGTCTACATTTCTTTAGCACCATATGTGCACATGCTCATTTCCTACTCAACTTTACAGACCAAGCAATTTTACAATAGTGTAAGCCAGGTAGTAAATAAAATGCCATTTTTTATTTGCACCAAATTTCTTTTATTGTGCTGGTGATATAGGTCAAGGATCACAGATGCAATGATGACCTTCCTATAAAAGAAATACATATTTTGTATACACAAAGCTTATGCAGTGACCTCCAGCTTAACCCAAACAATGAGACAGTGATATTACTTATATTATAATGCAGCTTTCTATTTTTGTAAGCAAACAGCAATGTCCATCTTTTTTGGGAAAATCCTTTGAATTTTACTTTAGTCCTCTTAATCCCCTTTACTTAAGTGATCTTGTAATAAAAGTCACTCCTTTGAATTTCACTCCAGTGAATTATAGAAACCACACTTACAGTGAAGGACCAAATACAAAATGTTTGAATCACACTGGGGTCACGTCTTAATCTCTCACTTTACTGAATTATTTTGTAGGTTAACACATATGATAGCATGGATTACAATTGAACAAGCAAGAATGTTTCTTCTACAAAAGTAAGTAGTTCAAATTTTAGTCTTATTCTATCGTGTGTTTCTGTATATTTTTTCTATGCTGTTGAGAAGAGAGAGAGAAAGAAGAAAATGAGAAAGAAAACTATTCAATATCAAACATGTTTATGACATTTGGATGGAAAATGTAGAATAACTGTGGTTTAAAAATAAATCATAGTATCGGCTGCAGTTCTGTTATGACACAATGAGATATTACAATAAACGATTGTCCCCAAAGACTGAATGAGTCATAGCACTATCTTCACAAAAGAAAGCTCAATAACTTGTCCAAATGATCAAAGATTTGGGCAGCACAGACCACGAAAAGACAAGTTAGAGTCTTCTGAAAGACCAAGGAGACAATTCTGCTTTAAGCAACTAATATTAAAAATTACCACTGTCCTTGCAAGCTTCAAAATGTTGTGGATCCAATTCTGTAGCAGAGCAACCTTGTTAGCTGCTTGAGGGAGTCAGGTCAGAATTCTCATCCAATCCACTATTAACTTTTGCCATCACCATGACAACTTAGTGCTGGTTAAAAGGGCTCAAAAGACCTGTTAGCAGAAAATTAAGTTAATTAGTTCTTCATTTTCCGTGTTGAAGTAGTTCCTAATCAGTTCTTTCAACTATGACCACTCAATCATAATACAGTTTTAAATAGATTGGCTGTCTCACTCAGTAGCAAATGGGAGTTCAAATGAACTCTATTCCTGTTCAGACCATTAATAACAATAAATCCACTACAATGCCAGAGACTTGATATAGATCCTTCTTGTTGAAAAGCAAAATGCATTTCACATTAATTTAAAACATATCAGAAAAATGTTTGCTCAAAAGTAGCTAAGAAGCCAATGCTATCAACACTGTATTGCTTATGCACGCACACACACACACACACACACAGAATGTTCAGAAAGTTCAGGGAAAATGTTGTATGAAAAAACTGGACATATGTTTCTTTTTGTTTATACTTACTTGAGAGGCATAGACACAGAGAGGCAGAACAAGAGAGAGAGTTCCTATTGGCTTGTTCACTCCCCAAAATGCCTGCAATGGCCAGGGTTTGGTCAGGGTCAGAATCAGGAGCAGGGAACATCACCCACACCATCCATGTGGTTGTCAGAGACTCAATTACTTGAACAATCATTGCTACTTCCCAGGGTCTTCATACGCAGGAAGTTGGAGTTCAGTTATTGGAGCTAGGAATTGAATTCCAGTATTCCAATGTGGAACATGGATATCCTAAATCTCAGGCTAAAGTCCTGCTCCCTATGCAAGGATTTCAAAAGGTTTTTGCATAAAAATAATCAACTTGGGGCCAGAGTTATGAGATAGTTGGTTAAGCTGCAGCCTGCAACACCAGCATCTCATAAGATTACCATTTGGATCACTGGTTGCTCTACTGCAGATCAAGATGTCTGATATTGTGCCTGGGAAAGCAGTAGAAGATGGCCTGAGATCTTCGGCCCCCTCCACCCTCATGGGAGGCCTAGGGAGTTCCAGTCTCCTGACTTCAGCCTGGCCCAGCCCCAGATATGTGGCCTTTTGGGTAGTAAACCAACAGATAGACGATGTCTTTTTGGGTCTCTTGCCTCTCTCTGTGTCATTCTGCCTTTCAATCACTAAATAAATCTTTAGAAAATAAACATTTAGTTACAATTTTATTTTCCATGAATTTTCGACGTACTCTTATGCATCCTCTCATTAGATTAGTTGTTTCATTTTTTAAGCATGCCAAATATATCCTCAATATCAATTTTACTGAATAATTTCACCTGGAAATAAGTAGGTTATTTTGTTCTTCCTCACTTCCTGAGAATTTCTGATATAGCCCATAAGAGAACTATCTCTTGGGGCCAGCGCCGTAGCTCACTTGGTTAATCCTCTGCCTGCGGCACTGGCATTCCATAAGGGCGCGGGGTTCTAGTCCTGCTTGCTCCTTTTCCAGTGCAGCTCTCTGCTGTGGCCAGGGAAGGCAGTGGAGGATGGCCCAAGTGCTTGGGCCCCTGCACCCGCATGGGAGACCGGGAAGAAGCACCTGGATCCTGTCTTTGGATCAGCGCAGTACAGGCCGTGGTGGCCATTTGGAGGGGGTGAACCAACGGAAGGAAGACCTTTCTCTCTGTCTCTCTCTCTCACTGTCTATAACTCTACCTGTCAAATAAATAAAAAAAAATAAGAGAACTATCTCTTACACATGAATTACTCTTCTAGATTTACCATCTCTGTTCTTTCTTTCTAAGGCAACTTTTTTAAGACAGCCAAAATCATCAGCAATCTCTTTAAAATAAAATTTTCATTCTGATCTTTCAGCACACCTTGGTACATTCTCCTCCCACTAAATTCAGTACTATTTCTCATTTCCTGCACCTCAAGAGTTTTGATCCTGAGAATAATTCTTTCCAATCGGATGGTAGCAAGAGGGTTGTACTCTGCAATGACAGCATGGTTCCACTGTCCTGGAAAGCTAATTTGTGCCCTCCACAGTTCTTTTGTGATTGGACCAAGACACGAACCCACTTAGAATATTTCAGTGAGGGGTAGGCACTGTGGCCTAGGTGATAAAGCCACCACCTGCAGTGCTGGCATCCCATATGGATGCAATTTCAAGTCCCAGCTGTTCTACTTTAATCCAGCTCTCTGAAATAGTCTGGGAAAGCAGTAGAAGATGGCCCAAGACCTTGGGCCCCTGCACTCACATGGGAGACCCAGAAGAAGCTCCTGGCTCCTGCTTGACCCACTCCAGCGGCTGCTGGCCATTTGGGGAGTGAACCAGTGGATGGAAGACCTCTTCCCCCCCCCTCTCTTTCTGTATGTGTGTGTGTGTGTGTGTGTGCCATGTAATTTCTTCCCTGCCTCACTCTTATAGGAATATTGGTCAATACATTTAGGGCTCTACTGGGAAATGCTGAGAAATCTCTCCATCCCATTATTCTTAACCATATGTGCAAAGATCCTCCTTTGTCATATATAGGTGCAGAGATTTAGATGTGAATATTTTTAATAAGGAGTACATTTTCCAGCTTGCCACAGAGATGTATGTTATTCATGCTGTTCTCTCTATTCCATGTGGAACCACAGGTCCTCGGGTTCTGTAATAGAATCTCAGTTTTTTTATTTCTTATTTGACCCTTCTGTCCTCCACAGCTATTTCTATTCCCTCTAGTGTAAAGATGAAAGGTATAGTGGGACTACCTGAGAGTTTTTCTCTGTTTAAGGGCAAATAAGAGTGACGGACAGTCACATAGCTGATAGGTAACCAACCACATTCCTCACTTCAGGAATCCCTGCTTGTGTCTAGAGACGCTGCATCTGGTCCAGACAGTGAATCATGGCTTGTCTAAGACCCAGTGGTGGGGAACGTGTGGCCCACCTACAGGGCCAGCAAAATCATTCGGTCTGGTCCTGCCAAGGCAACCACAGACAGGGCTTAAAATTCAATACATCTACAGCACGCTAATTTCTAACTTGGTAATTTGTATGGCCACAGATGATGTTATAAATATACAAATAGCCCTAGCCAGAGAAAAGGTCCCCACCCCGAACCCTGCCCATTTCCCATACCTTGTGCAGGTGCATTTGGCCAGCACTGCAATGATTTCCCCTGATGGCCACTGCAGGAAAGAGATGTGCTTTTTTGATAACACCCTCAAGCTCAGAATGTGAGTATGGGGAGAGGGGACACAAGAGGTCCACATAGGTGGAAGGATCTGAACTTGAGTCCTTTGGACTTGCATTGCTTTGCGTTGAGTCTCATTTTGGAAGTTTTTGGCATATGATCAAGTGACAGCAAATGAATTTCTCCTCTTTTCCTAATTAATATTAGTTTTATCAGGCATTTGAATTGAAAGATGCTATGATTTCCACTTTACATCTCCACATTTGCCAGGATATTCTGTTTCAATTTTTTTATTTTTTTTTATTTGAGATCTTTTTTTTTTAACTTTTATTTAATGAATATAAATTTCCAAAGTACAGCTTATAGATTACAATGGCTTCCCCCCCATAACGTCCCTCCTACCCACAGCCCTCCCCTTTCCCACTCTCTCTCCCCTTCCATTCACATCAAGATTCATTTTTGATTCTCTTTATATACAGAAGATCAGTTTAGCATACATTAAGTAAAGATTTCAACAGTTTGCTCCCACACAGAAACATAAAGTGAAAAATACTGTTTGAGTACTACTTATAGCATTAAATCTCAATGTACAGCACACTAAGGACAAAGATCCTACATGAGGAGTAAGTGCACAGTGACTCCTGTTGTTGACTTAACACATTGACACTCTTGTTTATGGCGTCAGTAATCACCCTAGGCTCTTGTCATGAGCTGCCAAGGCTATGGAAGCCCCCTGAGTTCACTGACTCTGATCTTATTTAGACAAGGCCATGGTCAAAGTGGAAGTTCTCTCCTCCCTTCAGAGAAAGGTACCTCCTTCTTTGATGACCCATTCTTTCCACTGGGATCTCACTCGTGGAGATCTTTCGTTTAGGTGTTTTTTTTTTTTTTTTTTTTGCCAGAGTGTCTTGGCTTTCCATGCCTGAAATACTCTCATGGGCTTTTCAGCCGGATCCACATGCCTTAAGGGTTGATTCTGAGGCCAGAGTGCTGCTTAGGACATCTGCCATTCTATGGGTCTGCTGTGTATCTCACTATCTATCAGCTAGTATTTTCAGACACTATTCTTGTTTATGTGACCCCTTTGGTTCTTAGTACTATCATTATGATCAATTGTGAATAGAAATTGATCACTGGGACTAGTGAGATGGCATTGGTACATGCCACCTTGATGGGATTGAATTGGAATCCCCTGGTATGTTTCTAACTTTACCGTTTGAGGTAAGTCAGCTTGAGCATGTCCCGAATTGCACATCTCTTCCCTCTCTTATTCCCACTCTTATATTTAACAGTGATCACTTTTCAGTTAAGTTTCAGCACTGAAGAAGAATTGTGTATTGATTACAGTATTCAACCAAAAGTATTAAGTAGAACAAACAAACAAACAAAAATACTAAGAGGGATAACATATTAAGCTGCTCATCAACAGTCAGGGTGAGGGCTGATCAAGTCACTGTTTCTCATAGTGTTCATTTCACTTTAACAGGTTTTCTTTTTGGTGCTCAGTTAGTTGTCACCTATCAGGGAGAACAAGTGGTATTTGTCACTTTGGGATTGGCTTATTTCACTCAGCATAATGTTTTCCAAATTCCTAACAGGGATCAGTTTTCAGTTAAAATTTAAACACCTAAGAATAATTGTGTGTTAATTACAGAGTTCAACCAATGGTACTAGAACAAAAAAAAATACTAAAATGGATAAAGTATTACATTGTACATCAACCTTCAGTACAAGAGCTGATCAAGTCACTGTTTCTCATAGTGTCCTTTTCACTTCAACAAGTTTCCCCTTTGGTGCTCAGTTAGTTGTCGCAGATCAGGGAGAACATATGATATTTGTCCCTTTGGGACTGGCTTACTTCACTCAGCATGATGTTTTCCAAATTCCTCCATCTTGTTGCAAATGACCGGGTTTCGTTGTTTTTGACTGTTTCAATTTTAAATAATGCATTTGCTGCTTTAAGATTAAGAGCAAACAATTATTTTTAAAAAGTGTACTGTGTGGTTCTTTATTTCACCAGTTTTAGAAATACAATATAATATAGCTTATACGAACACATGTAATTGTGATCTATGATAAAAGAGACAAAGAAATTCAGTGTTGGCACTCAAGGAATTCTAAGTTTTAACTTTTATAAACCTTATTAAAAATTAAAAGGCACTGTTCAAAAAATTGAGTACTGCCTAAACAGAAAGCTGAATTTTTAAATATTTGTATGAGATTTGAATATTCACAAATAAATGTGGTCTTCATTGTTGTTTTCAGAAATAAAATCAAACATTCATAAAAGAAAACACAAAGTTAAATGCTACAAAGAAAACACAAAGTTAAATGCTACAAAGGAGCAAGATGAGGAGGTTCTAAAGGCTGTAACCACATCCACTCTCTTTCCCAATGTCCTCCCTAAATGGGGTCAAAAAACTCCAACTACAATGTATCATCTATTACAGAACAGGAGAATCTTATTAGTGACCTACATTGTGGCTGTGGAAATGTAAGAGCTCTTGTTTGTATAAGGCTGCAGAATCATGTCTAATCAAACATGCCTGCTTTAGTCTCTGTTGCCATTAAAACAATAAAAACCAACAACAGTCCTGTCCCTAATGGCAAAACATCAAATGGTGCTGACAAAGCAAAACTGAAAAGACTGAGGAAGCTCAGAAATTGCAAGTGAAATTCAGAAGGATTTGCATTGGCTGTGTAAGTTGGCTGATGTAGCAAATCACGTTTAATGCTGACAACTGTTAAAAATAATGATAAATGGAGACCAAAAATAAGCAGGTAAATGAAGCAAGCAAGCCAGAGTTGCTGAGATCCTAATAGATGACAAAAAGCTCTAACATGAGTTGAAATTGTTGAATGGTAGGGATTCAGATGGATGTAGGTCGACTCACAGGACTCTAAAATCTCTTGTGTTTGGATCCTCAGTGTAGATATTGTTTCCACACTTATATTTAATCTAGCTGCTTCTGCCTGAGGTTGTGACTGAGGTGGAATTAAATAAAAATAATACATTTTTGAGATAAAGAATATTTGAATTTATAAATTCATAGCCAAATCTAGTTTGAAAGGGAAATTGTTCAGTCATATTTTCAAAACAAGTTTTATAGTAAAGTTTCAAAAATAATTGACAGTTGGTAACCTTGTTTCCAACTTCACACCTGAAAATGTTTAATGTTGAGAATATGCTGAAGTTACCAGTCTTCTCATAAAGTCTTGAGAATAAAAGAGCATCCCAAGCCGTTCATACTTAACTGATTCCTGTACCCAGTGTGACCATTGACTCAAATATATATGGCATATGATGTATTCTAAGGGGGTCAAATAAATCTTTTTATGAGTAAATTCAGTATTACAAAAAGAATAGGCTATCATTTTTTGATCAGTTCTAAGTAGTCTGTGTTGCTAGGGCACTGCATAAATGATGCTTATAGAAGGGCTGACATTATGTGCAGTGGGTTAAGCTGGCAGAATATATTGAATGCCAGGTCAAATTCCAGTAATTCTGCTTCTGATCCAGCTTCCTGCTAATGCACATGGGAAGGTAGCAGAGGATGGCCCAAGTTCATGTGCCCCAGCTGTCACAGAGTCCATGGCTCCTGGCTTCAGTCTGGCCCAGCCCTGGCTATTGTGTATATTTGAGGAGTGAATCACAGGATAAAGGTGCACTCTTTCACTCTCTCTCTCCTCTGTTCGAGATTACACCTGGCTTGATCATGATACTTGATCTTATTTTCTGCAACTCTTAGATTTTTTTGGCTTCAGATTTTACTACAGAGCTCATAAATAAGCTGAAGTACTCTATTTTTAGCTTACATATATCATCCTTTTCTGTTTTCAAATTTTACAATCTATCTCACATACTGTGTAGAGTGGTGTTTACTCTCTTTTCCATGCTCCATAAGGTTACATAATATTAATTATTGGAATTTCACAAGTCTGCTACAGGTCATGTACACATACAATTTTAGTGTGTGCTTCTTACATAAATAAAAGATGACAAGCTTTCCAGTTGTTACATGTGAGTTTCTACATACGTCCATTCATTTTAACACTTAACACTTAAACATCAGTTTATTCACTAATTTGTGCTTTGTTTTAAAGTTGATTCTTGGTAGACCTTTGATAATTAATTTAGCAGCTTGTGTTTGCAGTTTTATAATATTCACTGAATATCCTTTGCTTTTCTTTGACCCATTCAAGTTTAGAATTTTAGATCTGGTGAGTCAAACATTTCATCGTTACGTGTTTTATATCTTACACAGTCAGTTAGGCTACATGTTTGAGTATTTAGTGACTCAGAAATCCAGATTGTTCCAGGATGGTAGCCACATCTTCTTAATAGATGACTTCATCATCATTCCTTAAGGATGCAAGTCAGGGGAACAGGAAGGCAATGGGTTTACAACATGGAGGGTACTCACGTCATCTCTTCTTGTATTTTATAGCCAGAATACATCACCTGGCCTTAGAAGGTCCACTATAGGGGGCCAGCGCTGCAGCGTAGCAGGTAGGGCCATTGCCTCCAGTGCCAGCATCCCATATGGGTGCTGGTTCATGTGCTGGCTACTCCGCTTCCGATCCAGCTCTCAGCTATGGCCTGTGAGAGAGTGGAAGATGGCCAAGGTTCTTGGGCCCCTACACCCGCATAAGAGACCTAGAGAAAGCTCCTGGCTCCTGGTTTCAGATGGGTGCAGCTCCAGCTATTGCAGCCAGTTGGGGAGTGAACCAATGGATGGAAGACCTCTCTCTCTCTCTTCTCTCTCTCTCCTCTCTCTCTCTATGTGTGTAACTCTTTCAAATAAATAAATAAAATATTTTGAAAAAAGAAGGTCCACTATAGCACTTCATCTGAGTAATTCTCTCTGGACAAGGCAGAGGGAACTCCATCTCTGAGCCTCCATTATGAAGGCATAAAAAGGAAAAGCTGACAAATTGTATACTATTAAAGCTCTCATCTGGACATAACACATCACAATTTTTTGGCCCAAGGAATTCACATGCTCATGCTGGCTTAACTTCAAATGGAGTGAGGCATGAGATAGACATGTCCTGTCCTTGGAAACAAAAAACTCAGAATACTCAGGGAGCATCACTATTGATTAGCACATTAATTAATAAGTAATGATTACCTAAACTGAGGAAATGGCAAGGATGAACATCAGTGAATTGTAATGTATTTGAATACACAAGCAGAACTCCCTGAATGATTCGGTAATGAAATAAATGACTCTGAAAAACCAACTGAGTTAGTGAGACTGTCAATTATACTTTGGAGGATAAGTGAGGAAAAACAGGCCTTATTCTCACTGAGGAAGGGGAGAGAATCAACTTTTTTCTTTAAACACAGAAAATAAAATTGAAATAATATGGCATATAACTCTGTAAGTATTTTTTATCCTTATTCTCACCGAAGCAAAGGGAGATCACATTTATCTTTAATTATGAAAAGTAAGGCCAAGATAATGGATTATAGGGCTTCAGACATGTTTTCAGTTCATTGCATCTGTTTTTACTAGTTTAGATATCCAAAACTCTCTCAGAACCCATAAATAAAAGGAAAAATCCAATTTCCTCAAGTACACACACAAGGAAGGAGATGTGCAAAAATGAGAAACTTTGATCCTTATGTCCAGAGCCAAACCAGTGTCTGCTGGTTGCCTAACTGGTTCAAAGTCCACTTCTCCTATGAGTCTTTTAGGAGGCTCTTGTTACTTTAAATTTTTTAACTGTCAGGTGCAATGGTGACATGTTTCATCTGGTTGTGTCAAGCACATCATTTTCTTCCTGTTCGTGATAAGGTATCAGAAAGTCTTGCTTTGGGGAAAGACTCCAAATGAAATAAAAAACAAACTTACCTTTTTTTTTTAGATTTATTTATTTATTTGAAAGGCAGAGTTACAGAGAGGCAGAGGCAGAATTATAGAGAGAGTCTTCCATCCTCTGGTTCACTCCACAAACAGCCACAACAGCCAGAGC
This sequence comes from Oryctolagus cuniculus, assembly GCF_051225735.1. NCBI lineage: Eukaryota > Metazoa > Chordata > Mammalia > Lagomorpha > Leporidae > Oryctolagus > Oryctolagus cuniculus. The sequence continues at coordinate 162,503,193 of NC_142869.1, forward strand.
AGGGCCAATCCGAAGCCAGGAGCCAAGAGCTTCTTCCGGGTCTCCCTCATGGGTGTAGGGGCCCAAGGACCCTCACCATCCTCCGCTGCTTTCCTAGGCCATAGCGGAGAGCTGGATTGGAAGTGAAGCAGCCAGGAGCCCATAAGGGATGCCAACACTTCAGGTGGTGGCTTTATCAGCTATGCCACAGTGCAGGCCCCTTTCTTGTTTTTTTGTTTGTTTGTTTGTTTGTTTTTTCAAACTTATCTTTTAAAAAGATTCAAATTAAGTTTGACAGGAAGTATGGTATCCTGGAACATTCAAATTGTCATTAATTTTGACAATGTTCAATTATCTCTTTTGTTGTGATTACGCAGGGACTATGGCATAGTAAACATTGCAGGATGCTAACAATTCCAAATTTATATTTCCTTTATCTCCAAACATAGAGGTGTAGAATATGTTATTTGTCATAAAATCTTAGTCCCTCACATAAATATCATAGATGTTTTCACAGTGTGAAAATTAAAACTTTTATAAATTCAAATTATTAAATCTTTATCTCAAATCTTCCTTCCTAACCTATGTCTCTCAAACAACCCTGGAGCAGACATGTGAACTTTAGAGTTCCAATTCATCACTGTGTACTTACTCCTCATGTAGGATCTCTGTCCTTAATGTGTTGTTCAATGTGAATTAATGCTATAACTAGTATTCAAATAGTATTTGGCACTTTGTGTTCTGTGTGGGGGCAAACTGATGAAATCTTTACTTAATATATACTAAATTGATCTTCTGTATATAAAGATAATTGAAAATGAATCTTGAAGTGAATGGAATGGGAGAGGGAGTGGGAGATGGGAGGGTTGCAGATGGGAAGGAAGTTATGAGAGGGAAAAAGCCATTGTAATCCATAAACTGTACTTTGGAAATTTATATTTACTAAATAAAAGTTTCTATTTCTCCATAATATTTTCTTAGCAATTTTTATCTTCTACGGGACTTTTGGACATTTTTTAACGATATTATTTTTTATTTATTTGAGAGAGAGAGAGAGAGTCGCAGATAGTGAGAGGAAGAGACAGAGAGAAAGGTCCTCCTTTTGTTGGTTCACCCTCCAAATGGCTGCAACAGCTGGAGCTGTGCCGATCCAAGGCCAGGAGCCAGGAGCTTCTTCCCAGTCTCCCACACGGGTGCTGGGGTCCAAATACTTGGGCCATCTTCTACTGCCTTCCCAGGTTATAGCAGAGAGCTGGATTGGAAGAGGAACAGCCGAGACTTGAACTGGTTCCCAAATGGGATGTGGTGCTGCAGGCGGAGAATTAACCTACTATGCCACAGTGCTGGCCCTTGGATATTTATAACACCATTTGTCAGCCATGCAAAATTATCAGCTTAAAAATTAGCCTGTTACTTATTTACTGAATTTTGAACGCTGCCTATGCTTGCCTTGGCAGGGTCTAATATTCCTCACCCCCGCTGGGGTATTCTGATAAAGTTAGTGCCACTCAGGACAGCACATAGCATAGCATCCCACAGAGCTCAGCCTCCCCCAATTGCTCCTTTAGGAAAGAATATAAATCGTATACCCAAGAAACATCTTTTTTAGCTGATTTTACCCATATTGGGCCATTGAAAACAGATTTGACTCCATCCAATTAAAGTCACTATTGAGAACAGAGAGTAGGGGTGAGTAACAAGATCCACACTAACATGGTAACTGAGAGGGCCGGCACTGTGCAACAGCGGGTTAAAGCCCTGGCCTCAAGCATCGGCATCCCAGATGGGCGCTGGTTCTAGTCTCGGCTGCTCCTCTTCTGATCCAGCTCTCTGCTGTGACCTGGGAAGGCAGTGGAAGATGGACCAAGTGCTTGGGCCCCTGCACCTGTGTGGGAGACCTGGAAGAGGCTCCTGGCCCCTGACTTCAGATCGGCGGAGCCCTGGCCATTGTGGCCATTTGGGGTGTGAACCAGCGGATGGAAGACCTCTCTCTCTATCTCTACTTCTCTCTGTAACTCTGTCCTTCAAATAAATAAAATAAATCTTAAAAAAATAGAAACAAATAAAACATGGTAACTGAGGACTGGGACAGGACTTTCACACATGCAAGTACAGGAGGTGTGTATTGGTCACTTCTGTATCTAACTACTATTTTAGATATTTAACAAAGACTTGAAGTGTGAAAGAACTGTGTCCCTTCATATTTTGCTCTGTACAGATAGGTTTAAATTACACAAAGGAAGGTCAATGGATAAAAACCATAATTACTGAGAGTATATTGGTAAACAAAACTGAAAGCTTGTCTGTCATTTTTCTATTTTTTTTTTTTCTGAATGACCCTCTCTCCATTTTACTGTTGGTTGCTTTCTCCATAGCTCCCTTATTTCCATTAAAGTTTTCTTTCAGGCACAAAATAACTGTTGGCTAGTAAGGTGGTTTCAGTGAGCTAGAAAAAAATTTCATTTCAGCAAGGGTAACCTAGCCCCACTGTAAATCATTCTGGGGAATGTGGCTTGGTAACCTGAGCAAGTGCCAGGTTTCAGCTACACTGTCTCCCTTCCAGGATCCATCTGCAATGAACACTCTATGCAACCATCTAGTTTAGGAAGTGTGATTGGCTCTAAAATTCTTAGTGTCTTTTCATGAGATAATATTTACATTTTGCAAGAGAAGTTAATGTCAGATCAATGTGCAGAATATGTTTATATACATATACATATACAAATATATGCACACATATATACATATATATAATAATCCTTGATCTCTTTCAAAATGTAAATATAACACATATTACATATATTAATATACACATATATATCATACAAATGGAAATCAAACAGATAAATGCCTACATTTGCAGACAATAATATTTAATAGATGGAATATAAAATGGTTCTTCCATTAAAATTCAGAAATTATAAATATTTAACAAGTTTACAGAACATAAGGTCAACAAACAAAAGTCAGTTGAAACTATTTTTTCTATTTATGAATGTATTTAGGTAAATACACTATGCATATTTGATGCATGAAATTGGTTGAGTCTGGGCATATAATACACCAAACACCAGTGAAACTATCACCAAAATATCCCTAATAGACACATCTATCACCTCCAAAAGTTTCCTTGTGTCCTTTTGTTTGCTTTGTTTATGCAGAAAGCACACTTAGCATAACATTTACCCTTTTAACAATGTTTAAGTGTGTAAATACAGAGATCTTCCATTGACCAATTCACTCTCTAATGCCCATAATAGCCAAGACTGGGCTAATACAAAGCCAGAAGCCCAGAATCCTACCCATGTCTCCCAAGTGGGTGGCAGAGGCCTAAGCATTTGAGCTATCACCTGCTGCCTCCCAGAATAAATTATCAGGAACCTGGATGGGAAGCGTGGTATTCGGGGCTCACATTCCAATATGGAATGCAGGAGTCCCAAGTAGCAGCTTAACTCACTGTACAAAATGCCTATCCCAGTTCATATTTTTACTTAATTATCAAGAATACATACAATTCACAGGGTTGGCATTGTGGCATAGCAGGTAAAGTCATCACTTGCAAAATTTGGTATCCTATATGGGTGTCATTTGTCCCTGTTGTTACACTTCCAATCCAGCTCTCTGTTAATGGCCTGGGAAAAGCAGTAGAGGATGTTCCAAGTGTTTGGGTTGCTTTCACCCATATAGGTGATCCAGATGAAGTTTCTGGCTGCTGGCTTTGGCCTGGTCCAACACTGGCTGTTGCAGCCATCAGGGGGGTGAACCAATGGATGGAATACCTCTCTTTGTCTCTTTCTCAGTCTCTCTGTGTAATTCTGACTTTCAAAATAAGAGAATAAATATTTTTAAAAAGACAATATACAGTTCAGTATATTTTTATGAATTATATGCTATTTTATTAATTATTTAACATGAGACATACAGAAAAATAGAAATTAGAGAGGAAGAAACTATATTAAAGTGCATTTCATTAATTATGTAAAAGATATTTTCTCATAGAAACTGATGGAAATGATTTGCTTATTTATACAATTATAAAACATTTTATAAACTATATTAAAATTTTATTTCTAAGTTTGCTTCTTATATTATTGGTTTTTTCTTACCAAACAAATATTCTATTTAATTAGTACAAATTTCATAACTACAACTTTAGGAAAATAGTGATTCCTTCTCCCATACCCACCATCCCACTCCCACTCTCACCTCACCTCCTTTTCCCTCTCCCATTCCTCTTCCCATTCTCCATAAAGATTCATTTTCAATTAAATTTATACACAGAAGGTCAACTCTATACAAAATAAAGATTTCAAAAGTTTGCACACACACAAACAAAATATAAAAAAAATTGAGAACAAATTTTACACATAGTTTTCTTAGTACAACTCATTAAGGACAGAGGTCCCTCATGGCAAGTTAGTGCACATGGACTGCTGTTGTTAATTTAACAATTAACACTCTTATGTATGATGCCAATGATCACCCTAGGCTCTTGACTTGAGTTACCATGGCTATGGGAGCCTTTTGAGTCCACAATCTCCATCAGTATTTAGACAAAGCCATAAGCAAAGTGAAGTTATCTCCTCCCTTCAGAGAAAAGTACATCTTTCTTTGATGGCCCATTCTTTCCACTAGAGTCTCACTCACAAAGATGCTTCATGTAGGACAATTTTTTGCCATAGTGTCTTGGCTTTCTATGTCTGAAATGCTCTCATGAGCTTTTCAGCCAGACCAGAATGACTTACGGGCTGATTCTGAGATCAGAATGCTATTTAGAGTGATTGGCATTCCATGAGTCTGCTGTTTGGACTGCTTTCAATGTTGGAACATTCTCTCCTTTTTAATTCTATCTATTGTTATTACCAAACATTTGTACATTTGTTCTTATTTATGTGATCCCTTTAACACATAACCCCATCTATATGATCTATTTAACACTTAATATGATCACTTTAACACTTAGGATGGCATTATTACTACCCAGCTTAATGGGATTTGGAGTCCCGTTGTAAGTTTTTAGCTGTATCCTTAGAAATAAATCCCTAGGAATGTATGCAGAACTATACAGCTCCTCTTTTCATATTTCCACTCTTATTTTTCACTGGGACCTATATTCAACTGGCTTTATAGACAACTCTATTTTAAGTAAAGAGTTCATCAATGGTATTAAGAAGGAAAAAACAATTGTTCCTCAATAGTCAAGAAAAGGGCTGTTCAAATCACTGCTTCCCAAAGTGTCAATTTCACATCTACAGGTTTTCTTTTAGATGCTCTGTTAGTTATCACAGATCGTGGAGAACAAATAGTATTTGACTCTTTGGGACTGGCTTATTTCATTAAGTATGATGTTTTCCAGATTCATCCACTTTGTTGCAAATGATGAGATTTCATTTTTTACCACTGTGTAGAATTCCATAGAGTACATATCCCATTATTTCTTTATCCAGTCTTCCATTGATGAGCATTTAGGTTGATTCATGTCTTAGCTATTGTGAATTGAGCTGCAATAAACATGGGGGTGCAGATAACTTTTTATTTACTGACTTTATTTCCCTTGGGTAAATTTCCATGAGTGGGGTGGCTGGGTTGTATGGTAGGACTATATTCAGATTTCTGAGGTATCTCCAAACTGTATTCCATAGTGGTTTTACCAGTTTACATTCCCACCAACAGTGGAATAGTGTACCTTTTCCCTACATCCTCACCACATTTGTTGTTTGTTGATTTCTGTATGAAAGCCATTCTAATTGGGGTGAAGTGGAAACTCATTTTAGTTTTGATTTGCATTTCTCTGATGACTAGTGACCTTGAGCAGTAGAAGATGCTGCCTTCTAATAATTTTAACATGTAGATTAAACAACTATGGAAACTTCATATAGAAAGGTTTTAAATGCATTAGAAAATGTTGTTTTTAAATTTGAAAATATGAGTGTTTTTATAGGTAACTTACACTTGTTTTCAGCAACAAAATCACATAGTGGAAACATTTCTAAGAAGCCATATCAAAAACTTACACTCTGTGGCACAAGTATCTTACAAAAGCTCAGTAAATTGACCACACGCCGCTAAAATGCTAAATTATATTTTGAAGGGTAAGATTTTTTCTTTAATATTTGCTGGAACGTATGAAAAAATTTTTCACATAGAATTACAGTTTTTCTCTAAACTAAACTGAGTAGTTCATATTTCTAAGTTCAATTCTTAATGATTCCACTACAGAGTAACCAGCACATATCTGAGTAATAATATGCTCTTCAAGGTCGCACATCTTATTACAAGGCATTACACACTTTGTTTATGAATATTTTTTTAAAATTTTAGATTAATTCAACTAACAAACTAAAATATTTTGTGCACCACTGGCTTTTTCTTCCTAGCTATGATACTGTGTCTAAAAAATAATGCAATAAATTCAGTCCATGTATGATGTTACTTCCTCAGCTTTACTCTCCATTTTTTAAAATGCTGTCAAGGCAAACCATTCCACTCTAGTGACATTTACATGCATTTTGTTAAAAGCTTTTTAAAAATTAAATGAAAAACTGCTGGAATTGTATTCAGTACAGCTCTTTGAGTGTTCATAGGAAACTAACTTATTTCATCATCTATCAAATTTCCTAAGGTAAGAATTTTTAGAAACATGTACTTCCACCTACCTGTATAGAAAATTCCCACAATAAGTAATTTGATTTATTAGTTGCTTTTTCAAATACTCAGCCACATTTTCTATGTATCCTTTTTTAATAACAGTATTTGTTGATAAAAACAGTTTGGGGTTCATGAGCATATTGTTTTTTGTGCATTACTTCAGCAAGTTTTATTGTGGAAGGAATAGCAAATGTTTCCTTGATGATACGGGATTGTTCTCTTTTAATACTGGGATTCTCAAAATGGCTACATTTAAGTTCAATGATATTTTACACAGTCATGTACTGAGCATTGCTTTTTTTAAAATCACTGAAATTATTGTGGCTATTTCTGAACCAGGTATTGGATGCTTAGTTATAAAATGTAATTTTTTATTCAAGAAAGCTTCATATGAAAGTTATTATTAGCTTCACATGATACTTAATATCTAAAAGTAAAATATTTACATAAGGTTTTGGTCATTTTAAGAACTAAAAATGCAAATCCACATGACAAACATTATCATTAAATGTGAATATTTATGAAAAACTACTTGCCAGATTAGATTACTTTATCATTGTTTTAATCTTATACACGGTAGCAGCTGAAATGTCAGGCCTGTCATTTCCTTGTTGGATTATATTTGTATTATTATTACTCTTCAATTCAAAGTCTCTTGCAAGAATATTTTACATCATTTTTCTATTCTGTGATGATAAATTTAGGTTGTACAACACAATGTCATCTGCCTTCCTGAGCGCTGGCAGCTGAGCCTATGAATCCTTTCGTATAGCAGGCAACAGACCTTTCACTCGTATCACCATAGATAAAGTACACCTGTGACAATGTGCCAGCAAGGCTGAGGACACTGATGCAACTCTGTATGTCAAATATTAACATCAGAGCATTTCTAAAACTTTCTGTACTCCAGTGAGTACAGAATGGACTAGATGCTCCTTTGTAGAGAATAGACAAGCTAAAAATTACTTTTTTCTCAGAATATTCTTTCTTGTTAAATTTAAAAATTTTTAATTTATATGAAGGGAACAAATTTCTTTTTTTCTTTTTTTTTTTTGCTTTCAAACTTTTATTTAATGAATATAAATTTCCAAAGTACAGCTTATGGATTACAATGGCTTCCCCCCATAACGTCCCTCCCACCCGCAACCCTCCCCTTTCCCACTCCCTCTCCCCTTCCATTCACATCAAGATTCATTTTCGTTTCTCTTAATATACAGAAGATCAGTTTAGCATACATTAAGTAAAGATTTCAACAGTTTGCTCCCACACAGAAACATAAAGTGAAAAATACTGTTTGAGTACTACTTATAGCATTAAATCTCAATGTACAGCACACTAAGGACAAAGATCCTACATGAGGAGTAAGTGCACAGTGACTCCTGTTGTTGACTTAACAAATTGACAATCTTGTTTATGGCGTCAGTAATCACCCTAGGCTCTTGTCATGAGCTGCCAAGGCTATGGAAGCCCCCTGAGTTCACTGACTCTGATAATTTTAGACAAGGCCATGGTCAAAGTGGAAGTTCTCTCCTCCCTTCAGAGAAAGGTACCTCCTTCTTTGATGACCCATTCTTTCCACTGGGATCTCACTCGTGGAGATCTTTAATTTAGGGTTTTTTTTTTTCCCCAGAGTGTCTTGGCTTTCCATGCCTGTAATACTCTCATGGGCTTTTCAGCCAGATCCACATGCCTTAAGGGCTGATTCTGAGGCCAGAGTGTTGTTTAGGACATCTGCCATTCTATGGGTCTGCTGTGTATCTCACTTCCCATGTTGGATCATTCTCTCCCTTTTTTATTCTATCAGCTAGTATTTGCAGACACTATTCTTGTTTCTGTGACCCCTTTGGTTCTTAGTCCTATCATTATGATCAATTGTGAACAGAAATTGATCACTGGGACTACTGAGATGGCATTGGTACATGCCACCTTGATGGGATTGAATTGGAATCCCCTGGTATGTTTCTAGATCTACCGTTTGAGGTAAGTCAGCTTGAGCATGTCCCGAATAGCACATCTCTTCCCTCTTTTATTCCCACTCTTACATTTAACAAATTTCACATAAACAGTTTTAAAAATATAATGATACTTTCCAAAGTATACTCCCTTCCTCTAACTCTCCTTCCTCTTTTTTTCTTATTTTTCTTCTACTTTTTTCAATGACATACCTTCAATTTACTTTATTATCACAGGCTTCACCCTCCATTAATGAATTCAACAAGTAAAAAGAAAAAAAATCCTCAAGTATAGACAAGGACTATAAGCAATAACCAAATCTCAGGACATCAATTTTACTCATATACATTACATTTTTTTGCACTCTGTATATTAGTTACCATAAATCGGGAAAAACATAATCTATCTTTTTGGGTCTGACTTATTTCATGAAGTAAAATGGTCTCCGTTTGCACCCAATTTTTAAAGTTTTTTACAAAAGACAGGATTTCATTCTTTTTGTGTCTGACTAGTATTCCACCATGTATGAAAATCACAACTTTTTATCTAGTCATCAGTTGATGGACATCTGGGTTTATTCCATATCTTAGCTATTGTGAGTTAAGCTGCTATAAACATGGGATACAGATAATTCTTTCATATGCTGATTTCATTTTGTTTGGATGAATTTCCAGGAATGGAATGGCTGGGTCATATGTTAGATCTGTTTTCAGATCTCTGAGGAATTTTCCAAACTGTCTTTCACAGTAACTGTACCAGTTTACATTCCCAACAATGGTAGATTAGAGTACTTTTATCACCACATTCTCACCAATATTTGTTAATTTTTGATTTTTGAATGATAGCCATTCTAACCAGTGTGAGGTGAATCATCGTGATTTTCATTTGCATTTCCATGATGGTTAGTGATCCTGAGCATTTTTCCGAGTGTCTGTTGACCATTTTTATTTCATCCTTAGGAAAATGCCTGTTCATTTCTTAACTGGATTGTTTGTTTTGTTGTTTAGGTTCTTGAGACCTTATATATTCTGGATATTAACCTTTGTAATATATATAGTTTGTAAATATTTTCTACCATTCTGTTGATTGCTTCTTTGTTGAGTGTTTCCTCTGCAGTGAAGAAACTTCTTAGCTTTATGTCATCCTATTTGTCTATTTTGCCATTATTGCCAGTGATTCTGGGGTCCTATCCAAGAAGTTCTTGCCTATTCCAATGTCTTGAAATGTTTTCCATATGCTATAATCTATTAACTTGATGTTTTCAGGTGTTAGGTTTTGATACTTGATTTACTGTCAGTTGATTGTTTATAGGTTAGGGGTTTTTTTTTTATACTTCTGCATGCAGAGGTCCAATTTTCCAATTTTCCCAGCACCATTTCTTGAAGAGACAGTCCATTCTCCAGGAAGTGATTTTAGTTCATTTGTCAAAGATTAGTTAGTTGTAGGTACATGGATCTTTTTCTTTTTGGAAGTTTGACTATAATGTGTTATGGTGAAGATATTTTTTGCTCATGTCTATGAGTTCTATGTGCATCCAATATCTTTCTCCAGAGTAGGGAAATTTTCTGCTATTATTTCACTGAATATGTCTTCTAATCTATTCTGCCATCCCATATGTTCAGGAACACCTAAAAGATACATGTTTGGTTGTTTTATGATATCTCATAAATCTCTAATACTATTTTAAATTTTTCTGATTTCTCCTCCTCCTCTTCCTCCTCCTTCACTTCCTCCTCCTCTAAGATATTTCCAAAGATCTGTTTTCTAGCTCATATATTCTTTCTCCTACCTCATGGAACATATTGTTAAGGTTTTCTATTATATTTTTATTTGACATATTGAATTCTTCATTTTTAATATTTCAAAGTTTTATGTTTTCTTCAATAGCTCTATACCCTAGCAGAGTTTCTCATCCATGTCATGTATGAATTTCTTTAACTCATGTATTTGCTTCTCTGTGTTTTTGAGTGAACTTATGATCATAATTTGAATTTTTTCATGCATTTCATTAATCTCTTCATCTTCACATTCTAATATTGAAGTATTGTGTTCCTTTTGGGGAGTCATACCAATCTTCATTCCTGATTCCTGTATTTCTACCTTTATATTTAGGCATCTGTGGAAACACTTGCTGGTTTTCACCCCTGAGTGATTTTATCTTTGAAACATGCCTCCAAGGCTTACTGGAGTATCTGTTCCTTCAGCAGAAATCCAGAAGTGTGTGCTGTGTGGGGCCAGGGTGTTCTGGTCAGTGCTTCAAAGTGGGATAGGAGTCCGGAGTGACACCATGTTGGATGTGGTAGATCTCTTGTATGGTCAGCATGGGGAAGGGTACGATCACATCAGCTGTCATTTTCACAGACTCAGCCCCTCTCTGTCAAGGTAGACCAACTGTCCAGGGTGATCCCCAGTGTCTGACCTCTCAGCCACTCAGGTCCATGAATGGTATTTAGGATTTATATGCTTTTAGTGTGAGTGCAGAATCCTCTGTGGTAATTATCCCCCCAGCATTCTGGGAGCTCTGAGCTTCTGAAGCCAGACCTAGTGATTGACCAAAGAACCAGCCACACCCCAGGTCCTGTCATGCCATCACAGGATCCCCACAGTCACAAGGAGCAGAGGATCCACTTTCAGGCCAGTGAGCCTCCCAGCCACAGAGAGAGCCATGGCATTCCCAGAGCCAGCCACCTGCTAGAGATCAGAGGGTGCTCTGCCTTGACAATTTGAATCCAGCAGCTTGATAGAGTGAGGAGAGCCAAGTGCCTTCACGTTATGGATCCAAGTGGGTACCACTCCCACTTCAGCCCTCCAGGCCAGACAATGTCAGTTGGGACCTCAGATTTATCCCTATAATAAAAATTCTCCTGTTGCATGCAGGCCACAACAGCCTCTATTTGCCTCATTAAGATAATACTTTCTCCCTGCTGGTTACTGGACAACTTGGTGGGTGTGGGAAGAAAAGCAATGCACTCTCCCATCATGGGGTACGTTGGCACCCTACCCCTGCTATCACTTCAGGCCTACTCAGGGGACCGCAGGTTCTCTAACCTTGCTCCAAGAAGATAACATCCCTACCAGCCACCAGCTGTTGGAGTTACCAGTGGTGTTCCTCTCACTAATGTGTGGGTGTATCATCCCCACTGTTCTGTTGTTCTCACTTCTTTCTGCAGACTTTCCACTGCAAACTTATCTCCAATGGTCCATGAGAATGCAGTTCCTCCCCTCTTTTTCCGGTATCTTCCCAGGGTCAAAAATCAGCCCATCTTTTCACTATTCAGTCATCTTGGATTTTCCTCAAAGTATCCTTTGTCAAAGGAAAAGGACTGAAATAGTTCCGCATATTAGTAACATTAGCACCATCTGGGAAGATGGTTGATAAACTCACTAAAAATCGAATAATGTGGGATGACATTAAAAAAACAAAATTTCTTGGCTGGCGCCATGGCTCATTTAACTAATCTTCCGCCTGCAGCGTCGGCACCCTGGGGTTCTAGCCCTGGTCGGGGCACTGGATTCTGTCCCGGTTGCTCCTCTTCCAGTCCAGCTCTCTGCTGTGGCCCGGGAGTGCAGTAGAGGATGGCCCAAGTGCTTGGGCCCTGCATCCACATGGGAGACCAGGAGGAAGCACCTGGCTCCTGGCTTCAGATCGGCGCAGTGCACCTGCCATGGGCAGCCATTTTGGGGGTGAACCAACAGAAAGAAGACCTTTCTGTCTCTCTCACTGTCTAACTCTGCCATCCAAAAAAATAAAATAAAATAAAATTTCCTTTGTAGTATAAGGTTCAAGAATTATAATTCTGTCCATGTCCATCCATATTTCAAGTGTTAAAAGAAAAAGCAGATCCTGATTTATCTATTTGGTGAGAGTCTGATGGTTTTTAACAACCCTTGTCTGACTGTTGAGAAACAGTGCTTTTTTTTTCTTTATACTATTTGTTGAACTCTTTACTTAGTGTAGGGGTAATCTAATGATTATAAAGTTAACTGAAAATAGATCTTGGTAAAAAAAAAATAAGAATGGGAGCAGGAGAGGGAAGAGGAAGAAGGATAGGACCATGGGCGGGAGGGAGGGTAGGATGGAAAGTATCATTATGTTCCTGAATCAGTATATATGAAATACAGGAAATTTATATACCTTAAATGAATTTTTTTTTAAAAAGAATTGTTCAATTTTTCTCCAGCATATCTTCAAACCCTTTGTCTGGGCTCCCAATCATTCTGCTATTCTCATTAGATTGTCAGAGACAGTGAGAATCAAAGCTCAGGATCCTTAGTTTCTTATATATATATTCACAATGGGCTCACTAAGGAGATACTGGATTGCCACTCTTTATTGAATTGATGCGGGGTAGAATAGAGTGACAAAAGATTTTCCATAAATTCCAGATACTAACTCCTTTATAAAAGTGTCTTAAATATTGGCAGATACTGTCAATATCTTTCACAGAGCTTTGGAAATGAATAAAAACCTCACAGCAATCCAGGGAACACTTATTTAAGAAAAATAGCTAAATTTCAGTAGAAACAGTTAAGTGTGTGGCATTTTAAATTATCTTGGTTACAATACCCACCAGCACCGTGGCAGCCTTGAAAGTAGGAGTTTTATTTTCAGTATTGGCACCGGAGAGAGGAAGTTGTAATGATTTATTTTAATCTCTCCAGTGGCAAGGTTCAAGACCCATTCAAAAGGTCTATTTTTTCTTATCCAGTATAAGCTGACCCAGCACTAAACCCACAACCATGGCAACATTACTAACAAACATTTGAAGTCAAATATTTTAGTTGCTGATATTCACGACAGTGGGTAAAAGCATGAGTGAAAAAAAATAATTAGAGTTACCAAATGTTTAGCAGGAAATTTTGAGAAATGAGATGCTTTTTGGAGAAAGGGCTTTGAAAAGCACCAATATAACTTTGGAATCTAGACGACAATGTCATGTGCAAACCTATATTCATACTGAAAAATCATACAAGGTGACCCTCAATACTCACTTTGTTTTCCACAGACAAGAAGTGAGAGCTAAGACAGAGCCATAAACTTGAAATTGTCCATTTCAAATTTGTGCAGAGTGAAAAGAACCCAAAGTCAAGGAAAATGTAATAACGACATCTTGCAAGTAAAGATACTTATAATAAATAGTTGTAAACTGTCAAAGGATACCAGACCTCAATTCTGGAGTTTAAATTATGAAAACCAAAATAAGCACTCAGTAGAGGTTCTCAATCACAATTTTATTAGACAGCAAAAATAATTTGTTAATTTAAAGATGGGTCCATTAATACCATTCAGTATGGAGAATAAAGTATAAAAAAGAATGCAGAAAAGTGAATAGAACTTAAGAGATCTATGGAACATATTCAAACATGCTAACATATGCATAGGGAGGTCACACAAGAAAAAAAGAAAGAGAATTGTAATAAAAATATTTAAAAAGGAAATGCCAAATAAAGTTTTCCCATATTTGAAGAAAATAAATTATGTAGAAATCCAGGAAGGTCAATGAATTACAAGTACTATAAATTCAAAGAGATCTATCCACAATATAATAAAACTGATGAAAGACAAAGAGTCTTGAAAGCAGCTATCCTTATCATGAGCAAGGGACCCTCAATAAGATGAAAAATTCCTTATTCATTAGAAACATTGTAGGTCTGAAAGTAGTGGGCTTGCATATTCAAAGTGTTAAAAGAAAAAGCAATCAGCCAAAAATTTTATGTCCAAAAATATCCTTCAAAAATCCAATAGAAATTAAGACAATCACAGATCCCTCAAGAAAGGCAGAGAAATTAAACTTTTTCAGATAAACAAAAATTGTAAAGAAATCAACAGTTATGTTATATTTGACATGCCTTACAAGAAATGCAAAAATGGAACTCCATTGCTTGAATAGGACACAGAACAGTAACTTGTATCCATAAACTAAGTATTAAAAATATTATAAATTATTGTATTATATACTATTGATGAATTGAAACTGATCCAAACTAAATTGCTTAAAGTTTCACATTAAAAGCAATTTTAATAATTTTTAAAAGCCCAAATAATAAAGAAGCAGGAAGAGAATTCTAAACTGACAGATAAGAAAATATAATTTTAACACAAGTAAGATATTATTGGAGGAATGAGAAATAACAATAACCATGACATAAGAACAGTCAAATATCAGAAGCCCTTTATTATCAGAAATTGCTTCAGATATAAATAGATTAAACCCTCAAACTGAAAGTTAAAGATTATTAAAATACACAATCTAATAGAAATTAGCTACAAGCTACCCACAAGAGACTTATTGAACTAATTGAGAAACAAGTAATTTAAAAATAAAAGGATAAAAAATTGCATATAAACAGTAACACAAAGAGAGTTGAAATTTCTATACTGATATGAGGCAAAATAGACTTTTTTTTTTTTTTTTTTTGACAGGCAGAGTGGACAGTGAGAGAGAGAGACAGAGAGAAAGGTCTTCCTTTGCCATTGGTTCACCCTCCAATGGCCGCCGTGGCCAGCACGCTGCAGCCGGTGCACCCCGCTGATCCGAAGCCAGGAGCCAGGTACTTCTCCTGGTCTCCCATGGGGTGCAGGGCCCAAGCACTTGGGCCATCCTCCACTGTACTCCCTGGACACAGCAGAGAGCTGGCCTGGAAGAGGGGCAACCGGGACAGAATCCGGCGCCCCGACTGGGACTAGAACCCAGTGTGCTGGCGCCGCTAGGTGGAGGATTAGCCTAGTGAGCTGTGGCACCGGCTGCAAAATAGACTTTCAAACAAAATATGTCACTAGGGAAAACATAACATAACATTATGATATAACATAATCAGAAAAGTGTCAATTCGTGAGAAATATTCTGAAAGGAAATACAAAAGGTCACAATTATATGCAAATTAAATAACACTCTCAAACCAATGAATTAAAGAAGATATCACAAAAGTAAATTAAGCACTTATTTATTTGTTTGCAAATCCAAATTACACAGAGAGAGGAAGAGAGAAAGCAAGTAAGAAAGAGAGAGATCTGCTATCCTCTGGTTCACTCCCCAGGTGGGTGCTTTGGCCAGGGTTGGACCAACTGAAGCCAGGAGCCAGGAGCCAGGAGCTTCATCCAGGTTTCCCACATGGATGGTAGGGGCCCAAACAGATGGTCCATCTTTTGGCTGCTTTTCTCACACCAATAGCAAGGAACCAGATCAGAAGTGGAGCAGCTGGGACATGAACTGGCATCCATATAGGATGCAGGTGTCTCAAGTGGTGGCTTTATCCACTACACCACAGCATTGACCCCCAGAAAGGCAATTTAAAAATACCTTGGGATGAATGAGATCAGAAAGAAAACATACTAAGCTTCATGCTGCAGCACAAACAGTGCCCAAAAGAAAATTTAAAAATACCTTAAATAAGATTCAAAGCCAATAACCTAATTTTCCATCATAACATGAGCAGAAAAAAAAGAGCAATTATAACTCAAAGCAAGAAGAAATATGGAAATAAAAAGGTTACAAATATAATACAGATACAAAAATATACTAAAGGTTAAAGAGATAAATGTGTCAGAGAAAAGAAAAATAATAAGAGAAATTCAACAAATTAAAAGTTTGTCTTTGAAAGTTAAAACAAAAATGATGAACCTTTAGCTAAACCAAACAAGACAAAATGACCAAAATTACTAAAATGAAGAATGAAAGCAGGGACATTATTACATATTGTGGTGAATCTTAAAAGAAAGTAATAGCATACTAAGAAAAATTGAATGCTATCAAATTAGATAACTTAAATGCAACTGATGAATTCCCAAGACACATGAGCTACTGAAATGAGTCAAGAATAAATCAGAATCTCGATAAACCCATAAAAAAATAAAGAGATTCAATCAGTAACCATCACTTCCCAAAGAGAAAAATGCAGTTCTGTAGGGCCAGAGTGTGGTACAATGGGCTAAGCCACATTTTGCAATGCCATCATCTCATATCTAAGCTCCAGTTCAAGACTCGGCTACTCCGCTTCACATCCAGTTACTGAATAATGTGTCTGGGAAGGCAGTGGAAGATGGCTCAAATATTTGGGTCCCTGACACCCATTTGGCAGACCTGAATAGAATCTCGAAACACCTGACTTCAGCCTGGCCCTGCCCCAGATGTTGGAGAATGACCCAGTGGGTGGAAGATTCTCTCTCTCTCTCTCTTTCTCTCTTCCTCTCTCTCTCTTTTAAATAAATAAAATAAATATTTTAAAAAGAAACAAAGAAAAATACAGTTCTATTTTATTTCATTAGTGAATTTATAAAAACACTGAAGATGACTAAACACAAATCTTTCTCAAACTCTGAAAAAAAAGAGAAGAGATAGAATGCTTCCAAGAAAATATTAACAGAATTATGCACCACGATCAGGTGGGACTTATGCAAAAATTAAAAGGGTGGTTCAATATAGGCAAATCAACCAATGTAATAAATTCTGTTAATAGGATAAAGTGAAAAGCACACGACCATTTCAATGACACAGACAAAGGCTTTGGCAAAAACCAATGCAAACCAATGCCAAAAGCACTGAACACACTAGGATTAGAAGGGAGATAAAAGGCATCTAGGGAAAATCCACAGCAAAAATCATGCATAATGGTGAAAACCTGAAAGTATTACTCTATGACAAGGAACATCAAAGTATCTACACTGACTGCTTCCATTCAGCATTATACTGAAAGTTCTACCCAGGACAATTAGGGGAGAAAAAAGAACTAAATGCATCCAGATTGGAAAGGAAAACAAACTATTTGTATAAATGACATGATCTTATATAAAGACATTTCTAGAGAACTTACAAAAATAGATTTATAAGGGCTAACACTGTGGCATAGTAGACTGGGGGTAGGCATCCGATATGGGTGCCGGTTCTAGTCCTGCTGCTCCTCTTCTGATCCAGTTCTCTGCTGTGGCCTGGTGGGGGGCAGCAGAGAATGACCCAGGTGCTTGGGAACCCACACCCTTAGGGGAGACCCAGAAGAAGCTCCTTGCTCCTGACTTTGGGTCAGCTCAGCTCTGACCTTTGCAGCCATTTGGGGAGTGAACCAACAGATGGAAGACCTTTCTCTCTTTCTTTCCCTCTTTCCTGCTGTAACTCTACTTCCAAAATAAATAAATAATCTTTTTAAAAATTTTAAAAATAAATTTATAGTTAGTGGACGATTTCCTAAAAATAGGAGAAATCCAAATGTAGAAAATCAGTTGTATTTCCATATACTCCAATGAAAATCCAAATACATATGATTAAAGTAAATGTAAGACCTGAACACTATAAAATGTTGTTGAAAGACCTAAATGAGTGGAAATGCATTCCACATGCATGGATTACGAAGCTTAATATTGGTAAGATGGAAATGTCCCCTAAGATTCGATGCAATCCCATAAAAGTTCCATCATGTCTTGGTTTCAGAAAGAAATGAGCTGATTCTAAAATTCATATGGAAAACAAGGGATACAAATAGCCCAAATGGTTGTGAATTAGAAGAATATTGAAGAACTCACATTTTATTGTTTCAGATTTAAGTCAAGACTACAGCAAATGAAACAGTAACATATTGAGATAAGCCCTGAGGAACAAATCAAAGAAATAGAACTTATTGTTTTAGAAATAAAGCTATAAATGTTCAAGTTATTTTAGATGCCAAGAATATTCAATGGCAGAATAGTAGTCTCTAACAACTGTAACTGGGGCAACAGGATATCCACAGTAAAAATAATAAATCTGGAACTTTATATCACATCATACAACAGAAATTAACTCACACTAAAACACTTAAATATATGACATAAAGTTATAAAAAATATTAGAAATAGGGGTCAGTACTGTGGCGTAGTGGGTAAAGCCCTGGACCAAATTGCTGGCATCCCATAGGGGCACTGGTTCAAGTTCCAGCTGCTTTGCTTCCAATTCTGCTCTCTGCTATGGCCTGGGAAAGCGGTGGAAGTTGGCCAAGGTCCTTGGGCCCCTGTACCTGCATGGAAGACCCGGAAAAACCTCCTGGCTCCTGGCTTCAGATCATAGCAGCTCTAGCCGTTGCAGCCCATTGGGGAGTAAATCTCTCTCTCCCTCATATCTCCCTCTCCCTCTCCCTCTCTGCCTCTCCTTCCCTCTTTGTGTAACTCTGACTTTCAAATAAATAATAAATCTTAAAAAAATAGAAACAAAGTAGATATTCTTGAATTTGGATTAGACAACACTTTTCAAAGTAGGATGCCATCATTTTTAAGTGGTTAACAAAAATATGATATTTCATACAATATAATATTACTTGTCCACAGAAAGGAATGAAGAAAGTAGTGATAAGCACAAGAATATGGAAAAATATATTCTATGGAAAAGAAATTAGAAAAAAAGGACTACATATTTAGATTCCATTTATGTTAAATGTTTAGAGTATATATATTCACAGAGTCAGAAAGTAGATTAGTTATTGCCAGGAAATAGAATGATGAATTCTTTGGGAGAATCAAGTTGTTTTTCTTTTCTTTTTCTTGGGGGGGGTGGGTGGGTGGGTAGGGTTGCAAGGATTTTGGAGCACTTAACAGTAACAACAATTGCACAAAACCAGAATATACCGAACCACCGAATCATACCCTTTAAAGTGCTGGGAATTTTTTTAAGTCTTATCTTCCCTGTTAGAATGCCAACTCCCCTGAAATGCATTCTCACAGTCTCTCTTGAACTACACTGTAACAATGAAAGATGCTCGTAGGTGTGCTGGCCCATTAAGTCGCACTAATGCAAATACAATTAATCAGTTGCCTAGGAGTGAGATAACCCTATCACAGTTTCTGTGATGATAGAGATATGAAGAATGTGATTAGCTCTGGATACATAATCAATTAATCTCAACACAAGGAAGAAATAATATAAATGGGGCAATTAAGAAATATAAAGTGCTACAGAGAGAATGCTTTAGAGTGGATGGTGCATTGAAAAGACCTTGAAGTCTGAGCATGAAATAAGGAAGGAAGGACATGGACAGTGGAGACAACAACATAAACAAGTGTGGAAGAATGAAGCAATGTAATTAAAACATATGATATAAATAATACCTACTGAAGTGAGGCAGGACCTGCATCTTCTCAGCATGCACGATGAATTTATGGGAGAAGGAGTAATACACCATTCATTTATATTTATTATTGTCATTAGTATTATCATCATAATTATTATGTTAAGCAAAGAATTCGGAGTGCCTTACCAATGGTTCTATTTCTTGTTTCCATGTCGCATTTGCCTCAGGGGTGTGTTGGGGAATGACACTTTGCTCTCAATGACTGTTCAAGGAAATGAGGACCTTTTTGGATTGAATAAACTTACTTTTGTGCTGTAGCCCCATTACTTTGATAAATACAATTCTCATTAGTTTTCAACAGAAATACATTCATGTTCAATATAAAAAAAATTACAGACAGCTGGGCTTTTACCTCATGCTCAACTCAACATTGACAAGACTACATACTATTCAACAGGAAAAGCAAATTCAGTGCCTGCCTGGCTCAGCTCACTTTTTTTTTCCCTCTTTCCACCCCCTAGCTGTCTAAGTTTCCAGAAAATTATTTATCTTCAAGTTCAGAATGAAACCAAATGACCGAACACCTTAAAAGTTACTCAACAGAGTTAGTTTCCTTAAATCATGATATTCAAGAAGATTGAAGAAAATGGAAATGATATGTTTCTACATGTGGATGATAAGAATAACTCAACAATATGCAAGCCTAGAATATAATACAATATAAGGCATAGATAGGAATCCATTTCATGGTCATTTTGAGCACTGACAGCAAAATGAAATAAGGGATTGACAGAATAAATGGAAAGGAGAAAATAAAAGTTGGAGATACAGAACAGGTAGTTTAGTAAATGATAGAAGTAGGGACAACGCAGATGAAGCAGTCAAGTTTACAAAGCAGTCCTTTGGGAAAAATGGTGATACCATTGTGTGAAAGAAAGATGACAGAATCAAAGGCAGATTTCAGAAGACAATAATTTTGATTCTAAGCATGCTTAATTTGAGATGTCAGTGGGACATCTATTTGTAGATAAGCAGCGAGCAGTTATTAAATTGGATCTTTTTGTTAGAAAATGAATTTGAAATAGCAACTTTAAATGAGACATACCAATGTAGAAGCAACATTTAAGTCTACTATAGTGGATTAGGACTTTTATGAAAACAATGTAGTTTAAAAAGTGACCTGTTTCAGGCCGGCGCTGTGGCTTACTTGGTTAATCCTTTGCCTGCGGTGCCAGCACCCGGGGTTCTAGTCCCGGTTGGGGTGCCAGGTACTAGTCCCGGTTGCTCCTCTTCCAGTCCAGCTCTTTGCTATGGCCCGGGAGGGCAGAGGAAAATGGCCCAAGTGCTTGGGCCCTGCACCCGCATGGGAGACCAGGAGGAAGCACCTGGCTCCTGGCTTCAGATCGGCGCAGCTCCAGCTGTAGCAGCCATTAGGGGAGTGAACCAACAGAAGGAAGACATTTCTCTCTGTCTTTCTCTCACTGTCTACAATTCTCTCTCTGTCTCTCTCTCACTGTCTAATTCTGCCTGAAAAAAAAAAAAAAATGTGTCCTGTTTCTATTTCTAAATCACCTTTATATATACAGCATAAATAATTTAAACAATAAAAGATGAGTCCCAGAAGCACTGAAACCATTCCAGGCCAACTTCTACATAGTATTTTGCTTCATCCATCATCACTATCATTCCTACTCCGTTTTGTTGTGGATCCAAGGTAGTGGATCTGTATATAATTTACAAAATTTTACTGGGAGTTTGCCTTTTTGTATTTGCAACATAGAGTGCCTTAGTGATTTATTTCAAGAAATTAGTTCTAACTTTCCTTAACAGTAGTTCCTTCTTCAATGTATTATTCCTTCCTCTCTCTCACTCTCTCCATCTCCTTCTTCCCCACTCTCCCTCTCTTTCTCTCTCTTCTTCTCCATCTCTCCCTCTTTCTGTAGTGTCATTCATTCTCTTACTGATCATTCTTTCTTGAACTCATATCAAACAAGCTTTTGTTTCCAACATGCAGTCAAATCTATTCCTGTCAAGGTCATAATGTTTGCATATTGTTAAGACAAAAGGCTAATTCTTAAATGCTCATCTTTCTCGAATTTCATGAAATATTGATATAGTTTACCCTGGCAAATTTCCTTTGCTTGGAATCTGGAAAAGACTTTGCTTCCCATCTCATGACCTGTTTTCAAAAGTTTTCATGGATCCTCTTTTTCCCAACTGGTATTCACCTTGGGGGCATCTTCTCTCCTCTTCTCTTCTGCATCTGCAACCAATCTTGGGTTATTCCATCCAGACAAATAACTTTAAATACCATTTGTAAAATGATAACTCCCATTTTTACAGTTACGCTCCAAATTCATCTATAATCCAAGACTTTCACCCAACATTCCATTGAATATTCCCATTTATGTGTCTAAATACATCTGAATTCAAATAAATCTGAAACTGAGCCCTTGATTCTTTTCAACACTATACACAAATATAGTACAGTGTGTGAATCTATGTGAGCAGACGCCACAAACATGTACCTAGTTTCTCAGATTAGAAACATTGGAATCATCACTCTTACTGCTATTTTCTCTCACATTCCTCATGTATGTCATTATAGAACTTCAGCAGCACATTCAAATTGCATCCAAAATCGAATCTTTTTAGCATATTTATTACTCTGGTCCTGGCCTAGTTCTTCATAATAATTAACGTGGATTACTGATACCATATTCCATGTGGTCTCAGTTTTTTTTTTTTTTCTGTTTTTTTTTTTTTTAATTCAATTTGAGTGTAGTTACTAGTTCATACCAGATTAGATTACAAAAATGCCAAAACAGCCACCTTAATTCATGCTTCTAATAAGTGTGTTGATATGATCTTCCCTGTTGTCAGCATTTCCACTGTCTACAAAATGTGTGGTCTTTGTCTTCATTCCAGCTCAGGGAGAAGATAACTTGAAAGACCAACAATATAGATCTCACAAATCATATCCACTATGCAGATTATATTGTATTTCCAAAGAGAATGGGCAATCAGAGTGTTATCTGTCAAGGCAGCTTGCTTCTTATTGATTTTGCCATAGCCACACTTGTAAATTAGCTCATTAACTGACGTCAGATTCAGATACCCGTCAAGCAATACATGGCTTCACAATCCTCAGCAAGTTAATTGAAGCCTTGCTTAACAAAGGTGCCATTGGAGATCTGATGAAGGGGAAGGAGCAGCAACACTTTTTGAACTTTGGGGCTCACACCATTGATACCTCTGAACCTCATGATAAATGCTAATTTGTGTTCTCCAGGACATAGAAGTTTCTGGCTTTACTCGATATCCTTGCCTGTGGATTTCAGTTCTGTACATTAGCCTATATTTCTTGTGGTAGTACTTTTGTTTTCGATAGATAAGCTTCCTCCTCACCTTGGAAGCATCTTTTGGGCAAATTTCTTTCTTAGGCACTTGATTTTCAGCTCTGTGAAATCCCTCTGCTTTTTCTTAAGTTTCTGGCACAGCAGGAAACTTCTCTTCGGAACCCTCCAGGATTCCAGTCATAGAGCAGTCTACTGTCAGTTCTCTTACTTTTTCTACACTACACACACACACTCACACCACTGACTACACAATAACCAAATAGACCCTTCTAAAATGCCTCCTCTGATGACCAGGTCTCTACCTTAAAAAAATCTTTCCATAGCATTTCACATAAAAGCAAAGAACTTACTGTGGCTTCAGGGCTCATAATCCAAAATTAATTTTCAACAATTTCCTACCACCATTATCACTAGTTTTCCAATTAGGGAAGCTAAAGCCTTTTTTTTAAAAAAAAAGATTTATTTATTTATTTGAAAGGCAGAGCTACAGAGAAAGAGAGAGGCAAAGACAGAGAGAGAAAAATCTTCATCTGCTGATTCACTCCCCAAATAGCCGTAATGGCCAGAGCTGGGATGATCTGAAGCCAAGAGCCTGGAGCTTCTTCCAGATCTCCCATGTGGGTGTAGAGGTTCAAGGGTCACCTTCCATTGTTTTCCCAGGTGCATTCACAGGGAGCCATATCAGAAAAGGAGCAGCCAAGAGCTGAACCAATGCCAATACGAGATGTTGGAACCACAGGCAGCAGCTTTACCCACTATACCACAATGCCAGCACCAGTACATTCTTATTTTAAGCCCATTTGTCCTGCTGCCCAACACCTGCACCAACACTGACTGTGTTCCTATTTCCATTCAGGTCCCAGATCAGGTTTTGACACCAGAAGCAGCCTTCTTAGAATACCACGTGGACCCTGTCTCCTTACCATGGTTGTCTGTCTTCAGAGCACATATTAATACCTGATGTTTTACAATGGATTATTATTGCCTGCCTTTCACTGTATAAGCATAACACAGGCTGATAATATCTGATTTTGATCAACAATTTAGCACTCATGCCCAAAATAATATTAGCCACAGAGTGAGCATTCAAATATTTTTTAGGGAAATGAGTGGACAAGAGAGGATTATCAACAGTGTGGATTGATTTAAAAGACAAAATGAGAGTGGGTGTTTGGCCTGATGGTTAAGACGCTAGTTAGGATGCCCAATATCAGAGTCCCAGAGACGGAGTCCCAGTTTCACTGCCATTTCCAGTTCTGCTAATAGTGAGCCCTCTGAAAGGCAGCAGGTGATGGCTCTAATAGCTGGATCCCTGCCACCCACATGGAAATTCCAGATTGAATTCCTAGCTCCTGGCTGCAGCGCTGCCCAGCCATAGCCATTGTGAGCATTTTGGGAGATAACTGGAAGAAGGAAGGTCTTGGTAAGTCTGTGTGTCTCTTGCTGTTTCTCTGCCTCTCAAGTAACACATTTTTTTAAAGGGTGAAATGAAAAGGCCACTTTATTTGTTTGACAAAAGTGCCTTTAGGGAAGGCAGAAAACTAACAGGGGAAGGAATGAACATATTTAAGGTATTTTTGTGAACATGTTCCCCAGAATACTTGAAGGAATAGTTTGGTATTGATGATCATAAATAAACTCTTGGGGGAGAATGTCAGTAAAATGGCACAGTCTTATCTGTGATGCGATCTACACCCCGACACCATCCTCAGCTCTAGCCCCCACCACCATTGCTGGGAGCCAGGTGACCCCCATGTCCCAACCACTGGTGTCAGCTCCACCCCCATCCTAATGGGATTCCCTTCTCCTGCTTCCCTGCCCCCCTCCCCGGCAAAGTGTTAAGAGGACCTGTTCCTGAACACAACACGTGGCTCTCTTTCTCTCCATCTCCTGATCTCTCTCAATCTCTCTCTGTCTCTCTCTCTCTCTCATACTCTCCTTCTCCCTCTTTTCCTTCTTCTCACCTTCCCTCGTCTATTGGGTTTCCCCCAATAAACCCTTCATCTAAAAAAAAAAAAGAAACTACTAGGGGTAGGATTAAAATATAAAATATAATTTGAGGGATTGGCATTCTGCCACAACAGGTGCCTGTGATGCTGGCATACTATATGAATGTCTTTTTCTTCTTGGCTCCTCCAGTTCTGATCCAGCACCCTACCAATGTGCATGGGAAAGCAATGGAAGATGAGCTGAATGCTTGGGACTCTGACACCTTTGTAAGAGATCCAGATGCAGTTCTTTGCTTCAGCCTGGCCCAGCCCTGGTGGTTGAGGGTTTTGGGGAGTGAACCAGTGGGTGGAAGAACCCTGTCTCTGTCTCTCTGTCTATGTCTCTCTCTGAGTGTGTGTGTGTGTGTGTGTGTGTACCTCTCTTCCTGTAAATCTGGCTTTCAAATAAATAAGTAAATCTTTAAATATATATATAATTAGGAAAATAAATAAAGTTTTATTTAGTTTGTTAAAATTTCTAATTAGTATGTTTCTTGTCATATTACTTCTATAACAATAGTACATTAAAGCTCAATGTAAACAAATATTTACTTGTATATTTCACATCCAAAGCAGCACATTTTTCAAAGGGAAATATAACTATAAGTCTTTCTTTAGTTTTAAGTTTGGATACAAAAGATAGAAAGTTAAAATTTAGGTCCTCAATAACATGTTATGAAGTAATCCTTGCCCTTCGACTACTAGAGATATTTAGCTTGTTTTTCTTTAATGAAAAGGAGAGAATATTCACCAGTGAGAGTTGAGTGGCTCCTTGAAAACATCTGTTACCTCAGAGGAGCAGAACGAATATTAGAATTTGATAAATTAGTTGCACAGAAGTTTAGTATGCATGAGAAAGGTACAGACTGCTAGGAGCATATAAACAATACTAACGTGAATAAGTAAATTTATTCTTATACCTAAGCCTTTTTCTATTATTTTATGACCAATTTTTTGACAATAAAAGGAATCTAACTCTATGCTTTTATGCAAAACTAACTTTTTTATAAACTGCAGTTCTGCCCATTCTGGGTGAATACCAATAACTTTTTTTTTTTTTTTTTTTTTTTTTTTTGCTGCTACAGAAAGTAGTCATTGAATTCATAAATATCTATCTGTCCTGGGAAGCAAAAATGACAGGAGGCATGTAATAACTTTGCCTAGATTTTAATCCTTATAAAAATCATCATTATATTTCTGTGAGCCTTTAAATCTCATCACCGTCACTGCTCAGGTCTAGAACACTGGAAATGCGGTATATGTAAGGCAATGAGGTCAGCTGAGAGACATTTTAAGTCTCCTTCAAAGACAAGTTTGTGGCTGCACTATTTTGTATCTTCAAGCAAATCATTTTTTGTTGTTGTTGCTGATCAGGTGCTTCAGATTACATTATTAAGAGATCATGTTACAGCACATACTTGTCATTTTGGGGCAAAGGAAGCAAATAACACTGTAATTCAACGCAGCCTGACAGGTTGTAGATCAAAGACTGGTTGTTGGCAATTTTTGTAATTAAGAAGATATCTATAAACATGAGGCTTGCGATACTTAATTAGGATTCAGGTCAGACCACCTTCTCCTAGTGCATATAGAAATATGTTGCTTACTTGTAAGTGAATACACATGACTTTGCAACTTAGTTCTTGCATGAAACTAAATATGCTGACTGGTCTTTTAAAACTTGATTGTATTTCAATAATTTCAGTTGGTTAGATCATAATGTTCATGAGATTCAGGAACTTCACATAAACCAGTTAGTTTCTCTCTAACCTATGATCTCAGACAATATGCCTATCCTTGCATGTAACTACGGATACTATCAATTGGATCAAGAATTAGGCAACAACTTTACACTACTTTAGTGAAGACTCACTGCTATGAGTAGATTAAAAAAATTCATTATGGAAAATAAATTTGTGCCCCTAACCCAGATAAACTTCTATTGCTTTGTCATGTTTTGCCCCTTTGGTTTTCACGTAATATGCAAATGGGATCTGAGAGAACATTGTGAAATGCTGTGTCAGAGGAGAACTTATTCTTTTCCCTGTGTGTTGCTCAATTAAAATGAATATGTTGGAGTAAGCTTAAAGAAAGCAATATCACAGTTCCTAGTTTATTCATCTGGAAAATATAGTACCAACATTATCCTGAGGTGTGCTGTATAAGACAGTTTTCACCTTCTTTTATGACACTTCCACATGCTGAAGGGATATACCCAACATCAATAATTATCCAAAGTAATTTTATCAGATATTATATTTACATATATATAGGTTTATGATAGTGAGAGGAAATAATCTATAATGCATCTGTAATGAATACATTTGTGTTTATTAAATAAAACATAGCCATAGAATATGACCTCAAAAAGTTGGTTTATGATGCTGCATGGAAGATTTAGTTGATGAGAAGGTAAACAGCAGCTTTAGATTACTTTGAGTTTAGCATAGGGAAGGGAATGTAGAAGTTGGGAAATAAGATTGAGGAGGTGAGAAAATCCAGAAAGAGTATGGCAACAGTGCTGTACAGTTTGTAAATCATCTCAAAACCATTTGTAAAACAAAGTAATAAAGTAGCAAATCTCAAAAAAATAGCATACAATATCAACAATGAACTAGGTCACATGATATCTTCCCTGAACTTTAAAATACAAGTAAGAAAGAAAAAAGACACTAGCAGGCACCAACTGGGCATTGTGTTAGCATCTGTGTGGGCAAGAGAAGAAAGCAGCAGCATTATATACAAAAAACAGGAGCCAAAGAACCTGGTGGCAGCCAGCAAGGCTACATGGGAAAGAACATCAGGTCAAACTAAGAACAGCAGTTTAACCAGAGGGAAGTAGGACAACCAGGAATCAATCCAGTTCTCATATGGGACACCAGCATCTGTGGTGGCAGCTTAGCCCACTGTGCCACAACACCAGCCTTGAGACTTGCTTTGTGATCTACCATATGATTTATCCTGAAAAATGTTCTATGCGCTGTACGGAAGAGTGTGTTTTCTGCAGCTGTTGGTTGGAAATTCTGTATGTGTTAGATCTAGGATACTACTTCTGCAGTTTCTTTATTTTCCCTCTACATGATCTATCCATTTCTGAAAGTGAGGTGCTAAATCCCCTTGGTGTTATTGCATTGGAGTCTATCACTTACTTTTTAAGATTAATTATTAATTAATTATTAATTATTTTCTTTATGTATTTGGGCACTCCAGTATTGGGTTCATATGCATTTACAAGTGTTACTTCTTTTTGCAGTATTAAGATATTTCTGTAATAACCTTCATTGTCTTTTTTAAATGCTTTTGATTTAAAATATATTTTGTCTGGTGGAAGAATGGCAACTCCTGCTTTTATTGCATTCCATTTTCAAGAAATATCTGTTTGTCCTTTTACTTTCGATCCATGTGTGTCTCTAAAAGTGAAGTGAGCTTCTAGTAAACAGCATACAGGTAGTTCTATCTTAAATCTATTTGGTCACTCTTCTGTCTTTCAGATAGATATTTTTGTCTCTTTATATTTAAGGTAATTATTGATAGGTAAGGTCTTAGAACTTCCATTTTAATACTTGTCTTGTATTTTTATTGCAGCTCCTTTCTTTGTCTCTTAATATCCTCATTGTGCTTAATTGATTTTCTCTAGTGGGGTACTTTCATTCATTGGTGATTACTTTTGATAAGTCTGTTATAGTTTCTCACTCTGTGCTTACCATGAGGCTTATAAAAAATCCTCTTTTGGCTATAACAAGCTATCTCAAAACAACACTGACTATAAATTAAAGAAAGAGAAAAACAAACAGATAAGAAATTCTAACAAAGAAATCTACATTTGTGCTCAACTCTTCTCCCGATTTTGAAAAAAAATTTTCAAAAAAATTTTGAAAGTTTTTAAAAGACTTATTCACTTATTTGAAAGAGTTACAGAGAAAAGAGAGAGAGAGAGAGAGAGAGAGAGAGAGAGAGATCTTCTATCAACTGTTTCACTCCCCACATGACTGCAGTGACCCTGGCTGGGCTCATATGGGATGCAGGTGTTGCAGGAGGTGGCTTTCCCTGATATGCCACAACACCAGCCCCCATGTTTTGAATAATTGATGTTATCATTGACTTTTTTCTATATTTCCTGAGTTTTGTTCTTCATAGTAAAGATACAGTTTACACACAATATTTACAATATTAGAGCATCTGTATTTACTCTGATATTCTCTTCTTCCTTCTCAGCATATTTTTCAATTTGATGACCTCAATGTAGCACTTCTGTAACCGAACTCTGATGGTGATGCATTCTCTCAGGTTGTGTTTTTCTGGGAAGGGCTATCTCTTCCTAGTTTTGGAAGGGTAGCTTTGCTGGAAGCAGTATTCTTGACTGGCATTTATTTTTTCCTTCAGTGCTGTAAAAGACTCATTCCCTCCTTCTTCCACCCTGAAAGGTTTCTGCTGAGAATTCTGCAGCCAGGTCATCCAGGATCCCTTTATGTGTTACTTGCTTCTTTTCTAGTTTTAACAATTACTCTTTATCTTTAAACTTGGTAAGCTTGACTATGCATCTCGGGAAGGACTTAGTTGAGTTAAATCTCACCAGTGACCTCTTACTTTCCTATAACTGGGTAGCTGGATAATTTTTTTTATTAGTCTCTCTTTGAATATGCTTTATCTCCTTTGATATACTCAAGTCCCTCCCTCTTGAATCCTAAGAACTTGATTTTTGATATTTCCATGCTATTCCATATTTCTTATAAGCTTTCTTCATCGCTCTGGATCCTTTTTTTTTTTTCTTTTTTCTCATCCAGCTGTGCGTTTTCTTTTCTTTTTTTTTTAAAGATTATTCATTTATTTGGAAGTCAGAGTTACACAGAGAGAGAAGGAGAGGCAGAGAAAGAGAGAGGTCTTCCATCCACTGGTACACTCCCAAATTGGTCACAATGGCCGAAGCTCTGCCAATCTGAAGTCATTAGCCAGGAGCTTCTTCTGGGTCTCCCACATGGGTGTAGGGGCCCTAGGACTTGGGCCATCCTCTACTGCTTTCCCAGGCCTTAGCAGAGAGCTGGATCAGAAGTGGAGCAGCTGGGTTTTGAACTGGCACCCTTATGGGATGCTGGCACTGCAGGTGGCAACTTTACCCGCTATACCACATTGCCAGTCCCAGCTGTGCATTTTCAAATAGCCTGTGTTCAAGCCTATCTATCCTGCTACTGTTACCTTCTATCATGTTTTTAATTTCGGTGTGACTTTGCTTATGAATATCACAAGTTGAGGCACTGCAGCCTCACATGGCTCCCGCAGCTCTTGCGAGGGTGACTTGCTCTACGTCTGTGGTTGTGCACATGGGTGTCTCAGGGGGAGGTGGCCGTAAACGCCAGTAATCAGTCGCCATCTTGGTTCTGCTCCTCAGGTGCCCTTGATACCTGCTAAGGAAAAACTCTTCCTTGCAAGATTTAAGCAGAACAGACCCTGCCGTTCGAACTCTTCATCGTGGTAAGACGCATCTTAGGGTACTGTCGTGAATGCTTTGCTCATATTTTCCAGATGCATTGCCAGTTTTCCTTTATTATAGCTCCTTTTCCTTACATAGGTTAAAAAAAGAGAAAAGACAAAATCTCTGCTTTTGTAAAATGTAGATACATCAAATGAGTTAATCATGGTACAAAATATCCCTGATTAAAAGCTAAGCATATCTTGGTAAAATTCTTGATGAATACATAAACCATGGGGGTCACTAAACATCATTCAACCAGTTATTGATAAGATGTAAATATCTAACTTTAAAAATTGAAATTTGGGGCCAGCGTCGCGGCTCAATAGGCTAATCCTCCGCCTTGCGGCGCCGGCACACCAGGTTCTAGTCCTGGTCGGGGAGCCGGATTCTGTCCCCATCACTCCTCTTCCTGTCCAGCTCTCTGCTGTGGCCCCGGGGTGCAGGGGAGGATGGCCCAAGTCCTCAGGCCCTGTACCCACATGGGAGACCAGGAGAAGCACCTGGCTCCTGACTTCGGATCAGCGCGGTGCACTGGCCACAGCAGCCACTGGGGGGCTGACCCAACAGAAAAAGGAAGACCTTTCTCTCTCTCTCTCTCACTGTCCACTCTGCCTGTCAAAAAAAAAAAAAAAAAAAAAAAAGAAAGAAAGAAAGAAAGAAATTTGGAGTGAGCATCATGTAATGGGTTAAGTTGCTGCCTTTGATGCCTGCATCCCATATGGGTGCCTTTTGGAGTCCCAGCTGCTGCACTTCTGACACAGCACCCTGCTGATGCACCTCGGAAAGTTGTGGAGGATAGCTCAAGACCTTGGGCCCCTGAGCCCATGTGAGAAACTTGGAAGAAGCTCCTGGGTCCTGGCTTTGACCTGGCCCTCATGGCCATTCTGGAAGTGACTCAGTAGATGTAAGATTTCTGTCTGTCTATATCTCTCTGTCTCTCTTGGTAACTCTGACTTTCAAATAAATAAAATCTTGAAGAAAAACTCAAAATTTAATTTTAATTTTTATCATGGGAAAACTTAGAGCCAAGTAGTCATTTTTTGTTTATTAGCTTCCAATACCATTTCCTATCTAAAACATACACATAGATATTAGTTTTCTTTCCCAGGTAGCATTAGGGTTATAGCCGCTATCCCTAGGTTATTAAAAGTAAACAAAACAAAGGTCAATAAAGGTTGGCAAACATCAACTTTCTTTTTATACTTCAACACTAAGGCCTGGTACCACAACACGGGTAGAGGTTTCAGCTGATGTCTGCATACTCGTCAGCATTCTTGACCACATCCAAAGTTCCAAACTTCACCACCTCAAAACAATTAATTAAGGGCATAAATGAAAATTGGATGAAAACAAATCAAAATACATGTCATAAGCTATTTGAAACATTGAACAAAACAAGGAAGAGAAAACACACAAACAAAAACTACCAGGCAAGGTTGTTAAAATCACCAGAACTATTTAGAAGATAATACAGTAGAATGGTACCCTTAATTGCCAGCCTTTGATTTTTTAATTGTAATTGAATGTTCTCTTGCAGTTGATCACCATACCTGGGATATAAAAGATAGGAAGAATTGGGAAGAATCATCCAGGCCCCACCCTAAAATGACAGATTGATTTAGCAGGTTTCAGCTGACTGTACCAGGTTGTACAACTTACAAAGTAGAAAGCCTCCCTTAATCTCCCTGGATACTCAACCTATGTTTCAAATCTATTAGAATGTCAATTTTTCTGATGTCTCATAGGCATAACTCTGGTAGCAATGTAATCTAGGTTCAATTGTGTCTTCAGTGGGGACGCTGTAACTTCTGATTGATGACATTTAGAGATGCTACAGGATTGTTGCCACAATTTTGTAGCTAAAAACAATATTGTATTGGATATACACTTCCAGTGATTTCATCCTGAATTATTTGTTTTTCTATGAAATAAATGTGATCAGGATTCTATTTTGAAAAATAATAATGATTTTTCATTACTGCATTTCTCTTTGACCTTCACCTAAGACACACACATTCTGGGCTCCATTAAGTTTCTCTAAGAACACTTAAAATAAAAAACAATAATATTTTGCTTTGTGCATTCAGAATAGAATTTCATAGGGAGACAATTGTCCTGCAAGCAAGGTCGTTTTCTTGTGAGAATATTTTCCAAGTCTTTCTATTATATTCAATACATTAAGGGATAAGTCCGATGGCACAGTTCCCTAGTGAGTAGCAGTGGGCTGGGGTCATAAACCCACACACCCTCTTGATGTAATGTAAGAGAAGGCTAATAGGTAGGTGGAAGGCAGGAAAATGGAAGACAACACAGTCTATCATTTCTGTGATATTCAGGTATGGTACAGAGGGGATTAAATAGGCAGAGGTGAGAGGGTAGTTTTATCCCGCATGCCTGTTGGCTTGGAAAGGGAGATGTAGCAATTAAGTAACTGAGGGAAAAGAATGACTCTTAACCTTGCTCTCTATTTGGAGCCAGCATATGATGCTGTCATCATCAACTTGGGGCCAGAGGTTCAGGTTTAGGTTGAAGATACAATAAGTTCTTTGTCTTCCTCACCTTTCTACAGCTAAACCACAGGTCAAGCAAATGCCCTCCAGCTGATTGCACTCTGATCCAACAGATCAGGGCAAGTCTTGCAAACCCGAGATTTAGTTTCAACACACTGGTAAAAATAAAAAGATTGACTGAAATATTTTTAATATCTTCTACACCTTTAAAATCTGATGTGTTTACTTAAAAATTCTGTGAGCTTAGTTTGGTGTTTAAAAAGATGTTTCTGCTATTAGCCAGTATATTTCTTTTTGTCCTATACTTGTAGTTTTCTTTTAACAAATGAAGGGCATTAGCTGGATGTATTGAACTGCGGCTTCATTTTTTTTAAAAAAGATTTATTATTCACGTAATTGAAACAATTACAGAGAAGGGGAAGGAGGGGAGGGGGAAGAAAGAGAGAGATCTTCCTTTAACTGGTTCACATCCCAGATGGCCACAAGGGTCACAGCTGGCCCAGGCAGGCACTAGAAGCTTCTTCCAGGTCTTCCACAGGGTGGCAGGGGCCCAAGCACTTGGCCCTGCTCCTTTATTTTTACTAGACACTTAGCCGAGAAATGGATTGGAAGTGAAGCAATCAGGATGTGAACTAGTGTCCAAGAGGGGTACCAGCATTGCAGGTGGCAGCTTTACCCATTATGACACAACAATGACCCCTGAAGCTTCATTTTTAAAAGAAGATTTATGAATGCTAGGACTCACAATTTTA
Organism: Oryctolagus cuniculus; assembly: GCF_051225735.1. Classification (NCBI taxonomy): domain Eukaryota; kingdom Metazoa; phylum Chordata; class Mammalia; order Lagomorpha; family Leporidae; genus Oryctolagus; species Oryctolagus cuniculus. The sequence continues at coordinate 162,536,883 of NC_142869.1, forward strand.
GAAATGAAGCAAACAACACTTCTTCAAGAATCTTATAAAGTACAATAATAGATATGGATCAACAAATAAGTTTCAGAGAAAATAAAATAGGGTCTGAGTAAATATTATATAGATTAAGAAGAATGTTATAAATGTGCATGTCTAAATATATTTATGTCTTACCATGAGCAATGATTTTTCTCTAAATGACATCTTTCCATCTAGAGGAAAATTTATCTCATAAGGATTTTTGACTATTTTTTGGGGGGATAAGATTGAGTTTCTATCTTCTCTTAATAATATTACTCTTAACATTTACATCTATTGTATTTTTTAGCTAGAACAGCAACTTTCTTTATTAAATTTTTGCATGATTTAGTTGCCATAAGGCTACCTCCTAATCTGCTAAAAATAAGTGATATGTTTCACAAGAACCTGCAAAGCCCCTCTGTAAATAATCTGATTTTCATCTAATGTTGTACTTGCATAAGTGCTTGGCTTAGTGCCGTCACTGCAGCAAATGACTTACTTGATGGCGACACACATGGTCTTGATGGACATCTCCAAGCTCTACCTCTACTTTGAAGATGCACTTCTCACCCTAACTGCTTCTGTCCTTCTCCTGGTCCTTGGACTTTCAAGGAGAAGAAAAAGACATAGCTTTTCTCTGTGGCTGCAGCTATCTGACTCATACTTACTTAAAATAGCACTGCTATCCACCAATTGTCCTAGCTACAGCAAACACTGATAGAAACACACTTCACTGAAGGAACTGAAGTCTAATTAAGATAAATGTATAGACAAAGGAAATGAAAATGTTATGGAAGAGATAAAGTAGGATTTAAATAGGAAGATCAAGGTTACAATCTATCAGGTGATTGTCATCAAACTTATTATACTAACAAGATGAAAAAAGAGAAACCATCAGATAAATGAAATGGTACATATTGTTTGGGGGAAAAATTGCATGATGAGGACAATATTTGGATGACCACAAAAACACAGCATATGGTAGAAAGTATTCAGAAAAAAGATACTTATCTTATAAACAGCAAACTGATTAAGTCAAGGAAAGTCATGAGAGTAAAACAGCTAATTCAGTCATTTGAATGAGTCAGAGCAATTACAGAACAAAATACTTGTTGTTGACAAAAATAAAAATATTATCACCCCATTATCCAGGTTGACTGGCTGCATTAATCTAATTCATTGGGTTGATTAATCACTTAGCTTTCTTTTTGTCAGTTCAGCCTTGATGTCCTAAAGCCTTAAGCCCTGTGGGGTATATTTTCGTCTCATACTATTCAAACTGAATATTTAAATCAATTAATCATGGAATGCTCACTTATTGTGCTCCATGTAACAGTGTCACAAATAATATCATTTGTGATTAAAATCTATTTTTCACATAAATCAGTATACTAAAGCTTAACATGATTATTTCTCCAAAAATAAGTAGCTCAATAAACAGTGACATATTTATTAAGCATCAACTAACTAAATGGTACCTTTTTATTTAGGTAACAACCTTTTTCAGAAACAAACAGTTCAATTCAATTTAATTAATGTCTGTTTAGCCAGATATCCTGCATAAACCAACTTCAATTTATCCAGCCTTTAGGAACCATCCTCTAATATTCAAATTGGCTCCATCATATTTTCTCAGAGGAAGCCAAGATTTGCTCCTCCTCATATTTGAGAAGCTCCAATAAATGCATTTGTGTTTGAGGAAGACTGGAACTTACTCCTTTCCTTTCTAATAATTATCTGTCTACTGTCAAGTCTGGTTTAGACACTGCCTCTCTACCGTACTGTTACATAGTAAAGGACAACACAAACTTTTCGCTTAGTTGTCCAATGAAATTCTCAGACCTGACCGTTACTTTTAGCAAAAATTCACCAAAATCTTAGAGATACCAAAAAGGCAAATAAATGGAAAATGTAGATAAAAAAGAACAGATAGAGCCCTCTGGCTATACCTATGTATGTTCTCTCACTAGGTGGAGGTGACTCTCAACCCTCAGCTACTATCATTTCAAGATTAGCCCCTGACCCATTCTGGAGTTTCTAGGGAAAAAGCAAAGCTTTCTTCTATTTTTGTATTCTTTCATTATCTTTGTTCCTTTAAAAGTAAACCATCTCAAAGATGCTACTCCAACTAAAAGAAAATAAACCTCATTATTTCACAGCAATATTTGGCTGCTCAACACCATCAAATGTTCTCTTCCAGACTAGGATATTGGCCTTTTCATTAGAAAATTTTAAAGAAAAAAATATATGAAAGGTATTCGCCTCATTCCTAAAGTATTTTTTATAGGAAACTTTTACTTAATTTCAATTTTTTGCAATGAACAGGTATTATTTTTATAAATAGAGAAAGTGAATACCGAGGGAGGGAAAGAGGACTCGCATCTGCTGGTTCGCACCTCAGATTTCTACAATAGCCCTGGGACAGGAGGCAAAGCCCAGAGCTAGGAAACCAATTCAGATCTTATGTACAGGTGCCAGAAATCCAGCATCTTGAATCACCACCACTGACTCCCAGGGTCTGTATTAGCAGGAAGATGGAGTCAGGAGCTCAGCCAGATACTGAATCCAAGTATCCCACTAAACCAGAAAACCACCTCCACAATTCAAGCTTGAATAATAACTTCTAATTCCATGTTACATAAATCTCAGAGGCAATATGAATGGTAAAACAGAAAGTGCACTTTTTTTCTTTTTGTCTCTGGTTTATTTAGCAACTCTTAGCATTGGAAGATAAAGTCTGTTCAGATGTGAAGAGTATTAGCTAATAACTGGCCTGTGAATGAGTGTCTAGGGATTAATAACATCTTAGCCGAATGCCATGCAGTGTCGAATCACAAAATACCTCCTATTTAAAGTAATCTCAAATCTTTGGCACAGGGAATGCTCTGTGCTCCAATGCTTTGGCACTCACGAAGTGCTCTATTCTTTCAACACAAAGGCTGTCATGTTCTTTATGTTTTAAAAATGATTATTTATTATAAAAATAATTCAAAACAATTTTAGCGTATATAAAAAGATTAAACTCTACCTGTGATGTGGAGGGATAGGATGATGTTTAAGCCAGGTAAGTTCCAGGACATGTTTGATAAGAGCCTAGGAATATTGTTATTTATTATTGTAGATTATATAAATAGAAAATAAAAAGTAAAGACCTCCAAAAGGATATGGGCACATTTTATAGGTTCCAAAATGGCAAACCAAAACAGAAGAATATTTTAAAAATTTTAACAATCTAAAAAAATGCAAAAAAAGGAGAAAAAGCAAATAAATGGCAAGCCAGTATGAAGAAACACCCTATCAATTTTACTTTGACAAGAGATAAACATTCTAATCTGTTTCCCTGTCAAATGGACACAAAGTAAATAATCTTTTTTTTCTGTTAAGAAAATATTAGGCAAACTACTAATGGAGAAAAAATTAGATGAGCCTATTAGATATTGCTTGATTTTTTTTTTTTTTAGTTTTGAGATAACATTTTTAATTCACATTACAGTCAAAGGTTTAATGCCCCAGCAAATGAAAAGTTTAAGAAGTCAAAAAGCAAATAGGCTGTACTTTAGTAGGGATGTATGTAGGGGCTATAAACAATAATCAAATGGAGCTATAACCATTTCAGCCACATAAAATTGCTTTTAAAAAAAGATTTATGCATTTATTTGGAAAGCTGAGCTAGGGAGGGAGCGAGAGACAGAGAAAGAGAGAGAGAGAGAAAGAGAGAAAGTAAGTCTTCCATCCACTGGAATGGCCATCCCCAGATGGCTACAATGGCCAGAGCTGTGCCAATCTGAAGCCAGGAGCCAGGAGCTTCTTCCAGGTCTCCCACGTGGGTGCAGGGTCCAAAGAACTTTGGCCATCTTCTACTGCTTTCCCAGGCCATAGCAGAGAGCTGGATGACAAGTGGAGCAGCTGGGACTAGAACCGACATCCATTTGGGATACTGGCACTGCAGGCTAAAGCCACTACACCACAACACTGGCTGCCATACAATACCTTTTAAAGTAATCATAGATCATTAAAACTATGACAGTATAACATTTTTAACCATTGGTTTGACAAAGGTATAAAACAAAGACTAACGTAAATATATTTGTAGCAATACTGATCCACACAGTCATCTCTTTATTTTTCCTTTTTAAGTTGTACTTCACACACATAAGGAAGAATATACCATATTTGTCTGTGTCCAGCTTATTTCATTCAACATGATGTTCTCCAGTTGCATTCATTTTGTTGCACATGGTAGAGTTCCTTTTTTGCAGCTGGATAATTTTCTATTGTGTATACCACATTTTCTTTATCTGTTCTGATGATGGATACCTTTGTTGCTTCCATATTTTGACTATTGTGAACACTACTGCTATAAACATCTGGTGCAGGTATCCCTGATATAACATGTTCATGTTTCTAGGGTACATATTCAGAAATAAGACTGTTGAATCACATTGAAAGTCTGTTTCTACTTATCTAAGAAATCTCCATGCTCTTCCACAGTAGCTGCACTAATTTACAATCCCACCAACAGAGTATAAATGTTCCCCTTTCTCCACATGCTGGCCAGGGTTTGTTTTCTGTGTCTTGTGGATTTTAACCATCCTGACTGGGGTGAGAGGGTAACTCATTGTGGGTTTTTTTCCATTTACTTATTTTTAATTTTATTTAGGTTATACAAGTTTTATGTATTTCTTTTTTTTCATTTTTTTAACTTTTATTTAGTAAATATAAGGAACATAGTGACATTTCCCCCACTTCTCTCCCTCCCAAGCTCAACCCTTCTTCCTTCTCCCTCTTACACTGGCACTCTTAATTTTTACAAAGATCTATTTTGAGTTTACTTAATGATCATAAAGTTAGCCTTATATTAAGTAAAAGACTTCAATAAATAGAATGAAAGATTTCTACCATGAAAATTGTAAAGGCTTGATGAAAGAAAACATCAAGGACATAAAATATGGAAAGATTCCATGCTCAAGGACTGGAAGAATCAGTATCATGAAAATGTCTCCACTACTTAAGTAATCTGCAAAGTGCAATCCCCATCAAAATACCAATGACATTCTTTACACTATTGGAAAAAACAATTCTAAAAATCATATTACAGAACCAGAAAGTCAAATAGACCCAGAAAGTCAAAGCAATCCTTGTGTGGGGTGGTTGGGGAAAATCAAGTTGGAGGCATGGCTTCAAGTTATACTATTAAGTTACAGTAACTAATTTGTCCCTAAATATTTGATATTTTTGTGGCTATTGTCAATGAGATTACTTTCTTTATTTCTCTTTCAGTGAATTCATTATTAGCATATAAAAAGCTATTTTATATATATTTTGGTATATGTTTATATATGTTTCGGTATATTTGTATATTTATTTGTATATTTGGTATATTTATTTTGGTATATTTATTTTATAGCCTGTAACTTTACTGAATTGGTCTATCAGTTCTAGGAGCATTTTGGTAGAATGTTTAGGTTTTGCCATGTACAACATTATTTCACCTGCAAATATTGATATTTTGACTTCTCTTTTTCCAATTTTAATGTCATTTTTTTCTTTCTCCTCCCTAATTGTTCTTGCTAAAACTTCCAGTACTATTTTAAATAAGAGTGGTAAAGTGGGCATCCTTGTCTTTTTCCAGATCTGAGGGAAATTGTTTTCGGGTTTTCCTTATTCAGTATGATATTGGCTGTTGGTGTTGATACATAGCTTTCATAATTTTGAAGAATGTTCTTTCTATAACCCAATTTTAGAAGAGTTTTATCACAAAGAGTGCTGAACCTTATCAAATGCATTCTCTGCACCTATTGAGGTGACCATATGGTTTTTGTTCTTCATTCTGTTGATATGATTTATGATGTTTATTGATTTGCAAATGTTGAACCACACTTGAATCCCTGGAATAAATCCCACTTGATTGTGATGTATAATCTTTTTGATGTGGTTTTGAGTTCAGTTTTCTAGTATTCTGTTGAGAATCTTTGCATCAATGTTCATTAAAGATGTAAGCCCGTAGTTTTGTTTTCATGTTGTGTCTTTAGTTTTGGTATCAAAGTTATGCTGGAGTCATAAAAAGAGAATGGCACAGTTCCATTCTATTCAATATTTTAGAATATTTTGAGAAATATTGGAATGAATTACTCTAAATGTTTTCTAGCATGTAGTTGTAAAGCCATCGTGTCCTGGACTTTTCCTTGATTAGTACATCAATCTTACTGCTTGTCATGATTCTGTTTAGATTGTATCTTCTTCATTTAATCTTTTTTTAAAGATTTATTTACTTATTTGAAATTCAGACCAGAGAGAAGAAGACACAGAGAAGGAGAGACACACACACACACACACACACACAGAGGTCTTCCATCTGCTTGTTCGATCCCTAGTTGGCCACAAAGGCAGAGCTGCACCCATCCAAAGTCAGGAACCAGGAACTTCTTCCGGATCTCCTACCTGGGTGCAGGGACCCAAGGACTTGGGCTATCTTCTACTGATTTCCCAGGCCATAGTAAAAAGCTTAATTGGAGTGGAGCAGCCGGGACTCGAATGGGCACCCATATGGGATACGGCACTGCAGACAGCCACTTTACCCTCTATGCCACAGTGATGGCTCCCTTTTAATCTTCATAGGTTCTATGTACCTAGGAATGTATTCATTTCTTTGAGGTTTTCTAGTTTATTACCATATAGTTTTTCATATAATTTCTTATGATTCTTTGTAATTCACTGGTCAGTTTTAATGTCTCCTTTTTCATCTCTAATTTTATTTGAGATTTTTCCATCTTTTTTCTTTGTTAGTCTGGAGGTTTACCTATTTTGTGTATCTTTTAAAGACAGCTTTTTGTTTTGTTGATCTTTTGCATTTTTTAGTTTGATTTTATTTATTTCTGATCTGAGCCTTATTTCTCAACTCCTGAATTTAGATTTGCTTTGTTCTTGCTTTTCTTAGTTTTCATTTTTTTTTTTTTTTAAGATTGATTTGTCTGAAAGAGAGAGAGACAGAGAAAGTGGTGGAAGGAGAAGTCTTTCATCCCTTGCTTCACTCCCCAAATGGCCACAATGACTGGAGGTAGGCCAGGCTGAAGCTAGGAGTTTCCTTTGGGTCACCCACAGGTGTTCAGGGTCCCAAGGACTTGGGTAATCCTCTGCTGCTTTCCCAGGTGCATTAGCAGGGATCTGGACCACAACTGGGCATTCAAGACTAGAACAGACACCCATTTGCGATGCTGTCACTGCAGGCCATAGCTTAACTTACTGTACCACAGAGCTGGCCCCAGACATTTTGCTCACTCTATTTCTAATGCAAGCAGTTAATGCAATAAATTTCCCTCTTAATACTACTTTTGCTGTATTCCACAGATTTTGACATGTTGTATTTTCATTTTCAATTATTTCAATACAGTTTTTTTAAATTTCCTTAATTTCTTCAATGACCCATTGACCATTCATTAGCCTGTTCCTTAGTTTCTGTGTATTTATGAATGTTCTATTTTTCTTGTTGATTTCTAGTTTTATTCCTTTATGGACTGAAAACATGTGACATGATTTAAAGCTTACTAAATGTACTGAAACTTGATTAGTGGCCTAATATATGGTCTGTCATAGAAAATGTTCCATGTGCTGAAAAGAATAAGTATTCTGTAGGTGTTGGGTGAAATGTCCTATAAATATCTGTTGGGTCTATTTGCTCAATAGTATGTTTCAGCTCTGATGTATCTTCACTGATTTTCAACCTAAATAACCTGTCCATTGGTGAGAGTGGGGTGTTGAAGTCTCCCACTATAATTGTATTGGAGTTTATTTCTCCTGTTAGATTTAATAGTATTTGGTGTATATATCTGGTGGTGTTCTGGTGAGTGTGTGTATATTTGGTATTGTTACATCTTCTTGCTGAATCAAATCTTTTATCAAAATAATAGGTCCTTCTTTGTCTCATTTTATAGCTTTTTTTTTTATTTGAAGTCTGTCTTACCTCATATGAGTATAGCTACCCCTGGTCATTTTTAGTTTCCATTTGCCTGGTTTATGCTTTTCAAGCCCTTCACTTTCAGTCTATTTGTACCTTTGCTTGGAGCAATGTCAGCATATAGTGTGGTCTTGGTGTTTTATCCATTTCATTAACCTAAGTATTTTGGATGGGGAGTTTAATCCTTTATTCAAGGTTAGTGTTACTAGGTAAGAATTAACATCTGCTGTTTTGTTGTTTAGATACTGAATATATCTGCTCTGTTAGTGAATTTGATGGTGGAACCTATTTTCATGATGTTTACTTCTAATGAAAAATTCTCTTAAGAATTTATTGTAAGGCTTGTCTAATGGTGGTGAATTCTCTTGGTTTCTGCTTGTCTGGAATCTACCCTTTTTATCCTTCTCTTTGCAAATATAGCTTCACTGGATATCATATTCTTGGTTGGAAAGTTTTGTTTTTTTTAAACCTTGACTATAACACTCCACATATTTTGGCCTTGAGGTTTTTGCTGAGAAGTCTGATGTTAGTATAAATGGTTTTTCCGTTTATATGTAATTCATTCCTTTTCTCTAATTGTTTTTATGATTCATTCTTCATCCTTAGATTTTGACAATTTGACTGCAGTATCCCTTGGAGATCTTTTTTTTGGTTGAGCCTACTTGGGGTCCTTTGAGCTTATTGTATATGGATTTATGTGTCTCTTTCAAGACCTGGAAAATGTTCAAGTATTATATTGTCTCAATGTCTCTTTTCTTATCTTATTTTACAGCAATAGCTAAAATTCAAATAGATAGTTGTTTAATGGTATCCCATATTTTGCACAGACTTTCTTTATTCTTTTTAATTCGTTTATCTTTATTTATGTTTAATTGAGTTGTTTCAAAAGTCTTGTCCTTGAGGCCAGGAATTCTTTGCTCCACCTGGTCTATTCTGGTGTTGTAGCTCTCACTTGTATTATTTTACTGCTTGAAGATTTCATCTCCAAAATTTCTATATGGTGCTTCTTAATGATTTCTATCTCCTTAGTGATTTTCTTTCATGTCACTGCTTGTCTTCTTCATTTCTTTCATCTGTGCATCTCTATTCTCTTGCATCACATTGAGTTTCCTTACAATCATTATTTTGAATTCTAGTTCTACATTTCATAGAATTTCTTCAGTTCAAAATCTAATTCTGGAAGACTATTTTGTTCTTTAGAGGTGTCATGCTTCTTATCTTTGTGTCCCTACATTGACATCTGCATCTGCTATAATCATTCTTCTTTATGGAGTAGGTTTTATTGGAAAAGAGCTTATGGTTGAGCTGTAATGCAGGATATCACTTGGCTTGTTGCTAGTGCTTTTGCTCTAGGTGAGCCCAGGAGTGTAGTCTCTGAGTTATTTTTCATTTTAGTCAATGTCAGTTGTGTTTACAAGTGACACTGTGATCTAACCTATTGCAGTTTATAGAGATAGAAGTGTGGCTTTGAGATGAATGTGGTTTTCTTATGGTAAGTATCTTTGTTACAGACAGTTCGCTGTCCATCTCTTGGTTTGTGATAGCCAGGGCCTTGTTCTTTGTGATTGGAGAGACAAATTTGGCTGTCCGCTTCACACTTTGCAAGACAGCATGTCACTGGGATTTGTGGTACCAATCACTGTGGCTCTAGTCCTGTGCTGTGGATTGGCCCTTTTTCAGGTTGTTCTAGGAGCATTCAATCTGTGCTGCAGCTTATAACACCAACAGCCTTGGCTCCAAGACTAAAAAATGTGAACGGAACCCTGTTGTAGTTCTACAGGGTGACTACAAGGCATACAGCAGATTTTGCTCAGGCAGGTTTGAGTCCAGAGAAGTGAGATGCAGGTAGGTTCTTTGCTAGGTCCACTAGTAGATGCCAGTGAGATTGAGGATATTACAACTAGTTGTGATGGACCTCATGTTTCAGGGTGCAGTAGGGTCATTACTGAGATCCACAAGGTTGGACATGGATTTTTTTTATGGGCTGTTGCTGGTGCTAGCCCTCAAAAGCTAAGGGGAAAAACTCCTGGCCCATGTTGAATGTATAAGCATAAACCCGGGACTAATGCTTCAAAGCTCCCAAAACTGCAGGATGCAGAGATCTGTCTTTTGCATCTCTGACTCTGTTTCTGATACCAGTGGAAAAGACTTTTCACAGGCCCCTCTGGCGCTCTGCAGAGGGGTGGGGGGCACTGGCTTCCTTTTGAGTGGTTGTTCAGACCCCAGTTAGCTCCCTAGAGTAAAAGTCAATAGGTGTCTGCAGAATTCCCTCTCAGCTAAAGATGTGGGTGGCAGGACACGCAGCAATTTCTTCCTACTTTGATTTGGTAAGATAGCTGTTCCCAGCTAGCAGCTGCTTGTGCAGGGGGCCAACTGCAACAGTGTCTCTGTCCTCTCTTATGCTACAGATACTTTGTTCTTTTTGTATCCCAGTCACAGGGCAGCTGAAGTTTTCACAGCTACACCTATTCAGTCATCTTGGATCCCATCATTCCTATTGTAAAGGTGCAATTTACTCTCAAATTGAATTCAAAGTGTGATAAGTCTAGAGAATATGAAAGAATAATCAATTTTAATGTTGCTTTTTTTTTTCTGTACAGTGAGCCATTTAGGCTTCAATATAAACTTGAACCCTATCCAGTTAGTTGGAATTTAGTTATTTTTTAAATTAATAGTTGTAAAAATAAAGTTGGCATAGAATTTCTAAACCAGTTAGCTCATGGAGTTCAGCAGTGTGTCTGAGTTTATGGATGATTTGGTTGTGTTCTTTTGTAGTCCCACATGTTGGAAACTTAAAAAAATATATAGTAGACATAAATTGGCTTTGGTAAATATTGCTGGAATATATGAAGCCATTTGATCATCTGCTTTCTAACTGATTGTCATCTTTGTAACCCAGTGGGAATTTTGAAGACCTTAATTATCCTAATGAAATAATCAAAAAAAAAGCCCTGTACATATAAGACTTTGAATTACTTAATACCTTCCCCAAGGAAAAAACAAACAATAAAAGACATCTGTAACCTTCTATATGAAACAAAAATGTAGCTCATCTAAAATCTTGAATGCTTTTAGAAAAGAGTAAAGTATGTTGCCTTTTCTCCTGGAAATAGTACATATATCACACAACATTAGATTTTCTAATTACATGAAAATATGAGTTTTTCAATCAGTGAAAGGCAAAATTTAATTTGGTCTTAATCTTAAACTTGGAAATAACATTTAGTTGCAGGTGCTTTTACAGTTAGCATAGAATATAATGACCAAGGCCTCAAAATATGAATGAATTATCCATTCATGTATGAATGAGATGTATGAGAGCCCAGAATAGGTCAGGTTCAAAGATAATAAGACAATAGTTATACATTATTTGCTTTCTGCATCATGATTATTAGAAATGTTTTATGAATAAGATTTAGGAAATGAAGGGACTGGATATTAGTAACAGTAGATACAATTTTAAACAATTATTTTAATAATGAGTAAATTAAAATATTTAATTGCTTATTAACTACTAATATGTACTTCCTAAATATCCAGATATCTGTTTTCATTAATTTTTCTCCCCTACTATTTCCCCTCCAGAAGTTTGCTGTAAATGTATGAAGAATTCACAGTCTTTCTCTTATGGCTAGACCTTTCATCTGCTCAAACACAAATTTCCCTACAAAATAATTATTCAACCCTTCCCAAGCCCTGTGCCATGATAAATGGTTTAATCTATATAAGACATGCAGTGATTATAACTAGCTTAGTGACTGGGAATAAGCTTCTACTTCTACAATTCATTTTTTTTCATGTACACATTTATTTACTCAACAGAAACTTAGAGGCAGGTGTTTGGATTAGTGGTTAAGGCATTAGTTAAGATGACCATGTCCCCTGTTTGGAGTACTTGGATTTGGTTATTGGTTCTGGCTCCTGATTCTACCTTAGTTTTTTAAAGATTTATTTATTTATTTGAAAGCCAGAGTTACACAGAGAAGGAGAGGCAGAGAGAGAGAGAGGCAGAGAGAGAGAGAGAGAGAGATCTTGCATCTGCTGGTTCACTCCCCAATTAGCCACAATAACTGGAGCTGTGCCAATATGAGGCTAAGAGCCAAGAGTCTCTTCCAGGTCTCCCATCCAGGTCTCCCAAGGACTTGGGCCATCCTTTACTGCTTCCCCAGGCCATAGCAGAGAGCTGGAATGGAAGTGGAGCAGCTGGGACTTAAACCAGCGCCCATATGGGATGCCGGCTCTGCAGGCAGCAGCACCGGCCCCTCTACCTTACTATTAATGCATACCCCTGAGACAGCAATGACGGTTTAAGTGATTGGGTTCCTGTTGCCCAGTTAGGAGATATGGATTGAGTTCTGGATCCTTGGCTTTGGCTATGGCTATGGCTATGGCTATTGCAGGCATTTGGAATGTAAACCAGTACATGCGGGATCTCTCTCTCTTTCTCTCTCCCCCACCTCATGATTTTTCTCCCCATTCCACCCTCCTTCCCTCCCTCTCCCTGTCCCTCCTTCTCTCCATCCCTCCTTCTCTCCCTCCTTCCCTCCCCTCCCTCACAAATAATTTTTTGAAGTTTAATGAATTTGTAATTGTATTCAGAAAATAAACATGAGAAGAACAAGACCATAGCTACTAAATGAGTCATACTTTAACAAAAAAAGGAAGTACTACTTGCATAAATTTCCAAAATTCTATGTATTAACTAGAGAATATTGACCATGCTTTTATAAAAGAAAAAAAAATGTATGTTTTTAAAATTTTATTCAAGTTATTCATGTTTCATTTATTTCATGTATGAAGATTTAGGAACATAGTGACTTTTTCCTGCCAACCACTCTCCCAACCATGTTCCAACCCTTCTTCCTCCTCCTCTACCTTTCCCACTTTTTTTTTTTTTTTTTTTTTTTTTTTTTTTTTACAGGCAGAATGGACAGTGAGAGAGAAAGAAACAGAGAGAAAGGTCTTCCTTTGCCGTTGGTTCATCCTCCAATGGCCGCCGCAGCTGGCGCACTGTGGCCAGCGCACTGCGCTGATCCAAAGGCAGGAGCCAGGTGCTTCTCCTGGTCTCCCATGGGGTGCAGGGCCCAAGCACTTGGACCATCCTCCACTGCACTCCCTGGCCACAGCAGAGAGCTGGCCTGGAAGAGGGGCAACCTGGACAGAATCCGGAGCCCCGACGGGGACTAGAACCCAGTGTGCCGGCGCCACCAGGTGGAGGATTAGCCTAGTGAGCTGCAGCGCCGGCCTCTACCTTTCCCACTCAACATTTCTGAAGAGCTATTTTCTGTTACTTAATGATCATAAAGTTAGCATTACACTAAGTAAAAGACTTCAAAAAATAGTAGGAAGAAAAAAATAAATACTGTTCCTCAACAGAAGAGACAAGGGCTGTATACAATCATTGAATCTCAAAATGTCCATTTCACTCAAATATATTACATTTTAAGTACTCTATTAGTTACCTCAGATCAGGGAAAACCTATGATACCTGTCTTTTGGACACTGGCTTATTTCACTAAGCATAATAGTTTACAGTTGTGTCCATGTTGTTGCAAAAGGCGGGATTTCATTTTTATTACAGCTGAGTAGTACTCCATATTATGTGTATGTATATATATATATAAAGATAAATTATGCGATATATTCAACAGTTGATGGACGTATGCATTGATTCCACATGTTAGCTATTATGAATTTTGCTGCAATGGACATGGGGGTACAGATAATTCTTTCATATGCTGATTTCTACTCATTTGGGTAAATTCTCAGGAGTAGAATGACTGGGTCATATTGTAGGTCTATATTCAGATTTCTGAGGATCTCCATACTGTCTTCCACAGTGGCTGCAACAGTTTACATTCCCATAAATGGTGGACCAGGGTACCTTTACCCCCATATCCTCACAAGAATTTGTTGTTTATTGATTTTTGTATGTGAGCCAATCTAACTGGAGTGAGGTGAAATCTCATTGTGGTTTCGATTGCATTTCCCTGATGGCTAGTGACCCTGAGTGTCAAGTGTCTGTCAGCCATTTAAATATCCCCTCTTGAAAAATGCTTGTTCAAATCATTTGCCCATTTCTTAATTGGATTGTTTGTTTTGTTGTTGTTGACTTTCTTGAGCTGTTAATAGATTCTGGCTGTTTACCCTTTATCAGTTGCATAGTTTGCTAATATTTTCTCTCATTCCATTGGTTGCTTCTTCACTTTGCTGAATGTTTCTTTTGCAGTGCAGGAGCTTTTCAGATGAATTTAATCTCATTTGTCAATTTTGGCTTTGATTGCCTGTGCTTCTAGGGTCTTTTCCAATAAATCTTTGCCTACACCAATATCTTGAAGAGTTTCCCCCATGTTCTCTAGTAATTTGATTGTATCAGCTTCTAGATTTAGGTCCTTGATCCAGTAGAGTGGATTTTTGTATAAGGTGTATGGCCAGGGTCTAGTTTCATACTTTTGCTTGCAGAGATCCAGTTTTCCCAGCACCATTTGTTGAAGAGACTGTCCTTGCTCCAGGGGTTGATTTTAGATCCTGTGTCAAAGATAAGTTGATTTTAGAAGTGTGGATTGATTTCTGGAGTTTCTGTTCTGTTCTATTGGTCTACATGTCTGTTTTTGTGCCAGTACCAGGCTGTTTTGGTTATAACTGCCATGTAGTATGTCTTGAAATCAGGTATTCTGATGCCTCTGTTTTTTGTTGTATATTGCCCTAACTCTTTGGGGTCTGTTGTATTTCCATATAGAGTTTAGCATCATTTTTTTTTTTTACATCTGCAAAGAATGTCTTTGGTATTTTGATTGGTATCACACTGAATCTTTAAATTGCTTTTGGTAATATGGGCATTTTGATGTTGATCCTTCCAATCCATGAACATGGAAGATTTCTCCATTTATTTAATGTCTCCTATTTCTTTCTTTAGTGTTTTGTAATTTTCATCATAAAGATCTTTTACATCCTTGGTTAAATTTATTCAAGATATTTAATCTTTTTTGGAGCTATTGTGAGTGGGACAAATCTTAAACGTTCTTTCTCAGCTATGCTGTTGTCTGTGTACACAAAGACCATTGATTGTTTTTTGGTTATTTTTATATCCTTCTACTTCACCACTCTATGAGTTCCAACAGTCTCTCAACAGTGTCTTTTGGATCCCCTATATAAATAATCATGTCATCTGCACATGGGGATAGTTTGTCTTCCTCCTTCTCAATTTGTATCTCTTTGATTCTTTGTATTTCTTGATTGCCCTGGCTATACCTCCAGGAATATATTAAATAGCAATGTTGAGAATGGGAATCCTTGTCTGGCTTCAGATCTTTGGGGGGATGCTTCCAGCTTTTCCCATTCAATAGGATGCTGACCATTGGTTTGTCATAAATTGCCTTGATTGTGTTTTTAACATAATACTATGTAACATTTTATATATATATAAAGTCTTTAAAAATTAGTGGAAATGCTTATTATGAGAAAACTATGCATAGTTTTCAAAAATTTTACACTGATATCTACTTTTTCAAAATTCAGCTTTCTTTTATGTTACCTCCACATGAACATATTCGTAGAGAAAATATTCATGATAATTAAAATCCTATTTTCTGCAAATGGGCACATGTTGTAACTGATATTCTTAGCTACATTCTTCTCATTCTGTGTCTCCTTTGACTTCAGCAATCACCTCTGTGGATCCTGGTTTTTAACCTGATAAGGTGACCCAAATCATCATTACTTAAGGGTCTAAGCCATTATACTCTTGCCTGGATTAGGGAGTTGTCCAGTTCCCATTGGTAGTCAGGATCAATCACACACCAAGCTCAACTGTAGATTTAGAGAAATGAGGAACTCAAGTGAACAGCCTATTATTTATGATACTAACTAGTTATTGAGACAACTTAAGAAATTTCTCTTCAATTTTTCTAGAAATCGTTATGGTCCTATGATATTTGGTCATAACTAAAATAGGTTTAAAAATAGATATACATATATATTTTATAGCAGGGAATAAATTATTTGGGGTAATAAAACTTACCTGTACTGTAAAGACAACTTGTTAACTCATTAATTGTAATGACCTATATCTTCTGTGATATTTAGGTTCCCAAATGAACATTCTCTAGTAGGTAAAAAAAAATTATCCAGACTAAATCAGGAAATAGGTGTGAATTTTAATGTTCTGTACTATGTCATGTACTTAAAATATGTATGATAATGTAAAAACCTTAATTTGAGAGTCATATCTAATTCCAATTAAATGAATGAAATGTGAAAGAGGTAAAGGGTAAACCAAGTTGGTGTAAAATGATCAGACTCACAAACGAGGGACATTTTGAACTGAGACCATACTGAGAGTGTTCATAAGATGAGGATGCTCCAGAGTTCCTTTATAGGTAACAGTAACATCCACTGAGATCAGCCGCTTTCCATTGAAAGACTGACACCAAGAATTTTATCCTAGATGCCATCATATTGATACACTCATCTTTTGAATGAGGTCAGTTGTCTCAGTTACATTCTAATAAAGGAAAAAGGATAGCATGTCAAATAAAGTGATAAAATATTAAATGTGTGTAAGTCGAGTGTCTGAAACAGGATGCCCTGGGATCTGAGTGCAGTGTCTAATGTAAGTTGCTTAGCTATCAAAAACATTGTCTTACTCTGGAGCTACCTAGTTACTTAGCATCAGGGGGAGTTGGGTTTCCATAGTACAGGTCAGAATCCATGAACCCTTGAAATTGAATCTTCTCATCCCATATTACACTCTCATGTTAAAGAACAGAGGAAAAAATGGTGATGATATTCAATATGGTCTTCAATGACATAACAGTTTCAGAGGTATTATTTTCATATATTCAGGTAAGATAAATATTGCTGACACCATGTAGAGATGTAAACTGGAATCCACATAAATAAATAAAGGTATAAAGTTGATCCTACTTTTGATTTGATTAAACATAGTCCTAACAATAAGTGCTAGGTATATTTGATGACTTTGTTAACATATTTATAAAATATATAAAATAGTTATATTTGATTTGTTATTAACAAATACAATTATAAACTCATATTTGCTGTAAGAAGATAAAGTTTTGAAATGTACAAACAAAATAAATGTAGGGTCTGGCACTGTGGTGCAGTAGGTTAATCCTCTGCCTGCGGTGCCAGAATCCCATATGATTGCTGGTTCAAGTCCTGGCTACACCACTTCTGATCCAGCGCTCTGCTGTGGCCTGGGAAAGCAGTAAAAGATGGCCCAAGCACTTGTATCCCTGTACCCATGTGGGAGATTAGGAAGAAGCTCCTGGCTCCTGGCTTTGGATTAGCCCAGCTCCAGCCATTAAAGCCATTTGGAGCATTAACTAGCAGATTGAAGACCTTTCTCTCTGTCTCTCCCTCTCACTGTCTGTAACTCTACCATTTCAAATAAATAAAGAAAATCTTAAAAAAAAAAAAAAAACTAAATGTAGCATAAACAAGATATGCTTAAACAAGACTGCTTGGACACATAGGCAGGCACTCCACGACCCCTTTGATGGCCCCACAGTTATCAGGGGAATAGGTGGTTCCTGTCTTGTTACCCTGCTCTAGGTCATGAAGATTCTCTTTTACGTTCTTTTTTAGACATTTTATAGAGCTACATTTTACTTTTTTATTATTTAATAAATGTGAATTTACAAAGCGCAACTTTTGTATTGTTGTGGCTTCCCCCCCCCAACCTCCCTCCCTCCCGGGCCCTCCCCTCTCCCACTCCCTCTCCCATCCCGCCCTTCATAGAGTTTCATTTTCAATTACCTTCATATACAGAAGATCAACTTAGTATACGCTAAGCAAGGATTTCAACAGGCTGTACTCACACACTGCTCAAGGTATAGGGTATTGTTCAACTAGTAGCGTTGTCTTTAAGTTTCATAGTAAAACACATTAAGGACAGAGATCCTACATGGGGAGCCTGTACCCAGTGACTCCCATTGTTGATTTAACAATTGGCACTCTTATTTATGGCGTCACTTTTATATTTATGACTCAATAGAGTAAATTTTGTACAAAGTATGGGCTTTAGGTCAATGTTCATTTTGTTTTATTTTACTATTTGCATTTTGATGCCAGTTTGGTACCATTTTTGAAGACTTTTTCATAATTGAATTGGTTTTGTTCCTTTTTTTGAAATCATCAGGGCATATTTGTCAATATCTGTATTTTTATCAGTAGAAGGTGAAAAAAGGAAGAGAAAGCTGAAGGCCACACTAATTGTGTAAGGGAAAAAGAAAAGTCTTGTTATGACAAGCAGGGATGTGTACAAATTTTTAAAAATGGGATTTTACTACTATATAAAAGGAGGTAAGGGATATTAGAGGACAGTTAGAATCCTCTACCAGATCAGCTATTGTTTGGAAAAAATACAAAACATGACTCAGAATTCTGGTAGATTTTCTTTCCTATCAAAGTCTGGCAGAAGGGTGACATGGCTTATGTCTCTGGGCACTGGAGGCCCCAAAATGCCACACAATGAATTTTTTAACACCAATCTTTTTAGTCCCTTCTTTTTTCAAGGGGAGAAACAGAAAGAGAAATAGAGAGGGAGAGAGCTCCCCCATCTGCTAGTTCTCTTTCTGGAAGCCCACAATGGCCAGGCTGAAGTAGAAGCTGATAACTCAATCCAGTCCTCTTAAGTCAGTGAAAGGGAGCCAACTATTTGAACCTTAACCTACTACCATTGAGGGCCTGTCAGGAAGCCACAAAGGGAGCTGGAACTGGGAGCTGAACCCAGAACCTTCAGTATGTAATGGGGACATCTTAATCAGAGCCCTAACCAAATGCCTACTAGCAGTAACTTTTATTATACAGACACTGACTGCAGTCTTCTCGACTTGAGCTTGGTAAACCGTCTTTGATTTCTTTTAGGTAACTGCTTCTCTCAATGTTCATGATCTGCTTCTGACTCAATTCTGATAAATTTTAGATGATATATTAGCTAATAACTTTTCATTAAGGTTGGATATTTTCAGATCTTGTACTTACCTTGATACAGATAAAACATGCAAAGATACTCAAATAGAAGAGCACAATCCCTTTCCCTAAACACTGGAAGTTAAAAGGCAGAAATAGAGAAACCGTTATACTTAGTGAAACAAGCCAATCCCAAAAATACAAATACCATATATTTTCCCTGGTATGTGGTAACAAATAGTACCTAAAATGTAATGTATAGGAATGAAATTAATATTTTGAACTTTGATGATTGTTGACAGCTCTGAACAGTATTTGTTGAACACTTTACCTAGTGTAAGGTTAATCTTATGAGTATAAACTAAACTGAAAGTAGCTTAATGTGAAAATTGAGAGGAATTAAGGAAGAGAGTGGAAAAGATCACTATGTTCCTAAATCTGTACATGAAATTTGTATATGTTAAATAGCATTAAGAAAAATTGGAAAGCAAGTTTGATTGACTCTCAGGCCAAAACAGTTGAGACAGTTAAAATAGTGTGTGACTATAGATAATGTGCTATTTCCCTCAACGAAAAAGAAAAAAAAAAAAAAACTGACAAAGTATTTTGAGTGTCTTTATGTTTTGAGTAAATAGCAATGTTTAACCTGACTAGGGATTCCACAATGCATCCATGTCGAGAAACATCACCTGGTACCCATAAATATGCACAATTTTTACATATCAATTAAAAAATAGACAAGAGTAGAAACTTGCCCTATCTCATCCTTGCTGGCAGTGGTTATGTGTGGCTTGATGTTTCAATGGCACTCAAAGAATCCCCGATATTTTTCATTCAGGTGAGAAACAACGAACCATTATTGGAAAATGTGCCCTGATTTATCCTATGCCAGGCCTTTTCTAGTTCCAGGGGAGGATTAGGCTGTTAGGCATCCACTGAGTTGTCATTAAGCTGCAGCTGGAATGGGAGGTTGGCAAGAACGGAGCAGGAATGTCATCAAAATATGAATCTGATTGCCTGGAACCAACTGTGTGAGGAATTGGCAATCTCCTTGCTTTATTATGTATTTTCTTTCTAGAAGTTTTAAATTTCTAATTGTAAATGAAACTTTCACATGAATGACAAACATGTATATCAACACTCAGAATTCTCAAGGGTAGTTTCAAAGGATGATTATACCTTTCCTCAGTATAGACAGTATGAATGTTGTCTTTCTCTGCCTCCAATTCGTACGTGTTTAAAGACAGGGAACCACAGAGAGTACACTTTGAAGTCAGATGAATTTAATTTTACTTTTTGGGCATTTTATTATTTAAATGTTTTGATTGGTGTATAAAACTTGTAGATTGCTTGAGGATACAGTATAATATTTTAACACATATACATAGTATGAACAGATAAAGCCAGACAATTAGTTTCATTTTCCTTATCTTTTCCTTATCTTTGGAGCATATCTACCTCTTTCTGGTGCATTATGTAGTATTAAATGATAGTTGTGAACTGTAGTCACCTCCATTCTACTAGGGAACTCTCAAATGTGTTACTTGTGTCTGAATGTGTTTTGATACCTGTTGTCCAGTCTTCCTTTATGTTCAGTCCCAACCTTCCCAACCTCTAGTAATCACTAAAGTTCATATCTACTATTTTTTTCTTAACTTGCAAATATAAGACATAACATGCAATATTTGTCTAAGTCTAGCTTATTTCAGTTGACAAAATGACCTCCAGTTCCAATAACTTTGAAATGTCATGATTTCATTTTTTAAACTTTTATTTAGTAAATATAAATTTCCAAAGTACAGTTTATGGATTACAATGGCTTCCCCCCCACCATAACTTCCCTCCCAACTGCACCCCTCCCATCTCCCGCTCCCTCTCCCATTCCATTCACATCATTTTCAATTATCTTTATATACAGAAGATCGATTTAGTGTATATTAAGTAGGGAGATTTCTGACGCCATAAATAAGAGTGTCAAATTGTTAAGTCAACAACAGGAGTCACTGTGTACTTACTCCTCATGTGGGATCTCTGTCCTTAATGTGTTGTCCAATATGAATTAATGCTATAACTAGTACTGAAAAAGTATTTTACACTTTATGTTCTGTGTGGGTGCAAACTGATGAAATCTTTACTTGCGATTTCATTTTTTTTTATAGCTGAATAACATTCTGTGTAATCTACCAGATTTTATTTATCCACTTACCCATTGATAGACATTTTGGTAACACTGTTTCATAATAGATAACCTCTTGGGAATTATTTAATCTCTATAAACCTTGGTTTCTTCACATTAAAATTAGGACTATATTATTGTATATCAAATGTGGTTATAATAGGAAAGATTCTCCATAAAGCTTTTGAGCAGTTGTGTAACATTTACTCATAATATATACCCTAATATTTCTTAGATATTTATATTTTCAGCTACTCATTCAAGGATTATTTAAGTACCTAATTGCCTACCATTTTCTTGTAGTTGAGAATTTTTCAACAAACAGACAGAATAACATCTTTTCCCTTGAAATGTTTGTTGGTTTTATATTTGGAGATGTACTATAAATGCAAAATGTTTTCTTGATTGATTTATTTTAAAATGGCTCATTTTTACTGCATCTGAAACAGACTTCAAGTCATTCAATATCTCAAATCCTTTAATGTTTTTCAAAATATTTTATTGCAATACTATATATACATATATATATACACACACACCAAACTGCACAAAATGCATGAAAAAAATCAGAAGAACTCTTGAAGTGTTACTAAAAGTCAGAGATACAGTTAAATGAAATCCAGAAATCAATACATGACATGGATGAGAAATTCTGTAAAGAGATAGAGATATTGAATAAAGCACAAGGTAATAATTACAAATGAAATTTTCAGTATGTAAAATGAAAAAACCCACTAATCCTAATAACATGTTTCTCTTCTCTGAAATGGTCCAGAGGTGGTAATCTCTATTCTCTTACATACTTGACTTAGTAGGGGAACACACCTCTTACAAAGGAATCCAACTCTATATGATATAATTAAAAATTGCTAAAAGTACATTTTAAGTGTTCTCATCACAAAAGCATATTAGATCATATTTAAATACTTGATTCAGCAATTTCACAATATATACAATTTTCAAGACATACTATATATCACAAATGCATACAATTTTTATTAATTAATGTAAGCTAAATCTAACAAGCCCTTGAGAAGGGAGCCTATCTCTGAATTTTGACAGACAGTAGTACACCAAATTTATTTCCCCAGCACTTGGCCCTGTAATAACTCTTTTCTTTCATCATGTTTTCAAAGACATAGGACAATATGTCACCAACAACATATCATTTTGTCACTTACCCCATACTGAATAAACACAAATAACTTAGAACTTTTCTTAAAGAATTTTAAAAAGATCACTTATAAAATAAAAAAAGCCCTAATATTTTCTACTTTAACTACATAAAATTGTTTTCCCAGAAACCTTTTATTTAAGGAATACAAACTTCATCCATTTTATAATTACAGCTTTAGGAACATGGTAATTCTTCCCACTGTACCCACTCTCACACCCACACTCTTATCCTCCCCCTCCTATTCCCATTGTTATTTTTTTACTAAGATCTATTTTCAATTAACTTTATACACATATGATTAACTATGTTAAGAGTTCAACAAATAGTATAAAAAAAACTCTTCCTGAACAGTTGAGACGAGCTGTTCAAAGTCATTGCTTTCAAAGTGTCAATATCACTTCTATAGATGTCTTTCTAGGTGCTCTGTTGGTTATCACAGATAAGGGAGAATATATGGAATTTTTCTTTTTGGGATTGGCTTAATTCACTAAGTATGATGTTTTCTAGTTTTATCCATTTTGTTGCAAACGACCAGATTTCATGTTTTATTGCTGTGTAGTATTCCATGGTGTACATATCATATAACTTCTTCATCCATTCTTCAGTTGACAGGCAGTTGGGTTAATTCGGTATTTTAGCTACTGTGAAATCGGAAATGCAACAGATAGCACAGAAATAAAAGGAATCATAGGAAATACTTCAAAGAGCTGTATTCCAAAAACTGGGAAACCTAGAAGGAATAGATAGATTCCTGGACACATACAACCTACCTAAATTGAGCCATGAGACACTAAGGTGACCACAATAGTTGCCAGGAGGCCTCTCCCACATCACTGTTTTTGAGCTGTACACCTTTGTTGAAATATGGTAAACATCATGGAGAGGACGTCTAGCATCTTACTGTAGTGTTTTAATTTTTTTCAGAATCATTCAAAAATGTCCCATACAGGAAAAGCATTTGGCATAGAGACTCATGCTGTTTCTGAAGCCTGCATCCTTGATCAGAGTCCCTGAGTTTGCATTTCATCTCCACTTCCTGATAATGCAGACTCTGGGAGAAAACAGGAGATGGGTTCAAGTACTTCAGTGTGCAACACATGTGGGAGGTTCAGATTGTGATCCTGGATCCCAGCTTCAGCCCAGCTCAGTCCCAGCCGTTGCAGGCATTTGGGAAGTGAACTAGAGGATGGAAGATCTCTTTCTGTCTCTGACTCTCTATTTGTCTTTCATATGAAAATGAAATTATTTTCTAAGAATGTAGATGTTCCGCATTTGCCTCATCCTCTTGCCCCATCTATTCTCACAGTATTTTTCCATTTTTTTTTTTTTTTTACCTATCCCTTGCCTCCCACTTCTTACATTCCAAACACAGTATGAAATGAAGAGTGGTTAGACAGTAAGCTGAGGAGAAAGTTGATTCCCCTCTTAAGCCCCACAAAGCACACATATTTGTTACTGCCAGCCAATTTTAGAATTGTTTGTAAACTACTCATTTATTTGTTTTTTTTTCCATTCTCATGTGTTATCAATACAAAGACCACCTCCTGCATGTCATTCATTCATAATTAATTTGTACAACAATATTGCCACCAAAGTCTTGAAGTATTCTATTACTGTTTGCAAAAACAGTGTAAGGTTATTCGTTTCATGAGCAAAGCAAAGAATCTATTGAATTCATAATAATCTACTTTACTAATTCAGATTTTTTTTTTTTTATCAAAAACTTGCTTTAAGTTTTACTAGATCATCTAGTTTGGATTTTTCCAAGGCTCAGAAGTAGTTGGAAACCTGGGCAGCCTTCTCTTTTGACAGAGTAAATATTTACAAGTTTGCATTTCTTTAAGACCTAAGATATTTTATTTTGGTAGGGGATAGGAGGGATGAGAGATTAGTGGAATTTATAATCTGATGTTCATTCAGATTACCAAAAAGTTTTCAGTGAAAAGACCTGATTTAATTTTGAATTAACCACAGCAATCTCCCTTGATATTTTCTTCTGGCATAGATCAACAGGGAGTAAATGTACATGTTGTTGACTTCAATAGTCTACATTATATGTGCCATGGAAACAGCT
The DNA here is from genome assembly GCF_051225735.1 of Oryctolagus cuniculus. NCBI lineage: Eukaryota > Metazoa > Chordata > Mammalia > Lagomorpha > Leporidae > Oryctolagus > Oryctolagus cuniculus. The sequence continues at coordinate 162,561,208 of NC_142869.1, forward strand.
CCCAACAGCTTCCCAGGCTCCTTTCTTAATCCAAAAACCCACTTAGAAGGGCAATGCCCAGAAAACCCACAGCTGCAGTTCAACATGGAGATGCTTCAGCACAGTTCTATTTTCACTTAGGTTTGAAAATATTGGTATCATTCTGTAGGTGACAGCCAAGGAAGAGGTTTAGCCAAAATAGTTTAATCTTATGTTAGCATCTTTTATCAAACAGTCTTCTATTTTTATTGCTCAATTCAAAGAGCAACAACCAATTTGGTCTAGTTTGTAGAGTTCATCATATTTAAGTAGTAGTACCTCAACTTTATTAGCATCTGCCATACAGATATTCTTTGTGAATATCAAATATTTAATATTGCAATAAACCTATAATTAGGAGCTAATGATAAACACAAATTAAGTTTCTCAGATTTATGCAATTGTGTTTAAATTTGTATCATTTTAAAAACCAAAGGCCGGCGCCGCGGATCAATAGGCTAATCCTCCGCCTAGCGGCGCTGGCACACTGGGTTCTAGTCCGGGTCGGGGCGCTGGATTCTGTCCCGGTTGCCCCTCTTCCAGGCCAGCTCTCTGCTATGGCCAGGGAGTGCAGTGGAGGATGGCCCAAGTGTTTGGACCCTGCACCCCATGGGAGACCAGGATAAGTACCTGGCTCCTGCCATCGGATCAGCGTGGTGTGCCGGCCGCAGCGCGCCGGCCACGGCAGCCATTGGAGGGTGCAACAACGGCAAAGGAAGACCTTTCTCTCTGTGTCTCTCTCTCACTGTCCACTCTGCCTGTAAAAAAAAAAAAAAAAAAAAAATTAAATGGGCTTAAATATCTTTTTCCTCCTTAGAAACAAAAGACTGTATCTTTGAAAGGTAGCATTAAATGTGCTAACAGGTAGAGAAGTAAATAGTCAATTTTACTTCAACTTGTTTTGACTTTGCTGTTTTGCTCCCTGTTTCTTTTATTTTTTTTTTTATTTTTATTTTTTGGCCTTCTGCCATTTCCAAAAGACAGTTTGTTTCCTTAAATGACGAAAGTCATTCCAAACAGTCCCCAGAACATGATTTCCAACTATGGGTCAAAAGTATTTGGAACTTTTAGGCAATAATTTATAATCCTCCATCAGACTCTGCCATTTGAAATGATCACAGTTTTGTTATTTTATCTTGAAAAGTGTGTTCTCTGAGACTGCCATTCAAAGAAAAATATACCAAAATGTAGATAAAACCAATCATGCTGTCATTCCTTGTTCTGCATCTTAGTGGAGATGATGGTGACAGATGAAAATTCTTTGAAGGAAGGATTGCTTCTGTATATCAGCCAACATGTAACTTGTTTTGAATTGTCAGATAACAATGCAAACTGGGGCAATGAGAAAATAAACATGGACAGGAGCATCAGTGGAAAAGTCCATCACTCAATTTCTACCAATAATAAATAAATGGAGAAAAAATATATATTCATTACATGGTTGAAAGACTCAAGGCCCATAACATTTAGAAATGCAATTTCCAGACATCCTGTGAGCATTTTCAGAAGCTTTAGCTGAATATCAATAGAGTATTTGCTCATCCCCAAATCTTGTTGTTATTTTTGTCTTGCTGTGTTTCAGAATTCCCTGCTCCCACCTTCATCCACTTAGACATAAACCTTTAGAGGGTATGGGTCAGAGCTACTACAAAATTTATAAGTGTCCTGGAAAACAGAGAAATTAGTAAATAAAGTATCCATTGTGGGGACCACCTATATTCAAACTATCTAAATAAAACATTTATCTATTGGACAGGTGATGTTATTAAGTTGGATTCCTAAAATTTTGTGATCTTAGTGATGAGATGCATTAAAATGTCCTGGAATGATGAATGGTAGAAAGTCATACCAAAGGTCACAAAAGGTCATAAAAGTTATAAAAGGTCAGACAAAAGAGCATATAAAAGGTCACAAAAGGTTAGATAAATCATAAGATCACTGAAGATACTGAAGTATCACATTTTGACAATTGTACTTTGGATCTAAAGAAATTCAGAGACTGTTTGATCAGCTAGTAGTCTATCAAGCTGTCTGAATAGAGAAATCAGCCTTTGTGAATTGAATCCAATCTTCTCCAAAATCTGGCAAGTGAGAGATACATCAATGCAGAATAGCTAGTAGACAGCGGGTGCACATTCAGTGTTTATCTGAAATGAATTTCTATTCTCTGTCTACAGTTTCACTTTACGTAAAATGAAAACACTCACCCGAATTTCAAGATATATACTGAGCATATAACTCTAATTGTAATATTTAGAAGTTCAATCACAAGGTTTCTGTGTATTTCTTGTTTTACTGAATGGAGCAAAAGAAATAATCTCAAGGAATATAAGCTCTAGAGGAGTCAACTGAATCCAGAAACTGAACAAGGTGCTGGTTTTTTGCAGTCTTCTTGGCCATGGATCACTTCAAAAACTCTACCTCTGATGTGGGCAGACATGTGGTCTCTGTAAATTCTTATGTTGGAGCCCCAATTCCTAGGGTGATGGAATTTGCAGATTGAATCTTTGGGATATAGTTAGGTTTATGTGTGTTCATGAGGGTGCGACTTGAGATTAGTACTTCTGGGAAGAAACCAGAGCAATTACCCTGGCTCACCCAACACAGCAAGGAGAAAAGTGTCTGCAAACTAGGATTAGGGACATTACCAGGACATGAACCATCCAGTGTCTTGTTCTGGGACTCTACCTAGTCTCTGTTACTGGAAGAAACATGTGTGTAGTTTAGACCTGTAGTTTAATGTATTCTGTTATAGCAGCCAAAGCAGTCTAAGATAACCTCCCACTAATGCTGAAGAAACTCAGCATTGTAAGAGGTATGGTAAGTTCAACCAGATCACTTGCCATCAGAATTTCCATTGATTTTTATACTTGTTTTTAACTTTTATTTAATAAATATAAATTTCCAAGGTACAGCTTTTGGATTAAAGTGGCTTTTTCCCCTCCATAATTTCCCTCCCACCTGCAACCCTCCCATCTCCTGCTCCCTTTCCCATTCCATTTGCATCAAGATTCATTTTCAATTCTCTTTACATACAGAAGATCAGTTTAGTATATATTAAGTAAAGATTTCAACAATTTGCACCCACACAGAAACACAAAGTGTAAAGTACTGTTTGAGTACTAGTTATAGCATTAACTCACCTGTACAACACATTAATGACAGAGATCCTACATGGGGAGTAAGTACACAGTGACTCCTGTTGTTGACTTCACAATTTGACACTCTTGTTTATGCTATCAGTAATCACCCTAGGCTCTTGTCATGAGTTGCCAAGGCTATGGAAGCCTTTTGAGTTTGCCAACTCTGATCTTATTTAGACAAGGTCAGGGTCAAAGTGGAAGTTCTCTCCTCCCTTCAGAGAAAGGTACCTCCTTCTTTCCACTGGGATCTCACTTGCAGAGATCTTTCATTTAGTTGTTTGTTGTTGTTGTTGGGTTTTTTTTGTTTGTTTGTTTGTTTGTTTTTGCCAGAGTGCCTTGGCTTTCCATGCCTAAAATACTTTCATGGGTTCTTCAGCCACATCCAAATGCCTTAAGGGCTGATTCTGAGGCCAGAGTGCTATTTAGGACATCTGCCATTCTATGATTCTGCTGTGTATCTTACTTCCCATGTTGGATAGTTCTCTCCTTTTTAATTCCATCAGTTGGTTTTAGCAGACACTAGTCTTGTTTGTGTGATCCCTTTGACTCTTAGACCTATCATTATGATCAGTTGTGAACTGAAACTGATCATTAGTGAGATGGCATTTGTACATGCCACCTTGATGGGATTGAATTGGAATCCCCTGGCACGTTTCTAACTCTACCATTTGGGGCAAGTCAGCTTGAGCATGTCCCAAATTGTACATCTCCTCCCTCTCTTATTCCCACTCTTACATTTAAACTGATTTGACCTCATCAACATACCCTCTGAAAGGTCCTTGAATTCTTGCTATATTATTGTCACAAAATGTTAATATGTCCTTTGCAAGAGAATTGGAATTGAGAGTATTACAGAATATTTGTGTGCTAGTTTCTTGAAGTATAAAGTTAAAAGACTGGTCTGGCACTGTGACAGGGTGGATTAAAGCCCTGGCCTGCAGTTCTAGAATCCCATTTGCGCAGTAGTTCGAGTCTCGGCTGCTCCACTTCTGAGCCAGCTCCCTGCTAATGCACCTGGAAAACCAGTGGAGGATGGCCCAAGTCCTTGGGCCTCTGCACCCACATGGGAGACCTAGGTGAAGCTCCAGGCTTCAGATGGGCTCAGTTCCAGCCCTTGAGGCCATTTTTGGAGTGAAATAGCAAATGGAAGACCCCTCTCTTTCTTTTTGCCTCTGCCTCTCTGTAACTCTGTCTTTCAAATAAATATAATAAATCTGAAAAAAATTAAAAGCCCAATATGAAAGCATTTTTCAGATTAGATATGAAAATAATCATTTTCAGACAAATTCTTCAGTCACTTCAGTGGTGGAAATCAAGGGACAAGAATCTGGCAGATGAGTAGCTGCCACCTGGAATGTCTGTATTCCAAATCAGTGTTCTATGGTTAAGTCCTAGCTCCTCTGCTTCCAATGCAGCAGTCACATGATTGAAATGATTTTTTACTTGATATTCTGCATATAAAATTGGTCCCATGACTTCATCAACTCTCCTGCTCCTTGCTCTTCAGGTAGTTGGGTAAAGCAATTATCACCTGTCCCCTGACCATAGAAAAGCAAAAGCTCATACAAATTTAGAAGTTTTCCTCCTTTATAATTGCCCTGCTTTTATAATTTATTATATTTTTAAAAATATTTTATTTATTTGAGAGTTATAGACCAGGAGAGAGAGACATAAAGGTCTTCCACCCATCCACTTGTTCACTCCTTAAATGACCACAATGGCTGAGGCTGAGCTGATCTGAAGCCAGGAGCCAAATACTTCTTCTTCCAGGTTTCCCAAATGTGTGCAGGGGCCCAAGCACTTGGGTTATCTTCCACTGCTTTCCCAGGACATAGTAAAGAACTTGATTGGAAGAGGAGTGGCTGGGACTAGAACCAACACCCATATGTGAGGATACCACAAACCACAGCAAACACCGGAGTAAAGGAAAAGTTTCTTGTCAGCTGACAAGGCCGCCTCACCATGCACAAGAGAAACAGCAGCCTGCACTAGAACAGGTCTTACATAGTTTAGCTGTGATAAGGAAGTAAGAACAGCAAATTCCATTGGGTGGGATGAAAGCAATGCACATGGCTGGGCCATTTGTTTACCTGATTTCTTGTAAACCAGGCTGGACTTAGAAACTGAGAAGTATCTCAGAGAAACAGAAACTTATTGTATAAAATGGTGACTGGGCCAGAGCTTAAGATGGTGGCTGAGGCTTAAGATGATGCCTCAAATAGTACAGTGCCAGTTTCACTAACATTCCCTCCCCTATTTTTTTAATAAAGCAAGCATTATATGGGATTACACCAGCTCCAAAAGCCCAGGAGGTTTGAGGGATAATGACCTATCTTCTCAAGCTACTTGCTGCTAACATAGGGCAACAAGTCACTCTCTGCTGGCGGGACAGCATCTCAAGTGATGATCTCCTAGATGGGGAGCTGAGTATTTCCCTGTAGTAGCATTTGGTTGAGGACCTGGTTGGTGAGGGCTTTGGTTTGTTCCATTATCACCTCCTGTAAAGACTTAAATGAATAAGGTAGTACAAAAGTCAGGGTGAGAATAACAGCCAATAGTCCCAGGAGTGGCATTGGCCAAGTGGTAAGAGGGCTCCATGGAGGTGGGGATTGGACCCTAGGACAGATTGTTTAATAGGTATGGCAATTTGTTGGAGCATTTTAACATTTTGTTCTACCTGACCAGATTAACATAATAACAGCATTGTTTTCCCATAAAAATACAAGTTCCCCCCTTTTCAGCTGTTATAAGTTCCAGAGCACCTCTCTTTTCTAGCACTACATCTGCTAGTGAGATGATTTGATTTTCTAAGTCCCTAAATAGTATCTGCTGAGATTTTAATGGATTTGGTGACCTGCTCTTGTAGTTGTTGGAGTTGTTCTTGGAACCAGTTAATAGACATAACATTGTGGCCTAGAGCAGTTCCCAAGACCACCATCAAATAGAGGGAAGCTATAAAGGTGATTCCAACCAAGGCTGGGAGAAAGATCACTTGTCTCTTGTGGCTAGAGGAGTTTGTCTGTAAAAGAAACTCTGAGTAGTCATAAAATATTATATGGGGGGAAAGGATCACCAACGAATACACATGGACTGGGTATAGAACTGTTGATACAAGTGTATAAGGTATACAAAGAAATGAAGTTCTCAGAGGGCCAGAAAAGGAAGCTGTGGAAGTGGTGGTTATATTGCTGACATAGGGAATGTTATGTGGCATAAACTCATTGGGTTGTTCTGTTATGTTGGTGACCCAATATGTTGCATCTTGTCCTCCAGAATGTAGGGGAAGGTGACCGGCAATTTTCTGAGGATTGGGAGCACAGGAGTTTGTAGAAACAGAAACATGAGTGAATAGAGTAGCCAAGAAGGGAGATTCCTGAAGGGGAGCGCATATAAAGCATTGCTGTTGGTAAAGGGCCAAGGGTAAAGTAGAATTGGGTAGTTGGTAAAATAGGGTGAGAAACAGATTGATGAGTTGTGGCCATGTTAAGGGGGTTTGGCTGGACAATTAATTATGGCAGGTGTTTAGAGGACTCCTTTACTATATCAACCACCACATTTATGGGAGATGTCAGGAGCTGAGTATAGGCCCTGATAATCTTATGGTTCCATGGGGATCTTCTTTGTTAGAGCCCATATATAAAGTGATGGATCCCTCAACTCCATCTTGCCAGACCTGAAGGTAGGGGTTAGTTACAGTGAAGGCTAAAATAGGTGGGACTCCATGGTCTTTTTCTGCATGTGGCATCCAAGCTAGAGTGTTTTTATCTTAGGGCAAGACTTTAGAGAATTGTTTTCATGGGAGGCTGTATCTATGGTCAGTATAGTAGAACTTATATAACACAGATAAGCAACCTTTTCAGCAAGCATCATCACATGATCCTGTGTTGTCTTTAGCTAGGCAGATATAATATGGATGTATATTAAATTGAGATAAAATATATCTAGTCCAGACAAAACAACTATGTGAGCAGGGCTGAGCGAAATCAAAGCATAGAATAATGGGGCCTGCACAGCCCATGATGGGGAAGAAGGTAGCATTAAATAATTTAGCAGGAATGGAAGTGGTGTAAATCTGAAATTGTCACACATAACATGTTCCTGGGCCAGTGTGGATTCAGGAGAGACACAAAAGTGCAGGAAAGATGAGATTATTAGGAAATTCATGGTGTATGGAAGAAAGAGTGAGACAAAAAGAGAAAGCATGGAAAAGTATGGATTTCAAAGGGAGTGAAATCTGAGAAGGTTCCCTGTACATGTAAATCTTCAATATCTGAAAGGAGCCAGAGGGGTGGATGTCTAAGGAGTGTGTTTGATATTCCTCACACAGAAGCTGTAGAATGAACTGGTAGCAGTGTAAGAGAGGACCAGCACTTATCTGGTACTGGAAGTGGAGGGTGGCTGGGTGGTCACCATTTCTCAGAGGTGGGCTTATCAATTGCAGAAGGGCCTGGGTGAGTGAGTGGCCATGTGGGAGTAATGGTGTAATGGAGGGGAATTCTGCAGGCCTTAGAATGGAGAGTGGTGAGAAGGATAGGGTTGAGCCTACAAGGAAGGCATGCAGGATCTGGGTCCTGGAAAAGGAAGAAAAAGAAGAGTCTGGTGGCTCACTAGCTTTTGGAGGTTATGGGGTGAGTGAATTAGGGATGAGATAGGGCCTGTGGTCAAGATAGGGTCCAGCATGAGGTGGCTTCTTGAGGGGGCTGCAGTGTCAGCTCATGAAAACTATCTTCCTTAGAGGTTTCATGTGTATGGTCATCTAGGTTCTCATTGTTTTAAGTCTGGAGGAAATAGATCTAACAAGCAGATTAAATATGCAGGGTCCAAAACAAAGGACAATTAATTATTAGAGGACCTAGAAAAGGTGCTGTCCAAACCAGGAGGTAGTTTTTTATTGAGAGTTAAACAGAAACTAACAGGAGGGGCAAATTTTAATTGTATGTTAATCAAAGAAAAAATAGATAGCTTTTATATTTAAAAAATTTTGTTTTATAATCTATGACTTTCTCATACCTTCTGCAACTTACTTAAACCTTCTAGCTTTTAATTTCAGTCTAGGATAAAATAGCCATTAGGATAAATTCTTACAAGCCTGTCCTTTATTTATTTCAAATTCTCTTTCTGTCTTAACATTGTTTACTAATAACACAATTTTATGCTTGAACCCAATGCCCAGTTACAGCTGAATCAAAATTTTATGAGGTTATTATTTACCAAAGACATCTCTTTAGATTTTAAATTGTATTTGAATCCAGTTTTGTTTTTACCCCCCAAAAAAACACCTTAAGCCAGTGATGCCTAGTCAACAGTCTACTTGGAACCACCTCTGAAACAAATATGTGTTCAGGCAGCTGAAAGATAGGTCTCAAGAGTGACTGTGGTCCAGGGACCAGTGTGTCCTAGATGATTTACTCGCTAGAGATTGTTTTGCATTATGTTAGGTTCTAAAGATTTTAGGATGTAAAGAAGAAGAGGTGGCTAGTTAAAGACTGTAGAGCTGAGTCTGCCCAGACAGAGGTAGGAGTGTTTCATATTAGGCTTGAAGAGCAGAGCTGCTTGTTGGGGGAAGTGTAGAGCACTACAAGGACTCTGGTGAGTTGGTAGGAGGATGAGAGAAAGGTCTTTTGATGAATTTTACAGTGTAATATCTTCACAATTTGGAATGTTTTAGGTGCAGGGCCTTCCAGAGTGTTAAACATATTACTAACCTTTACAATATTTTCTTTGTACTCAGGAGGGGAAACTGGCAGAAGAGAGAGAGGCAGTTTTGGCTGCTGCAGAGGGGAGGAACAGGGCATCAGGCAGAGGGGATGATTAAGACTGTATCTTTAAGGTCCAGTACCAAAAAGTAAGAAGTGGTGGCAGGGATAGAGGAGAGGAAAGTGTATAGGTTGGGTACTACTGGACATCTGGGTACTACTGTGGAGTTGATGGGGCAAGACCTTGTACTAAGCAGAGGGAACTGTTAGGTTTTCACTGCCAGAATGGGAATGTTACAAAGGGAGTTGGTTTTACAGAGTAATCCTTGGAGGAGAATTTTAGTAAAATAGTATGCTTGAATACCCTAAGGCTAGAAAGGGATAGGGGATATTAAAGTTGAGAGGGAAATGTAGAGGAGTTTTGAACTCTGATCTGTACAGGAGGATGATGAGCTGCTATCATGGGGTGACTGATGTCCCATCCCCATGGGTTAACAGTGGACAGGGCCTGAGGTAGGCAGGGCAGTTGGGCCAGGATGATTTTGAGAGAGCCATTCAGGAAGGGGGGCAAAGGTGAGTTGGAGGACAGGGCTGACAGTCAGAGGGTAAAGGTCATTTGGATACCAAACTGACAGAGTAAATCCTTTCCCAGAAGGGGAGTAGGACACTGGGGTATGACAAGAGGGAGATGGAAGGGCATCTTATCAATCATGTAGAGTAGATTGGTTGTAGAGTTACAGTTTTCCTTTACCTCGATTATGGAAGTTGAGGCAGTAGAGGTGGACCCCCAATAGTGTGGATAAGGACTGAGAAAGTTGCCTCTGTGTCAATGAGGGACAAAACTGGCCTACCTGCTACCATCACCATTACCCTGAGCCCACAAAGAATGATGGTCATAGTAGGGTAGTGGGAGTCCAGGCTCCTTTAATCCTTGGTTGCCAGACCTAGAAGGTCAAGTTGGGACCTGGGTGGAGTGGATGGCCTACTGACCCAATGGACAAGAGATCAGTCCACCCTGCAATGGCCCTTCTGAAAAATTTAGGACAAGGACTCAGTGGGTCCCTAGGGTTGGGGCATGTTCTGGCCCAGAGGCCCATCTGGCCATATTTAAGGGATGGACCCAAGGACTCCTGAGGTCAGCTGGACTCCTGTGGTTAGCGGGGTTACTGGAGACACAAGGTTGCTGAAAGACCTTGGCCAGCATTTGAAATTTGGCCTTTCTCATCAATCCCATTGTATCCTTTAAAGACCAACTCTAGAATTTTTGCCTGTGGAGTTAAGGGGCCCCTCTTGAGCCACTTTAACTGTCTTTCTGGTAGAATTTTTGTGGTTAGCTAATAAGTAATGAAATGATTTCTGGCTGTTATACAATTGGGAGAGTTATAATCCCAGTTGGCGCCTTGTCCTAGGACCGCATCTGCTCCTATGGGATGCACAGGATCAGTCTGATTATTCTCATTGGCATGGAGATGGGCCTGTTCCCAAAATCACCTTTACTTCTCTGAGAGGAGGGTTTTAGAGAGGACCATGAGATAAGGCAAGGGGAGTAGTAATGGACAAGGGCTGGTTCTGAGGTCAGTGCAAGAATGAGACAGGGGGAGTGGAAGCAGGTGTTGCTTCTTGGAATTCCCAGGCAGGAGGGGGAGGAACAGTGAGAGCCGGAGCAGTGAAAGTAGAAGAAAGGGGTTTGGCTCTTTAGTGGGAACCTTGGAAGCTAAGAGGACCTGTACTAGAGAACACGAGGTGCAGACAGAGGTTTCAGAGCAGATATAGGAGAAGGCTTAGACATAGGAAATCTACTTTTCCAAACACTCACAGAAGTGGTAACGTTCCCCAATAATGTCAAGTTAAACGTGCAGCAATGTGGGCTGGATGTCGAGGTGATATATGGCCCATGCCTGATTACAAAGAAAATGACTTGAAGGTATTTAAGGTCTGAAACCAACTGGAGAGGAACAAGATTACTCAGGAGACAACTGAGAGAAGAGTCAGATTGAATGTGGGACGAGGAGGCTCCCACAGCGACCGATAGAGTCAGTTTGGTGGATAGCAGGGATCCCCAAGATCATGGCAGTGCAACAGGGAAGGAAGCAGAGGATGTGGGTTGTTTCCCACACCCACTGGAGCTCGGGGCATAAAACTCCTAGAAGGAAAACCAGGATTCAGTAGTCACCCACACCTGCTATTGCCTGACACAAAGGCTGTAGAGGTATGAGGACATAGGTATTGTGCCTGGTACCAGGACTTTGGGCTGAAATTGAGTAGATCCCATAACCCATAGAAAGTTGCGATGAGAGAATTCTCTGCCCACCCCATTTTATTTCAGAATTTTGGAGGGTCGATGTGAGGATGGAAATCACAGAGTGTTCAGTGGCGAAGGAGTTCCAGGGGTGTGTTTTGTGGTTGGCAGAAGTCCAGGATCCCGAAGCAGCTCAGTTCCCTGAAAGGAGAGCAAGGTCGATGGGAGAGCCTGGATCAGACTCACAGCACCAATGGAAGACCACCACAAAATGCATCAAACACCAGAGTAAAGGCTGCCTCTCCACGCACAAGAGAAACAGCAGCCTGAACTAGAACAGGTCTTACATAGTTTAGCTGTGATAAGGACGTAAGAACAGCAGATTCCACTGGGTGCGGTGAAAGCATTGTGTATGGTTGGGCCATTTGTTTACCTGATTTCTGGTAAACCATGCTGGACTTAGGAAACTGAAATGTATCTCAGAGAAACAGAAACTTATTTTACAAAATGGCAGCTGGGCCAGAGCCTAAGATGGTGCCTGAGGCTTAATATAGTGCCTCAGATAAGACGGTGCTGGTTTCACTCACAATGCTGGCACCACACAGAGGCTTAGCCCATTACACTACAGCACCAGCCCCACAATTTATTATCTTGCAATGCTTGACAAAAATGAAATTAATTAAAAAATGCAATTGTTTTCAATCACAAATAATTTTCTGCTTAGCAGAGGGTGATGTTGGCATCATTGGCCCTTATAACTTCCTGTTGTTCTAATTGTTCTGACATTAATGTCTCAGAAAAGATTTAGTAACAAATCTGGGAAAAAACAGACTTTTCAGGCAAAATGCTCCTGCTTTGCACAGTGAATTAAAGTGCACTAGAGAAATGAAAGCTATTTATTTATTTGAAAGGCACAGTGACAGATAAGGAGAGAAAGAGCAGAAAAAATTATAGTTTCTGTGGGGAGCAATCCGGACTAGACTAAGTTACTCGAATTAAGACTTATTCTATGCATCTGCTCTCCCACAATATGGCGCTGGGAGAGAAGTAAACAGCTTCCGCACAGCTGCCTCCAGTTCAGTTAATAAACTGTAGGACTTGCTCCTGATTGGAGAGCAGCATACTCGGTGTGTGGGCAGCCGAGTTGGGATTGGCGGAGGAGGACTATAAAGGAGGAGAGAGACGGCATGCACCAGGAACATCTATGGGGAACATCTAAGGGAACCCGTGCAGCCCCCGAGAGAACCGGCCGGCGGTGTGCCGCTCCCCTGCGGAAGTGGGGAATGCGGCCAGGGGGAACTGCCCTTCCACGGAGGTGGAAGGGATAGTAGCCAACCCGGGAAGAACCAGCAGCAAACCTGGGGAGGGCCGAGCAGACAAAAGAACAGCGCAGGGCTTAGTGTCGTTCCTCCATGAAGAGGGGGAGCGACATAATGGTGCCGTGACTCGGATATGAAGCCTAGGCAGGGTTTAGTGTCGTTCCTCCACGAAGAGGGGGAGCGACATAATGGTGCTGTGACTCGGATATGGACTGTGGGAAAGAAGTTAGGATTTAAAGTGAAAGCAAGAAGAAACTTAGACTTAGATACGGACTGCAGGTTTAAAGTGAAAGTGAAACCTATAAGAAACTTAGACTTGGATACGGACTGTGGGGAGAGGCCAGGAGAAATGAGGGAGGAATATTGTTGGAAGAAAACTTAGGGAAACATACCGGGTAGAGAAAAATGTTAGGGAGGATGAAGCCGCGAGTGCAGGCCAAGCCATCTTGGAATTCTTCAAGTCAGCCCGGGGAGCAAGAGGCGAAGATCTGGAACCAGAAGCAGAGACGTGGGCCGCCAGGTTGGAATTCGCCAGGTTAGTCCGGGGAACTTGGACTGAATGCCGGTGGTGGCGGAAACATTCGCGGAAGCCGCTGCGTGCAGAGAGAGCACGGGGCGTGAATAGATGGGGAACGCGGGGCTGGCGCGAGGCCGTGGTGCGTGCGCGCAGAGCCGGGAACCCGCCGGCGGGGCGAGGCGCCGGGAAGCCGCGCAGAGCCGTGAAGCTGCCGCGGGGCGAGGTGCCGAGAAGCTGCTGCGGGGCGAGGTGCCGAGAAGCAGCCTCGGGGCGAGCGCCGCCGGGAAGCTGCAGGGATAAGAGAAATAGAAGTTTAGAAGCAAAGTGAGAGAAATAGGAATGCTGGAAGATAGAAGTAAAATGGGAGAAATAGGAATGCCCGGAGATAGAGAAATAGAGAAATAGAAAGGCCTCCCTACAACACTGCAATGTGAGAGCTTGGATTCGGTCTGCCTGATTAGGGAAGTGGTGAGCACCTGCGGGCGGCTAGCAGCTTATGCGCCGCAGGTCACCGAAGACAGGCACGTTATCAACACCAATAAGTCACCCCACAACATGGCAATGAGAGAGCTTGGATTCGGTCTGCCTGATTAAGGCGATAAGCACCAGCAAGCAGCTCGACCAGAGTATGAGCTGCAGGTCACCGAAGATAGGCACGAACCAACACTAATAAGTCTCCCCCACAATTCGGCAATGAGAAGGCTTGGATTCGGTTTGCCTGATAGGTCTTGTAAGTCCCCTGCAGGCAGAGCAGAGCATGCGCTGCAGGGCACCGAACACAGGCACGCATCAGCGCCTAAAAACCTCCTCACAACATGGCGAAGAGAGGACCCGGATTCGGTTTTCCTGATTGATAGGACTTGTAAGAGCCTGTGGCAACTCTAGCAAGTAGAGCAGAGTGTGTGCCGCGGGACACCGAAGACAGGCGCGTATCAACGCCAAAAATAAAAAGAAAGGGGGATCTGTGGGGAGCAATCCGGACTAGACTAAGTTACTCGAATTAAGACTTATTCTATGCATCTGCTCTCCCACAATATGGCGCTGGGAGAGAAGTAAACAGCATCCGCACAGCTGCCTCCAGTTCAGTTAATAAACTGTAGGACTTGCTCCTGATTGGAGAGCGGCGTACTCGGCGTGTGGGCAGCCGAGTTGGGATTGGCGGAGGAGGACTATAAAGGAGGAGAGAGACGGCATGCACCAGGAACATCTATGGGGAACATCTAAGGGAACCCGTGCAGCCCCCGAGAGAACCGGCCGGCGGTGTGCCGCTCCCCTGCGGAAGTGGGGAATGCGGCCAGGGGGAACTGCCCTTCCACGGAGGTGGAAGGGATAGTAGCCAACCCGGGAAGAACCAGCAGCAAACCCGGGGAGGGCCGAGCAGACAAAAGAACAGCGCAGGGTCCTGTGTCGTTCCTCCACGAAGAGGGGGAGCGACAAGTTTCCATTCACTGTCTTTCTCCTCAGATGGTTACAATGGTCAGGTCTGGGACAAGCTAAAACCAGGGATCAGGAACTCAATCTAGTACTCCTATGTGGATGGCAGGGGCCCAAGTGCTTGGGCTGTTTCCTACTGCTTTCCCAGGTGCATGATCAGGGAAAGCACAGATGGGAAGCACAGTAGCTGTGACTCAAAGTGGCACTCAGACATGGGATGGCAGCTGATCGGTTTGCTCTCCTTTGGACTTACAGATGTGACAATTCCGTCAAATAAGAGATGAGCTCTAATCCTCGAATTCCTTGGATTAATGTCATGTGTTATATAAAGACTGCAAGGAGACTAGGACTGTGCCCACTTGCTTCCACCAAGGGAGTTAGACAAGAAAGGGAGCTCAGAGGTGACAGGCTATATGCTCCTTGCTGGAGGTAAGGGAGGATGTAACACACAGCTGAGGCAGGGCTGGGACTCAGCCATGTCTTGGCACTCTCATATACACCCAGAAGATATTTAACAGACAAAAATATTACTGATTTGGATTCCCTCAGTGTGAAATGTGCTATAATTTTTTTTTTTTTTTGACAGGCAGAGTGGACAGTGAGAGAGAGAGACAGAAAGGTCTTCCTTTGCCATTGGTTCACCCTCCAATGGCCGCCGCGGCTGGCCTGCTGCGGCCGGCGCACCGCGCTGATCCGATGGCAGGAGCCAGGAGCCAGGTGCTTTTCCTGGTCTCCCATGGGGTGCAGGGCCCAAGCACCTGGGCCATCCTCCACTGCACTCCCTGGCCACAGCAGAGAGCTGGCCTGGAAGAGGGGCAACCGGGACAGAATCCGGCGCCCCAACCGGGACTAGAACCCGGTGTGCCGGCGCCACTAGGCGGAGGATTAGCCTAGTGAGCCGCGGCGCCAGCCAAATGTGCTATAATTTGACTGTTCTTCATGTAATTCAATTTTCTGTCTCTTGAAAAGTAAAAGATAAGGATTACAGAAGATATGTTTAATCTATTTGAAAGAAGTATATTTAATGGTCCTATAACATTAATGAGCTTTGTATAACTGGAAGCTACTCTTTACAGACAATGAAATCAAAGATCATCATTTGGAAAGTTAGTAAAAATTTACCCTTTTTAGTTCTCCAATTTCTAACCAATAAAATATTCTTCTATTTATTTTCAATAAAATATGATTTTAAAATTCAGCTGTTGAGATGTCTTATGAACAATTAGTTTTGTTACTATAGTTGTTTCTCAGAGTATAGCAAGACTGCATTCTTAATCTAATATTCTTTGGGCAGGATTATTTGTATTTTACCTCAAAGTTGATTATTTTGTCTTCTACTTTGAACAGTTTAGAGGAGTATTGTTGTATATACGGCTGCTTCTACTCAATTTATTTGTTAAAAAAAATTAGACCCTAACTAATATAAGCCACCAGTGCTGTTTTTTGCCTGTTGCATTGAAAAAGCAGTCAGTTTTTGTTTGATCCAGGCATTTTGATTTTTATCTGATATATTCCTTAACTATGTTGTTAAATTATATTGTACTCTATACAGATGACAAGTAACACAAATCTGTCAGGGAAAAGCCTTGCATACTCATATATACAGTCGGTAACTATAAGTTAATGCGATTGACTGGGTGCTTT
This sequence comes from Oryctolagus cuniculus, assembly GCF_051225735.1. NCBI lineage: Eukaryota > Metazoa > Chordata > Mammalia > Lagomorpha > Leporidae > Oryctolagus > Oryctolagus cuniculus. The sequence goes on from NC_142869.1 coordinate 162,577,218, forward strand.
ACTTGGAAATTCAGTTTCATAATTTTATAACAATCCCTTATATGATTATAGATTTATTTTTCTCCACAAAAGTTAATATTTAGAGGGAAATCTGCACTTAAATCATTTCAGAATCAGAGGTGTTGATAAGTAAATTCAAAAATATAGTACTGCACAATGCTTTACAGTCATCCTATTCTAGGAGAGGATCATGTAGATTGGTCTGGACTGGTAGAGTTCATAAGAGACCTTCAAGCCACATAAGCAAAGAAAAGCACACAGCTGCCAGGAATAGCTCCTGGCATTTGATAAATGATTTTTTTTAACTTTCTATCCTGCATATAAAATCAGTCTCATCACTCCATCAACTCTCCTGGTCCTTGCTCTTCAGGTAGTTGGACAAAACAATCCTTACCTGTCCCCTGACTGTAGAAAAAGTAAAGGCTCCGAGTCGACCCTCCTGACTGATAGAGAAGATTTTTTACTTAAATAAATCTTGCTTTGCTCAAAAAATAAAAATGAAAAGCAGAAATGCATGAGAATTTATAAATTCTCCTCCTCTATACTTTCCCTGTTCTTAGAATTTATCATCTTGCAACACTAATCAAAAAGGTTTAAAAAATCGAGTTGTTTTCTATGACAAATATTTATTTGCGTAAGAAGTAGGGTTCAAGGAAGAAAGGGATGCTTGCATCTTTGGCCCATACTGCCCACAATGTCCTAATTATTCTGATTCTAGAAAAAAGAGCTAGAAACAAATTTGGGGTGGAGGGTGGAATCTACAGACCTTTCATGCCCATCAAGCAAACAGCTGCTGCTGTACACAATGAATTTGAACAATGATTGGGAAAAAACAAAGAGAATACTCTAAATGCTGTAAGTCTCCAGCAAACTGGAATTCTGGACTGTTGGTTAGGCTGGCTTGCCTGGATTTGCCCAGTGAGGAGGCTAGTGATTGCTAAGTAAATTATGTAGAGAGCAGACAGAGAGTAGAGTTGATTGGGAATCAGCAGCTCTTGGGAGTGATGACAGCATTGAGAAGCACTTGTTCAGGGAGAGGGATTCTGTGATTATAAAGCTGTGTCCCTGAAAAACTCAATGAACAAGGGTACAAGATGTGGTTTCATTCTTACTGACCTTCAACTCAGAAGCATTTATCCTGTGTTCGGAGACATTAGTTAGAATGTATTTCACAGTGTCACTTCCCTAGCATGTGACTTATTCTTGTTAATTTTAAGTTATTGCCATGTTCTCATTTCTAACTAGAATTCTTCCATCTATAAGATGATGTTCTGTACCCCCACTGTGCATTTTGATAGCTACTGCCTGCTTGTGGACACTGAGCACATTGAATGTGGCTAGTGTGACTGGCGAACTATTTTTAAATTTTATCTAATTGTAGTAACTTAAATTTGATCACCTGTGACTGATTTGGAAATAACATTGATTTGGCCAATGCCACAAGTTATGTTAAATTGAACAACTGAGTGTATTGAACCTCACTTTCCTGTGCAAGAGTGACAGAGATGCAACCTTTGAAAACTGACATCTGGATAAAAACTTGGTGCTACCATGTGGAGGCGCTTAAGCCTCCTAGTCATGATCCCACTCTTACCCAAAGAGTGATCAGTTTCAAGTCAGACCCTCCGCCAGTGAGTTGAAGAGTTACTCAGGATGGAGAATACAAACTCAAAGCACTAATCAAGGAGTGTGGAGCAATATTTCTACTAATGTTCACAGAACCATAATGTGAAGGGGGAATGGATGCCTCACGCACAGAACTGGCAAGGGGGCTTGCTACCTAGCTCTCACACACCCCCAAGTGCACTGTATCTGTTCTTTGTTCTCAGTCTCCATCCTAGGATGAAATTCAACTATTTGAAAGTCCTATACACTTAAAGGTTTTGATGTTACATTCATGTGTCATAATGAGTGAAAACAGCATTAGGATATAAAATGTAAGGATATTCAGCAAAGATGATTTTTTCGCAAACACTATTGCCTTAAGCACAATGGTGAGTCTGCCTTTTGAGTAATCAGTGAATTCCAGTGTGTGTTTGTCAGTCCAGTAGTTATCACATATGATTGGAAAGACCAAGAGAAGATGCCTCAAAGCAGTTTCCTAAGGGCATCGAAATAAATGCTTGCTCTTATTTGCTCCTTTTCTTCTATATTTGCATCTGCCTCTTCTCCCATTCTGAGGGAAAACCCAAAGACCTGGAGTAGTCTTTGGAGGAAGCATGAAGACACTCTGGCCATTGGCTATGTTGTTTATTGTCAGTGATTCTTGAGTACCACATCAGAGTCACCAGGAAGTGTGTTAAAAATACAGATGATTTCATTTTTTATGGCTATGTAATATCATACTGTGCATAAAAATCAGATTTTCTTTATGCAGTCATCATGATGGACATCCAAGTTGATTTCAATCAATACCTTTGCTGTTGTATTTTGGCTGTTATAAACATGGCAGTACAGATGTCTTTTTTTTACCTGATATTAAATAAATATAAATTGCCAAAGTACAGCTTGTGGATTACAGTGGCTTTTCCTCCCAATAACTTCCCTGCAAACCTGCAACTCTCCCATCTCCCGCTAATTCTCCCATTCCATTCACATCAAGATTCATTTTGAATTATCTTTATATACAGAGAGATTTAGTATATATTAATTAAATATTTCAACCATTGGCACCCCCACAGAAATACAAAGTGTAAAGTACTGTTTGAATACTAGTTATAGCATTAATTCACCTTGTACAACATATTAAGGACAGAGATCCTACATGAGGAGTAAGTGCACAATGACTCCTGTTGTTGACTTAACAAATTGACACTCTTGTATATGGCGTCAGTAATCACCCAGGGGTCTTGTCATGAGTTGCCAAGGCTATAGAAGCCTTCTGAGTTCGCTGGCTCCGATCTTATTTAGACAAGGTCATAGTCAAAGTGGAAGTTCTCTCCTCCCTTCAGCGAAAGGTACCTCCTTCTTTGATGGCCTGTTCTTTCCACTGGTATCTCACTCGCAGAGATCTTTCATTTATGCCTTATTTTTTTTTCCCAGAGTGCCTTGGCTTTCCATGCCTGAAATATTTTCATGGGATCTTCGGCCAGATCTGATTGCCTTAAAGGCTGATTCTGAGGCCAGAGTGCTATTTAGGACATCTGCCATTCTATGATTCTGCTGTGTATCTTGCTTCGATGTTGGATAGTTCTCTCCCTTTTAATTCTATCAGTTAGTGTTAGCAGACACTAGTCTTTTTTTTTTTTTTTGACAGGCAGAGTGGACAGTGAGAGAGAGAGACAGAGAGAAAGGTCTGCCTTTACCGTGGGTTCACCCTTCAATGGCTGCTGCGGCTGGCACACTGCAGCCAGTGCACTGTGCTGGTCTGAAGCTAGGAGCCAGGTGCTTCTCCTGGTCTCCCATGGGGTGCAGGGCCCAAGCACTTGGGCCATCCTCCACCGCCCTCCCGGGCCACAGCAGAGAGCTGGCCTGGAAGAGGGGCAACCAGGACAGAGTCTGGCACCCTGAGCAGACCTAGAACACGGTGTGCTGGCGCCACAGGTGGAGGATTAGCCTATTGAGCCATGGCGCTGACCCAGACACTAGTCTTGTTTATGTGATCCCTTTGACTCTTAGACCTATCATTATGATCAATTGTGAACCAAAACTGATCAATTGGACTAGAGAGATGGTAGTGATACATGCCACCTTGATGGGATTGAATTGGAATCCCCTGTCATGTTTTTAACTCTACCATTTGGGGCAAGTCATATTGAGAATGTACCAAATTGTACATCTCCTCCCTCTTTTATATCACTCATATTTAACAGGGATCATTTTTCAGTTAAATTTAAACAACTAAGAATAATTCTGTGTTAATTAAAGAGTTCAACAATAGTATTAAGTAGAACAAAATATTAAGTAGAAAAAATACTAAAAGGGATAAAGTATTAAGTTGTTCATTAACAGTCAGGACAAGGGCTGCTCAAGTCACTGATTCTCATAGTGTCCATTTCACTTCAACAGGTTTACTTTTTAGTGCTCAGCTAGTTGTCACCAATCAGGAAGAACATATGATCTTTGTCCCTTTGGGACTGGCTTATTTCACTCAGCATGATGTTTTCCAGATTTCTCCATCTTGTTGCAAATGACCAGATTTCATTGTTTTTGACTGCTATATAGTATTTTAAAGAGTACATATCCCATAATTTCTTTATGCAGTCTACTGCTGATGGGCATTTGGGTTGATTCCAGGTCTTAGCTATTGTGACCTGAGCTGCAATAAACATTAAGGTGCAGACAGCTATTTTATTTGCCAATTTAATTTCCTTTGGGTAAATTCCAAGGAGTGGGATGGCTGGGTTGTATGGTAGGGTTATATTCAGGTTTCTGAGGAATCTCCAGACTGACTTCCACAGTGGCTTAACCAGTTTGCATTCCCACCAACCATGGATTAGTGTCCCCTTTTTCCCACATCCTCGCCAGCATCTGTTGTTGGTAGATTTCTGAATGTGAGCCATTCTAACCAGGTGAGGTGGAACCTCATTGTGGTTTTGATTTGCATTTCCCTGATTGGTAGTGATCCTGAACATTTTTTCATGTGTCTGTTGGCCATTTGGATTTCCTCTTTTGAAAAATGTCTATTGAGGTCCTTGGCCCATCTTTTAAGTGGGTTGTTTTGTTGTTATGAAGTTTCTTGATCTCATTGTAGATTCTGGTTATTAATCCTTTATCAGTTGCATAGTTTGCAAATATTTTCCCATTCTGTTGGTTGCCTCTTCACTTTCCTTATTGTTTCTTTTGCCGTACAGAAACTTCTCAATTTGATGCAGTCCCAGTTGTTAATTTTTACTTTGACTGCCTGTGCTTCCAGGGACTTTTCCAAGTTGTCTTTGCCAGTGCCTGTATCCTGCAGTGTTTCTCCAATGTTTTCTAATAATTTGATGGTGTCAGGTCATAGATTTAGGTCTTTCATCCATGTTGAGTGGATTTTTGTGTCAGGTGTAAGGGGTCTTGCTTCATGCTTCTGCACGTGGAAATCCAGTTTTCCCAGCACCATTTATTGAATAGACTGTCCTTGCTCCAGGAATTGGTTTTAGATCCTTGATCAAATATAAATTGGCTGTAGAAGTTTGGATTGATTTCTGGTGTTTCTATTCTGTTCCATTGGTCTATCCATCTGATTCTGCTTTCAAGATGGCAGAATTGGGAGGGAGCACACTGATAGTCCGGGAAAAGATAGTTTAATAAAAGTGGAGATACTGTAGTTTCAGGGAAGGTAGGGAAAAAAATGCAGAGGAAACTGTTCCAGAACTAGTGGGACATGGTGGACCTACGTGGAGGGCATGGGTGCCTACGGCTCAGGACCACAGTGCCGAGTCTACGCACCAGTGCTGGAAAGGGAGGTAAGGCAAAACCTCAGTAGCAGGAAAGTGGCAGGAAGAGCCTAGAGGGAACAAGGCTTGAAGCCTCATGAGGGAAAGTTCACCAGGCTAACTAAAGGAGAGAAAAAATAAATAAATTAAAGGGACCAATATGGACATGATTCTCTCTCCACTCACATTACAAAGGCGAGCAAGACAAAGAGCAGGTGCCATTTTGGACATATGTAAAAGCTGTGCCACCTCAGGGCTGCGCCCACCTTCAGCCAAGCAGAAAAATCTGATTCTGGTGGGGAGAAATAATAGGAGGTTAGGACCTACTAAATGTGAGACTGTGAGGAAAAAAAAAAAAAAGAACAAAAAAAAACAAAAAACAAAAAACTGAGGGTGTGTGAAAGAACTCATGGAGTACCTGAGACTTGAGTACTTTCGGGAGAAGCCACAAACTCGGTAGCCTTGGCAACCTGGTGGGAGATTGCAGGGGAATATGAGCTTCCACTGAGGACTGCACCGATTCTTTGTGTGATCCTTGGGACAGAGCAGACGAATATTATACCCACAGGGGCCAGAGCTCAGACTCGGACTGCTTTCAGTTCTGCTCAGCTGTATGGAATTACTTCCTTTCAGATGTCTTTTTAATATGTTGATTTTGCCTCCTTTGGATATATTCCCAGGAGTGGGATAGCTGAGTCATATGATAGATCTGTTTTCCATTTTTTGAGGAATCTCTATGCTGTTTTCTATAATGGTTGTACCCAACTGCAAATCTGCCAAGAGTTCATTAGGGTACCCTTTTCTATACAACCTTTGTTATTTTTTGACGTTGGCTAAAAGCCAATCTAGAATAAAGTAGTACCTCACGGAGGCATATATTTGCATTTCCCTGAGGCCTAGTTATCCTGAGCATTTTTTTTAATGTGTCTGTCAGCCATTAGTATTTCTTCCTTTGAAAAACATCTATTAGCAGGCGCTGCGGCTCACTTGGCTAATCCTCCGCCTGCAGCTCCAGCACCCCAGGGTTCTAGTCCCAGTTGGGGTGCCCCATTCTGTCCTGGTTGCTCCTCTTTACAGTCCAGTTCTCTGCTGTGGCCTGGGAAGGCAGTGGAGGATGGCCCAAGTGCTTGGGCCCTGCACCCGCATGGGAGACCAGGAGGAAGCTCCTGGCTTCTGGCTTCGGATCGGCACAGTGCGGCAGCCATAACGGCCATTTAGGGGGTGAACCAATGGAAGGAAGACCTTTCTCTCTGTCTCTCTCACTGTCTAACTCTTCCTGTCAAAAAAAATAGAAAGAAAAACATGTATTCATACCCTTGAACATTATTATCTGGATTATTTGTTTTGTTGGGTTTTTTAAGCTCCTTATATATTCTGATATTAATTCTTTAACAGATGCATAATTTTTAAAGCTTTTATTTCATTAATACAAATTTTATAGGTACAATTTTAGGAATATAATGGTTATTCCCTTCATACCACCTTCCCACTCCCACTCCTGTCCCACCTCCTACTCCCTCTCGCATCCCATTCTTCATTAAGATTCACTTTTAATTAACTTTATATACAGAAGACCAACTCTATACTAATAAAGATCTCAAAAGTTTGCGCGCGCACACACACACACACACACACAATGTATAAAGTTCTGTTTGAGAATAAGTTTTGCAGTTAATTCTCATAGAACACTCATTGAAGACAGATGTCCTATATGGGCAGTAAGTGCACAGTGAATTCTGTTGTTAATTTAACAATTGACACTGTTATTTATGACGTCAGTGATAACCCAAGGCTCTTTCCATGAACTGCAAACTCTATGGAAGCCTTTTCTGACCACAAACTCCTTCAGTACATTTTTTTTTTTGTCTCAAGTATATTTTGTAACAGACTGGAGAAATAGGTTATTGTCCATTTTTTTCTTTTGCAGGAGTACAAACATGGGGATATGACTATGGGACTACTAGTAAATTTTTATTATATGATTTCTTACTACTTATAGTACCACTAATTAAAAAAAAAGACTTTATAGAAGAAAACACAGAAAAAGCACTTACTTATCTCTTCATGGTGGGATTAGAGTGTTTTTCCCTCTACTTGTATTTTTTATGTATCATTGCTTATATAATAAAAAGATATATTGCAAGAGCAAGTAAGATAATTGTATGATGCTGTGGTGCCAGCTAACCTCTGATACAACCATCTTTTTTTTTTCATGTGTTTTACTGGCAGTCCAGATAAACAATTATATAAAGGAAAATACTAAATTTTTCTTTTGACAGAAGATAAACTGTGCAGATTAAAATGCCTTTGCAATTTATCCCAAAGAAATAGTTTTGAATCATACAAATATTTAAGAAAAATAGACTGCCCAAAGGGATTCACAACCATCTTTATAATAAAGAGCTGTCAAATAGCCAAACTGACTACATGGCAGTCCACAGAATTCAAATACCTAAAACAGTCACGAATCTCACATATGATAAAAAAAATTCTATGATTAAAGCCAAGGCTTTAAAAATACTAACGTATTTTCTTTTTTTTTTAATTTTTATTATTTTTTTTTATTTTTTGACAGGCAGAGTGGACAGTGAGAGAGAGAGACAGAGGGAAAGGTCTTCCTTTGCCGTTGGTTCACCCTCCAATGGCTGCCGCGGCCGGCGCACCATGCTGATCTGATGGCAGGAGCCAGGTACTTCTCCTGGTCTCCCATGGGGTGCAGGGCCCAAATACTTGGGTCATCCTCCACTGTACTCCCTGGTCACAGCAGAGAGCTGGCCTGGAAGAGGGGCAACCAGGACAGAATCGGTGCCCCGACTGGGACTAGAACCCAGTGTGCCAGCGCTGCAAGACAGAGGATTAGCCTAGTGAGCCATGGCGCCGGGCCTACTAACGTATTTTCAACTACATTTTTCTATTCCACAAGTGTTTTTAAGTGTATGAATGTTCATAGATTTTAGAACATTTGTGCAAGTTTGCTTTTCATATAATATTTCCTAGCATGCATGATCTAATGTGTGGGATATTATAATATAAATCAGTACTCTAAACATTTTTTGTAACAATGTAGTGCCATCTAGAAAAGAATACATATAATGCACACCTCAGATTATAAGCCTCTGATTTATAAAATGGAGTTTAGCCAATTAGCTTTTCTATTTAATGCTTTAAAATAAGAATTTAAAAATTGCATAAAATGAGAAGAATCATGGCATCCTATAGTTATACTTAATACTTATAACAAAAATAGTAAGAGTTTTTTCTTATATATTGCATGCTACTATACCTGAATAAAATCTGTATAATCATTTTAAAAAGTATGTATGTTGAAGTTTATGAAACATGTATATTCATGGAAAAGTATCACAAATTTACACTAGTATGCCTTAAGGTACTGTTTAAAGACAAGTTTTACTGTTAATTCTCATAGTGCAACTCATTAAGGAGGTCCTACATGGGAAGCAAGTGTAGAGTGACCCCTGTTTTTTTTTTAAGATTTATTTATTTATTTGAAAGTCACAGTCACACAGAGAAAGGAGAGCAGAGAGAGGGTGAGAGAGAGGTCTTCCATCCGATGGTTCACTCCACAGTTGGCCACGATGGCCAGAGCTGCACTGATCTGAAACCACGAGCCAGGAGCTTCTTCTGGGTCTCCCACGTGGGTGCAGGGGCTCAAGGATGTGGGCCATCTTCTACTGCTTTCCCAGGCCATAGCAGAGAACTGGCTTGGAAGTGGAGCATCCGGTCTCAAACTGGTGCCCATATGGGATGCCTGTGCTTCACACCAGGGCAGGAACCCACTGCACCACAGCGCTGGTCCCTCCTATTGCTGATTTAAGAGTTGACATTCTTATTTATGATATCAGTGAGCACCTGAGGCTCTTGTCATGAGCTTTTTAATTACACAAACTCTAACATTATTTAGACAGAGCCATAATCAAAGTGGAAATTCTCTCCTCCTTTCAGAAAAAGGTACCTCCTTCTTTGATGGACCCTTCTTTCCACTGGGATCTCACTCACAGAGATCTTTCATGTAGGCCATTTTTTGCAGCAGTGTCTTGGCTTTCCATGCCTGAAATGCTCTCATAGGCTTTTTAGCCAGATCCGAATGCCTTAAGGGCTGATTCTTAGGCCAGTGTTTACGGCGGTTGTCATTCTATGAATCTGCTGTGTGGCCTGCTTCCCATGTTGGATCATTCTCTCCTTTTTAATTCTATTGATTGTTATTAGCAGACACTTAGTCTTATGGATGTGATCCCTTTGATATTTATTTTTATGAACAGTCATGCACTTAAATAATCACTTTAACTAGTACTATGGAATTAGTACTTGCCAACTTAGTGGGATTTGGAGTCCCACAGCAAGATTTTGGCTTGACGCTTAGGTATAAGCCTGGGGGAACATGTGCAAACTATATATCTCCTCCCTCTCTTATTCCCACTCTTATTTTTTACAGGGATCAATTTTAAACTGGATTTAAACACCTAGGAAAAATTCTGTGTTAGTAAAGATTTCAACCAATTGTATTAAGTTGAAAAAGAAAATAGTAAAAAGAATAACATAGTAAGCTCTTCCTTGACAGTCAGGACAAGGGCTGATCAAGTCATTGCTTCGAATAGTGCCAATTTCACTTCTACGGATTTCCTTTTAGGTGCTCAGTTGTCAGAGATCAGACAACATATGATACTTGCCCCTTAAGGACTGGCTTATTTCACTCAGCATGATGTTTTCCAGATACCTCCATTTTGCTGCAAATAACTGGATTTCATAATTTTTTACCAGTGTGTAGTAATCCATATAGTACATGTCCCATAATTTCTTTATCTGATCTTCCATTGATGAGGATTTGCAGTGATTCCATGTCTTCACTATTGTAAATTGAGCTGTGATAAACATGGAGGTGCTGATAGCCCTTTTATTTGCTGATTTAATTTCCCCTGATTAAATTCTGAGGAGTGGCATGGCTGAGTTGTATGGTAGGGCTTTATTCAGATTTCTGAGGTATCTCCAAATTGTCTCCCATAGTGGCTTTACCACTGTGCATTCCCACCAACAGTGGATTAGGGTACCTTTTTTCCCACATCCTCGCCGGCATGTGCTATTAGTTGATTTCTGTATGTGAGCCATTCTAAACGGGGTGAGGTGAAACCTCATTGTGGTTTTGATTTGCATTTTCCTGATGGCTAGTTATCCTGAGCATTTATTCATGCATCTTTTGGCCATTTAGATTCCCTCTTTTGAAAAATGTCTGTTTGAGTCCTTGGCCGATCTCTTAAGTGAGTTATTTTGTTGTTGTATAATTTTTTATTTCTTTGTATATTCTGGTTATTATTCCTTTATCAGTTGCATGGTTGCAAATAATTTCTCCCATTCTGTCGGTTGCTTCTTCACTTTCCTGTTTCTTTTGCAGTGCAGAAACTTCTTAGTTTTATGTAATCCCAGTTGTTAATTTTGGCTTTGTCTGCCTGTGCCTCTGGAGACTTTCCCAAGTCTTTGCCTGTGCCAATATTTTAAAGGGTTTCTCCAATGTTCTCTAATAATTTCATGGTGTCAGGACATAGACTTAGATCTTTAATCCATATTGAGTGGATTTTGTGTAAGGTGTAAGGTAGGGGTTTTGTTTCATACTTCTGCATGTGGAAATCCAGTTTTCCCAGCACCATTTGTTGAAGAGACTTTCCTTTCTCCAGGGGGTTGGTTTTAACTGCTTGATGAAATATAAGTTGGCTATAGAGGTTTGGATTGAATTCTAGTGTTTCTGTTCTGTTCCATTGGTCTATCCATCTGTTTTGTACCAGTACCAGGCTGTTTTGATTATAACTGCACTGTAGTTATGTCTTGAAATCTGGTATTGTGTGCCTCCAGCTTTGTTGTATATGATTGCTTTAGCTATTTGAGCTTTCCTGTGCCCCCATCTGAATTTCAGCATCATTTTTTCTAGATCCAAAAAGAATATCTTTGGTATTTTGATTGGTATTGCATTGAATCTGTAAATTGCTTTTGGAAGAAGGGACATTTTGATGATATTGATTCTTTCAATTAAAGAACATAGAATATTTTTCCATTATTTTGTATCTTCTAATCATTAATGTTTTGTAATTCTCATCAGAGATCTTTGGTTAAATTTATTCCAAGGTATTTGATTTTCTTTGTAGCTATTGTGAATGGGATTGATCTTAGTTCTTTCTCAGCTATGCCATTGTCTGTGTATACAAAGGCTGTTGATTTTTGTGTATTTGTTTTATATCCTGCTATTTTACCAAACTCTTCTGTGAGTCCCAGTTGTCTCTTAGTGGAGTTCTTTGCATCGCCTATATAATCATGTCATCTGCAAATAGGAATTGTTTGACTTCTTGCTTCCCAATTAGTATCACTTTGATAACTTTTTCTCGCCTAATGGCTCTGGGTAACACTTCCAGTACTATATTGAATAGCAAAGGTAATAGTGGGCATCTCTGACTGGTACTAAATCTTAGTGGGAATGCTTCCAGCTTTTCCCTGTTCAATATGATGCTTGCCATGGGTTTGTCATAAATTACCTTGATTGTGTTGAGGAATGTTCCTTCTATACCCGATTTGCGTAGCATTTTTATCATGAAAGGGTGTTGATTTTGTCAAATGCTTTCTCTCCATCTATGGAGATAATTATATGGTTTTTGTTCTCAAGTTTATTAATGTGGTTTATTACATTAATTGATTTGCGGATGTTGAACCATCCCTGCATACCAGGGACAAATCACACTTATTCTGAGTGGATGATCTTTCTGATGTGTTGATGGAATCTATTGGCTAGAATTTTTTTGAGAATTTTTGCATCTATATTCATCAGAGAAATTGGTTTGTAATTCTCAGTTGCATCTTTTTCAGGTTTAGGAATTCAGGTGATGCTGGCTTCACAGAAAGATTTGGGAGGATTCCCTCTTTTTAAGTTGTTTTGAATAACTTGAGAAGAATTGGAGTTAGTTCTTTAAATGTCTGGTATAATTCAGCAGTGAATACATTCAGTCCTAGGCTTTTCTTTGTTGGGAGGGCCTTTACTACTGATTCAATTTCCTTCCTGGTTATGGGTCTGCTTAGGTTTTCTATGCCTTCATGGATCAATTTAAGTAGGTTGTATGTCTCCAGGAATGTATTTATTTCTTCTATGTTTCCCAGTCTGTTTGCATACAACTCTGTGTAGTAATTTCTGATGCTTCTTTTTATTTCTGTGATGTCTGTTGTTACATTTCCTTTACAATCTCTAATTTTATTGATTTGGGTCATTCTTTTTTTTTTTTTTTTTTTGGTCAGTTGGCCCAAAGGTGTATCAATTTTTTTTTTTATTTTTTCAAAAACAGCTCCTCATTTTTTTATTCCATTTTGTTGATTTTAATTCTAATTATTTCTTTCCTCCTATTATTTTGGGGTTTGGTTTGCTGTTGTTTTTCTAGATCCTCAATGCATTGATAGCACATTTATTTGGTGCCCTTTCAATTTTTTGATGTGGGTACCCATTGCTATAAACTTTCCTCTTAACACTGCTTTTACTGTATCCCATAAGTCTCGATATGTTGTTGTCTTGTCACTTTCATTTGTTTACAGAAAGTTTTTGATTTCTCTTTTGATTTCTTCTATGACCCACTGTTCATTCAGGAGCATGTTATTCAGTCTCCATATGTTTGCATATGCTCTCGAGATTCCTGAGTTGCTGGTTTCCAGCTTCATTCCATTGAGGTCTCAGAATTTACATCATATGATTTTGATTTTTTTTTTTTAATTTGCTGAGTCTTGCTTATGGCCTCGTCTGTGGTCAATCCTAGAGAAATTTCCAAGACTGCTGAGAAGAATGTGTATTCTACAACTGTAGGATGAAAAGTTCTATAGATATCTGTTAGGTCCATTTGGTCTCTAGTGTCAATTAAATCTGCTCTAATCTTGTTGATTTTCTCTCTGGTTGATCTGTCCATTACTATAAGTAGAAGTCCCCTAATACTATTGTATTGGAGTCTAAGTCTTTCGTTAAATCTCTTACCATATATTTTAAATAGCCAGGGGCCATGTAATGAGGTGAATATACATTTATAATAGTTAACATCTTCCTGTTGAATTGATCCTTTAATCATTATATAGTGCCCCTGTTTGTCTCTCTTAACAGTTTGTGTGTTGAAGTCTATTTTGTCTGATATTAAGATGGCTACACCAGCTTTTTTTTTGGTTTCTGTTGGCATGGAATTCATTTTTCTGTCCTTTCACTTTCAATCTTTTTTTTTTTTGGTAGTATGTCTTAAAACCTGGTATTGTGATGCTTCCATCTTTGTTTTTGGTGTATAAGGTTGCTTTAGCTATTTGAGGTCTCCTATGCCTCCATATGAATTTCAGCATCATTTTTTCTAGATCTGAGAGAATGTCTTTGGTATTTTGATTGGTATTAAATTGAATCTGTAAATTGCTTTGGAAGAATGGATATTTTGATGATATTGATTCATCCAATCCATGAAAATGGAAGATTTTCCCTTTTTTGTATAGTCTTCTATTTCTTTCTTTCATGTTTTATAATTCTCATCATCAAGCTCTTTGACGTCCTTGGTTAAGTTTATTCCAAAGAATTTTATTTTTTGTAGCTATTGTGAATGAGATTGATCTTAGAAGATCATTCTCCACTGTGGCATTGTCTGTGAATACAAAGGCTATTGATTTTTGTGTACTGACTTTATATCTTGCTACTTTTCCAAAATCTTCTATGAGTTCCAATAGTCTCTTAGTGGAGTCTTTGGGATCCCAGATATATAGAATCATGTCATCTGCAAATAGGAGTAGTTTGACTTCCTCCTCCCCAATTTGTATCCCTTTGATTTCTGTTTCTTGCCTAATGGCAATGGTGAGAGTGAGCATCCCTGTCTGGTATTGCAACTCAGTGGGAATGTTTCCAAATTTTCCCTGTTCAATATGATGCTTGCCATGGATTTGTCATAAATTGCCTTGATTGTGCTGAGGAATGTTCCTCTAAATGCAATTTGTTTAGAGTTTTCATTACGAAAGGGTGTTATATTTTGTCAAATGCTTTCTCTGCAAATATTTAAATAATTATATGATTTTTGTTCTTCAGTTTGTTAACATGATGTATCACAATGATTGATTTGTGAATGTTAAACCATCTCTGGTCTGGGTGAATGATCTTTTTGATGTGTAATTGGATTTGATTGGCCAGAATTTTGTTGAGAATTTATGTGTCTGTGTTCAGAAGGGAAATTGGTTGTGGTTTTCTTTCTCTGTTGCATCTTTTCCAGGTTTAGGAATTAAGGTGATGCTGACTTCGTAGAAAGAATTTGGGAGGATTCCCTCCATTTCAATTGCTTTTGAATAGTTTGAGAAGAATTAGAGTTAGTTATTTATTAAATGTCTGGTAGAGTTCAGTGAATCCATCTGGTGCTGGGCTTTTATTGTTGAGAGGGTCTGATAGTGGGATATTGAAGTACCCCATTACAACTGTACTTCAGTCTATATCTCCCTTTGAATCTATTAACAATTCTTGTAAATAGCCAGATACCCTGTAATTAGGTGCATATACATTTACAATAGTAACATCTTTCTGTTGAATTGATCTTTTAATTATTATGTGGTGTCCTTCTTTGTCCCTTTTAATAGTTTTTGTGTTAAAGACTAATTTGTTTGATATTAGGATGGCAACACCTGCTCTTTTTTGTTTCTGTTAGCATGGAGTATCTTTTTCCATCCTTTCACTTCCAGTCTGCATGTTTTTAGTTGGTAAGGTGTGTTTCTTGTAGGCAGCAACTAGATAATGGATAGGTTTTTCTTTTTTAATCCATTCAGCCAGTCTGTGTCTTTTAAGTAGGGAGTTGAGACTATTTACATTCAGTGCTGTCTTTGCCTGCCATGTTTCCTTAAATAGTCCTGTTTATGTATTTTAGATTTCATTGTGATTTTTGCTGGATCATCTCCTGCACTCATCTTCTTTTGTAGTGATGTTCCTGTTTCTGTGTGTAGCACATCCTTAAACATCTTTTATAGGGCTGGGTGAATAGTTACAGATTCCTTCAATTCTGCTTATTGTGGAACATCCTTAGTTCTCCTTCATTCATAAATGAAACTTTTGCAGGATACAGTATTCTATGTTGACAGTTTTTTCTTCTTAGGACTTGGAATATATCTCTATTGTTTCCTTGCCTGTAGTGTTTGCCATGAGAAGTCTGGGGTGAGTTTGTATTTCCTCTGAATTGGGTGTCCTCTGAATGTGATTTGTCATTTTTCTCATGCACATTTTAAGATCTGTTCTTTGTGTTTCACTGAGGTGAATTTTGCTTCAGTGTGTAGTGGTGAGGTTCTTTTCTGGGTGTATCTATTGGGAGTTCTGTGCTTTTCCTGTACTTGGATGTCTCTTTGTTTCTCCAGATTGTGGAAGTCCTGTTATTATTTCCTTAGGAAGGTCTTCTAATTCCTTCTTTCTTTCCACACCTTCCAGAATTCCTATGATCTGTAAGTTGGGTCATTTGGTAGAATCTTATAAATTTCCAACCATAATTTTTAATTTTCTGATTTCTTCTTCTTGTATTTGGTCTTACTGTATTATTTCCAGAAATTTGTTTTCTGGTTCTGATATTCTTTCTCCTGTCTCATCTATTCTATTGCTTAGACTTTCCACTGCATTTTTTATTAGCTCTATTGAATTCTTCATTTCCAGTATTTCATTCTGGCTTCTCTTCAAAATCTCAATTTCTTGGGAGTGCTTTTCATTTAGATTGTGGATTTTGTTTCGGATTGCTTCTAAGTAATCTATTAATTCTCTGAATTCCTTTCTGGCATATCCTCGATCTCTTCTTTCATTGAAGATTTGTATTGCTGCTTTGGCAAGTTCATAGAGTCTTCTTTTTCAGGATTTTCCTTTGTTGATTTCTGATTTTTTTTAATTGATTTCCCTCTGCTGTGAGCTGCTTTGTGTCTGTGCATTGCAAGTGGACACATGCAGCCCTGCCTCCTAGAGCCTTGTTTAGTTCTAGATCATGATGGAGGCAGGTACCAGAGCTTTGGGATGCTAAGCCCTGCCTACTAGTGGCCAGGCTCACTTATTACTGGTGCATGAAATGAGCTCAGGGTTTTGCTGTTTAGGACTACTCCTTGTACATCTTGGATGGTTGGAGGAAATCACTCTGAAAATTTGTGATCCTGTTCCCAGTTGGAGTGTGTTCTAAGGTGGCACCCACAGTTGATGGGTATGTGTATGGGAAGCAAACCTGGCAGCCCCCTGCTTACACTTGAAAATGTAAACAATGATATGGATTCTCCCTGCCAGCTTTAGGTCTGGTTGGTGGCGAGGGGGAAGACATAGGTGGACTGTAGTCTGCCTAACCTCTCTGCCAATTCACCTATAATTTCTCCTTCCTGCTTGGAGCTTCAAATGCAGTTTGCCAAGCTTCCCAAACTGCCACTATCCATAGCTCCATGGACTCGCAACCTCTCACCTGGTTCACTGTGGGGTCAGTGCCAATCTCCTCATTTGTTGCCTCCACTGCTCCTTCGCTGCACGTCCACCACCTCTCGCTCCACTCTGCTCCCCAAGTGTGGACCTGAGCAGTCTCTGGTGGATTCCTGGGCCACTCTACGTGAATTTCTCGTGATTCTATCTCTGGCTTATATTCCCTCTGCTCGCTAACTATCCATTTTTCCCACCTGATGAAACACCCTGCTGCTATACCGTCATGTTCTATCACTGATGCATAATTTGCAAGTATCTTCTCCTACTCTCTCAGTTGTCACTTCATTTTGTTACATGTTTCCCATTGGTACAGAAGAGTTTTAGCTTGATATAATTCTGTTTGTCTACTCTTGCCTTATTTCTGGTGCTTTTGACATCTTACCCAAAAGTTTTTACCTAGGTCAATGTTGTACATATGTTTCTCAATGTTTTCCTGTAGTAGTTTGAGAATTTCAGATCATAAGTTTAGATCCTTCATGCATTTTGAGTTGATTTGTTGTGTAGGTTGTAAGTTAGGTGGTCTTGTTTCAAATTTTTGCATGTGGAAATACAGTTGTCTCAGCACCATTTTTGTTGGACTGTCCTTACTCCACAGAATGGTTTTAAATCATTTATAAAAGATGAGTTGGTTGTACGTGTATGGGTTAATTTCTGGTTCTGTATTCTTTCCCATTGGTCTACATTCTATTGTTATGCAAGTAGCATGCTATTTTTATGGTAAAAGCCCTCTAGTATATCTTAAAATCTGGCAGAGTGATGCTTCCTGCTTTGTTTTTATTGCCTAAGATTACTTATCTGGAGATCATTATGCTAAGTGAAGTAAACCAAACTAATACAAATATCACATGCTTTCTCTTATTTGTGGAAGCTAATACATATAGAATATAAAAAATGAAGCTAGGAGTTAAAAAAGTAGAGAAATCTGGGTGTGATTCATTTATTGTGACAAATATACTAATATGAGATATTAATAGGAAAAACTGAGTGCAGGGTTTATGGAAACTCATTGTAATACTACCTCACAATTTCTGTTTCATAAGTTTAAAATAGTAAAAAAGGAAAATAAATGAAAAAAGAGGACTGGGCTCCCTTATGGAATCTTAGACTTGGTAGGTCAACTGACCAGGGCATTGACACTGGAGATTTGTATATATAATAAGTTTCCAAGTAATGTTTAGGATGCTGGTCTGATGATCACACTTTGCTAACAAATGCATTAGATCTTGCTTTGGCATTCAGTCTCCAAAGTGTAGCTGGTGATAAATTGCTTTGCCTAGTTTGCCAGCACTGCCGTGTGTGGGGGGTGTGTGTGTGTGTGTGTGTGTGTATGAGAAAGACAGAGAGAGGGCCGGCGCCACAGCTCACTTGGCTAATCCTCCGCCTGCGGCGCCGGCACCCTGGGGTTCTAGTCCCATTTGGGGCACCGGATTCTGTCCCAGTTGCTCCTCTTCCAGTCCAGCTCTCTGCTGTGGCCCGGGAGTGCAGTGTAGGATGGCCCAGGTCCTTGGGCTCTGCACTCGCATGGGAGACTAGGAGGAAGCAGCTGGCTCCTGGCTTTGTATCGGCGCTGTGTGCTGGCCATAGCGGCGACCACCTGGGGGGTGAACCAATGGAAAAGGAATACCTTTCTTTGTCTCTCTCTCTCTCTAACTCTGCCTGCCAAAAGAGAGAGAGAGAGAGAGAGAGAAAGAGAGAGAGAAATCACAGGGAACTCTTAGAGGAGAAGTTGGTAAGGGCAAGAATAGCATTTTGTGGACCACTTATATTACTTTTCTTTCCTATTCTTTGTTCTTTCTATATTTTCAGTTTCATTACCCTGCTCTCTCTTGGTGATCCTGTAACTTTGTTTCCTGATTTATATGTGAAAGTCAGGACATTGGCTAAAACAGAAGCTATGTAATCAACAACTTATTTTCTTTTTGAAAAAGATTTATTTTATTTATTTGAAAGTGTTATGGAGAGAGAGGGAGAGAGAGAGAGAGGTCTTCCATCTGCTGGTTCACTCCCCAGATAGCTCCAGTGGCCGGGGCTGAGCTGATCCAAAACCAGGAGCTTCCTCCAGGTCTCCCACATGGATGCAGGGGCCCAACAACTTGGGCCATCCTTTGCCGCATTCCTGGACCATTAGTAGGGAGCTGAATAGGATGTGGAGCAGTTGAGACTTGAACTGGCACCCATATGGGACGCCAGCATCGCAGGCTGGGGCTATAATCACCTGTACCCAGCCCCAACTTATGTTCTAATGTAAGAGATAAGAGTTCAGAACTGTCTCCCATGATCTCACCATTGTGTCTGTATAGAGCCTGAGATGGTGTTTGTGGTGCCCATGATAGTTCAATTTTTTGATATTGGAAAGTTAGGGTTGAGGTGGTGGCTCTAAAGGTTTTTTTTTTTTTTTTTTTTTTTTTTTTTTTTTTTTTTTAAGAGGATTGTTATGAGAATGCCTAGGATCGTATCTTAAGCAGAAGACTTGTGTTAGGAACTTCACCTGCTCCAGTGGCTGTTGTCTGTGAATGGGCTGCTCATGGGTGTCCCCATGGGACTTTCTCAAACTATGCCTTGATTCTATAGACTCTGGCTCATTGTTTTTCATTTCATAAATGAAGGACTCAAGAAGATAGATTTAGTATCACACACACTGGCATACTTGAGTTTGAAACTCAGTTACTGAAACAATCTGTGCTGTTATATTGGTTGCTCCTCTTTCAAAAATATGCTAATGATTCTTCTAGCAGAGAGAAAAATCTACATTCCTCTTCTAACTTAAAAATGGCAGCATCACTTCTGGCTGTGACCACAGGGTAAAGCAATTGTACCCCCATTCCAGCCCTCCTATAATACTAAACATGAAAAGAGTATTATGCTTCCCTTTTCTATGAGAGCAAGCTACTTCTACAAATTGCCCACATATCTTCAGGCTCCAAAGATACACTTTATAAAAGTCCAGATGTTCACAGAAATTCTGCAATCAATTTCAACCTTGGGTAATTGCATTCCTCCAAAAGCAGTTTCAACAGGATATGATATATTTTGTTTTGGGTTGCTTTAAGTATCAGTAGCTCAAGAAGTGCTGTTATAATAGCCAACCTTATACTAGGTAGTAGCTGATCTCAAAAGAGCTCAGAACATTTTATTAGTATCTTATTGTTATCAAAAGTGAGGTCTCCTGAATGAAATATGAAATCTTATTACTTCCATTCCACAGATAGAGCAGTCAAGGCTCAAAAGCTTAATGATTATTTTATAACCTCACAGAATCCTTAGCCCTTGTGTTTCTGGGGTCAAGAGTCCACATTCTAAAAATAAGTAAACCAAAGTCCTGCTATATGAAATAACTTGCCATCTCCTAACCTCAAGAGAGTGAAAATTTCTGGCCAATTCATAATAATTTATACTTGATTCAAGGAGCAACAAAATATTTTTCTTTCTATTCTCATTTTGTTGTCATTTCCTTAGAGGATTTCATCATGAGAACACTAAACATCAGCTTCTGAAAATTTTAGCCTGTATTTTTCTTTTGTATAAGTAACCAGCTGTATTCGGAAATATCTCCCCGGAACTAGAGCTTTTTAGAAGTATAGATAGATAGAATTTAGCAATTATGCCATTCCATTCATTTCATCTTTATTCTATCCTATCCTCTATTAACTGGGATGGGTGTTAATACTGACAGTCCATCAGACAAGGAACTTACAGCAGGTTAGGCCCCTCCTATTTCTTCCCGGCACATCCTATGCTTATTTCTAATATAATTCTCATTAGACTACCATGAAGTTGCCTGTTTGTTTTTCTGAATTGCACACCATACAAACATAGAAAAGGGTCTCGTATACAGCAAGTGCATGTGCCTGGGCCTGCTCCACTTGCCTTTGCATGTCCTTCTTTATCTAAATATACTTGGTTCTGTGCCTTGTAGGCTGACCCATGTGGAAGCCACCAAGAACCTTCATTGTGTTCAGCTAGTAGGAGGCATTCATGGGGGATTTGAGGGTAGAATGGTGAAGTGAAGTAGGGTCTTCCTCTAACTTCCAACTGGTTGGGTTGTCAGGAAGGTGTTATCCTTTTTTAAGAGCCCTGTGACAGTGTTTAAAAGCATTTAACAAGGTTTAGTACAGAGTTGAAGGTCATGTATTCAAATAAACAAATGGAGAAGAATACAAAGCAAAGCAAACAATGTTGAAAAACAATCATTTAACTGATATATTTTTCAAAAACCTAAAACTTATATTAGCCTGAATATGAGAAAACAATTTAAGATGATTGCTGTATAAATATAGATAGATGAGACTGTATTTGGTAAAAGAAATTCTAATGTTTATATTTGCATTCTTGTGATGTTTTTATTTACGGATACATCACACAGATCTACACATGAAAGAGCTGCTTCAAGCTGATATAGGATTAGTCCTTCTGATTAAATAATTGTTTGAAATTGTTCTCTAGAAATACCCCACAATATCTCATGTTCATCCATATCATCCTGTATGGTCATGGTAAACTTGTTAATCATAGAGGTTTCTTTGCTTTCTAAGATGGCTTTGGCTCCATTATCTTATATAATAAACTGTGTGAAGAATCTCAGAAAGTACACAAAAATCAGAAAATCTTAAATATGAACTTTATCTTACTTTGAAACCCCATAGGATTTTTAAACATTCTTTCTCATGTCTATCACAGTTGGAGATACAGATAATATCTTTTTTTTAAGTTATACAAGTTTCATATATTTCATATATATAGATTTAGGAACAAAGTGGGGCTTTCCCTCCCTCCTGCTTACATTCCAACCTTTCTCCCTCACTTTTGGATACACATTCTTAGTGCTCTTTTAGCCTTACAGCAATTAGAGGAATTCAAATAGTATGAAGAGAGAGGACACACACACACACACAAAAACCTAAAAGAAAGATTGTTCCTCATTGGCAGAGACAAGGGCTACAAACAATCATCCATTCTCCAAATGACTATTTCACTCAAATACATTATATTTCAGGTATTATATTTGTTGTATCAGATCAGGGAAAACAAATGATATTTGTATTTTTGGTTCTGATGTATATCATTAAGTATAATGGTTTCCAGTTTGACCATCTTTTTGAAAAAGATAGGGTTTTGATTTTTGCACAGCTGAGTAATACTCCATAATGCATATATACCATAATTTCTTTATCCAGTCACTAGTTGATGAACATCTGGGCTTATTCCAGATCTTTGCTATTGTGAATTGTGCTGCAATGAACATGGGGGTACATATGGCTCTTTCATGTACTGTTCTCTTTTGGTTTGGGTGAATTCCCAAGAGTGGGATGACTGGATCATATGGTAGGTTTATGTTCAGGTTTCTGAGGTATCTCCAATATATTGTATGTCTGTAGTATGTCTTGAAATCAGGTATTGCGATGCATCCAGCTTTGTTTTTGTTGTATAAGATTGCTTAGCTATTCAGGGTCTCTTGAATTTGCATCATCAATTTCAGCATTGTTTTCTCTAGATCTGGGAAGGATGTCATTGGTATTTTGATTAAGAATCCTACTGAATCTTTAAATTGCTTTTGGTAGTATGGATATTTTGATGCTGTTGATTCTTTCAATTGATGAATATGGAAGATGTTTTGATTTTTTTTATTTGACAGGTAGAGTCATAGTAAACAGAGAGACAGAGAGAAAGGTCTTCCTTTTGTTGGTTCACTCCCCAAATGCCCACCACAGCCGGCGCTGTGCCGATCTGAAGCCAAGAGCCATGTGCCTCCTCTTGGTCTCCCATTAGGGTGCAGGAGCACAGACACTTGGGCCATCCTCCACTGCCCTCCCGGGTGACAGCAGAGAGCTGGACTGGAAGAAGAGCAACCGGAACCAGAACCTGGCACCCATATGGGATGCTGGCGCCGCAGGCAGAGGAACAACGAAGTGTTATTGTCTTATATTTCTTTCTTTAGTGTTCTGTAATTTTCATCATAGAGAAAAGATCTTTGACAACCTTGGTTAAATTTATTCCAAGGTATTTGATGATTTTTGAAGCTAATGTGAATGGTACTGATCTTAGACGTTCTTTCTTAGCCCTATTGTATACAAAGCCTGTGTATACAAAGGCTGTTGATTTTTCTGTGTTGATTTTATATCCTTCCACTTTAACAAACTCTTTTATGAGTCCCAATAGTCTCTCAGTAGACTTTTTTGGAACTTCTAAATAAAGGATCAAATCATCTGCAAATAAGGATAGCTTGAGTTCCTCTTTTCTAATTTGTACCCTTTTGATTTCTTTGTCTTGCCTAGTGACTAGCTAAAACCTTTAAGATCGTATTAAACACAATGGTGAGAGTGGGCATCCTTGTCTGGTTCTGGAATGTTGCCAGCTTTTCTCCATTCAATAGGATGCTTGCTGTGGGTTTGTCATATATTGCCTTGGTTGTCTTAAAGAATGTTTCTTCAATACTCATTCTCCTTATGGTTTACATCTCAAAAGGATGTTTTATTTTATCAAATGCTTTCTCTGTATCTATTGAGATAATCATATGATTTTTGTACTTCAGTTTGTTAATTTGATTTATCACATTGCTTTGTGAATGTTTGAACCATCCCTGCATTCCAGAGATAAATCCCACTTGGTCAGGGTGAGTGATCTTTCTGATATGTTGTTGGATTTGATTAGCTAATATTTTTGCTTCTATGTTCATCAAGGATGTTTTTCTATAGTTCTCATTCTCTGTTGCATCTTTTCTAGGTTTGGGTATTAAGGTGATGCTGGCTTCATAGAAGGAGTTTGGGAGGATTCATTCCTTTTCAACTGTTTTGAATAATTTGAGAAGAATTAGAATTAGTTCTTCTTTAAATATCTAGTAGAATTCAGCAATGAACCTGTCCTGTCCTGGGGTTTTTTTTGTTTGGAGGGTCTATATTACTGATTCAATTTCCACCTTGGTCATTGGTCTGTTAAGGCTTTCTATCTCTTCATGACAATTTTGGTAGATTGTATCCTTCTAGGAATCTGTCCATTTCTTCTAGGTTTCCTAGTTTGTTGGCCTACATCTCTTTCTAATAAGTTCTCATTCTTTTTGTGTGGTATCTATTGTTACATTTCCTTTTTCATCTCATTGATTGGGGTCTTTTCCTTTTTTTTTTTTTTGTTAGTTACACCAATAGTTATCAATTTTGTTTATTTTTTCAAAAAAAAACAGCTTTTCATTTCACTGATAGTTGGAGGGTTTTTGTTTTAATTTTATTTCTTTTCTGATTTTAATTATTTCTTCCTACTAGTTTTGGGTTTGGTTTGTTGTTGATATTCTAGGTCCTTTAGATGTACTGATAGCTAATTTTTGGGTACCTTTCCAGTTTCTTCATGTAGGCCCCAAGTGCTGTGAACTTCCCTCTTAACACTGTTTTTGCTGTATCACATAGGTTTTGATATGATGTATTATCATCTTCGTTTGTTTACAGAAATTTTTTGATTTCTCTTTTGATTTCTTCTATGACCCACTTCATTCAGGAACATGTTGTTCAGTCTCCATATGTTTAAATATATTTTAGAGATTCTTGAGTTGTTGATTTCTAGCTTTATTCCACTGTGGTCCAAGAAGAGGCATGGAATGATTTAAAGTTTTTGGAATTTGCTGAGACTTGCCTTGTGGCCTTGCATATGATCTATCCTAGAGAATGTTCCATGCACTGATGATAAGAATGTGTACTCTACCACTGTGAGGTGAAAGGTTCTGTAGATAGATGTCAGGTCCATTTGTTCTATATTTTTGATTAACTCTGTTGTTTCCTTGTTGACTTTCTGTCTGGGTGATGTGTCCATTGCTGTGTCCATTATTATTGTATTGAAGTTTATGTCTCCCTTTAGGTCTACTAACAGTTTTTAAAGTAGCCAGATACCCTGTAATTGGGTGCATATACATTTGTTTTAGTCACATCTTCTTGTTAGATTGATACCTTAATCATTACATAGTGCATTTCTTCATCTTTTTTAAAAGTTGTTATGTTGAACTCTATTTTTCTGTTATTAGGATGGCAACACCTGTTCTTTTTTTTTATTTCTGTTAGCATGGAATATCTTTTTCCATCCTTTGATTTTCAGTCTACATGTATCTTTGTGGGTGAGATGTGTTTCTTATAAGCAGGAAATAGATGGGTCTTGTTTTTCAATTAATTCTGCCATTCTTTATCTTTTAACTGGAGAATTAAGGCCATTTGCATTAAGGTTACTATTGATAAGTAACGACTTGGTCCTGCCATTTTTCCACAAATATTCCTATTGGTTACTTTGTATTTCTTTTGTATTTCTACTGGTTGTTTTTCTGCCTTCTCATTCTTTCATAATGATGGCAATCTTTCTGTATTTCTGTGTGGAACACATCTTTAAGCATCTTCTGTAAGGCTGGATGACTGTCAACAAATTCTTTGAATATCTGTTTGTTATGGAAGGTCTTTACTTCACCTTCATTCATAAATGAGAGCTTTGTAGGGTACAGTATTCTGGGTTGACTTTTTTGTCTTGTAAGACTTGGACTATATCTCACCATTCTCTTCTGGCCTGTAGGGTTTCTGATGAGAAATCAACTGTGAGTCTAATTGGAGGTCTTCTGAAAGTAATCTGGCATTTCTCTCATGCCCATTTTAGAATCTTCTCTTTATGTTTTACTGTAGAAAGTTTGACTACAATGTGTCATGGTGAGGGTCTTTTCTGGTCATTTCTGTTAGGAGTTCTGCATCCTTCCTCTACTTGAACATACCTTTCTTTCTCCAAATTGGGGAAGTTTTCTGTAATTATTTCACTAACTAGGCTTTTTATTACCTTCTCTCTTTCCACTTCATCAGGAACTATTAAGACATTGCGTCATTTGATAGTATCTCATAGATGTCCAATACTGTTTTTACATGTTCTATTTTTTTTTTTTTTGGTCTGGTTGTAAGATATCCATATTTGTCTTCTAGTTCCAGTGTTCATTCTTCTGCCTCATCAAGTCTGCTAGTAAGACTTTCTAACACAAACACATTTTTAATTTGATCCATTGACTTCTTCATTTCTAAAATTTCATTTTGATTTCTCTTTATATTCTCAATTTCCTGAGAAAAATTTTCATTCATGTTAGTACAGTTTTCTTTAGTTCATGGATTTGCTTCTGAGGTTTTTTTTTTTTTTTTTTAGTAATCCTTTGATTAATTTTCTAAATTTCATTTCTGGTATTTTCTCATTTTCTTTATCTTCACATTAATATGAAATATTTTTGTGTTGTTCTTGGGGGGGGGTTCATGGGTTCATGGTGACTTCCTTATTCTTGTTTATGGAATTTTGACTTATTTTTTGGCATTTGTATAGTTTTATTTTTTCTTTTGTTTATCTTTGGGGTTATGCTTCTATGGCTTCATGGAATGTCTGCCGTTTTAGTGAATACCAGGAGGCATGTGGTGGGTGTGGCCCAGGGGCTCTGGTCAATGCTATAGGGTGGGGCAAGTTTCCAGGTTAACACCCAAGTTACACCTGGTAGAACTCCAAAGCCAGCTATGCCCTACACCTTTAATTTAGCCACAGAGGCCCCAAGTTCTTAGCATATAGAGCTCCCACAGACATTGAAACCTCAGGGTGCTGTTGGTGCAGGTGTCCCTCTGTGACTCATAGCAGCCTGGCCACATTCCTACTGAGCTCTGAGAAAATGGGGGCTATGAGCTGTTCCCTCCACTAGTAGCTCTGGATCATGGATGCACACTAAAGTCCTCGGTCTAACACCTGCCCACTACTGCTGCCAGCGCTGCGTTCAGGTGTCTCATCTCAGAGAGCTGTTATATGCACACCTTCAGGCTTCCAAGTTGAGTACTGATTTAAAATGGTGCCTGCCCCCTCTCTCAGCCAGGTTTCAGGTTCTGTTTCAGGGAGATTGGTTTGAATTAGCCGCCCCCTCACCCTCTGCTTCCACTAGGCTCACAGGTGACCACCTGCAACCTCCAGCTCCCTGGACTCCAGTCTAGACCCACACCACACTCTTTCTGGCTCTATCCTCACAGGTTGGTGCAGACCAACCCCCTTCCCCATTCCCTTTCCTCTGTGTCAAAAATGCTGCTGGCTCCAGCTCTCCGCAGCTGCGGTTCTCGGGGTGTGCATTAGCACTCACCACGCAGGTTCAAGCCATTTCACTTCCTCCTGTGGGGCTTCCCAGGTGGCTTTCATTCCTCTTCTCAGCTGAATGTGTACCTCCTACCCTAATCTCCACACTGGTTCTTCCTACCCTTCTGAAGTGTGCCACTCCCTCATCTGCCAGTTCCCCCTTGCCCAGAAGGTTTCTTTTTTCTGTGCTCTTACCACTCTGGCAGAGTTCTCGGCACATGTGAATATGCAGTGCATAAAATTGCTGGAATAAACCAAAGGGTCATGTAGTCACACTTTGTTTTTTGTTCTTCTGCAATATCTATAATTATTTCAGTTAATGTTCATCTGATTACATTCCAGTTTTTTTTTACTTCTCTTTTCAAAAATGTCCCTGAATAGTAAACTACAGATTTGGATGGATTATTAAAGGGTATGAAAAAGTCTTCCTCTCATGTATGAATGATATGTATATTTTAATCCTAAATGAGTTTTGTTGACTCCAGAGTTTGGGTTATTGCATCATATTGATGAAAATGAAGAGAAAACTGCTAGCTTTTTAGAAAAAATTAAAGTGGCATATCAAACTACACACCAAGCATCTATAAAGAAAAGAGGATTTTCCTGAGTGGATTTATGGGTTCTGACTTCTCAGTAAACTTTTGTTCTCTCGATAGCCTTTACTCCTTGCCACAGAGAAGCAAAGTGCTATAAAAACCACATCATGAGTACATAAGTATTTTTTATTTGTGCAAAAATGCATTCCATAGATCATTTGAAAAAAAAAAACAGTTTGATCACATGAGGAATAATGTGGACTGAAAAGAAAAGTGACATTAAACTTAGATGTGCACACAGGTCAACACTTTTAGAATTTATAAAGAATAATCTGCAATTTCCATAAAGAAGACTCACTATATATTACTGTCATTGCCCATAGGTAGAATGTAACAGATTTTGCATGCTGCATTAACTCCCTAGGAACCCATGATATGATTAACTATTTCTATTAACTTTTACGTTTGAGATACAAGACCAAAAGATTGGTGGAAAAGTGATCCATGTAACTCCTGTGCATGTTTGAATGTTATTCTTATGATGGGTGGGAAATGGGAGAGTGAAACAGAGGAAAGTATCTTCTAGTTTGCCAGATTGAGAAATAGTATTATTGGCCTGATTAGTTAAATACAAATAGATGAACTATTCCTTTATGGGAAAGACTTTTCACTTAGATTTAGAGAAGAACCAAGATAGAATCTTCATATCATGTAGAAACCATAAATGATCACAACCATGCAAAACTCTTTACTGTGAATTCTGTCTCACTCAAAATCTTCATATACTTATTGTGATTATAATGCAGCAAAAAGAACTGATAGAAATAGGGCTATAAAATTTAAAAAAAGACTTTGAAAACAAAAGCTAAGGCTGCACAGCATTAGGAACCACACTTATTGAAGGGAATTCTTCCAACTCATTCTTTTAATCCAGTGGTTCTCAAGCTTAATGAGTACCAGATCCTCACAGGTACAAATTTAAAAGGCAGATTCCCAAGCCCTCCACCCAAATATTCTAATCCATTAGAACTTATTCCACAGGGTTTCATAATCCACATTTTGAAATCACTCTTGGAGAAACACTAGATTAAAACCATTTTTGAAATGTTTACAATGTATGTGGCCTCTAAAATATTTGTATCTTATTTCTTCCTTATGCAAACTGCTAGGGCCAGTGGCTACTAATTATAGGGAAGACAATAGACAAATTTACAGCTTAAAAAAATTTAAATCTTGAGCCACTTATAGAACTTCGGATTTGTGGATTGTTTAAAATGTTTAGCTCCTAAATGGTCCCTCTGTGATGCTAAGCATAGAAAATAATACATGTGTATTGTAGAAAATGAACTCACTGCTTCTAATTTAATTTGTAAAATGACTTGCCCATCTATGTATATATTTCTCATTTTAGTTTATAAATCACTACCATTTATTGATGTGATATGTACTTTTAAAAAAATGATGCTTCAATATATGTTGCCAATCAGCTTTGTAGATGCAGAGACCATACCATATTCATAGAATTTATATTCTTAAAAATTGAATAATTTTAGAACATTGTGAATTTTCAGTGCTACATTTTTCATTGAAAATAATTATCTATAGTCTTTCCTATCATATGTGGACTTTACCCAGCTATGTGAAGTTAAGAATATTAGCATGTTGGTATGCAAGTGACCTGTGAGCAACCTTTAAACAAAATACCTCCATCAAATATTTCAATCCCACAGTAATGGCTGAACTTTGTCATTACTGTGTGTTCATGGTAATTTTAAATATTTATTTAGCTTAATTCAGCAGGAGTCATTTCATCCTGGATCTTAATACTAACCTCAGAGCATACAATGATTGAAAGAAGGAATTATTATTATATATTAGTGGTGAAAATTAAGTTAAAATACATTTTAACACACTTTTGAATTTCTAAAGCTGACAGCAATAAAGAATATGCTAAGAAGATATTTACTCTTTATTATTCATATTAAGTATGCCAGTTTTATATTCTGTAGGCAGAATGAGGCCCATAAATATGCTAATTGTATTTGGATGCTACACTGCCAATGTATTTAGAAATTAAATACATTGAAGCAGCCAAATTCGTATCTTATTGGTTACTAGTTAAAAAAAAATTCCCCTTCAATGGGAGACAGCTGTCACTGTTAGCTAAAAATCTCTACTATGTAAATTGGTATATAGCTACTTTCTGAAAAGTGAGGTTTTTGCTACAATAGATTATTGCAGCTTCTTCAAAATAGTTAAGGCCTAACAAATAAACCCTTCTGTGTTCTGGTTCACTGACCTCCATAAAATTATTAAGGAGTATCGTGCCTGTCCAGCAGCCCTAGGGCTTCATTAAATATCTATATCTGATCTCAGGTCCCTACTGAAACAAGATATATGAACGTTCTGAAACTCCAGCTGCACTGCGTGCATGGATGTAACATTTCACAATTTTAAAATTTTCATTTTCCATTACTCAAACTCCGTGTGTGTGTGTGTGTGTGTGTGTGTGTGTGTGTTGGGTTGGGGAAGGGAAATGACAGACTAGGGCCTAGAGTGTTACAATTGTAAAATGCCTAAAACCTGTTTTGTTACATTAGTTGCTATATCCACAATAGCAACAGGAACCTTGAGTGTCAGCTGAGTATCCAAACATCTTCTCTGTCTCTGACCTGGAAGATTTGGACGTGCCAGAGAAATGCAGGAAGATCATTGTCACTTATGTCTTATTTGCTTTACCAAGAGTTTCCATTGTGATAGACCTCAGGAATGTAGACACGTCCAGTAAATAGTCATTAGATGATATAGCATCCTTCAAGACAGAATAATGATGGCTGGGATCAATGTGTTCTAGGAGAGGTTGTGTTAGTATTCTGGATTGTAAGGTGCTATTCCTTGATTAATTATTGTTGGATGATTTGACATTGAGCTTTACTAATCTGTGGCCCTGATCATTTTCTCTAGAAGACACCATAATAATAATGTGCCATACCTTATAAAGGAGTTCATGCACTGATTACCCAAGAAACTACTTATACATGAAAGAAATGATCACAGTTTGCCATTCTAAATCTGTAATAAGAGCAGCTTTATAAACAACTTGGATGAACTGAAAAATAAGTCACCAAAAATAGAGCAAATTATGTGACCAGGTTAACATTTATAAACTCACTACTAAGCTGTAAATAAGTTTCTCAAGTAGTTTTGCCATGTTTTCTCATTTCATTTGTGAACTTGAAAAATTTTAGATGTGGTATAACAAACAACCATGAAGAAAAAGGCCTCAATTCTGTATCTGGACGTGTAATATGCATGGATAACAATAAAAAGAGACTACTCAATAAAAAAAAAAACTGTCACTCAAATAAAAAGTTAGCACTAATTTGAATTTATGCAAAAAATATAACTTCACCGTAGTATATTTCCTCAAACCAACAAAGATGGATAACTCTCCTAGAAACAAGTTGGAATAAACGGCATATTGATATCAGAAAGCAAGTCAAAGAATGCTAGACTTCTTTCATAAATTTGAGCCTTGTTTTCCCAACAAATGTCTCTTTATTAGCCCCCGGAGGCCCTCCCCCCCTTTTTTTTACTTTTAGTTGTCATACTCGGGCAATGCAGCTCTGGAACAGCTCTGTACCCATAGATCCTGTCACCTCTAGAGAGTTAGTACATCAGTCTCTGCCTCTATGTCATCATCTACAACCAGGAGTAATATGGAGTAATCTTGTAATAGCCTTATTGGAGTAATACTCGTAACAGCACTTAGCAAGGTGTTTGACATATAAGTGCCTGATAATTTTAATTATTTTAATAATTACAATTACTATCATTGTTATTAGATGTCTTAGTATTCCTTCCAGTGATTTCTTTGCATCCCCATATGAGAATATGCAATTTTTCACATTGCTGTAATTTTTAGAATGAAGAATTAAATGATTTAATGGATGAAATAATGAAAAAGCAAGCCACTGAAATATAAGAATAACATACAGTAAAAGACAGTAGTATAATTGAACTAGTATACTCCTGCAGCCCATTGATATTTGTGACTTTCAGCAATATCCTCTTTGTTCTGTTATAAGCAGTTGTTTTTTTTAATAGCAATTGCATTTCATGGAGATGGCCGGGAGAATCTTGAATGGGATGAAGGATTTTGGGGTAAAGGAAAAGCTTTCTGGGGTGGATTCTGAAGAGTACAATTTAATTTTAAGTAGCTCAGGTCACCTGAGTGAAGATACAAAGAAACTGGAGAACATTACGAGGGAAAAACGAATAAAAACAGAAACATGAATCAATTGCATTTCACCTACTTTTTAACTTCCCTTCTGCTCTCTGCTTCTCCTTCCTTCATCTAGAAGATTAGTAAAGATCCTGAAAGAGACTGTGAAGCTCTAGAGATGCTGATCCTCCCTTCAGAAAGTGAGTCCATGTGAGAACTTCCTGGCCCTATACTTACCATTACCTTCCTCTGCAGAGCCAAAGATGCCAAACCCCCTTCAGGGGTAGATGGGGGGATGACTAGATTCTGGGATATTTGAGGAAAAGCAGAGATCTACTTGAGCATACTTGCACTCCCACAACTTTTGATTGAGAAGGCTTCCTTCACTCTAGCTTTTTCTGTCTGGGAAATGCCAAAGGCAGGACCCTAGAAAAGACTTTGTTGGGAAAGACCAGAGTCAATAGTAGCCAATGGCTACTAGAAGGTATCCATGGATATAGACTAACTTATCCACAGTTTGTCATCTCCAGAGGCACTCTTAAAAAGCTTATTTCCCGTTTTAGGGTAGTGTATTACCAAACAGGAGAGAGAGTACCCATTATAGATATGGCAACTGGGTGACAAAAGGAAGAAGTCACAGTTTCACAGATTATTCCTGGAGTTCTCAGAGATTTCTGTTTCTTGAAGGCAACTACATATTTATAGTACATATCATCTCATACAATCTGTCCCCGAATTGGAGATACAACCAACTTCATATAATTTTAGGTTTTTTTTTTTTTTTAATCCAGATATCACCACTGTACTCCTTTCAATTAGGGGAAGTAAAATAATGAATTTTCACTCTTATCAGAGAAATTATACAAATTTTAGAGTTAGGAAAAATATATTAATGGGTATTCTTTCAGTGGAGTACTGCATGTGAATTTCTATCAGCACATCTACTTTATATCTGTAGGGATAGGGGTTAATTAGAATTTCATTCAGAATAAATGCAAATATGTCTAACCAATGGAATGCATAACCTCAAATGTTATGATTTATTAGATTGTAAGACACTAAACCAGATTTTGTGTATAATCTTGTGATTATCTACCAGCATCTCACATGCTCTGTGGTTTAGTTTTAACGTTTTATTGGTATCCTCATTACATAATGAAATTAATAATATCCTTGATTTGTCCACTTTACCTTTGATAAGAAAGTTGTTAGCTTTTTCCAGATTTTATCTTTCAAATTCTATGTTCCAGCGATTTTCCTAGTGGGACTTAGTTTACATATAAATAATGCCATATTGCTTTACAGCCTTCCCTATTTCCTACAACCACATGACCTCAAACTCCTATCCAAGTCATTAGATGATTGATTCTTGGTTTTTCATAAGCCTAAATCCATGATCTTGTAATAAGTTGTTAATCAAAGTTAGCTTTATCTACACTAATTAAAGAGTAGGTAATTGGAAAAATATTTAATAGGTTAAATTTATTTTTCTCTGTCCTTAGCACTCTAACAGCAGATATGTAAATCAAAATGTGATATGGACCTAATATGAATACAGACTGAGTTCACCAAGAGAAAAAATAAAAAATTAAATGAAAAATAATGGCACCTAAATATTACAGCACCATTGAAGATTACATTACAAAAATTTTTACAAAGGAAAAAAAGTTATAATAATGCAGTCACAGAAAACACTTAAAAATAATGTGCTGTTTATCCCCATAACTTCTATGATATTACACTTTCCAAGTGGTAGTTAGCTAGCCTCTGAGCTATCATATACATAATAATTTCTTCTACAGGAAATTTCTCTCTTTAGTATGGTCAATTTTTACTTCATTGTTATTATCTTCATTAAAGTAGAACCACAAAAAGAAACACTTGTATTAATTAGTATTTTATAATTTTGTATTATTTCTCACCCATCCTTGATGTTATTTTTGGGCATTTCATTCCAGAAGATGGTCAAAAACACATTGAAGGAAATTATACAAAAGAAATAAGAAAAATTACTAATGTTGCATAAAAGAATTTCTTTTCCTTGTTTACTGTATGAAATATCAATCTGGCTAGTATAGTTTATAAAATTGTTAATGTTATTTCTACACTGTCAAGAAGTATTGTTAAATATACTATCAAAGTAAAAGTGGAGAAGAACATAAATAAAAAAACTTGTTTCTAGGCAAATTTCCTGCAATATGGTATTTAACTTAAATAGAAAATAAAATCCTATTCACCTGAAATGTCAAATTTTCTGTAAAAATTCCTGATAAATATTTAAAAAATTAGTCTGTTTCTGTTCCAGTGGTTATCCTTCAAGTTTAAGTTGATGAGAGGTTTTACTTAAAAACAAAATTAGTTTATGACAAATCATCTATCACTGGCTGGATTTCTTTAAACATTAACTACCATAAGCTAAAAACCTTTAAAAACCGAAGTTGAATTTGGCACAAGGTCACATTAATATATCTCTCATTGTCTCCAAGCGACACTTGCTGAATATTACCTTAGGCTTCATTTTTAACATTCCCTCTGGCATGCTGAGATTAGATGTGACATTTCTTGGTCAGAATAAAACACAAGGTCAATTTTAAAGAATATAATACTATATTTTTTCACTGCAACTTTGCATTTGCTTATCGATAGCACACAGGCAGTTCATTTTAAAGCATGGGTCTTACGAACTATTACTAGCACATACTGAATTCTTCTTACAAGAAGCTGCCATTGTTCCAGCCTGTATGACTACAGGAGCCCTCAGCAAAGTCCCTGAGAAAATAACCACAGAGGGCACAATCCCCAGCTCCTGCTGTAGCAGTTTGAGTGAGTTTATCCTCTCACTGCCTGGGCAGGGTGATAATTTCATCAGCAGAAGATTTCTCACTGAGATGTTACAAAGGATGATTGGCTTTTGCAAATCCATGAGAACTATTATTCAACTTTACTAGGAATTAAATAAGATTTTGTATAACATCAAATGAGTATCAATTTTTATAGAAGTACTTAAGAAACTAACAACCCATGGTAAGTTTGTAATAGGAAGAAAAATTTTGAAATGTCATGAATTATGCATAATGTTTTCTTTTTCTTCCTATACCCTTAAAATTAAAATTATAATAATACAAATCCACATTTGGCCTGACAGCCAGATTTGTACTCATAATCACCCTGTCACATCCACTTACCCTGATTAGAGTCAATTAGTAAATGAAAACATAAAAATATACTTGTTTTATTCTATGAATGAACTTCAAGGCTTGTAAAATTCAAGCATTTTTCTAAACCAAATAAATGGCTAGTTTGTCAAAAATCAAATCAAAAGATCTTATAAACTATTAGCAATATCTAATAAAAAGGAAACTGTCAACTTGAAAATTAAAATACATTTATAATTCTTGGTATGGCTATTGGTACTAAGCTACATGGCACAATAAAATATGTAAAAATCTAAATACACAGTTATGGGTTTATTTTTCTTGGTCTACGTTATATCTAGAAAGGCACACCTAGAAGTGAATTTAGTATCCTGATTACAGGATTGTGTTACCAGTTCAGATTATCTGAAAATTTGAAAATAATATCCTTACTCCTTAATTTTAAATATAATCTACAAACAACTAGAAGAAATTCAATTAAAAGCCAGGAACAACACATTCCCTTTTATGTAATTTTGGTCTGTCTTGATAAGTATCAGGAAATGCTAGCATATGTTGCCTGTGCTATGCTACTTCAACCTCTGTTAAATAAAGTGGCTGTCAATATCTGGGTTGAAGTCACAAAGCACAGATAGCTCTTCATATCTATAAGGAGTGCAATGAGCCATCCATGCTAACTCAACAGAGAGAACATTTGCTAACAACATGATTGTAGAGACCCATTGACTTGATGGATGTCTGGGATTGTATAGCATCCAGAAACCCAGGACAAACATGGTAACCTATTTGCAAGCTGCTAACAGGTGCCTTTTATCCTTCCTGGCCATTTATTAGTATGAGACAGGCTCCCTGTTTTCTCTCTTTAATGATACTGTTCTATGAACCAATGAATGTTTTCATTTGGAAAATAACAAAGCATTGATAGTTTATTTGAACTGTGGTTTCTTTAGTGATGCCCAGGGAATAGATATGCTAATTCTGTGATCTGAAGAATGTACTGGGTAGAGCCCATCACTTCACTGATTTCAGTGACTATTAGGCCCAGGTGGGAAAAGGTTAATACTACATACCATGGGCTATTTCATCATGCAAAAGTTTGGAATTAGAAATGCAATGAAGAATTTCAGTAACATTTGGATATACTTTGACATGGTGATTTTCATAGTACATTCTCCAGTGTCAAGTTTAACCCATCATTTGTTAATTATAATACTTGAAGCAATTTACCTCAAGCTATTATTTGATTCTTCATAAAAGAA
This sequence comes from Oryctolagus cuniculus, assembly GCF_051225735.1. Classification (NCBI taxonomy): domain Eukaryota; kingdom Metazoa; phylum Chordata; class Mammalia; order Lagomorpha; family Leporidae; genus Oryctolagus; species Oryctolagus cuniculus. Next base: position 162,613,315 of record NC_142869.1, read on the forward strand.
GCAGTTACAGTGAAAACTACTACAGAAATCTGGAAATATTCACAAAAAACTTACACAATTAATGCCTTTTCAAATAGGAATAAAAAACAATCTTCCTCATATACACACAAACATACAAAAACATATTCCTCCAGGAAATAAATTTTCCTTCAAACACCAGGGCTTTTACAGAAAGAGCTAAATAACAGCCTACGTGCCAACTGGAAATAATTTTTCATAGCTTTAAAACTGGAACGAAACAACTCTCAACATTTGCAAAACATTCCTTTATTATTAGAAATAAATTATTTGTATAAAAATTTGCATGCATCAATCATTGCATTTATTTTTAGCACAACCCAGGGCTTCAATCCGGTCAGCCATTACAAGAAACAGACTCATTGTCTTATACAAGTTGAACAATGTGGGACAGGAACGGGAGTTCTCACAATCACAGAAAAATACTTACAAGAATAACATCAGACATGGTTTATTTCAACAGCATTTTTTCCACAAGCTAACATTAGTTTTCTTTTGTGATTTTTTTTAAACTGCTCAAGAATAAGCAACACTTTAGCTTGACACTCATTGGTTGTATTGTATAAAACGGGTTTCTCCACTCCCTGTTATTGATACTTTTGGCTCATGGCTAATTTTTGTTCCTTACAAGACTATTGATTTGATTGATTGTAGTCTACGGAGATCGCCAGGAGTGAGTTTTTGTAGTCTCATGTTCATTGTTTAAGATCACATATGACTTTCTTCAGATTGCATCATTTTTCTGTTTCAGATTGAATGATTGCTGTAGCTGATATAAGTCGTCTTGGTAGAAGAAGCTGGTAAGAAAAATTAGTAAAGGATTAACAATATATGATAATGAATAGTAATTATTTTGTCAATGATTATAATAATTTAAATCTTGCAGTGATTGTTTAATGATATCTAATGTATCTATAAGGTATGTTAATATATATATTAATAATATAGGTATTATTTAAATCATATGGTAAAACCATGAGGTAGAAATTCCATGTTTATAGAAATAAAAATGCAGCAACAATTCAATCTGCTTATCTATCTCATTTAGAGTGTACAGCTACTTAATAGAAAACTAAAACCATTAAAGTGTGAGTTTTTAAATATATTTAGTTGGAATTTAAATGTTGACTAACAAAGATATACATATTTGTAAAACAAAAGTTATTTGCCCTGCAGATTAAAGACCTCAATTCTTAGTCTGATCTGAAAAGCAAAATTACATTAAGTAATTATATTGCCTTCAGAATGAATATATCTTCCATTTAAAAATAAGTATTTCAGAGTCTAGATATGAACATGGTAAAATATCAAGTACACATGAGTTTGTAAATGAGTTAAATATGTGCATTTCCAATGCACATTCATGGTTTGTTTTTATTTCAAGGGATACAAATGGAGATGTTTAGAAAACAAAAGACTCAAAGAAGGAAATGAATATTTAATTGTCTGTTACCAACTTACTGTGAAGTAAAACTCATTATTGTGAGACTATTAGAGAGATATGAATAACAAAATAGTCTATGTCAAATTTATACTCATGATTAAACTTCCAGAAAATCTAAATCTAAATCCAAATAATTCCTTTGGGTTTTTCAAAGACTTTATAAAATAATCTATTCATTAAAATTCAAATGTGATCTTCTATTTTTCAATGGGATTCTGTAACAT